>NW_022145599.1:16526843-17726843 GCF_000002235.5 Strongylocentrotus purpuratus | reverse complement strand
AGTTGATGAATGATCAACTCTTCTTTGGTTGAGAATAACGTAGATCTTTTGAAATCATGTGTAGCATCATCTGCTGAGGGTGCACAAGAATTACAGGAATAACAAAGCAACAAAGGTTTTAGCTTTGTCATTATGTCAACTTGTAGAGGCAGTCTATCACTATAGCAATCTTACAGCTGTAGTGAAGTGTGAGTATTGATATCTATATTACTTTGCTATATATTGTATTTAAAAAGAAAAAGACTTTTCCTTACAGAGTTCACAGACTTGGGGAAAAGGGCCACTTATTATGTTTTCCTTGACCAGTTTTGATGCACGTCGCATACTGCATTTAACTTTCTGAGAAGATATAAAGACTGGTTGACAATGTTGTACTTGGCTATATATTATTCTCATACTTATGCCGGCTTATTGGAACAATATTTTCTTTTATCCATTCATCTCTCGTTGCTTCTTCAGGAGAGTGGATCCTCTGGTGACGATGGTGACAGCATCAGTGTGGACGAAGACGATCTCCTGGATGACCAGGATGGTGACAGCGACGATCTCAAGGTCGATGGACCCCCGGGGAAACAACAAGACGAAGACAGCGACGATGACTTCTAGATAACTCTTTTAGAACTCTTAACATGACTCGCTTCAAGATCAGGGCCCTGTTGCACTCAACTCACCATTGATGGTTACTTTGTTATTAATGATTACTACCATGGAAACCTTGATTTTGATTGGCTGTTGAGCCCTGTTACCATGGTAGGTGCTATTGATGGCAAAGTTATTATCAATGGTAAGTTTTTGTGCAACAGGCCCAGATTCATAAGATTTTGTACTCCTACATGAAAGTGCAGACATAACTGCTTTTGGTAGAGATGTGCGTCCCGTCTTACAAAGAGTTGATATCAATCGCAACTTATTTGTGATTGATATCAATCGCAACTATGTACATAAGAGATAAAAGACTGCAAAATTGTGATTGATAAGAGGACTTGCGATTGATTTGGATCAATCGTAACTCTTTGTAAGATGGGGCCCTGGGGGGGGGGGGGTGTGTTTCCCAAAGATCCTAAGTTGAACTTATCTCTAAGTTGGACTTAACAATTATGGAAAGCCGTTAGCATCTATAAAAATGTTAAGTAAAATTTATTTTTAAAGGCATGAAATGTTGATTCAAATCATTCATATTTTCTATTATCATGGAAATTTCATATTCTTGATGTGGAATTTATAAAAAGTCTAAAATATTTGAATTTTTGCTTTTGAATATATTTCATTTCAAGGCTACAAATGGCTCTCCATAATGTTTAAGTCCAACTTAGAGTTTAGTTTGACTTGAGATCTTTGTGAAACACCACCCAGCTCTAGTACTTGCTGTAGGTTGTCAAGTAACTCAGTACAATTCCAAAAGCTTTCTTGTGTGTATCGAAAAGCAACTAAAGTTCACCAAAAATATACTAGGTGTGAAGGCATATGAGATGTCTCAGGGAGTTCCTTTGAAGTGCCCTTGCTTAGAGAGCTCATATTTTGGATCATGAAAGGTATCCTACAAGCTTCTTACACCAAGGTGTGTCTTGTCGATTTCTTTTCTTTCAGGTGTTAAGTACGAAAGTACTATATAAACCATTTAAAGTCATTTGTATGTAAAAGAAACACAAGGAAACTGGCTTTGAGATACTTTGATATAATCCCAGATATTGAAATTAATAACAAATGAAAATCTCTTATTTTTTGTTAGTTTTCCATGTTTCTTTAATCTTCCATATTGATGTTTCAATAAGTGGGATTCAATAGGGTGAAAAGTAACTATTCAGTGAAATAAATAGTTCTAGAGCTCCTTGGTTATGCATGTCTCCTTTATTTAAACATTAGTGAGACTCCCAGAAAAGGCAACTTTTAATAACATTTTTAAACTTGTCACTATTTCTTTCTAATACATGAAAATCCAGCCTTTCAATAATCTCTAGGTTATTTTCTTCATGACAATCTGTCTGAGAACATGCCTGAATTTTGATTATGACTGTTTTTCTCAATTCATGAAATGACATTTTGGAAGCTTATGAATTTTAAAAACCTGTAATAGACTTGTATGAAAAAGGATTTTCCTCTTGAAACAATCTTCTCTTACAAGTAACAAAATACTCCCACCTTTTACTTTCCTTATTTCACCTCAAACTACAGGCTGAAGAAACAAATATTGTTTGTATGATCAAGTCATTAGCATAATCTGATAAAATTAATGATAAAGAGCACTTCATGGTTTCTGAAAAAGTAGTACTTCAAGATCACCTTCACTTTTGCCAAAAGCTTGGTTCCATATAAGTGAAATGTCTCATTGAAAAAAGTCATGTTATGTACGATAACTAAGTACCGTTTTGTATTCCTTTGTGTGTATTCAACTGTCAATAGGCAAATATTATTTGTAAATATTAGATAAATAAAATATTGCAAAGTACTAAATAATCTTAAGTTATTGTGCCTTGGTGTTCTTTGAAAGGTGTCATAATAATCATTTGCTAAATGCTCATATACTCCTTCTCCCTATTCTCATTATCTCATGCATTCTTTTTTTCCCTCCCATATTCACTTGTGTTTTTCTTATCTTTTCTGTTTTATCTATTTTCTCTGCTTGTATCCTATGTATTCCTGTTGTATCCTTCCAGAATATTGTTTATAGTTCTTATGACAAAAATAACCATTTTTGATGTGCATATAAAGCGACTTATCCCGCAGATATTACAACCATTGTAATACATTATAACAATGGACAACAAATGAAATAAAATTAAAAACACAGACAAGATTTGCAGATGTTAAAACATTTTAATGTTAGAAATTCACACAGAGATTGCACTTTAAATGAGATTGTCAAAGTTTTGATTAAGCTTTCATAAAGATTATACGCTTTCTCAATAACACAATCTTTTATTCAGCTGTTGATGTTATTGTAGTACGTATTATGTACTTCCAAAAGCCTCTTCAAATTTTAGTTCAGAACTTCAAAAGACAAAATATGGGTGCTTCTTGACACGTTTTTCCAAATTTTCTTTGCCTTTTGTTACTCTTCTATTCTTTGGCCAATGTTTCCTCCATAAAAACTATTGGATTATCAGTAAACTTTTTTTTCTTTTGTATTAATGATTGTTAAATAAGACAAATTCTGATGGAAAACATTACACAGAAGATATTTCTCGGAAAAAAAGTATACACATCATCACAGGTCATAAGAGCAATAGATAAAACATATTCTTTGAAGTTTCAACAAAGTGTCACCCCCAATGTACCATCACTTGATTCTTGAGTTAAGGTATTGAATTGAGCCACATTTTTCGTTGAACATACTCTTAGTTATGCCTCACTGTCCCATTTATGTACCAACAATTGGAGTCGGCCTCGAATATTTCATGAACACTCCGTTGTCCTTTAAGCTTAGTCACATAACTATATTTTCGAAATTGGTTCCAGTATGTGCAGATTTAAAATGGACTTTATATGATAAAGAGAAAGAAGCCAGGACAAGGGTAAAAGAGAAATGGGACAAAGAATAAAAGGAATACATGAAATATGTGATTGCTATGACCACGTTAAACACGTAGGTAGATAATGGGATGTTTGTTCAGTCTCATGTTTCTTCCATAGGTGAACTTTTAGTTTGTTATGTGATCACCCTAATATGATTTTGATAGTAGCGTTTTGATATTACCCAGTAAAGAAATATAACAATATCATATCTAGCAATGACAATATATACATGTATGACTATACCTCATCTCATAAGAAGTTTGGCAAATATATTATACAGTAGTAAAAAATATATTAGAGTGCATTGAAGTGATGAAAACACAAATATATCAAGGTGACGAATAAGTTAAAATATATATTTACATTATATGATATGCTAGTTTGGCAATGGTGCATTGCATAAGTGATTGTACAAAATGCAGTAATAATATGAATGTTATCTTATAACGAAGAAGCATATGATGTTTAAAAAAATGCTTGAACACCAAGTGATTTAAAACACAAACTTTTTCAACTTAAACATGTATAAACATACTTGTTGCCATTGTACTTCACAACATGTAGTGCAAATATTGATTTCGTCAACGACGGGACGGATTAGAAACACTTTTTTTTTTTAACACATTCTAAAAGAAATGAATGTGACAATGACATATTTAAGTATTTGAGCACTAATTGCTGTCATCGAATTAGTGACATACACTTATACAAAACACACTGAATGTAGAAGGAGGATAAACATTAACGCCTGCCTTCTTTTATCATTATAGCATAAAATAACTTTCTCTTTATTTCGTTTACATTATTTAAACAATATTTACAAATGTTATCAGCTAAAGGGCAAGTTGCTGTGTAATTTTCTTTTTACACGATATACAAAATTTTGATCATAGTTGAACGCTATCGATGCTGTCGAATATCTTTCGAATTAATGAAAAGTCGTTAATTTAACTTTCAGCTCGCGAATTTGATTTGATGGAAAGGCACTTTAAATATTCAGTCACAATATTCACATAATTATGTTGATCATTTGATAGAATTTGTTTGATGTTGCAAATTTAAATAGCACAGCTATATTATAATATATAAATACAGTGCGTCCCAGAAAAAAACGAAACCGAGAACTATCGATGTTTTATCATAACTTAATCACAATTATATTTAATAAATGACACATATTTGGAAAGCTTAGATACTCCTCTTTCATTTGATGCAACTCATATGATGCATATTTCACGCATGAGTGATTAACAGCAATTTGAAGAGAGGAAACCAAAAATTCATTTAGCGGGCGGTATCTGAATTTCAAGGAGAAAATCACATTTCTACAAAAGTTCAATTTTTTGCGCTTTCATATGACACCTCAATCAGGAAAAACGAAGTTCTGTTTGTTTAAAAAAAAAATGCTTGCATTTCCCTACTTTGATCAAACGAGTTCGTTTTCACTGGCTACCTGCCGTAGCAACAAACAGAGTTGACAAAAGACTTAACTCCATTTCGTTGAAGATCAGCCAGGCATCAGGTCTTTCGTCTTCTTTGAGCATGGCTGATCGTCAACGAAACGGAGTTAAGTCTTTTGTCAATTCTGTTCGTTGCAACGGCAAATTAGGGAAATGCAAGCATTTTTTTAAACAAACTGAACTTTGTTATTCCTGGCTCATTTTTCCTGATTGAGGTGTCATATGAAAGGGCAGAAATTGAACTTTCTAGATTTCTCCTTGAAATTCAGATACCGCCCACCAAATGAATTTTTGGTTTCCTCTCTTCAAATTGCTGTTAATCACTAATTCGTGAAATATGCATCATATGAGTTGCATCAAATGAAAGAGGAGTATCTAAGCTTTCCAAATATGTGTCATTTATTAATTATAATTGTGATTAAGTTATGATAAAACATCGATAGTTCTCGGTTTCGTTTTTTCTGGGACGCACTGTATACTCTACTGTGCTCTGATAAAACACGGGAATAATCAAACATATAAACACAATTCATATTCCAATTTGTTTCAAGGTGTGTAGATACCAGCGAATCAGACATTTGAAATGTCGCTCAAATGACTAAGAAAGAGATAATTATCCAAAAGCATTTCTGGCTTTGCTCGTGGACATTTCATTTCTTGCCGGGGCTTCCAGTGTGCGCGTTCGGCAGCGGCTCTAATAGCGTGGCCCTCCGAACACCCGCGATTGCACCTCCGCTTTCTCCACCCTGGTGATGAAACGACCTTTCACTCTTGAACTCGAGCTGAAGAGGGGTCAAGGTCAAATTCTGAAGGTCAGTCTCGTTGCTGCATGAGACCCCTCGCTGTTTCATACGCTGGGTCATCGGCAGGGTGGACGGGAACTCGACGGCTTTGGTGGACTGAAGTAGAAACAGAGATTACTGTTAGCTCACAACGACTATTGCACTATATCATGAATATTAAAAGGAAGTTTATCCATTTTCACTATTAATTCCTTATGAATCGTAAAGAGACCCTAAAAAAATAAGTCCCATCATCTCGATGAAAGAAATTACGATTCTTGTTCACAGTTACTGTGCCATCGGTTCATTACACATGTAACAAAATTAATGATGAGAAAAGTAGACCTAAACCTTCATGACTTGATATTAAAGAAATTTGTTTCATCCTTTGACGAATGCGATGCTAATGCAATGAAAGGTTGACATATTCCTCCATTCAAAGACCAGAGCATATTTATGTGACCAAACACCTCAATAGTTTCATAAATTCCGAAAGATAGATACCTGCGTTGCCAGGGCTTGAAAAGGAGCGCATATCTTGCCGAACCTTGACACTCTGGATACATCAATGTCGCCGAACCTCTGGCGTCTCTCTGAACGACTGTTGGTGATCCGCGCTAGACCCTCATCAACGTGTCGACCCAGCAGACTCTAAAAGAGAGTCAAGAAACAAAGAGATGATTCTTTGTTAATCTAATCAATCATTTAACTAACTGACGGAAACATAAATAATATAGATCGGAAAGTCTTATTGACATTTCTCTACCCCATCCCTTCGCGATCGGTCTTTGCTTGATGTTCCTTGTTGTACCTTCGACAAAACAAATATCAAATGATCTAAAATTAAAAAAACAATATCATTAAAAACTTTGATGTTGATTTATTACAATTTGTTGAACTTATTAGGCTCGGGGACTTTAACATATTAGGGCCTATACATTAGACTGTGTCTTCTCGTACCTACGGAAGCTTTTCAACTTTTTAAGGGCAAAAAACCTCAAAGCCGACTTTTGGGACAAGAATATAAAAACCTGACAACGGAGCTTGTCTTCTTATTAAAAAGAAGTCATCTGTCTGGGTCAGATATTTTCTGTTTACTTGTGTTTTTCCTAACTATAATAAAGATACGCAGTCTAGTCAACTTGTTTTCCTAATGTAATTGTGAAAATGAAGCTCCTTACCGTATTTGATCTTGAGCTCAGCTTCATTTCCTCTAGGTTCCCTTTGTTGCTATGTCGGGCACTTGAGACACTCCTTGACCCCTGGCTTCCGGTTCCACGTCCCACGTCGTCATCCATTCGATTCATCATCCCCTTCCGCCGTTTGATTGGTCCGTTCTGACCCGCACTGTCCTCCGATTGGACAGACTGGCCAGAATGTCTGACCATCACATCATTGTTCGATTTCTTCCTGGTACCAACCTTACTTTCGTCACCCCCTGCACCTTCAGCCTCTTCGGATAGCGCACCTAGTGACTTGGAGATTGGTGGGAGAGGGTTGGCCGTATGAGATTGTGGTCCGGCCGGTGCTGCATTATCAGAACTGCGAGTCACCCGACTTGTCGAGGACAGGGTGCTTTGATCCCGTTGCGTCGCGAAGAATCCCGTTTTAGGCTCAGGCGCTGACGCAGAAACAAGTAACTTTGCAATGGCGGGCATGCTACCTATTTCCTTCTTGCCATTGCTAGGGCTGGTCACAGAATCCAATCTCGATGATGCCTGCGGTTTGATCACTGGGACTAGAATGGGACTGCTGGTATGGCCAGTTGCATTGGCATTTCCAACCAGGTTCGAATTCAAGTTCATATCGAGGAGAGAATGACCTCCGCTTTTTCGGCTGTTCTCTGAGCTGCTTGACTTTCCCGCCCTCCCGCCGCTTCCCGCGCTCGATCGTCTGCTCAGTGGGATGGGTTTGGATCCTGGTAGCATAGCAAGGTTTGCCTTGGTCAGTTCGGTGTTGCCGGCGGTGTCTTCTGGTGGTAGGGTGATGTCTTCCACCTTGACATCATCATCGTCAAAGACATCATCGTCCTCTTCATCTGATGATCCTGATGTGAATCAATAGAACAAGCTTTATTAATACATCTTTGTGGACATCAGAAAGTATTAACGCAACACTGCCCTACATAGCCTACAGCGAATGAGGTGAAAAACCAATGGAGGTTTATGTCAGCTGTGTAAAAAGACTAATTGGTTTGGGAGAATCATAGTTACAATCGAAATAAAAATGTATATGTACCTCCTTCGGACAAAATATCTTTCTCCTGGGGCGGCGGCTGGTCATCTGTCCAGGGATCACTGTATAGGAAGAGAAAGAAAAGAAACGAAAGTGTTCCAATGTCACTATGAGCACGGTTAAACTGTGGTGTGTACACTTGATGATTGTGTTTGAAGTAGCAATGTGTCACAAAATGTTTTAAAAATAGTGTGAACATTGTGTTATTCTGTGTTTTTGACAAATAACCTCTGTTGTTTTACTCCGGTCACCAGTGTGGTAACACTGTGGGTCTTGCTATGGCCAGCGTATGCCACACTGTATACCACACATGGCAAACATTGTGTTCACACAGTGTTTGCATTAAGTGAAAAATACAGTGTGATGTCACACTGTGGATATCACTGTGATCACAATGTATCACAATGTACCACACGATCTAAAGCCAATATGAACATAGTGCTTTTATCGCTTAACTTCATGGAAGTGTTGTAGTAAACCCTTTCTGGGTAATCACACTGTGGATCGACTCGCTGTGGTTCCAATGTATCACAGTGTGCCACACAATGTAAATGTAACTGTGTCACAAAGTACTACACTTTGTGCGCAGAGTGTGTGTGTTTTTACAAAGAAAATGCCTCTCTGTGGACACGCATTGTTGTGATTCCAGCAGACAACGGCCATGCGGACTACATATTAAACCATACTCACTTTGGATGTTCATAAGTGTTGGGGTTCATCAAGTCCCAGTTCATGGTCTGGCCGAAGGTTCCCACGAAGTGACCCTCGATGGTCCACAGTCTGGCCGTGAAGTCGGTGGAGGCGGTCAGTATGAACTGACCACAGCTGTGGTTGATGTACTCCACACTGACCACAGTTGCGTCATGTGCCTTCCAGCTCTTGATCAGGGGTGGTCGGCTATTGTCCTCCTGGAAGTTCAAAAGTAGGTTACGAGAGAAAAACAAAAGGTTCGTGAGAAGTATAAATGTGAAATGAGATTGCCGGATTCAACTTACTAACTAAAAGATCTTCAGAATACCGTGTGGTATAGAGTAGTACACATATATAATCAGGGGCTGTGTGACACCCCCTATTTCTAAGTTTGTCATCAAATTCGTATTTTGTCCACCTCTTCCGGCGAACCAAGGACTTATTTAAAGGGTGTGGCACTTTTGCTGCTTTCGTGGGCAAATCATACTCATCGAAAATTTTATATTTTTTAAATATCGGTATACCTCAAAGTTGGAAAACCTCTTCCTTTTCGCTTTCCTTGGATATTTTCGACAACATTTATAGGCAAACTTGGTGCAGATATCTTCCTCCTTTGTCTTTCCAAAACGGCCTAACAACGATTCTGCATATGATTAATATTCTAGAAATAGAAGTATCAAAGAGTTTTTCAAATACCAAAGATAAATTTAATAAACTTACCACATTTGTAGCATAGATACAGTGGTTCGCAATGCCCCATATATAGACATGTCCCATGGTATCACCGGTGATGAGCAAGGAATTATCAGCATTGGTGCTCAGGGCTAGCACAGACTCCTCCTCTTTAGCAGAGTCACTCGAATAGAACGACCCTACAAACCAAAAGAATTCCAAACAACAAACATGATTGTCGTTTTAAAACATACATATTTATGATACGTTTAGTGACTACGTTTTACTATGATGAGCGCAAGAAGAAAAGCTTCGGTATGTTTTTGTTAAAAATTATTGTTGGATTTGATTTAAAACATTGATCAGACTTGTTAGAAAGTTTGTTACATTGAAACGTACGCCAAGTACGGCAGTCATATGATGAGTACATGGTTACTTTGTGGGAGACGACTATTCAGAGGTATCACCTGGATGTCGAGATAACAGATGTCGGTATATGAGGCAGATACTGTAATTTCTAGGTGGTGTGCAGCTTCGTGAATAATACGATGTTCCTGTTCTAATCATTTTTTTTTACTACAGAGTCAAAGATAGTAGCCCCTTTTTAGCTTTGGTTGTGGAAACCAAAGAAACTTTGTTATCGATTGTTATCAATCATATCAAGCACATATCATAGCAAATAACCACTACATTTTTGATGCTGCCATGAACATTTTTCTTTTCGGTTGCCTTTTCCTTATTCATTTCTTTTTGTGGGAGCTCATTAAAATTTCCCGCCAATTTTCGTTTGTGACAATCATATTACAGTCAACCCTGCTTTAGAGACCACCTGTATAGAAAGACCAAATTTTGTGTTTCTCTTGAAAATGGTTTTTCATTGAAATATGTTCTAAAGGAACATGTACATAAATACCACCTGCCTATAAAGACCACTATTCTTGTCTCCTTTAAGTGGTCTTTACAGCCAGGTTTCACTGTACATACCTCTGTGGTGTCTCTTTTGACCGTAGATAGCCCAGAAGTGAAGATGTCCAGCCTCACTTGAAACTAACACAGCACTGTCTGACATTCCACCGGAGAGGCGAGATGCAAGAAACAAAAGTTTCTCAACAGGGGCTTGGGAAAACCTGAAAAATGGAAAGAGAAACCCACTTTACCATAGCCGTCACTCAAAATTATTGAAGAGGGTTTATCGATAGGAAAATTAATTTAAGTTTTGCCATCAAATCTTAAAATTCTGTCCAAAAGATTAACATTTTAGTATGCCGACAGGGGTTAGAATATTTCGGTCAATTTGGACAATTTGCTGACAAGGGTATCAAATGATCCTCACGTTTATAATATTCCAGACAATGATGATGGATGTTCGGGCGGTAATTTTGGACAGGGTTGTTTCCCTCTGACCCTCCCATTATAGTGACACCCACTGCAGTTATTATTTCCTGCTTCCTGAGGAGAATATATGATGACATTTATCAATAATAGCTTTCAGATGCTTTCGTACACTAGGATGAATAAAACTATCGACAACTAGGACAAGTAATAGACAAATGTTTTTTAAAAATAGCGGAACAGGACTGCGCAGAAAAAAACCCTATTTTTAATCTAGAATTTACCCTTCCGGTTGCTTGTGAGTCCTCCTGTGTCTCGAGTTTGGTCTAGATCTGACCTTTGACCTTTCTTCTGAGGTCAAGTCCATGTCATTACTCTTCTTCTTGATAGCAAAGGGGTTGACACCTAACATACTCAGGACGGCTTTCAACTTCTGGCTTCTATGGGTGCATAAAGACAAAAATGAATAGTGGTATGATAATTTGCTTTAAAAGCAAGTGGAAGATGAGCAACTATAGTGTCATCGATTAGAACTCAAAATATGTGTCGTTTTCTCATTTCGAATCAAACAATGATATCTTATTTAACAATCATAACTTCATAATGGTCGGTAGATCACACCAATATAATGATTTCTATTCTTAATGATGAACTGCATTATATTATTCTGTCGAAACATATGCTAACTCTTGAGGATTGTTTTGCTTTTTGGTCTTAAACATTTAATTCTTTATAAAAAAGCGTATATGGCTCACCTTGCTATTCAAAACGTTCCATCCTCACTAATAACCAATCAAAAATTGTTGTTATAATGCGCTTCATCGGTTTATCGACCAAGGCACTAACAGACATATTATTAATATTATACAGGTCACTGGATTCAATTGCGATATTCTGTTTGTTATAAAGCTTTTTACCGGTTACCCGCCCTACGTACTAACTGTAATATTATTATTACACTGGATCACTAGATTCAATCACGATTCAACTTTAAAGTGAACAATCTTAACACTCCACCTGGGAGCATTCCACGCGGTCGACTATTTCAAGAGCGCGCGTTAAATGACCAACACAGACTCACATGATAGTGGGTTGTCCTCTCCGAAGTCTGACCGAGATCTTCTGTGTCTCCAGACTCCAGATGAGGATCTCTCCATCGAAGCTTGCCGTTGCTAGGAGACTGGGAGGACTGTAGTCGAAGGCCAGGATGTCGTCCTTGTGGACCTGACCGCCCTTCCAGTTGGTGTCTGCTTTCAGAAAGCTCGTCTGGAGAGGGGATGACGAATTTGAATCATGACATTGCTTCATTATAATTTGCTTATGTATCATCTACTCCATGATATCACAGAGTAGCAAATCTCGTCGGCTCTCCGCTTTGCTGAATACACCGTTGTCGCATTGTTATCTTTCATAAAAAAGGTTCAACATCGTCATGTGTTCTTAATTCTTGGTAAAGGATAAAGATTTAAGAAGAAATGTATGTTCGATCAAAAGCGGTGTTCGAATAGGAACTTGAAATGAGCTTCTTTGTTAGTGATCTAAAAATGCATTTCAATTAGCTTATGAAATATTAATTGGGGATCTATTTCAATTTTTGTAAAAGCCTTGTATTTACCTTTTGAGGTTGTTGATGGTTAAACATATACATCATATAATAACAATAAAGGTAAAATGTTCAAATCGATAGAACCCGCTCCCCATCTGTTTACCTTTTCAAGAAGGATTCATACTTTGACTCTTTTCAACTGTTTTGGCCAACGAAAAAATTGTGCTTGAAAACTAGCCCAAGGCTGTATTAAATTACACTGATGAAGCCAAAACATCACCTATCATATCGCAAAAATAATGTAACTTAAATCTTTAGAGTTGCAAGCATATAAATGAAAATATTTGATGCAAACATATGATATTTCACGACTTACATCACAGTCTCCATCTTGGTACTGGACTATCTTCCGGCTCCACCCGACGCTTAGGAAACCTTTCTTCTTCCCGACCGAGATGAGACCCGTGATCTCGTCATCGCCTACGCTCTCACATTCGTGGATGCTATGACCGTTCTGAAAGCTCCAAACCTTGGTCATCAAATATAAATATCGAGAAAAATCGTGAGAGTTTGAAATAATAAAGAGCAATGTTTCTTTAATTAAAGCTAAAAAAAGTGATTAAACGGAGTCGACAATACTGAAGAGAAATATATATATAATCAGTAAACGAAGGAGACGGAGCAATGTGGTAGAGGGGGGGGGGGGGGGAGGGGGGGGCGATTATACCCGCTCAGATATTTTTAACTCATGATTCTCATAAAGATAATTCTGAGCCCAGTCTTATATCGATTTTGTACCCAATATTCCAGTTATGGTTGCATTATGATTAAAAAGTTTGGGTTCAATAGGAAAATAGCCAAGTTTCTTGCTAAATCGGTTTGAGGGATGGTGATTTTAGGTGTTTTTTGTTTTTTTAGAGGAATGGGGATTGGTCTGTTTAATACCTTAATGGTTCCATTTCTTGCTCCTGAGTACAGTTTCCTTCCCGTCGTGCTGATGGTGAGACACGTGATCTCCTCGTTCCCATGAGCCTCTGGGATGGTGAAGGATTTGGCGCCAGTTTCCACGTTCCATATCGAGATGGACGAGTCGTCTGCCGCTGTAGCAACCTAAAATTGTAAAAATGACAATTAAAGTAATTTACACCTTTATCAAGTTAAGTTCAACTTAAACTATACTAAACTGAGGAAGTTTATTTGAATTGAATTCTTGGTTGAATTTATATCAAGTTAACTATTAGAATGTAAATGCGTGATGATGATAGTATTTCTGTAATATCTACAACATTTACGATGACATCCATATAAACACTTAGCAATACCACAGATTCAATTATTGTCAGATGGTATTTCGAAAATCATAGGATGTGTCCATCAAGTTCAATCCTTTAAAAGAACAATATTCCGTATTGGACTATTCGATAAATATTAATGATATTACATGGTTGCTGAAAAAGCTTGTCTCTCAAAAAAAATAAAAACATTATTAGAGAAAATAAAGAGGGTACACAAAAACTGAGCATTAAGAAGAGTATTCAATTCAATTCAACTGATTTTATTTCTCATGCAAAACATAACACAATTAATAAATATATTTCAAAAGATATTCAATGAAACGACAACTATTATAGTAATAGCACGAGAAAAGAGGAACCAACTAGAAGCAGAGCTTGTTGAAGTATTAGTTCCTTAGAGGCTGCTTTACAAAACGTCTTGAAAACAAAGTATACATAGAAAATCAATGAATTAACAAATATGTAGCAAAGTAATTATGAATTCTTTTGGGGAAAAATAAAAGAGAGGAAACAATGGGGGAAAATAGTAGAAGGCAAAGAAGAAAGAAAGATAGAAAAGGAAAATGAATGATTGCAATGAGACACATTTAATTTGATTACAGTAATATATTTAAATTATATTATTTTGATAAATTAAATACCCACCATTTTGAAGAATGAGTTGTACACGGTGCAGCAGAGCTGAGTCTCGTGTGTGACGGGTGTTCGTCTCTCTAAAGCATTGTTACGTCCAAGACTCAGAAGAGCTATATAATCTGCGCATGCCGCCATCAATTGTCGACCCTGCGTAGAGAAATGATCCATTATCAATTATCATTCTTATGCTTTTATAACTTCTAAAAGATAATGAATATTTTTGAAAGTATTTGTGTACTTTTGGTCCAAAGTGTATATTATATGTTCTTCTTTTTCTAATTTCAATCGCAGTCAGTTGAAGTAAATGTATGTATTGATTGTTGACAATGTCTTTAAATAATATTTCAAGTAAATCATACGCGTACATAATAATTCAGTTATAGATAGATGGTTTTGATTCGATTCGAATTTATTTCTTATCCGGTCTGCACATTCATAAATGAACATATGAAACAAAATTTAACAATAAATACGAAAAGCAAACTAATTTCACATTTCACATTTTAATTCAAAGGAAAGATAGTCGAAACGATTAAAAAAAATATTAATTGAAAAGCTTACTACTTATTGCTCTTTAGTAAAGGAAATCACATTAATTTCATTTCTAATTATACTTGCCTGGTATAAAACTAGGCTGACCATGCCAAATTCTGGATTTCGCGCGTTTTGTAGGCAGGCGAATCTCACACTGACCGTCTGGAGACATGTGTACTCGTAAAGGTCCCAAATCTTTACAACCTAATTATTACAAAAAATAGCAAGTTCAAAGAAATTCCATTATCATACATAAATATCATAATCAGTGAAGGAATTGTGGGACACCTATATCCATTATTTAAACTACGTGAACATAAAAAATAACAGATTTTGCCCCTTAATGATTAAATGTTTTCCATTGTGCCTATTTTCACAAAGGCATTGATCCGCCCCTGTATTAGCCTCTTGTCGATGCCCTCGCGCTGTTGGAGTCTCTAAATTCTGACGAGCGAAGCGAGTCAGAGAAACCGAGGCCTCGGTTTCTCTGACTCGGTTTCTCGCGCCTCGGTTTCTCTGACTCGCTTCGCTCGTCAGAATTTAGAGACTCCAACAGCGCGAGGGCATCGACAAGAGGCTACCCCTGTATAACCATAGGGGAACTTTTCTGAAATGATATTCAAGAACATAAGTTTGATGAATTCCTTAGAAATCAATTTACTTCTCCTTCCTACTTAAGCATTTCTCTTTGGAAAGGAGGGTACAAATATTTTAGGATGGACATTTATAATGGTGAAGAAATATGTTCTTTTCATTAAGCATTTTACCCTACATGTTCCGTAAAATGATCGGAAATTAAAATTGACAACACATTTACTCCCCTTAACCATATTGACGATGTATCGTTAACGAAATTGTAAATATTTTTGAATTTTAAACAAGTGGGGGGGGGGGGATTATTTACCCCGTCTTTTGCGAAGCTGTAGACGTGCTTGAAGCGTTCGTTGATGACCACGCCTACGACCGCCATCGTGTGACCACGAAGAAAGGCGATGGGTTTGTCCTGAACATACGGGTTCCACAGACGTACCACGTGATCAATACCACCTGTCGCGATCACGTTCATGGTGCGATTGTAATCGAAACATTCCACTCCCTGCAAACGAATGAAATAGTTTAAAGATTATGTCGAAAGAATAAAACAATCGAAGAAGGTGTTTATTGGGTTCTCTACGGCAGTCATTAAATTACGAGAAGATAATTATTTTTGCAGAAATTGTAATCAGACAGTCATCATATTTTGCCGACAATCAGACGATGGTGAAAAAAGGAAATATTTATGACGTAACTGACAATAATGCGGACAGAGACTTTTAGGACTAAGTGGACAACATTTCTGAAATTGGCAGATCCAAGGGAATGAACAAGATCCGGTCCACCTTTGGAAAAGCATGGACAACTTACCCTACGACATGCATTACCCACCCCAAGCTGTGTTTGGAAGGGTTTGTTGTTATTTCAAGAATGGTACTCGGGGGGGGGGGTCGAGAAAAAGCCTTTCGGACATACATTTTGCTCCATCCCCTTCATACAATATTGGATCCGCCCCTACTTATAGCAACTCCACATGTTGTACCTCCTTACCTTGCTGAGTTTGTAGGTGTAGGACTTTTTCTTCCCTTGGATGTCCATCATGATGAGGGGTGTCTTCCTGCACCCACTCGATGAGAGGATGAAGTCCTTGTCGGGGAGGTACCGAACCTTGCGGATGTCCTCGGCGTGGACGTTAGGAAGGACCACGTGACGAACGTACTTATGATGCTGGCAGATGTTCTAAAAAAGTGTATTGTTTAAAAGTCATCGAAATGTTAATTCATAGTTGTTGCATTACAAAATAGATAAACCAACCACCAAACAACCAACAAATGCCCCTTTGGCTTATTTTTTGAAAAAGTTATCAATTTTGAACGTTTCCCATGTTTGATGTTAGGTTTATGTATTTTGTGTAGGGTATCTAATATTCTTGCTTGCCATATCATATGCATTTTCAATATTTAGCACGATATTTACCATGATAGTAGGGAGGTTTTTATTCCAAACTCTCTGTATTCCTCGGAAAAGGGTACAAGAATTTATACACAGACATGCTAGGTTTTCATCACGTTCATTTTCCCATAGTTTGTAATAGTTTCTTGTGGAACGTGTACATCTCTGAATATCAAACTACAACTGATGTAACCATGGTCGGAGGATTGTCACCACCACCATTAAGTAAAAAAGATCGATTCATTTCGAAAACGTTTTCTTAAAAGTCACTTAAAAGGTTGGCCGGACAGGCACCATACTTGGAACATTATGGTGGTATCCGAATGTCAATAACACAAAAGTCTAATGAAGTAAAGAATCGGACTGTACTACTTACGTGCATCCATATTTTCTGTACAGTGTCTTCTGGTTTGAAGGGCGTCTCGAAGATCTTCTCTTGAGGTTTGAGGAAATAGAAGAGGTTAATGGATCCCTTGTCAGTACCCACCACCAACAGGGACTCACCAGAGGGGTTCTAGATGAGGATAGGATAGAAAAACAATAGTTATCATTATTATTAATCTTTATGTCCATGTATTGTTCGATTAATATTTGTCTATTTTGTTGTATAAACTACCAGAACAATACTCATCATCACCATTAACATAAAAACTCATCGTGTCCATCATCACACGACCAACTTTGTCCTATTCTCTTCCTCCTCCTCCTCATCACTATAAAAATCACTATTACCACCACCATCATCATGCCATCATCATTATCATTATATTTGCCATCATCGTAATCAGAATCATCATTACCACCACCTTAATTATCATCATCATCATACTCATCATCATCATCATTATCATTATCGTCATCATAATACTCATCAATATCATCATCATCATCATCATCATCATCATCATCATCATCATTATCGTTATCATCATCATCATCATCATCAATATCATCATTGTTGTCGTCGTCACCACCATACATGTAGCTTCACCACCATTGTCAATGCCTTTAACATAAACATCATCATCATCATCATCATCATCCTCACCACCACCACCTCCACCATCATCATCATCATCGTCACCATCGTTATTTTTACCTTTTTGTCGTACCAGTAGTCCAAACACGACGGAATGTCACTCAGAGCTGAAGAGGGATAATAATAGACAAGAGAAGTAAAGATGGATTATGAACTCCACCGTCAATCAAAGAATAATATATTCGTAAACTTTAAGCATTATTTTGCATATTAAGGACCCCATAAATGCATAGAAAAACAGCTGTTTTAAAATAGGCTATCCACCGTTTTGGTAACTGAAATTCCATTAATTTATTTATGTTTCATCTGATTGCGGAAAACCCCAGCTTGCAGCATTATGAAAGTACATATTCTCAAGTTTGTAATTTTTTGTGTTTATTTAATATGTTATTGTTTATCATTGTTTTTGTTTGTTATTGCGCTTAGGGACTTCGGCGGAAAGCTCTTTATAAGCACCGTTTTATTATTAAGTTCTATTTTGAAAGGTGAATTGATTGCATTTGAAAGAAATAAGCTCGCAGAATGGAAGAGTTATCACAATACTAGATAAACAATAGAAACAGAAACGAGACGAGCAAGCAAAAAAGACAAACCAAATACTCATTAATGCAATCAAGGACAACAGCTTGATACCAATGAGCTGCGACCTTACCGTAAAGATTAAACTGTTCAAAGCAGGTCTTCGCGTTGACGATATCCCAGAAGCGGATAGTTCTGCTGTTGGATCCGACAGCCAGCATGTTCACATTGGCCATGTAGACGATGTCGCTGTACCAGGTCTTGAAGCGTCTCTTGGATCCGTTGCGTGAATCCTCCATCCCGTCCTTGATCTCCAGGCAGTTCTCCAGGCGGAGATTCTCGTCGAAGAGGCACAGGGTCCCCTCCTGTCACGATTTAAAAAAAAAATGGGGACAGGCTTGCTTGTGTTTTCCTGGTTACTCAATTTTACTTTCTTGATCACGAATATTGTATTTGTATTTATTACAAAACTTCGTTCAAATGGTCAATGAATATATGTGTTTTACAATGCATAGGCATAATAATTATTACAAATATGAAAACGAAATCGTTTAAAAGATATATGGAAACAATATGAATAATTGAACAAGTATGTATTTATGCATTACTTCAAATTAAATTAAATGCTTAGAAAATGACAAAAATATTTAACAACCACTAGAAGTATAGCATAGAATTGTGCATTATATGAAAGTCTGACAACTAACCCTGGCCTGGACAACTAGTACATGGACCATTACCCTGTACGATGCCCAACCCGGAAAACTACCACCAGGCAACTTTGTCCAATAATTATTTCCAACAAACATGACAAAGAGAATACTTCAAACATTATCACAGTATTAAATATCAATTACTTTGATTTTCTGAGGGAGAGTCTGAAACGCATTTAGCAATGTCACCCTTGACAAATTTCCTCGTATTCCATAATCTTCCTCTCACCATCCTCACTGCGTCACGAGCGCTCATACTACATAGGCCCATTGTATACGGTGCGTCATTTCACTTGCGCTATTCTTTGCGTTGATCACGCATGTGACGGAAATCGGTTCTTAGGTCAGGAATTCAACACAAGTTTAGCAATGTTCATTTTAAGTTCACTCTTTGTACGAAAGCACTCTCGAATGGCGAGTCAAAAGCAGCGCCAATCACTGACGCAGACCTACGTCAAAGAAATGACGCCTCATGCACAATCATTAGAATTAAGTACCTTGCTAAGGGTGACATAACGACACGGGTTCTCCAGAACGATCGTACACCATACGATGTCTTGCTGTAAATACAAACAAACAACATAATTATTTGATTAGTGAAACTCCAATATTTCTTAAAGTAATAATGATAAAGATGATAACAACAGGGCCTAATAAGAAGCACAACAAATAAGTTGTGGCAATGGTATGCCCGATGAAATTTCAGCGATGAAACGTCTGATATCAGAGGTGGTGTGGTGTTTTCTTACTGACCTTAGTATCACTCATTATCTTGACAAGAAAGTACACCGATTATGCTACATAATGAAAGAAATGAAATGAGGGATTCCGGTTCCTTATCTTTATGTATTATCTATGTACTTATTAAATAAGTTTATGATTATCTTTTTTGTGTGGAGGTATCCACATTCTACAAGCTCTGCTTGTCTTCTCAGTGGATGTCTTCATTTTCATAGTTTTGTATACTTAAAAAAGAAGAAGCATTACAGAAACTATATATTCTCTTAAATCAATGATTTACAAAATGCATTATACTAATGTACATTGATATCTGTGATAGATTTCTTATATATATTGATTTTTCTGTCGGAAATGAAAATAAAACTTAAACTAAAACTGAAATATACTTGGTGGTATGGGGTGGACGAGAAGGCGGGGACGGTAGATTTGAATAGTTCTCTTATCTTATACCGGGCATGGTGGCTCAGTGGTTAGAGCGCCTGCCTCATGAACGGGAGGTCGTGGGTTCGAAACCCGGCCGAGTCATACCAAAGACTTATAACAATGGGACCTTCTGCCTTCTAGCTAGGCGCTCAGCATATTAGATTGGAGAAGGGTAATAATAACATATTATGTTATGCAGGGCCCGCTGGAAGAGCAGTTTCATAACTGAAGTGGCTACCCAGGGTAAATAAAACGTTATTATTATTATATATTACAAATGATTACTTTGTTTTGTGCGATGTGTCTTATCTTGGGCTCCTTGTTGAAGACCACGTTCTTCCTCAGTTTCATGTTATCATTCTCTCTGTAATGCAGCAACATGTAGGTGACGAACTCGTTCCAGTCCACCATACCGTCTGCTGACGTGTCAACCTTGAGAGTGACAGTGAGAGAGAGAGAGAGAGAGAGAGAGAGAGAGAGAGAGAGGAAAAGAAGGTGAAGGTTACAATTGTATTTATAATTGAATTATTCACGAAGTACGATGCATGGTCATGACAATGTTGTACAGTATATCATTCAACTGTAAGGGTGCATGAGGGGGTGTGTGGGGATCGACATCGACACCCCGTCATAATTTCTGGAGAAGAGTTCATGTTTTCTATTGCTGGCAATTCTGAAGCTTTCTGAGTGTCATCGGAAAATCTTTAAAATCAATCTGAGAATCTTGATTTGTTATTTTTGGATGATCGTTGGAATATTTCGTGCCAAATTTGCTCCCCCCAACCTGCATCCAGAATGGTATAATGTAGATCTCGTAAGGCACGGAAAGAGATAAGATAATATATTTATTCGTCTTTCTTTCAAATGTCACACAGAGCATAACATGAAGGAGAGGGAAAGAGATAGAATGAAAAAGAAGGAGAGAAGGAGGAAGAGATACTCTTTTCACACTGGTTTTGCTTAACCCCGTACTTTGCTTAGCCCCGTACTATCCTTAACCCCGGACTATTTTTTTGGCTTTTCACACTCGCTGTTTTTAGTCCCGTACTAGCGCCTATTCCGGAATAAGAAAATTCCCGCTGTTCTCACTGCATTTCGTTAACCCCGGATATCGTGTATGTTATGATAGGACATACTTCGCATTTGGCCAGCTGCGATACGCTCCATTGCGTAGTACCGGACTATTTTTCGTTTCTGTTCTCATTCGTTTGCTTAGCACCGCAATTGCGGGGTTAGCAGGAGTTAGCACCACAATTGCGGAGTTAGCCCTGCTATTTTGCAGGGTTAGTTAACCCCGTACTATAGGTGGGGTTAGCCAACTTTAGCCCACTTTGGTAAAAGCCAGTGTGAACAGAAAGTGGAATAGGCTTAACCCCGTACTATAGGTGGGGTTAAGACCTCCTTAACCCCACCTATAGTACGGGGTTAAGGAAAATATTGCCAGTGTGAAAAGCATAAGAGAGAGAGAGAGAGAGAGAGAGAGAGGGAGAAAGGGATAGAGAGAGAGAGAGAGAGAGAGAGAGAGAGAGAGAGAGAGCAGAAAAGGGCAGATATACCTTAATGACCTGATTAAACACAATAGCATTATTAACCGGCAGTGGAGCTCAATGGCCGCCCATCTGATCTTTGCTCTCATGAGAAATGCGAATAATGGAGAAAGTATCGAACACATCGATTTCTCTACACAGCCCTCAATATTTCTTTCTTGATATTATTAGGTGAAGGTCGTCTTCTAGCGGAAACATCGAAACGTTGACCTGAGTCGTATATTTCTTATTCACCTTCGTACTTTCCTGTTTCCCTGCTCTCATATTCCCTTGTCTTGTAAATTTATTTTAATGTCTTGTCAAGTTATTCTCCGTTGTAAGTCTTTGTTGGCCTTTACATGTTCACCCCTATGTATAATGTGCATGTTGATATAAATCTTCAAATTGTGGATCTATAATCATAATATCACTCTCCACTTACAGGTTTATGTCTTTATTTGTCTTATTTGATTTTTTTTTAATGTAAATGTATTTATTACATACATGTATGACTATCAATATTTGAAGGATCCACATTCTACCAGCCCTGTTTCTTTGTGGATCCTCCATTTCCCCGTTTTTATCAGCAGATTCGTTTGAGCTGACACCCCCCATTAAATAGGAAAGAGCTGGTAACGCTACCGCAAGCTACCAATAAATTATCGATGTAAAAAAAATGATAGGGCTCAATAATCGACAGAATGCAATTATGCAAATGCTCAAGGCATCCCAGATTAAATATTGAGAACATGATAACCATAGGTAAATACTAGTTCTCATTTCGTGCGGTTTCAAGCGTGAAGCGAATTTTTATTACTATCGAACGCGTGGTTGCGTTGTGAAGACCGTTACCATGGCAACGTGTGCTAAATGTTCATCTTTGCTGATGGTTAACAATGTGGCAAACGGTGAATTTCTTGGTTCTATTTATTCATAGCTGAAATTGAAGCAAATAAGTCACCATGACATTTAAGAGATAGCTTCAGTATTTTGTAGATAGTTTAACCTTTTCCACCATTTCCGCCATTTTCGCTGATCTTGATAGCCGCTGTTGGTTGTTACTTAGGCATTTGTTTGTACTACTATTTGAGTAAATTATCGTGTAAAGATAGGATCGAAGTCAAACGTAGACAAATAATCTTTGACAGATGTCTTTTTGTTGACAGCTTCATGAGTATGCGTTTCTAAATGTCACAACAGATCAAGCATAAGAATAAATGAAAGGCTCCTTACCATCTTGAAGAGGAGAAGATAATTGTCACAGGAGAAATATGAAGAAGGAGAAGAAGAAGGAGAGGGAGAAGAAGGAAAAGAAGAACAAGAAAAAGAAGAAAAGGAAGAAGAAGAAGAAGTAGAAGAAGAAGACGAAGAAGAAGAATAAGAAGAAGGAGACGACGACAACGAAGAAGGAAAAAAAGATAATGATGATGATGGTGATCACCAATAAAGAAGGATATAGAGGTATGGAAAGCGAAGGAGAATAAAACCAAACCTTTGCAAAGAGTGCTTCGAGATGCGCATCCCAGTCAGACGATTTCAGCAGACTCCTGACCATATTTTTGAACTCTCCCAGGGTCACGTTTCCCGCCTCTCTCCTGATGATACGACCAGGGGAGTAGGTGCCGTCGTCGGGCATCTCGTCCGTGGGTTGGTGGACGGCAAACTGCGACATGAGCTCCTTGAGGTGGTCCAGGTTGAGCTGGTCTTCGAACAGGGTGACCCCATGACCCTCGCTAAGGAGAGAGAGAGAGAGAGAGAGAGAGAGAGAGAGAGGGGGGGGAATTAGGGAATGTTGGGTGGTGATTAGGGTAATGATGATGATGGTAATAATCAGATGCACAAAGGTAATACGAAAATAATAATGATACTAATTATGATATAGTAACGATCACCATCACCATCGCCACCACCACCACCACCAACACCACCACCACCATCACCACCACCACCAACACCATCACCCTCACCACCACCACCAGCACTACCACCACAACCACCATCCACCAACACCCCTTATTATTTCCACCTCCTCTACTTCTCCATGTACTCTTCCTCGTTATACTACTACTACTAGTAGTAGAAGTAGTACTACTACTACTTCTACTACTACTACTACTACTACTACTACTACTACTACTACTATACTACTACTACTACTACTACTACTACTACTACTACTACTGCCACCACCACTTCTACTACTACTACTACTACTACTACTACTACCACTACTACTACTACTACTACTTCTACTTCTATGTACTACTACTATTACTACTATTACTACTATACTACTATACTACTACTACTACTACTACTTCTACTACTACTACTACTACTACTACTACTACTACTACTACTACTACTACTACTACTACTACTACTACTACTATTACTACTACTACTGCTACTACTACTACTACTACTACTACTACTACTCCTCCTACTACTACGACTAATAATAATAATAATGATACGACTAGTAATTCTACCATTACAAAACCAGCAAATATGCAGATTTGCTGATTTCTATGTGAAATTCACATTGAAGTAGCAAGGTTCTTTATTGCTTCCTTCATTAGCTGCAGTATAATGGATCATGCAAATATGCGTCTTCAGCGGACGTTATTAATTTGACTTTATTGACTATATATCACGCATGCACTGGGTACATGAAGATCAATTTTGTAATTAACTTTCGTCTCATCGAGAACGCTAAGAGTATCTATCATCTACTAGTAAATTACTGGTAGAAGAAGATTGCTGAAATGTACGGCACAATTTTGCTCAACGCCTCGGATGGCTCTTAAAAGCAAGTCATGTCCTTGCAATGGCAAAACGGTGTAAAATAGACCGGGAAAATAGAAGTCGATGAAATACAAGACAATGAAATGTATGATACTGAAAAGCCACTGCTTTCACGTTCTGATATAAAGTCAGTGCAGTGAACATTGTGCGCATCGATTTAAGTCGAATTGATTTGTATATACTTGCACAGAGATGTACAGTAGATATATTGTAAACTATTGTTTGGGTAATAAAATCGTAATGCTATATTCATTTCTAGCCTGCAAACTGTTTAATTATAATGCAGAAAACCTTGTGTGTTATTAAAAACACATTCAAATATAAATGAGAAACACACAAAGACAAAACCATGTATAAATCTTAGTATATTATCATTCTTCCTTGAGCAAGTAAGGACATTTTGACTCCATGCAACATAAAACCTAACAATTTACTGTCATTGCTAGACCAACTGTTATCACGGCCCAGAATGCCCGGTTGCTAAGGGATCACATACATCAAGGACCGTCAGACCCTTTCTCCTCGGGCTAGGAATTCATCAGGAGAGTGCCAATTGCTTCCAAGATGGCCGTCTTGATGGCATCAAGTACTACATAAGCAAATACTCTTACTTGAATAGTAAACAAATCCAACATCTTTACACACCACGGCGCCCTGGACAAGCCGCCATTTTGCTTTCTTTCTGTTTATTCTTTCATGAGGTATGTTTGCTTGGTATACATTGTGTGAGATAGTGCGAAGTGGAGTGAAGAGCATTGCAGGGGCTTTATATCACTAAAACTCGCTTGGTCATGCATTTAAATACCAACTGGACAATATTTGCCCTACACTCGAAAGGGCAATTGGTGCTATGAGCTTCTTGTAGCACTTACTGGAGTGTACAACTTTCAAATTCGAAATTATCCGATGATTGGGCCGCTTTAGAATTATTGATATGATCATGAAGGAGATGTACTAAAAAAAATATAATATTCCTAAAGCATTAGTATTATGAGATTCTTTCCAGGCTAATAATTATTTATTTTCTATTGTCGAACCAACTTGCTATATTCATGTCTGTCTGAGTAGTAATAAGGATGTTCCGCTTTTATAAAGCGCTTAATACATCAACGATGTCTCTATTAATATAGCGCTTTACAGAATTATTACCAAGGTCGTCGGATTCAGACTTGCACGCACACAATGTATGCACATTCTCCACTCCCTAGGGAGCATTCCAGCCAGGCGTCATTTTACAGAGGCTCACACTGCTGAGCTAAATTACATGGGGAATACTAACATCTTTACCCCCATACCACTCCTCATGATGTACTTCTACGATTTCAAATCCCCCGATCAAATCATTGACTGCGAGGTAAAAACAAGGCTAAATGATATTTTCGGCTCGGCTCGGCAAGCTGTCCAATAATGATCTCTGTTTCAGTGTTGAACATAGCCATCAATCAGAGAGAACAAAATGGTCAAATTTCCGCAATGTTGTTAATTGATTTAAACATGATTGATGAGGCCGAGCAGAAAGCTTGATTGTTTGCAAAGTGCCAGCAGTCATTACGACAGCCAAACATGAAGGTTGGAAAGACATGTTTCTCATTTCCATAATGTTGTTAATTGATTTAAAGGGCCCATGACATCGAAATAGAAGTGTGTTCCTGTTGGTGTGCAGTCCTGCATACATTTCATATTTTGATATGTAAACTTCTGAATTTGTTTTATAGATTTTTAAATATTATTTTTGTTTGAAATATTTGTTTTTCAAACTTGCTTAGCTCCACCCCCAAAACCTCCAGATCTCATTCCCCTTGTGGCATTATCTGTCAATGAGCTAACTTGAGAAAGTGGCATGTAACACTGCCAAAGTTGACCACCTGTTACAATACCACAAACAATAACAACGTATAAGTTGCTCTGTCAGACATGTCAGACTAAACTAAAATTCTAGAATAGAAAATGGTATGTAATTTCCCCCAGCTTAGCACACTTTAATAATAGAATTGCATGCTTCTATATTATGTACAATACATCATCATTGCCTTTGTCTCCCAGGATGTCTGACATAGCAACTTGTATGTTGCTATTGTACGTATTGTAACAGGTGGGCGACTTCGGCAAAGATAGATACCACTTTTTCAAGCTCATTGATGACTGACAGATGCTGTCACAAGGCGAATGAGATCTGAAGGTTTTTGGGGTGGAGCTTAGCAAGTTTGAAAAACAAATATTTTAAAAAATATTTAAAAATCTATGAAACAAATTCAGAAGTTTACATATCAAAATATGATATGTATGCAGGACTGCACTCCAACAGGAATACACTTGTATTTCGATGTCATGGGCCCTTTAAACATGATTGACAGGACTGAGCAAAAAGTTTGATTGTTTGTAAAGTACCAGCAGCCACGACAGCCAAACATGAAGGGGTATGGCATTGGAAAAAAACTAAAATGTATTACATTATCGCCACTAAGAGGTTTTGAGTGGCGGCTTATGATTTCCATGTTTGCATGTACACTGACAACGTTTCTAAGATTTAACATTTCACACTGTGCATTTTAAGCCCATATCTATTATGTGAAAAGAGGAGAAGGGGCACATTATAATTATCTAGTTTAATCGCCCTGGCATGTCTTAACGCAGGGGTCTAAAACACTAAAGCTTTTGAGAATGTTACTATATGATTTTAATCCATAAAAAATTAACAAAAAATGCAAAAAACGAAGAAAAACAAGGGAAAAAAACAAAAACAAAAACAAAACAGAACAACACAAAATAACCCAATTTACTTCAAATAATTAGCCTACACACTTAATGCAACATTTTTCGATAAGAAACTTTCTCCTCTTTCCCTTTCAATTCTCCCACAATTTCATCCTCTCCCCTCTCCCTCAAACATTTCGACATCTACAGAAGATTGGGACCATGTTTCCATAGCAACGGTAGCCGCCATCTTGTAAGCAAGAATGCGAAAGTACACTTTCTTTCTGTCCCAAATATACAGGTTACTTCTGTTATCGGAGAGTTTAAAAGGCTTACAACTGGTTCTATTCTTAGTTTAAGAATGGTCGTCCTTGTTCGCCTTTTCTCGGGTCACTAATGCTACTCTATCCGATCCTTGTTATTCTATCTTCAAATCCGATCAGCTACAGACTACAGTTCTCTATAGGAATTCCACTGGTTTTATTTTTCTAGTGGAATCCATATACAACGGTGATAAGCAGATCGGCATTGTGCACCCTACGTGATAACAAGAACATTATCATTATTATAATTATGTGTTAGACAGTAGACTAGAGTCAGGTGAAAATATTTGTATCGTTTAAAAACATCCTATAAATTATGCTTTTTTCATTTAATATTAAAAAATAAGTCAGTTCTTTCAAGACTTTCCGTCAATATCAATCCTAAGAGATATATTATGAACAGCAAGAACAAACAAACAAACAAACAATAACAACAACAACAATACAAAACATAACATTGACAACAAGGACATTTGATATAATTATGTTTCAAATAGTGTAGATATTTAAGGCCATTTCTGTATATGTGCATAAAATGCACGTACATTGTAGAAGAGTCATACTTAAATCCCCTTAAAACAAAACATTAACGCCTAAACGATGATTTCTGTTGTTGCATGTAAATGTTGTTCTCTTCTAAATATTTAATAGATCTTTGCACATTTCAAATCACTTTAATATTAATATGAAAATATTAAAAATAGGCCTACCCTGTACTATGAGAGGATAATTACGTAGTGATATTGATTTCTGAAATCAAATGTCCCGTACAAAATAAAAGGGGAAGTCTATCCCTTTAATGATGTAGACATTTCTTTTATTATGCTATATATCAGATTTGGATTTTGTTTGACATTTCTGAAGATACATCTACATATTATATGTTATCTATTGTTCGTTATCTTAACGGTATTGTATTTCGAAGGTTTCATCATTAGCCTTACCTTCAAAATATTATGATAATTATTGACAAACCTCCGTCACCTGTACTTCTAATCATACCCGTATTCTAAACATACAAACGATGGGCGCTCAAACAGAAATCCTTTTTCAGTAACTGGGTAAAACCAGTATTACATAATGACAGGGGGTGGGGTAAGTGGGGGCACAGACTTTGACTTGTGGGCAAATGTTCCCTTGCCTCACTTGTGCCGCTCTTGAACGGTATGGACATGCAACCGCTTTAATTCAATTCAGCGCCATTCCAATTTACTTTAAATGACCTTGACGCCACTTTACACCGAAACAACCGACATTAATAAAAACTGGTTTGAAATCATTTTGTCGGCCAAAGCGAAGAGGTGGATTAAACTCCCCCAAGGTCGGCGAATCGATGAGGTATTTAAAAATTATGTTTCTGTCATGTGCTACATGAGTCGCATGGTATTTCCTTTATCAAAATACATGTTTGTGTCGATTGAAAACAGACCTACTATCCCAAAGATTTTAATTTGTGCTTATGATACCGTGCTCACAAATTGCCGATGGTTAATCAAATTTTGATCAGTGTTGATGAATTGCAATAATGTTGACTGAAATATATCGGTCATGAAGTCGGCATGGAGGACGAGTACTGTAGTCATTTTCATATTGTTTTATTTTGTTATTTCTGTCGGCAAGGGGATGGAAGCATGAGTTAAAATTGTGAGGAATATTGCAAATGGAGCTATGATATTAAGCTGATGTGTTCAAAGGGGCGGAGTTAATCTCGATTTCACAAATCAATCGAGGATGGATAATTGCGAAAGTTATAGTGTTGAATGCAGCAATGACGCACAACGCTGAAACAAAAACAGTTTTTCACTTTCATTCGCTTAGAGCGAAAAATAATCGCAAGAATATGGCATCGCAGAAATGATAAACAGTTTTTTATTTATATTATAGAAAATTGCAAGCGCTCACATGCGCATCAACACTTTAAAGGGCTTTTCTGATTTTGTTAAATGCCTGAATTGTAATGTGCATGTATACATCCACAGCATTTTATAGACTTTCATTTTCATTGAATACAAAAATGGTCGTGCATTGATACAATTATGATCTTGCTCTATTGTTATTTCCAGTCCATTTTTGACCAATGCCAACGTTAATTTCCGCTTTAAAAAAAGTACAATAGAAAGTGCTAAGGTGGGGGATCTAATTTTTCAAAATAAGCACGCAGTTCAGGGTCAGCAAAACACTGTAGTTCATAACACCATTATTGGGTGTCAAAGCAAAAGTGGGGTCAAGTATCACAGTTGACAAAAGTACAAGCTATACAGTGAAGGGATAAGAAGACAGAGAGAGAGAGAGAGAGAGAGAGAGAGAGAGAAGGAGAGAGAGAGAGAGAGAGAGAGAAGGAGAGAGAGAGAGAGAGAGAGAGAGTTCCCAAATGATGAAGAGAAGGGAATACAACAAGCTAATGATGAAAAAAAAAACAGATACCGTAGTTCCTTGAGATTAAGACGTGATCTCCAATGGCTATACCGTATACGTGCACAGAAACAGACAGGACCAGCAAACAGAAGTAGAAATGTGAAATTGTGAAGAGTAGCAAACAGGGACAAAATAAACACTGATTATCACCCCAAAAACTCTTCAAAACCACAGGCATGACAATCAATAAGAACAACAGTCAACATGTCAACACGAAGGATTCGAAGCTCTCTTGACTTCTACACCAAGTTGTATGCTGTACAGTATAACAAAGAGCGCAGTTGACTTCTTACAAATCATCCTGAAGTGTTTTAGAAAGAGGAAACGATGGAGAATTTAGAGCGTCGCGCCTGTTTAAAATATCAGCTTTTGATACAGATTAAGAATTAAAATCAACCTTACTGAACGCCTTGTAAAAACAAGAAATCAACTTGATCATCGGGCAAAAAACAGCGCTTCATTACAAAATACATGAAAAACGTGCTCAGTATAAAGTGTAGTTTTCAACTGTTTATGTCATTTACCTAATATCCTTTCTACTCGGTGTAGACACACCTGTAGCTAAGCAACTATGGCTTTACTGTTTGATTGCAATTTCATGAAGCCTGTGCAATTAAACCTACCTCAATGCTTCAAAAATACAAGAGACAATTAACAGATATGCCGGGTGCGAAGGGAGCCAGAGTGGGACGGTTGCTTTTCATTATCATTTGTGATAAACATGACATTTCTATGTTTTCCGTTTGCCTAACGACATTCTAAAGATGCATTCATTCATTGTCTACTAGTAAGAAAGCTATAATCAACGTTGATAAACATGTTGAGTATTATTTGCTTCTTGTAGCCAAGGCATGTTTGTTTATACCCTGCTCCAAAGACTGTTTGTTATAAAAAGCTACAAAACACTTGCCTTCCTTCAAATATGCTTTTTTGTTTGTTCCGTACGAGCTTCATGTGGAAAACACAGCCAATAGTCAATTGCTAAGGAGCAACACGTAGATCTCTTAATTATTCATCAAATTCTGCGCTTAGATAATTTATATTTATTAGATATATATTTTAAAGCCTATAATGGATTTGATCCTAATAGAGTTTGTTGTAAGTGAATCATCACGTACAGAAAAAAAAAGATAAAAAGAAAAGGGGAGAAACGCAAAAACAAAAACACAAACCCAACACGAACCAACGAACAAGAACCCATCAATATTGACATAAAAGTAAGAATAAAGATATGATGTCATTTCAACCTTTATCATTCTAAAAAAAGTAGTAATAAGAATTCAAATAACCAAATTAAGTTATTTAGCAATCAAGTTTCATCTAATAGTTATATTCCAGCGCTTCGTCATATTTCTTGACGGTTTCCATTTTCATAAAACTGAGATACAGTCACGAGAGCTCTTTACCACAATTTACTATCGAATTCGACATTGATGGATTTTTCATATTATTATGGAGATTGAGATGAAATGAGTTGAGTTGACCAATATGTCATTATTACGTTTTCCGGTCAGAAATTGATATTATTGAAACCCTCACGTAGAACCCAACCTTCATGCATTTTGGATCACGAACAGCATACAATGGAAAGCAAGCATGAAATATTGCATCCAATGCAGATCATATGCATTATTATCAAGGTCATATATTTCTACTTTAGATTTCATGATGATTTTATTTACAACATGTCAACCATTTACAATTTTTATAATTTTATAAATAATTTAGGGCCTGAATTCTTGGAGCAAATTCTAAGACACTTCCTCATTGCAAGGAAAAGCTTATGAAATATGTTGTGAATTATGCATGATTTTCATGATGCTTTTACGTATTTTTTAATTTGACGTGTACGGCGATACCTTTGTATTACCAAAACTAGAATTTTTATTCGCAGAGTAAAACAAGAGCGTAAACATTAAATCAAACCAAATATTAGACATAAGTTAATTAAATTTAATTTACATGTAATATAAAAGCAAAATAAGTAAAATAAAATGAAAATGAAATGAAATTACTTACTCAGTATCCATCTTGGTTTTTCTTTTCGTAGCACAAGTTTCAGTCTTTTCCTGTCATCGGCCACCTGCCCGATAGAGTTCTCTTTTGTCTATTTCCCTTCTCCAGAGATTCGGCTCATCTCCCATCTTCGTGATCCATTTTGAAATTTACTTATGCGATCCGCGAGAGATAATTCCGAAAAAGGACACGCGGGAAATATAACAAAAAACGAATTCAATGTTCTTCTTAAGGTATAGTATAATTGTCACGAATTCGGTTTGCTACACTCCATTTTTAATCAGATCTCTTTTTAAACAGTGCAAACTCCAGGACAATAAGAAATACTAGGAGCTTCTTTTACTGTCGGCTGCTCAGCTCAGTCTATCGCACGAATATATTTCCACAATTTATTTCCACGGAGACTCGCTTATATCATATATATTAAATATCCTCAGCTATATGGTCCGAGATGCCTGGAAATTGCTTCAGAATAGTCTTCAGTGCAACTTTCTTTTTCATCAGTACGCCGTCTTTGTCACGTCTTCATTAATATCATATATGCTCCGGAAATAGCTAATGGAGCGATTACTTGCAATTCCGTGATGCCTTCCAAAATAGGATGGTAGTTGCTGCATGGATAGGTATAGTGGAGCCTTTCACGGTAGAAATCTGTTAAAAAAGAAAAGAAAAAAGAATTGATGAAATATATACTATATACATTCCTGGCGACTTCTTTACCATGTAAATTGACAGAATTAAAATGAGGGTAGTCGTGATAAATCAGGAATGTATGTTAGTTCCAACCTTTCCAAATACTGTTCCAATATTAGTTACAGAGAGACGTGGTAAATAAAGGGAAACGATTTATTTTATTGTTGTTATTTTGATCTTTTCCTAGGGTATAGCATAATAATTAAAGTGCTTCACTACCGTGCTATATTTCAAATATATACCAGACAGTAGATAATAAAGTATTGCCATTATACTCAAACATAGATATTTTTTTTTTCAGTTTGAAAATCAACTTCCGACAGAAACTTACAGAAAGTTCAGGAATATACAAACGAAAGTGATCGTGACTTTGTAAAGCTAAATAAATACACAATTTTGACAAACGCCGCTCTGTCGCCGTATGATTTTCATCGTTAATGCACTTTTAGTTGACTTTATACATTTACACTTATTGTGTTACAGCCATTATTTCTGTATATATAAACTGCAAACATGATCTTACTATATAGATTGTCGGTATGACTTTTGAACTGATAATATATCTATTAACCCGAACGTGAGATCACTTAGCAATCGGAATTGTATTGCTACAAATATTGAATTATACAGAGTTAGATTGTCAAACGTGCTTCCGCATGGAAAATGAGGCCCATTATCAGCAAACTGATCAATTATGCAAATCATTGCAGCGGTTCACGCCCATGTTTGCCAATTTCTGATAAGTTGGTGTTTGAATTGGTTTGGTGTTATTTTCTGTAAAAAACACATATCTATTACATACATATGAACATAAAATTAAAGATAACTGCTTAAAAAATACAAATGGATCGCTCTATTCAGAGCCATTAATTTTAATCGCTCTGTTCTTCCTAGAGTTATGTGCGCATACACACGAATCGAAATTTTGTAATGGGTGGTTGCACTTAAAACAAGTTTAAATCATCACAGAAAATTTACAAAGTGTGCTTAGATTTTCAATAACAATGATTTTCTATAAAATAAATTATGGGCATCGAAATGTAATTTTTGAGCAAATGATGTAATTTTTGTAGATACATTTACATAATGCATATGTGATATGAATCTACAAAGTGTTCGTACGATGCGGTCGTTTCTTAAAACTAGTCACCATATGGCTTAAAAACATTTACAAAGATGTATTTTTTTACACTTGCACATGTGTAAAGGCCTTATGTATAGGCCAACATAAGGTAGTATATATCCTCAAGTTATATGAATTGAATTACTAGAATCATGACGATGTTGTTTTTGCCCCAATTTTTATTTCCGTGAAGATGAAAGAAAAGCCATGGTGGAACAGTCGATGTTGGTTGAAACCGTTATCTTCTCACGTTGAAAATAATTATCTGAAACCCGTTTATGAAAAGGGGTCAGTGTGCAGAACGGTGTGTAGAACTATTTAGTAGTTCGTCATTCTCTTTCTCATTTCTAGCTTTCTGTTTGAACTGTGACACAGCTTTGAGGGGCTTAGCATTGCCCATCTCTTAGACGTGAAGAGAATTCAAAAGAGACAGAGTAAAGACGTGTTGGCTGAGAACTAAGTAAACCCGAGTTTGGATTGTTGCTGTTGTATTATGGATGAACAGACGGCAAAAGTTTTTTTTGTGGCAAACACAAACGACGGAAGGGTTCATAAAATATATATACGCTACGTGTTGAAAATGTTGAAGGAAAGAAGTGACTTTGAAGTTCAATAAACGAATGAATAAATGAATCAATCAATCGACCAATCAATCAATCAGTCATAACATTTATTTGTGTATAATTATCTTAAGCTTGATATTGAGCATCGAAATTATATTCATTTATAAGAATTGAGTAAGAAATGGTCTTTATTTAAGGGGCAGGTACAAGATGATGTGACATTTAGTACCCCAAATTAAATAAAAAATTGTATTCCACCTAACCATTGTATTTAGTTGATAACCAATGTCGGCAGGGAAATGCCCAAATAATAAAATACTACTTTCGATGTAAATTTTATCCACAATTCCTTACACACGTACATGCATGTTTTTAACACAAATCTACATAATGCTCCTCGACCTGTCAATAGATGCTTATTATGAATGTGTTAAACTTGGCAATGATGATTTATCATCACCTGGGCCCCGTCTTACAAAGAGTTGCGATTGATCCAAATCAATCGCAAGTCCTTTAATCAATCGCAAGTTTGAATACTCCTATCTCTTATGTACATGGTTGCGATTGATATCAATCGCAAATAAGTTGCGATTGATATGAACTCTTTGTAATAAAGGGCCCTGGTATATTATACCAACCTATTGTTGATGCCCTTGCATTTTTGTCGTTACACAAACTACTTCTGGTGCCTACCAATAAAGATACATGTGCATGTATAACTTTGAAAGTGACAGTCTACATACATACCAGTTTGTACTTTATAGATTATAAGGCCGTGGTCTAATTCATAATTAATTCATGAACATTATTCCATAAAGGCAATAGTGCACCATTCAAACTGTTTCAAGGCTAGACATTTACGTTGTTTGAACACCAGTGGAAGTCTAACATAATTATTCTGATTGCTTTAACAAGTATTTTATCTAAAGTGCTCTCGGACCCAGTGAAAATTATAATATTTGAACAGTTTGTTGTGACTCTTATCCCAGGCTCTTCGCGTGCCTTTGATAAAGAGTCGCGTTGCCAGGGAATAAGGAGTCAATATGAGACACATAAATCCACAATTGTATTTACAGAAGGTCTGTGGGTATTTTTTTTCTTTTTCTTTCTTCCTTCCTGTCCTTTTTTGTGTAATCCACAAAATTACAACCTCTGCTTTTTTGTGTGGATTTCTCTTTTCCTTTAAAATTCGACTTAAAGGTAAAGACCAGTTATGGTTATGCGATTGCATTGTGAAAGAAACGTTGTGGAATCGATCAGAAAAGGTTGATCATCTAGCATCTAGCATCTGCAAGGTTCTGGAATCATCAAAATGATAAGAAATTTGGCCCATTCTTCGTAAAGTTACAAGCACTATACACAGAAAGATGTATATGGGACTACCCTATATCTCTCACAGACCATGAGAGAAACAAATTTACCAAATATATGAATTAGTAGGCGGTTTCCCGGCAAATTTTTTATCATCATGTATTAGTCAAAACATATTCTTTCACATGATTGGTAATGAGAGCTTCCATTTCGTTTTTTGAAATTGGGGCGTTTCCAATACTGGTCTTTACCTTTAATGTATGACATGCATGTATATTTTGTATCCTAAAATGCTTTGATTACTAATTGACATTTAATATTGTATAGTTTCAAAGAAGTTTAATGTCCATGGTCATATTGTAAATGTCATAAATTTCATTTTAGCATTTGTTTTCATGTTTTGATTGGGTTATGGAAATAAAACTATTTGAATTGAATTGTATCGAAACGATATAGAGTAGGAGAGGATGCAATACATGTGCATGTAAAATAAATATAAAGTGAGGAACAGTTGCATATTTCCATACGTCTCTTCTGATATGAAACATATTGTAGCTTTTAGACAGGTTTATCAAAAGCCCTAACATATCAGCTCACACTTGAATTAAAAAAAATAAACCCATAAACAAAACAAACTCACTTACATTACATCCTCTCATCGAATTCTGTGTTACTGCGATAAATAACTGTTGCCCTGTTCTACTATCAAGCCAATTTTACTCTATTTAAGCGTGATTTTTAGACCCAGTGTCAGGTTTAATGTGTTTGTCGGTGTAATTCTTTATAATTTCATATTATCTTTTAAAATGAAGAGAATGTTTCTGATTATGTATATGTATCGTATGATTACGTGGTGCTGCTTTACAATACATGAAGATTAAAATTGCTTCCGACTCTCTACACTCACCCAAACCACGTTATCTAGCCTGTTCCGATACAACAATGTTTCACAAAGTTTGTTTGATAAGGCAAAGGTGTCTGATAATTATTCAAACATCCATAACGACATGAAACTACTAATCGGCTGATTTCAGCGGTATCAAAATATTAATGGCTCGCTAAGTTAACAATCTTAACCTCCCGCAACTTATAACATAAACAAACGATGACTTTATCGTTATTTAACAATTGTATAAAGAGCGATACTGGAGATGTTTATCATTTAATATGTTAATTTTAATGTTTGGTTCTCAGAATAAGGTATACATGTAATTGTTATTGACTCTAAATAAACGTTGGCAACTGAACACTGCCAAGGTTATGCCTATGCTTCTTAAAATATATTGGGAAAGAAATGCCGCCATTCGTATATATATACATGTGTGTTTATTATCGGTACACTTTTGTATACTTACAGCTTAGTTATAGCCCTTTGTGGTGACTGCGAATATATTCCAGTAGGCACAGGTTTCTAGGCTTCGAAGGTTATCTAAAATCACTCATGCATCTATAGTTCGAGGAGCAAAATTGATCACCGCTCATGAAAAATTCCTCAGTGCAAAGATCTAATTAGAATGATCTTCATCATAATGTAGTGAGATGTCTTCAAATACAGCAGAATAATGTCAAATCCGGAGATCGTGGCGGTATACCAACCTTCTGGAAAGATACCAACAATTTTTTGTTTACCCATCCACCACAAATCTAATACAAAACGCAATCACAATCCAGTCAAAAATCTATTTTCAACATCTTATCCTTCTCGACCCAAGTTATCCTTCGTTAATACCCGATCAAAACATCTCGGCACTCGTGAACAAACATCATTTGTCTCCTGCTTCTGCACTACCAGCCACCCTTAGCGACATGCTAATTGAATTATCCTTCGAGATTCGGCTAACATGTGCGCAATCCGGAGATCATTCGGCGTCGCGTCGCTCTCTTCCAATCAGTTTTTAGCTTTCCGAGTTTTGACGATGAAAAGAAGAGTTATTTTCCTCGTGGCACCAAATCAGTTGACAATCAGATCCATCTAACTGTTTTGAGGTTGCTCTATAGCCTGTTCATCCACGAGAGCTCTTGGATGCATTGATAGTGGTACTTTGTCCCATCTGAAGAGGCAGATAGTGTGAACAATAGGAATCACATCAGGAGCGATTCCGTGACAATAGCCCACCAGTCCGTTACATGCAATTTATCGGCTTGAGGCTGGTGGCGTGTAGTCTGCTCGCGCGAACCGAAGTGCGCAGAAGCAAAAATAGACGGTTTAATAGTCCACTGTTGCCCATAAAGTTGGAATAATTAAAAAAAACTTCTTTTCATTGAAAGATTGAGCCAATATGATTCTTGAAAGAAACAGTTGATATCTTCTCGGAACTTTATTAATCAATCATAGAGATTGATCAATAAAGTTCTGGAAAGATATAAACTTTATATATCAAAAAATAATCGTGATGTCACAATCGTTTCATAAAAAGAGGTAAAGAAAAAATAATCCCAACTTAATGGGCAACAGTGTATATAGGAAAAGTGGACTCTGCATTTAACATGAATCAGTTTCCTCTCATTCCATTTTGAGATCACCATGTAGATTATAATTATGTCAAATTTTCGTTTGTCATATCATGATAATGAAAACGATACACAGGAATGAAACTTATCATAATCAAGTGACTTGAATTAATTGTTTTATACCTTACGTTAATTGTCATTTGGGTAGAGCTTATTATATGTTAAGAGTGTATATACACGACGGCTACTAGAAAAGAGGATCAATCACGTTTGATAGGTCAGGACATCTTAAGGAATATGTCTGACACAGAATATTACAATGGTAGAATATTGAGTCATGATGAAATTGATTCAAAGAGCAAGCAAACTAAAGACCTCGTGAGATAGTTACTCACAAAGCTGCAGTTCGATTGTCACGATCGTGGACTCTTAAACTGATACTTGTCACTAATTAAGTTGAAAATAGGCAGATAGATAGAAAGATTTCATACTTTTAGTCTGTAAAACAAGAGTTCTTATCAACTGGAAACAATAATTGTTAACAATTAAGGCATCCTCGTTATCTCTTCAAAAAGATAAGTTAAAAAATCTCTTAAGTTAGAATAATCTCCTAAATTAGAATAATTATAATAAAGTTAGAATCATAATTCAACCTAGCAAGTAAAAAAAAAAAGCTGCTCTCGATTAAGACTATCCTTAACCCGTGGCCAGATTTAGCTTCTGAAGGTGTCCCATTGTCCCCGAAACAATACCTCTTTTCTCGCTTCCCTCTTCCCAAGTCCCCTTCATCCCTCCTTATACCCACAAATAGGACTTGGTTCATTACACTTTCACCGTGATACCAACACGAATGACCGGGTGTATTTTACAGATTTTTTTCTTGAAAGGGAAAGTGTTAGCTTGGTAAGCCTTGAGGTATAGTGTGGCGTCCTAGCAACGATATCCACCCCACTCTCGTTTCAAGTGTTGTAAACAAGTATTAGAACACAATCCGCTGAAAACTATATAGGCCAAAATAAGATGAGTTTGTCCAGGGAGATGTCAGTTATCCCTGGTTTGTCTGAGCTCATGTTTTTCATTATAAGCCTACAGTGTGTACATATTTATGTATAAATACTTTTTTTAGCAAGAACTTGAGCCCGGGTGATCGTTGTATTTTGAAGTCACCTTTATTGGGATGGATAATGTTTTGTGCGATAAATCCTTATCATTACCGTGAGAAAATGTTTATGATTATACTTATGATTATCATCATCATTATCATTTAATTGTCATTATAATTATTTGAATTATTATTTTCGATATCATTATCATTATCATCATCATCTTCATCATCAATCTCGTCATCATCATTATCATTTAATTGTCATTATAATTATTTGAATTATTATTTTCGATATCATTATCATTATCATCATCATCTTCATCATCAATTTCGTCATCATCATTATCGTCTTTTAACACGTAAACCAATTAGAAGCCTGAAGATCAATCTTTTGGAAAACTTAAAAAAATCAGTCTTGACATAATAACCGATCGTAAATACTTTCAAGAAATCAACACAATGGCAATTTCAATACCACATTCCCATAGAAACGGCTTCTTCAATTTAAACATATTATTTTAATGTTTGTAACTTGCAATAGGTGATGCACTGGGCTATTGGCCATGTTTAATCTCTTGAAAGTCTTTATGATTATGTAACATAAATATTTGAACTCGAACTTGTTTCATGATATCTTTGCTTACGATAATGTTAATTATATATTTATTAGCAGAGGCTAATCAGTATATTCACATGGAAAATTATTCATTGGATTTTAGTTTTGTTTTGCATATTTTCATACCGTCAGTAAAGAGAAGGAATTAGCCACGAATTAGGTCTCCAAAACAATATATAAATACACAGTATGAATAGCTACACTAAAATAAGTCCCACTGCCTAGAAAACAGCCGTACATTCACACAAAAATCATCCCGACTATTCTTTAAAATATTTAATTTGTTTACAAAATAAAAATAACATCTCGGTGATATAAATACATAGATTGACGAGATGGCGCTAGACCACCTTTCGTTATTTCAGGCAACCTATTGTTCTAAGAATAGTTACTCCTTACAACCATGGATATTTTTTCCATTTCTTCTTCTTCTTCATCAGTAGCAGCAGCATCGGCACCATCACCATCATCACCACCATTGTAATCATCACCACTACAATTTTTATCACACCATTCACCATCATCACCATCACCACCATTATAATTATCACCACCACCATTTTTATCACATCACCATCATCATCGTCATTATCATCGTCACCACATTTTATCATCTTCATCAGTTTTTGGTAAAATTAAGATTATATCACCTTTCAGGCTTTCCTTATCATTGAAACTTGTAAAATAATGTAAAATAGGCATGGAAGATTCTTATATCGCGATACTATTTCAAATTTTAATTATTTATATTTTTAACATTTAGTAAAATGTGTGAGGGAGAGGATGTGAACATTTGACCTCATTTTTTCTTTATGATTTGTATCCTTACCCCCACCGTCAGTGAAAAAAGGGACGGTCTTGTGATCAAAATCCCTGTCAGCTCTTTTTATTTTTCCATTCATTACAGGCGCTATCTGACATCTTTTTGGTTAGAAAACACCTCAATTTATAGCTTAGTGTCACGTGTTGGTGGAGATTAGTTCAACTTTAGTGAAAGATGGCAGGATTTGGCGGAGACTCATGGTGAGTTTTGGTTACTTTTACATTGTAGTCCCATTCGTTCATATTACAGTCGGTAAATCGACATTAAACAAATCGCAAAATAGAATCCCGAATTTAACTCGAAAGATCTGATGCAGCAACAACGACAGAAGGGAAAAAAAGTTGTGATATGTATGTCCTACTTGATGTTATGTTATCAAATCCAATATTTATTAGATTTTGTTTATGAAAGCTGAAAACAGAATTACATAGACCCCATGTCATGATGACATGAAAAAGAAGAGAAGAGAAATGAAGAGAAGAGAAGAGAAGAGAAGAGAAGAGAAGAGAAGAGAAGAGGAGAGAAGAGGAGAGGAGAGGAGAGGAGAGGAGAGGAGAGGAGAGAAGAGAAATGAAGAGAAGAGAAGAGAAGAGAAGAGGAGAGAAGAGGAGAGGAGAGGAGAGGAGAGGAGAGGAGAGGAGAGGAGAGAAGAGAAATGAAGAGAAGAGAAGAGAAGAGGAGAGGAGAGGAGAGGAGAGGAGAGGAGAGAAATGAAGAGAAGAGAAGAGAAGAGAAGAGGAGAGGAGAGGAGAGGAGAGGAGAGAAGAGAAATGAAGAGAAGAGAAGAGAAGAGGAGAGGAGAGGAGAGGAGAGGAGAGGAGAGAAGAGAAGAGAAGAGAAATGAAGAGAAGAGAAGAGAAGAGAAGAGGAGAGGAGAGGAGAGGAGAGGAGAGGAGAGGAGAGGAGAGGAGAGGAGAGGAGAGGAGAGGAGAGGAGAGGAGAGGAGAGAAGAGGAGAGAAGAGAAATGAAGAGAAGAGAAGAGAAGAGGAGAGGAGAGGAGAGGAGAGGAGAGGAGAGGAGAGAAGAGAAATGAAGAGAAGAGAAGAGAAGAGAAGAGAAGAGAAGAAGAGAGGAGAGGAGAGGAGAGGAGAGAAGAGAAGAGAAATGAAGAGAAGAGAAGAGAAGAGAAGAGGAGAGGAGAGGAGAGGAGAGGAGAGGAGAGGAGAGGAGAGGAGAGGAGAGGAGAGGAGAGGAGAGGAGAGGAGAGAAGAGAAGAGAAGAGAAGAGAAGAGAAGAGAAGAGAAGAGAAGAGAAGTGAAGAGAAGAGAAGAATATGACTCATTTAAGAGAAAAGAAAATAGGGTCTAAATGAAATAAATAATAATAATAATAATCTATTAAAGTCCACTCCAAATTTTATTAAGTTAAACCGAAAAAGGAAATTCTTTTTGCCCAATTGATCCTGAGCACGGCAGCCACTGAGCAGCACCAGATCGACTTTCCTCTATCCCTTAGCAGCAACTCCCGTCTTCTAACGTCTTGGTATGACGCGGCCAGGGTTCAAATGCACAACCTCCTGGTTGTGAGGCGGACGCTCTACTGACTGAGCCAACACATTGGTATAAATTGTAACAACAAAATTATGTCAGAAAACGGAGAGAGGAGATATTTGTATTCTCAAGAAAACATTTACTTCTTGATGATTGATGACCCCGTTTGTCAAGTAATTTTGTTGTATTTTCTTCCTACTGATGGATGTGCAGTAATATGGCTTTAAGCACAATTCAGCTCTTTTCTCTAGTAGTCCTAGAGGATTGGATGCAGAAGAAGATGACATCAAAATACTAGGTGTGGGACTGTTAGTCATGAACCTGTGCTTCACTAGTAAGGCATCTGATCCTGTATGTTATGAATAGGTTGTAACAATCTTGATTGTTTTTCATTGTTTGTTCTTTGCTTTCCATCTCCAGGATGACCGACCATGATGCGTGCATGCGAATGGGTCAAACTATCATCGAAATGATAAACGAAAGAGACGGTCTGCAAAGGAATGGATCAAACTACTCAAAGGTATGCTTAGTTATGCTGTCACAATGCTGTATGTGCAGTATACTCATCTCCTTTTTTCTGTACTTGACTGCTATCCTCTATAACACACACTCATGCAAGTACTGGGAAATTGTTTGTCTACTTATTTTAATTTACCACAACAAATCAATGTATCTACCTATTATTTGCTAGTTTATCTAAACTACGCCACCATCAAGAACTTTAAAAACGTCCCATTCGCGCATGCCCCATCCCCAATACATCGCCTTCCCAGGGTTCACTTATAGAACATGTGCCTATCTGCCTTCATTGATGTGAATCACAAAAATAAAAACCAACTAAAAACCATATACTGATATTACACTTATTGTTGTCCTCAATATCTTAACAGACCTTCATTTCTAAGGAGCGCGATCGCGCCGGCACTCCTACAGCGCTCCTAAAAAATAATCAGGAGAGTTGTTTACAGCGCTCCTTGGTTTCAATGTTTTCTTTCAGCTAGCCTTATTGTGATTAGTCTATTGACCATTTGAAACGAAAAACGCAAATTCGCGGAAAACCCCTTTTACCTCACAACTTTACATTTTTCAAGAAGAAAATCGTAAAACTTACACTATTTTTGTGACTCATTATGCATTGAAAATATATTGGGCCTCAAATCATGGTTAATAATTCCGAATATTTAGCGATATTCATCAGATTCTTAGGAAACCGGGCTCTGCCATTTTGTTTCGCTGGACCCATAGAGATCGTAACGCAACACACAACACAAATAGCAGTGAAACGATCGTATTATGCCAGCTAGGCGCCTAGTATTACGTAGACGTAATAAATTACGTAGACGTAATACTAGGCACACACACTCCAGCAACGGGTGCTACATGCGGCGAGATTGTACACACGCTGTTGTACAGTTCGAAAAAGGGGCTGGCATGTGCGCCTAAAATCGATCGATCGCGGACATGACAGCCAAGACTGAAATGTTTTCGTTGACGGCGGTACTCATCCTTTCCGTCAGGAATATGTCGTGTTCTGACACATTCCGCTGACTTTAGTCTGCTTGTCTAAGTTCGAATTTGAAGTTGGTAAATTTAAACATTTGATAATTTTTCGTAGGTCTAGCCTAGACTCTAGGGCCCATAGGGGTCTATATTTTCACTAGTAATACTGTAACAAGAACAGTGATTGAAAATTGAAGAGTTAGTCTAAATAATATTAAAATGTGTTTGTTGTTTAATGTTGTTCCAAAAACTGAACTGTTAATTTAGAAGGCTGGTGACTGTGAGACAGACTGAAGATGACGAAGTTCTTTATATCATCAGATTCATTGTAACATTTAAACTTTGAATTGAAAACATTTGAAGATTGAAATAGTTAAGCTGAATTAAATAAATTGACTGGATGATGATCAGATTGACAGATTTTGAGTATTAAGTTGAACATGAATGGTAATAACCAGCAGTATAATCACCTCCTCAAAATTAAGATGAAATAATTGACCTCTAAGTCTAAGCTAAAGTACAGTGGACCAAGCAAACTGAGTTGCAAATTCAGTTGATTATGATGATGATAATTGAGTGTACTGCAGTAACTTGAAACTTCAATAAATGAAACAACACGGTTGTCAGTCAGTTAACACTTGTTTGATATGTATTTTATTACATCATTTTGAACCCACACACAATAATACAAGGTAAAAACATCAATTTTCAAATTGAGCTCCTCACTCTTTCCAGGAGAGTTATTTGAGGAGCTCAATTTGAGCTCCTTGGCAAAACAAGGAGTGGGATTAATAGAGCTCCACCAAATTCTAGAAATGAAAGTTTGTCTTAATATATTTAAGTCCTATGTATTTTCTAGGCTTTGATTACAGTTTCATCGCTGATTATGTGTACAGATGCAGATTTACGGCGGAAAACAATAACCAAGGTCTCCTGCATTGTGGTAGCCTCAAATACACTTCCTGTCTATTCAATATCAGTGCATGGAAGGATTATGTAATTCATGTTATTTGGCCTAATGCTTGACACAGGGTTAGTATTTGAGGAATCATGTGCCTCCTCAAATATGATCGATCCCTTTTCTTTTTCCACAGATCAATGCAGAAATCCGATCCCGTATCAGAAGGTATCAACAGGATATCCAGTTACTGGATCAAAATCTCAAGAAAGCATCAAGTTCATTCCACTTGTATCCTTTGAAACAATCAAGATGTCAAATTACTATATTGCTAATGACTGCAGAGAAAATTTGTAATGATTTATGTATAAAAAAGCTGTTTTAAAGTTGACAATTCCAGGATTCACAGGAAAGATGTTTGTCTAAACTTTAGAATAACCCCAAAATTGTAAAGACATTTTATTTAAAAGAAAGAGCATGAGTGCTTATTTTTTTATTTTGATGTTCAAGAGCTAAGACCAATGAAATGACCCCTGAATGTTGGATTCTACCTTGTGACCTTGATCTTGATCCTCAGCTTAACCTACAAACAACTTGCAAAAGTTCTAACCCTGTATTCTGATAAATTAAATAAAGATAGTGTATACAGTGCTGAAACAAATGTCAGATGAAGTTTGAAATACCACCGTTTTCCTTTACTGAGATCCTGTCTGTACCTAGAACCCAGAGGGAGGCAGACAGAAGGAGAGCATTGGTCGATAACCTGAAGGCCAAGGAGAAGATCTTACACAACTCTTTCAAGCAAGACGTTTCATTCTCGGCACCTGAAAGGTAGTTACATTTTTTTTCATCACTAGATTATTATGTACATGTATGTTCATTGTCATGGTTAGTAAACAAAAAACACAGGAAACCGCAGTAGGTTTTTTTTATGTGCATTTGGCAAGAGGGGATGAAAAAGAAACATTTGCATGCAACAAAGGTCCTGTACATGGTGTATGTTCTTACTATGCATATGTTATATCGAAAAGTGAGGTGTATTATGCTTCTGTAATTAATTTTTATTTTAGACAAAGGTGCTGCAGTTTATCCTGTCATAAGTGAATGAGCCATAATTATACACAACTAGACTTCAATGACCTTGTCAGAACCAAAGGCGGGTCATTGTATAAAGTTCGCTTTACTTCGGACTTCCCCCTTCAGGGATTCACACTACATATATATTTGAAGATGGATCTTGAATTTTGTATACTCTATGATGAGGAATGGCGGTGACTAGAGACATATTACATAAACTCGATGAACTACTCTTGTGCTCGCATTCCTCATTTTAATTTCTGATGTTCTGTACATTTTGTGGATTTTATTGTTCTCTTCTTAAGTATACATCAAGCTATTGATGGAGTCTTCTATGTAAATACATGTATGCAATATTCTTTTATCCTGATGTATTCCACCATCTCAAATTAAGGAACTAAGATCTGCTTCACGGGTATGTTGAATCTGTTTTTGATTTTGTTTTGAAGAACGAGCCTCCTGCCCAGTACCTCAGGCTTTGCTCAAGATGGTTGGGGAGGTGTGAGCGAAGAAACAAGGAATCTCTCTGTCAATGAATTGCAGCAAGAACAGCAAAGAATACTTCAGGGTAAATACCACTTTAGATTTTTCCTCAAAACAAATCTTAAAATTGAATATGATTTGGTTACAATAATTATCTGTTTTCTTATATATTTACATGTAATCGTGAACTTTGATTATTCAGCGATAGAAGTGATGAGGATGAAGACAGTAATGAGAATGGTGATGATGATAATTGATGATAATGATGACAGTGATGAGGAGGATGATGGTGATATTGACTATTGATTGTAACAACAATGTTGATGGAAATAATTTAGTGACCTACTGTGAAGGATTCATCCACCTTACATGTAGTAGCAAAGTATATTATTACAATTCACCTGTAATTTCATCTGTCTATGACCAAGTAGAAATATGAAGAGAAACAAGAGAACAAATAATGAATAGACTGATTAGAGAAAGATAGATTAGGAGAAATGTGGAACCAAGAAAGGAATGAAAGAGAAGATGGTTTAATAGAGGAGTAACGCAAATTATAATAGAAGATGAATAGGATAGGAAGAATAAAACAAGGATGAGAAGGAGAAGATAAAAGAATTTAATATTATCAATCTTTTTCTTCCATTTTCTTTTAGTACAAGACCAAGGTCTAGATGAGCTGTCGGCCATCATCAACAAACAGAAGAGACTAGGACAAGTGATCGGAAATGAGGTGGATGAACATATTGGTAAGAATGCAAAAAACAACACAACAACCAACAACAACCAACAACAACCAACAACAACCAACAACAATAATACAATAAACAAACAAAAAACAAAAAGAACAACAGAAAAAACAAAAAGAACAACAAAAGAACCAAAAGGAAACAAACAAACAGCAAAATAGAAACCAAACAATAACAAAAACATCATTAGAGTACATGTGACACCAAGTTCATATTTCTGTATGACTATTCCCAGGCTCAAAGATCAAGATGATTCGCAGCATTTTGCCCTGATGCCCTCCATGCATTCTCTCGTCAACATGCTTTTAAATAAAAATGATAAAGCCTTGGGCCATTATCCTTTTGTTATTTCTATTGTTTAGTATGGCTTTTATGCCCCTCTATTACTCTCCAAAGCAACCAAGTGACATACCCCTAAAACTTACACCAACCAAAGCCCTTTCTACATGCAATGTACAGTCAGCAGTTGATTTGCTGAGTTTGCTGCCCTCTGCTGGTAGCTGCCAGTATAGAGATCTTGCACATGATGTTGGCATCGATAGCATGAGTGTAAAGTCTAGTTTATGTGGAGTGCACTGTAGTTTAACATACATTTTGACTGATATATTGCAAGTACCGGTAGTGACATGTTGTTCTCCAAGAGGTTGAATGTTATAGCTTCATACGTTCCATTCCATTGCTTTGGAATTGCAATTTTAACTAACTTTTCACTCTATGATAATGCACATTTAGTGTTATGTGGTCATACTGTTCTAAATCAGACAAAACAACACTTTCACCCACATGTTGTTTTCCAATAAACTCTCCTGTTTGAAATTCTGAACATTGATATATTTACATGTAGCACTTGCGTCATATTTGAAATCATTCATTTACCATTGAATGTGCTTGAGTTGTGCACTTACATTATGAAATGGCAGAGTGTCGGTACATAAATGTTTCACAATGGTAACCTTTTCAGCCACCAATGCCAATGTTATTGATGTACAAAGATTACTAGCTGACCTGGAGGTTAGGTTAAAAATATTGTAGAAACCTTGAAGTTTGAAGAACATTGTTATGGAGAGCCTGCTGTGTCCTTGCAATATTTGCTTGTGTATAAAGAAGTTTTTATCCCCTAACTTTAGCCTACAATGTACTTCAATTCGTATGGTAGACTGTTTAGTTTTTGTCACACTGCTTATTAAGATCTTGCCTTCTGAAAGATTAAACCTTTTCTGTATCTTGTGGGCAATTCCACGGTAACGGAAGGACACTCAGACAAGATTTTTGAACTTCAGGTTCATACTAAAAGAACTGTTTTATTAGTATAAGATGTGAAACAGTACAGATATAATACCTATATAAGTGCCTTTAATTCTCCCCCAAAAAATTGTCATTATAGTTAAGTAGTTTAAGTATGTGCATATTAATTATCTCGGTAACGGAAGGACATAAAAATGGACATGGTTTTTCCAGTTAATTAGTGTTTATCCAAACTTTGTGAAGTTGATGAAGCTTTCCACTTGACTGAAACACATTTTGTTCCCCATAGTTTAATACATACTAATAAAACATTTCTTTTAGTACGAACCTGAAGTTCAAAAATCTTGTCTGAGTGTCCTTCCGTTACCGTGGAATTGCCCTTGTAGCAATTTATTACTTTATGTTTAAAGATTTTCTTTATATTTATTTACATTTGCCACAAACTTACATGTAGTCCAAAATGTCTGCATGGCAGCTTTTCATGGTCTGGAGAATATTTCAATATGAAATCTAAATATCTGTTAAAATTTACTCACTAGATATGATTTGATTCAGTGCTTTGATGTTTAAAATATTTTTATCTTCTGAAGCGTTAAAATGTAATGTCACAATCTAAACATAAATCAAACAGTCACAGTCGAGAATAAATGTTCTTTGCAGCATTATTGTGAGGCAAATTGACAATTCTTAATATGCCAGGGGAGCAATTATAAAGGAAATTAGATAAAATGCAAATAGAGCATGAAAAGCAAGCATGCCTGCCAAGAATTCAATTTGCAACCAGGAAAAAGATATGTATCGAAATGTGTATTTATGTCTGCACCGAGTAATGTATACATTGTATGCAGCATGATCAACAGGAGGCAGTGGATTTATTGGGTATGCTGCCCTCTGCTGGCAATTTATTGCTAGTTGAGAGAGAGAGAGAGAGAGAGCTAACACTTTTGTTTCCTTCTGTACAAACAATACTAGACTTTAATGTGGAATGCACTACACACTTGTTCACATGATACATTAGGTCTATTTTTCATATAAAGTATTAAATAATCAAGTTCATGAAATTGTGATGAACTAGGATTATTTCATGATGAATCAAGAAATGTTGATGGTCATGGTAATTGGTAACAATATTAATCAAATCATTTATAATTCACTGCAAGACAACATATATAAAAATCAGTGACAAATTATTGCTGTAATTTTTAAAACAGTATGGGATAATTAATAATAATCAAATACTATCGTCAGTACAAAATCAATAAATTTTTAAAATGTACAAATTTGAATCCAAAGATAGGGCACTGTGGAAGATTGCTGAATCAGTTTGATGGGACTACAATGTTTTAACCTTTTGGGTATGGGAACCATGTTACTCCTTTATTAAGGCTATGGGAATGTGAGAATTCAATAACCAATGGGTTGAAAAGACTGAAATACGACGGATAGAATAAAGAAATGTGGCTCAAACACTATGGAAAGCTACATGCCCTGAATTGTGCATGAACTTCAATACTTGAGATCAAGTCATCTGTTTAGAGCCAGAAGGGCATTAACTCTTTGTAATATAATATGAGTTAACGTCCTTCTTGCTCCAAACAAGCAAAGTGTAGACTACAATCCCAGCTTTGGGCTGAAGTCACACGGTTAAGAACACCTGAGAAAGTCTGCCCTTTTGTTGCCAATTTGAAAGCCATCAGAGGTTTCATGGCGCTAAATAGACATGAATACAATCATCACACTCGAGACCGGTGGTTGTTGTTACAATCCGAAACAGAGACCGGTCTTTTCTCGGTCCAAATCCCAGCTGAGCTGCCCAAAAGACTGCAGCGAAAAATAAACGTTTGTTCAAATGTGGCGTGCACAAGGGACTGAATGCTATGGGGAAGAGGGAGAGAAAATGGAAGTTTCCCCTTGTGCGTCTTGCCCTTTGTGTTTGTTCCTAACGTGGTCTAGAATCGATGCCAACGTAAACCTTTTAAGAGTCGATTGGTGGCATCGAGGAGACACATTCATGTGGTGTGGTAAGACCCAGTTTCTGATCCACAATAAATATTTTGAACATGAAATGTCCATTACCAAATCAGTCTGGACGTATTTAAGAGGGTATGAAGAGTAAATTTGTAGAGTAAAAATAAACAAGCTCCTAAAGTCATGGTTAAAATGTAGTCTGCATGAAATACAATTTTGAGAAATAGAAACAAGAAGAAATGAAAAAAAAAAATTTAATGGATCAGAAAGCTATACTAAACTGAAGGATTTGGCAGGGAAAAACAAAGTATGGGGAAAAAGAAAAAGTAAGAGTTAAAGAGAAGAAAGAGATTGCTGTTGGAAGATTTCCAGGACATGGGGCAAGGAGAAAGATGAGTAGAAGCTAAAAAAAGAAAAAAGATGTACATTTTTTAAAGATGGCATGACTCAGTATTGTGATGTATTTAGATTAGACAATAACAGATTAACTTCATGATATCAAATGAAAAGTGCATAAAATGGAGGAGGAGGGAGAAAGATAGATAGATAGATAGATAGATAGAGAGAGAGGTAAGGAGAGAGAAAGTGAAAGAGCGAGAGAAAGTTTGTCCAAATACATGTATTTGACATGTGCTCAACACACCTGTGTTCAATGAAGTCTCAATAAATGACATTTATGACTTATGCGGCATATTTTATGCTATTTTATGGTAAATATTTTCATGCTCTCACTAAATTGTCATTTTCACTGTTGTTTATTTTTACACCATTTTAATTACCACGTCGTCCTTAATGGCTGATTTTTTTCTTCCTTTTAATAAATCAAAGTCTGTAGACATCAAAACATCATGAGGTCATCCCTCATACCGGTACTCATAATTATTATAGTCCGTAATCCAGGACACTCTTCATCTCTATCACTCACTGATAGCCTCTTTAATTGACCATAAAATGGCGAATCTCCTGCAAACATGAGTTACATTAATCACCTTCCATTTCCTGGAGGGTTGCTGATGACACTGTACCACTTGTTTCCCTGTCTGGTGGGCGTAGCTCAGGGGAAGGGGAAGGTAAAGGGGAGGGGAGATTTGGAAGGGTTGTGGAGATTGGGAAGGGGAGGGGAGATTGGGAGGGGTAGGGGAAATTGGGAGGAGTAGGGGAGATTGGGAGGGGGACGGGAGATTGGAATGGGTAGGGGAGATTAGGAGGGGAAGGCGAGATTGGTAGGGGAGATGGGGAGGGGAAATTGGGAGGGGTAGGGGAGATTGGGAGGGGTGTGGAGATTGGGAGGGGTGTGGAGATTGGGAGGGGTGTGGAGATTGGGAGGGGTGGGGAGATTGGGAGGGGTGTGGAGATTGGGAGGGGTGTGGAGATTGGGAGGGGTGGGGGAGATTGGGAGGGGAAGGAGAGATTGGGAGGGGGAGGGGAGATTGGAAGGGGTAAGGGAGATTGGGAGGGGTACGGGAGATTGGGAGGGGTAGGGGAGAGGGGGAGGGGGAGGGGAAGGGAGTGGGGAAGGGGAGGGTGCAGGTGGAAAGGGAGGGGGAAGACAACATGTGCAAACATTTGGCTCTAGCTTACAAATGTATTTTCTGCAAAGCCTGTCCATCTCTCAACATCTACTCCTGCTCCAGAAGACACTCCAAGTTATATTTCATTAGACGAGTGCAACCACAATGTGAGCCAGAATGAGTCAGATAGTGTAGCTCTCGTTGACAGACATGGTTTGACCAGCCATTGGGCTCCCCCTCCTTCTTGTCATTCAGAATAAACAAGGATTCATGGAGAAAAGGCTATGAAATGGGAGGAACAGAAGGAGATACTCGCATTAGGGATAGACAAATGAAGTGAAACATAATTTTGCACTAAGACAGTGATTGATTTCACTCACTACACACTGTAGTTCATAAAACCTCTCTGCAATTCTCAGAGTATCTATTCTTAGATTAGAGGTAGAAGAAGTTTCTTGTCTGTAACTTGCATTCATGTAAACTTTAATCAGTTCCATCAATATCTCTTCTATCTTTATGCTGTAAGACACACAGGTCGTAGTTCTTGAGAATCTCACAGCTAATTGCAAACTTTTGTAAGGTAGAATGAGTCAGAGATTGCCTAGCTGTCATTGACAGACATGGTTTGACCAGCCATTGGGCTCCCCCTCCTTCTTGTCATTCAGAATTACAGGATTCATGGAGAAAAGGCGATGAAATGGGAGGAACAGTTGGAAATACTTGCATTAGGGATAGACAAAAAGAAAGGGAATGTACTCTTGCTCTTAAACAGTGATCCAATTCACTCATTATGCTTGAGAGGGTAATCTACTCTTAGATTAGAAATACATGTAGGAGATTATTTTTTGTCTGTAGCTTGCAGTCATGTAAACTTCAATCCGGTCCATCAATATCTCTTCGATATCTGTGCTGTAAGACACAGATGATCACTTCTTGAGAATATCTCAGAACTGCCTGTGAATGTATGTATATAAGGTAGCATGATTCAGAGATTCCCCAGCTCTTGTTGACAGACATGGTTTGACCAGCCATTAGGCTTCCCCTCCTTCTTGTCATCCAGAGTTATGAGGATTTGTGAAGAAATGGTGATGAAATGGGAGGAACAGAAGTAGATCTACTGAAAAAATCTGTGGAATTCTTGACAGTTTAAGGTATTAGTGTACTTAGTTTCCTTACAGTCCATGCTGGACTCTCTCCTAATCTAAGAACTGAAGCTATTCTTATGTATGAGCATAAGCATTGAAACAGAGAAAAGGTTTGTATACCCTTTGGGTTCTTGGTTCTTTGTGGTGCAAATGTAGATTAATGTTTTGCCAAAGCAGGACTCGAACCACAGACCATGTGCTCGACAGTAAGGTGACGTATCCACTAGACCACAACAACTCTTCAGGAAACAACTTTTTCATCACTCAACATTGAAGTTTATCAATGTTATTTGATGTGTTACTGTCCAATCACCACAGTAACTGGTATTTCTTTTTACGTCATTATTTACATGAGGAAAAATGATAACATGAAGAGCTACTGGCACGAAATCTGCCATTTTTTAGAAAACCACCAACCAACTGTTGACCATCTGATCAGCCAATCTATCATCACATGTGATCACCCAATTACAAGTGGAGCTGATGAATCTTCAGATGTTCTATTAGTAGGAATTACCATTGTACTCAGGTTAATGAACTAATCATGCACAATGACCCTTTATTTTTTATGTGATGATGCAATAAAAAATGTTATATTTTGATAATTTTTCAACATTTTGATCACTTCAGATCATTTAGCATAAATATTCCAAAAATATAAAAAATAATACTTGCGAGACCATAAAACATCAAATGATCAATGAATAAAAGTAGCCTAGCAAAATATAATAGCACAAGATGATGCATCCGGAAGCAAAAAAGCCCATGGATGATTAAAAACTTTTAATGTGACATATATATATATACATATATAAATGATGTTTTTGAGGAATACTTAGTCTAAACAAGATAGTATAGATATTGCCTAGTTCTGTATTCTAGATATTCAGTTCTATATATGACAATGCCATAAAACCATAATTTTCAACAATTATGCATTTTGCATCCCTGATACAGTCTTTTTGCGACTTTATCTACATTTTGCCAATCTACTTAACCCCTTGCCTACTGGAACCAGGTAGTCCCTGTATTAAGCCTATGGGAACTAGAGAATTCAGGAGCCAACATGTTAACTGTTAACCCAATCATGAAACCATGCATACTAACAGATGGGACTTTCCCTATGGTCATTGTCTGAAGAGGGAGGGGTACAGCATGAGGGGGAGGGGTACGCTCTCGACACCCTTGGTTTAGGATCAGCTGTCTTTCCTGGCAGAATTTGTCATCAGTCACAACCAATCAGTAGGGTGCCTTTTGAAATGCGAGGCCAAGATTTGAAATGCATAGTCATCTCAGGGTCATGATGTTCAGGTTTGGGTGGAGTTAATGGTGAAAGGCTACACTGCTTTGAGCTACCTCAGGGTTGTAATGTTCAGGTTTGGGTGGAATAAGGTGAAAGACAATGTTTTGAGCTTCAGGTACCAAGTGGTATCATTCTCTTCCAGTTTTGGGGGTACATCATGGTGTATTCTAAATACCCATGCTAAGGTATGATTGAAACATGATTGACCAAGGGTCACAGGTCATATTTGCAGTGTACAGTTTCGACATAGATATTTATATCCCTTTTTGTTTGTGCAGACTTAGATTTTCTGAAAGGAGATAGTCAATAAGGTGGGATTGTTGCGAATCTCAAAACAGTTGGAAGAAGTTATCAGCAATATACATGTACATGTAGCTTTATGGCCATCAAGCTCTACATGTATTTTGCTGTCTTTCTGCCGTTATTCATATGTTCACTGACAATGTTGAACCGAACTATTGATATTCATCTGCAAACTATTATATAATAGGGTATAGCTTTAAAGTTGACTAGGCAGATGATGCAAGATTTTAGTCAGAGAGAAAGAAGTGGTCAGGAGGATAGGAAACTCCTATTTGATGACACGATGTATACAGCTTGTCCCTTGAAAATTTGTGGCATCCTTTTTCACTGTCCAAACCTCAAGTAAAAAACCAATAAAACTATCAAGTGCTGATTGTCATCATCGAACCAGTGTCATCTTTCTGTTGATCCAAATTCAAAAGGAGAGGGTAGGGGATTCAAATGAATCAGCATTTTTCTATAATCAATGGGTCAACGTTTTAATCATCTCAATACCTCTGAAAAGGATTAGGGGTAGGCTCTGAAGAAGCATATATTCATAGTTGTGTCTTCTCCCTTCGCTTTACTAGCTCTCTCCTCAACCAGTTTCTGTGATACCATTCAGTTGTGGTTTATCTTTGATCTTTTGTGTCCCTTTGAATTAAAAAAATGTGAAATATATATATATACAGTTTTTCAAATTTTTATTATTTTGAAACTATTTTGGAAATAATATTAATTTCTTTCAATTTGTTTAGAAGATTTCCTTCATGTTTATGGTATAAGTTTTGGGTTGATTTAGCAAGGGGTAATAGAGGGTATTTAAATCAATTGTGGAGAGTTATGAGTATTAAATTACATGTATGCATTGCTAAACCCTTCTTTCATTTGCTCTGCTTATCCATTTTTGTTCATCATTTACATTAAAAATCTTACTAATACTGAGCTTTGGAGTTGCCTCTTTCAAAAGTGAGAGAGAACTGGAGACAATTACCTTTCCCCTGTGAGTTCCTTGTCTCAACCAGACAAATCTAATTACCATAGAATCGTCCTCTCTTTTGATGAGCCCTTGTTCCACGAGCTGTAGATGATCACGAAACCGCTGATCATTGTCATCGAGAGTGAAAGACAGTGTCAACACTGCCCTCGGGGGGCAATCATTGTCACTCCGCATTTTGTTTTGTCCTTGTCGACACCCCCCTCCCCCAATGCCAATCGCCCAATCCCAAGTCCAGCGAAACTAAACTGTCTAGGTGTAAGCCTGCGTCTCCCAGAGGCGTTCGGACGTGAAACCCAAACCCTTTTGTCTGAAATTAATTTCCACATCACTCAGGGTAGGCCGGGTCCGTGGAGTTCCAGGCCCTGGGGACCTGGTCCAGGTTTGGCCGGGTCAGGACTGGACAGTCCGAGAGAATGGGAGTCCGCGGTGGGAGTGGACTTGATGATTTGTGCAATTCATTGTCTGGTAGTTGCCAATTGTTGTTGGTTAGTGTAGGCTTACAAGCAGGGTTGCCCTCCTTCGCTTTTGGCATATTCTCCAGATGTTGTCTAGCACTTGATACAGGAAAGGTCTACAGTAACCTTAAGGTAACCTTAAGGTTTTCCCTTTTCCTAGATCTTATCTTAAGGCCAGGTATTGATCGTGATGTGGTTAATTTCCATTTCAAACAATAAACTCTGTACATACTGCAGAAAATAAGCGTAATTTCTGTGATATGATATACACAATTACAAAAATGCTATGATGTTACTACTAGTAAGACAGCATTCAGAGGGTGAGGGGGTCCAAGGTTCAACTCCTGGGACCTGTTTCACAAAGCCTTTTTTCAATGACAAATGACAACAATCAATGACAAATCTGCTGATAACCAATCAGAAGCAAGGATTTCAGTAACTTATAACAAAAACTGTCATTTGTCACTGATGACAAGTTTTGTGAAATAGGAGTCAGGACAGGCCCCGTATATATGATGATTCTATATGATTGAATAATCATCCTCTCAAACAAATGCTCAAGAAAAAAAAGCTGCTAAAAATGGCAAATGTTTTAATACCCAGACTAGTGTTTAATTTTTTGAAACTCAAGTCTGCTTCTCTGTCAGCCAACATTAACATAAACATGTTTTAAAATATGAACATTCATAAGATTTATAACACAGTGAAGACGGTGTAGGAAAGGGGAAGGGAGATTGGGGATCAGTTGATGACTCTCATATTGCATTTAAAATCAATCATTCCTTTTAAGGTTAGGAAGACTTGTAGTGATCACAGGGTCAAAAAACAAAACATGTACCTATGCCTAAACTTGTGTAGACTGCTGATGTCACAAGCTGAAATTCCAAGAAAATCAGACTACCGCAAGAAATACAAACATGATTAACATGTATCACTGCCCCAGACATTGGGGATCATTTGACACATAAATCATTTGTGGTTTTGTTTTATGCTGTATCAGATGGATTTTTAACATGGCGGAAGGAAATTGGAATCAATAAATGTTAATGGCATTTCCATAGAGAGGATTTTTATTTGATGGTTTGTGTGAATGTCCTTGCGCATTACAGGATAAAATTGGCAAATTCACAGGGAACATAAAAGGCCATTCACATTGCAGAAAAACCAATTTGAATAGCATCGTTTTTTTAAACTACCATTTTACACCTCTGGAAAAACCTGTGAAGACCATTGTTTTTTTTTTTAGTTTTCTGTTTTTGTGTGTTAGTTGTGTGCATGTACCAGTTGTTGCTGCCCTGCATGCGTTAGCACGGAAGCGAGGAGAGTCACGTGACCAAACACCGAAAAGATTTACTGATGTTTCGAGTGTATACACTGCAAAAATGGGTAAAGTTTTGGCCAGCGTTTTAGAAAACCACAATCTAAAACAAGACTCCGTAATGATGAAAAAAACTGATTGGTTTTGCATGCAGTGTAATTGTAGCTGTAGTGACAAGAAAAAGTTTTTGTTACCTTTCCTAGAACTTCACATTTAGATTAGCTTGAATAATCCAATGTTACTTTTTTTTAGGGGTATCAGAATTTTTAGGGTGTAGCATGGCAAACACTGGTTAACGCCATCTACGACTTCTTTTGGACAACTGCACGTAAACGAATAGACTTGTTTAACGGACAGAGCGCGCTAGCATTCGCGAAACAGACCAAAGTTTTCCTCACGCTTCGGTTTCGCGTGTGTTGTACGTACATGTACGCGAATACTGCGATCGCGTCGTCTGTAGTCGTATTACACCCGATTGGCCCCGAGTCGGGCCACGGGAAAGACACATAGTCTTGTTATGCTACACCCCGGCTTTAAGGTCCTGCATGTTCTCAAGGAATTCATTCTATTTCTGCTTGAAGAGGCCACCAGTGGGGCTAAAACTCTATTCAATTTTGTGCATCGATAGTGGTAGGGCACTTCTTTCTCGATAAAATTGGTAAAAGACAGACAGACATACATGAATCATGTACATGGGCCATTTATTTTAGTTTAAAATGGTAATTCTAAATTTAGAACTACGTTGTTAGAACCTCATTACTGTATAGATTCCAACATGTGCACCTAACAAAAACACTTACTTTTCTCCTTGAAGTTACAAAATGGAGCTAAAATTGCCAACAGGTTTCACAACTAATTCCATTATTGAGGGAGAACTAGCAAAGTTTCACATGCCTTTTGTCTGTTTTCCCTGAGTAGAAGTAACAAATGTGCCCCTTGAGAGGGGGTGCAGAAAAGTGGATTGAATTTAGTTTGATTGTTACAACTGTCCTGGGAAATGAGGCTATGGAAGAGATGAAATGAGGAGAGAGGGAGATGATTGTTTTTTTGGCAGCGTTCACACCCCGGCTTACTTGATTGATGCCAAAGTTTTAAGAGTAGGAGCACATAATGTTTTACTACTTACCGGTAGGCTGGTGCTAATAGTGTTCACAATGCTCATATACATTATAAACTAAGTAGAAGTTTAAGTGTTTCACAAAGTTGTTCAGTGAGAGCTTAATTGTTTCAGTTGTAGTTGATTGTAAGGTTCCTATATGTGGCCTACATAAGCTATAAATATTCATAGTGGAACTGAAACTAAAGTGTTCACATTGTAGAAATGGACCTAAATTAATCACATTTTACTTGTAGTTCATAGGAGTTAAAGTGTTAACATTGTGGGTGAGAACCAAAGTGTCACTTCTACGTGTTGTAGGTAAATGGTGAAGCTTAATTTTGAACTTAAGTAGAATCTCAATAGGAGCTAAAACAATTCAAATTTTAGTTAATTAACTATGTAGTTGAGGAACGAAGAAATCACAAAAACATAGCTTTTTATTGACACTATTAATTTTTTTTTATGTGAACACAACTTGTTGAGTTGTAGCAGCCTCTCTGTTATCAAGGTTTTTTCCCAATTCAGGATTGCCTGTTGGGACTTCCTAACTCTGTCAAACTGTAATTGTTTGAGGAATGAGCTTGGTTTGCATGTGTTGATAGCTGTATTGGAGAAGGAGAAAATGAAATATTGTCAGAGGCAGAATTATTGTGTAGTTTGCATGCTCCAGTCAATACAGAATCACCACTGATGTTCAAGTTATGACAAATTCTATTTTCTAAAGTCTGTGCATATTCATATTCATTTCCACTTTTGTATTGGTAATGTTTATGATTAAATGTTCTTTTAATCATTATATTATACACACTTTCTTTTTATTCTTTTTTTCTTCTGGAGGGGGGGGGGGGGGGGGGGGGGGGGAGGTAAAACATTTGTCTGTGAATATGATTTGATACTGTACCATGATAACAATATTCTAGCAACTGGGTTCCCATAAATGCATTTCAAGTAATTGCATTTTTTATAATGTACATGTAGGCACATCCTGGGACATTTATAGCAAAAATCATTGACGGTATCAATCTCTGCCCTATTTTCATGGTGAAAGTGGCAGAGAAAAGTTACTGCTTCCTGAACTTCAGTGACTATAATTCTGTATATATTTGAACCCTTCCCCTTGCCTGAGAACGTTTACACCCCTCCCGTTATTGGAATGGGTACCATATTTGGAAAAATGCCCTTTTAAGAAAAGAACATGAAAAGACAAAAAGAATTTTGAATTTGATCCCTTCCTCTCCCCTTCCCCCTCTGTTATCTTTTACCCCTCCCCATTCAGTTACCCCTTCATGATTGACCTCATCAGTTTATCGTACATTGCAATCTTCAAACAATAATTGGTCTTTAATTTGAGTGGCAGATGGTTGGTAAAACGGTGCTGACCGCCACTTTTGTAGTCGGTATGAAAATAGGAAATTGCCCCTAAAATATTCGCAGCAAATTTATTCCCCCATCTTTCACTGCAGCAGATGCGGAGGGAGGGTGTCGGATTTGAGGTTTGCCCCTGTTTGGCCCGCCCGTATTATCCAATTTCAGACTCTAACCAATTTCCTACTTATTTACTCTTATTTTCACTTTATTGACGCTCTCCGATCTTGATTTTCTTGGCAAAGATTAGGGGGATATCTCTTGTGAACATCCAGAGTGGTGCGGAAAGAGTGACAAAACTTCTTCTTTTGTTGCTGTGGCCCGTTCTAGTGGTGAAACAATTGGAAGGTTGAGAGCACTATCTTGCAGTTTGTATCCTTGTCTTTTGACTAGAATGCCTCGGTTCTGAATTTGATCTGGAGTTTTCTAGTGATTCCATAAAGATGTATGTTCTCACAAAATCTGAAATAATTGATTACACAAAACCATGTGAATCTGCGTGTAGATTTAACCAAGTCTCACTTCCTAAATCCAGAATGGCTTTTCAGATAGAGGAAGTGCTATCGTATTTCAAATAGAGGAAATATTAGTCATATCATATGGTCAGTGTATATAACTTGTTGATGTTACATTTAAGAAATTTCTCTCAAAACGCACTTGTTAGTACCTGAATACCCTTTGCTACAATTATCACCTATTTATCACCGGATATATCACCGGATTCGAAGTACACTTTAAACTCATTAAATCAATTTTGTTACAGTTATCCCCTATTTTGCATTCCATGATTGTCAGAAGATTTTCCTAGTCCAACATGTACCTCCTACTTCAGAATGGCTTCTGAAATAGAGAAAGCTTGGTCATGTGGTCAGCGTGTTGATTCTTATTTGCTACGAACTAGTCAATGCATTGCACTCAAAATTTTGCCAAAAATCGTCACCTTTTTCTTATTGCACCAAATCCTGTGACTCTATTAAAAATAAAGGATTAACCTTACATACCTCCTTCTTGAGGATGCCTTTTGAAATAAGAGGAAAGATTAGTCATGTGGTCAGTATATTTAACTTGTTAATGTTTTGACTTGTTGATGTGCAAGAAGTTCTCATTCTTGTACTACGCAATCAACGATCGCATTCAGACATCACCCAAACTCAAAATATCAACACAAATCGTCACCTATTCCCGATTGCACCTCATCTTGTGACGCTGTCGGAAGATTTACCTACGCCTACTTCAGAATTATATGTACTTTATAGACAGAGGAAAGATTAGTCATGTGGTCAGTGTATTTAACTTGTTGATGTTTCCTCTCCACTCAGAGTGAGTAAGGAGGAAGCGCACAGGGACACTCCGAATATGACTAATAAACATTTCATTTCACCTATTGCTCCCTATAATTTAGTTTGAAATCTCCTAAGAGATAGATAGATGTCAAATTTGCTACCTACATGTACATCTGTTAAAAACCAGAAGGGTGTATATTTCTTTCTCTTTTCACACTGGTTTTGCTTAACCCCGTACTTTGCTTAGCCCCGTACTATCCTTAACCCCGGACTATTTTTTTTGGCTTTTCACACTCGCTGTTTTTAGTCCCGTACTAGCGTTATTCCGGAATAAGAAAATTCATGCTGTTCTCACTGCAATTCTTTAACCCCGGATATCGTGAATGTTATGATTGGACATACTTCGAATCTGGCCAGCTGCAATACGCTCCATCGCGTATTACCAGACTATTTTCGTTTCTGTTCTCATTCATTTGCTTGGCACCGCAATTGCGGGGTTAGCAGGAGTTAGCACCACAATTGCGGAGTTAATATTAGCAAGCGCGTAGCCAGGATTTTATTTTAGGGGGGCGGTAGTGAGCACGCAAAGCGTGCGAATCGCTTAAAGAGCACGCGCAGCGCGCTCCCTAGGGGGGTGGGTGCAGGGAGGGGGGAGTTTCCCCCCTCCCGTGCGAAGCGCGGAAGCTTTGAAAGAAGACGATTCGTTGTACCTTTCTCGACTCGCAATCCTTGTCTGAATTCAGCCTCCCTCCCTCCTCCTGCGCGAAGCGCGGAAGCTTTGACGTATTATTAGACAAAGAAGACGATTCGTTGTACCTTTCCCGACTCCTAATCCTTAATTTGAACTCAGTTTCCCCCTTTCCGCGCGAAGCGCGGAAGCTTTCACGTTTCATTAAATTATTAGAGAAAGAAAACGATTCGTTGTACCGTTCTCGACTCCTTTTCCCTTTTTCTTCCTACGTCCTCTTACTTTTTTCTTCTCTTTCTCTCTCTTTTTTTTTTGGCCGGCGTTTTGGGGGGGGGGGGCGACCGCCCCCGCCGCCCCCCCTGGCTACGCGCCTGAATATTAGCCCTGCTATTTTGCAGGGTTAGTTGAGCCCGTACTATAGGTGGGGTTAACCAACTTTAGCCCACTTTGGTAAAAGCCAGTCTGAACAGAAAGTGGAATATGCTTAACCCTGTACTATAGGTGGGGCTAAGACCCCCCCTTAACCCCACCTATAGTACGGGGTTAAGCAAAATATTGCATGTGTGAAAACAGTATATGTGTACTAAAAATATGAGAGTTAACACCTTTTGGTTCAAAACAGACGATTCTTGTTGCTGATTCTTGTTTGCATTTTATTTTCATTTATTTTGAGGGTGTAGTTTCTCCAAATGGGCCCAGAATGCAGAATCTCTAGAGCTACATTGATTTAAATCGAAATTAAACTCTTTAATATTAGACAGGGCCCAGATATTGTATCTACTTCATGTCCACTTGTAATTTCACTTGTTGTTTCAAAGGTGAATAGATAATTTGAGTGTGATACATATCCACATAATTTCCTCCCTTTTTCTTCATGTCCAGTTGAAAATTCACAAATTGTTTCAAACTTGAATGCGATGCTTGTTCACATCTGCATGTTTCCTCCCTAAGTGTTGTTTCTATGCAACTACTACATTAGATACTACATTTAGCTGTGACACATTGATATGACAGCCTTAAAGTGGGTGCAACCATGACAAGTTTTGTGTAATTGTCATCAAAATTGGTGCTGAAATATTATGACTCCATTTCTAAACTCCCTTTTGTCTTAACATCCCATAATGATAATAACTTGAGCAATTAAATTTATATTGTTATTGTAAATGATACATATATAGAAAGTATCGCGTGACCTTGGCGAGTAAGAAAGTAGAGGTTTTTTAACGACAGGAAGATGAATGGTCCAAAAAGTCGAATTTGATCATCTATATTTCCCTTTTTGATGAATGTACGAATGACCGTTAACACCCATAGGCATTGAAAGATACTAATCTATTTCACTTGTATTCTAGTTTATAGTGTAGTAAAATGACCATTGCATGCAATAAAAAATCCTTTAGTCATCAACATCTCTGGCTATTATCAAAAGGAGATTTTCCTGGCCCCCCTGGCACACGTGTCACTTATCAAACTGTAAGCATGGGTTTACAGATCAGTTCAAAGATGGTTTAGGTGCGTTCAAGCGATTTTTTGAAGCTAGAATCACCAATCAAAACGCCGTTAAAAACATGGTTACTGCGGGAGAGCGTTCAAGCGATTTTTCATCAACGCTGATTCTTGCTCATTTCAAGCCCAGCCACTGCTCATCACACTGTGCAGATTGACCCAGGAAGTGTAGGTCAACTTAGTACCGCATGCTTTCAGTTTGTGTTTATGGTCGACTGTCGGTCAAACCGGAAGCAGGCCATGATAATGACGTCATAGAATCATGATTGAGATCTCCATTCGTTCAAGCAAATTTTAGCGACCGTGATCCTGCAGAATCATGATACAAAACGCATCTTTTTCAGCGTTGTATTTTTTATTAGTTTTTAAACACATTTATTTTTACGACCAACAAAAAATCGCTTGAACGCAACCGTGTTTTAAACTAAACAGCTTTGAAAACCATGAATCTAGGGTGAAAAGTGTCGATTGAACGCACCCATAGATGCAGGGGGACATGGGAAGCATTAAATTAAATTACACCACATGTCCTACAATGTACACAAATAACATTTCAACCGCAGAAATATAGGAATTGAGGGGAATTGGGAGTGAGGAAAGTGGATGGATATGGTCATTTTATGGTCTCTTCCGAGAGATTTCTTCCTCCAAGAATGGAGCCAATTATAGATCAGGTTGTGAAAGTTGAAGTGTGTTTTGAACTGTATTGCCCTTTAAAGATGGCCGAGTTCATAAACGTGACTAGAAGGTAGTTCAAGGTGTAGTGAGAGTGTAAGGGACCTCCATCCCAACTCCAAGTTGTAGAAAATGAAAGAAACTTCATAACGCTTCAGTGGCCCTCAAATCTAACTGATAATTAAATGTAGTAGAGGTAGTATCGTAGTAATCAGTGGTGGTGTTGTGGTATATTGGTTCATGCTTTTGACTTTCTATCGGAGGGTTGAGGGTTCCAAATTCCAGCCCGCCACTAATGTCCTATGGCAAGACATTAATCACTTTTGCCACTCTCCACCCAGGTGTAAATAGGTAATCAATATGCCAGAGTGCTACATTTTTCTATTGCACGTTTTTTGTATTCATGGGATATATATATATATATATATATATATATATATATATATATATATATATATATATATACCGGTATATATTTTTTTCCCTGTTATTTTAATGGAAATTAAGAAAGGAAATGGAGTGACAGGAACGTCACAATGTGACTGACATGTGCGATATATAAGAAGCCGCCATTATTATTATTACCAGCATTATTAAAGCCAGTATGGAGCTCTGGCGATGCCCAACAACTATAGCTGTAACAGAATCAAACCAAATGTCCGCTGAATACTCAAGAAAGCAGACGCATTGTGCACAAGTAAATGATAGAGAGCTGATCTGCGTAGTGAATTTGATTTTAAAAATGTATAGTAATACAAGTAGTGGGGCAAGGATGAGAAAGGTGGTGGTCCTCACACATAAGGTACTGTGCTTTCTACTCTATTTGATTTTTTCAAACAGTTTACATATTGCTGGTCCAAACAGCCCCAGAAAATCAAAATTAATTTTAGTTTCTCTCAACATGCAAAACATAACGTAACTTTACCTTTAAATCTTTCAGTAGCATTCATATAAATCATGACATTTCACAAAAGCAAGGTTTTATGTAGAAAAATAGGTAAACATCTTTTATTTTGGTCATTACATATTCATGCTGTCAATGTTCATAATAAAATAACCATATAGGATTAAACATTACAAACTGGTTGTGAGTGTGTCACCTACATTGTAAAATATAAACATATTTTTTTTAAAGGGGTTGGGGGGAGGGGGGCTGGGGTAGGGGGTGATGTGCTATATTGTACAGTATCAATCTTTATGTACCGTATTATCTTCAAGTGCCAGGCGAGCATCACCATATAATTCTACAATTATAGTAGAAATCAAGTTTGTTGAACTGTAAAACCCTAAAGCATTTATTGGCAGTGTTTATATTTACACCTAAGGTATCATTCATATCATTCTCTTTCTCAGTTCTCCTGCAGGTTTAGACCGCTTAGCATATCTTCAGACTTAAGCTATTCCAGAATAGGGTATCCTGCCCCAAAAATTTCAGGAACTTCAGTATTTCTTAAACTTAGTGGCTCTGCTTCAGTGAAGTACAAAAACAGTGTACATTTATGCTAAGCTCCAGAGCAGGTCCTATTTAAATCCAACATTTTTGAAAAGCATCTTTTTTTTAAAGTGCCCCTCTTTTCATCTTAGTTTTCACTCTTCCCCAGTCCCTCTCTCCCATTTCTGCTCTTCGGATGCTCATCCATGTGTGATTACCCACAATGCCCCTTTAGCAGCGTCCGATACCCTGGAGTCCGTAGACTGACCGAGCGACTCCAGTACCCTCACACAGTCTCCTTCTTCTTGTAGCTTACGACGAAGCACTGCAGAGAAAGCCAGGGCCTTGATGGTGTTGGCAGCAGCCTCTTGAGCGTGCGTGTTCTCGCTCTTGAGCATCTCCACCAGTAGAGGGAGCCCTCCTCCTTCAAGGATCTGAAGTTATGCAAGAACGATGATAATAACCATTGGATATGAAATGTAGATTTGAGTGATTTACCCAGATAAGATTTTATCATATACGTTTTGGATGATTAATATCATCTTCTAAGAGCCAGTAAAGTGTTAACTTAAACACAGAGTTAACACCCTTCTGGCCCTATACAGATGATATCCTTTTGTGGAGAGTTAATGCCTTTATGGTTCTCAACTGACAGTGTCCTGTGCTTACATACCTGTTTACAGTACATGTACACCCATCTTTAACACAAATTGCAAGATAACAATTTAATTATATTCTAAAGGACTCCATTCCATAGGTGTACATCTTTGTTCTGTACAATTTATGATATACCGGTAGATGAATATGTAAGGTCTGAAACATAACTGTGAGTGGTTCATACATGTATGTTTGAGAAATATTCCTTTCACATGATCAGTAAAATGACTTGCTGGAACTTTTGAGCTTTTTACTTGCTGTGATCCTCCAAGCTTTATCAAGTAGTTGGCTTAACTGTTGTGAGTTGGTCAAAAGTAATTTTACATTAGAATGTTCATCTAAGAGAAAATATCTGATGAAAAAAATAAAAAAAATTCTTAATAAGAACATCAGAGATAAAAGCACTGCCCATTGTACGGTACCTTGTATTTGTTGCCATCATGTACAGCCAATCGTCCTAGGGCTAGGGCTATCTCTCTGTCACACAGTCCCCTGTACCTTTTGTCGGGACTCCTGAGGGCGTCTTTCAGAATTTTTACCAGGTATTCAGTCGTATCTGTTGGGAAATCATTATTTAATCCAATCAGATATAAAGCTGAATGTCTCTGCAGGCATTAAGTGTAATTGACTTTGCAATTTGCATATACTTTTGTAAGTTTTTTCCTTTTTCTTTTGCCTTTGATAAAGACTTACATTGTAGTTCAGCTGTATACATTGTCTATGTAATACCTATTCATGAAATACTCATTGAATCGCATAAAGAAAACATATGGTTAGACATGTAGCTACAAGAAATCAGTGTAAGTTTGATGCTTTTATTTCACCCGATTGCTAGGAAAGCAAATGAGTGCTTGAAGATGTGTAACCAGGGGACCTATGGCTTTGTTCTATCCAAGGGATGTGAAGATTACCGACTTATGAAAGGGCAAGAGTGCATCAACTAGGTTTTGAACTGAGTATGTCTCGGTTACAAGGCCACTGCTCTACCACTGAGGCATCATGCCTCTTGATCCTTACTCACATCTCAATGACCAATCTGCTGAGCTTTTGTATCTCTTGATTGGTGATTTTGAGAAAACATTTGCAATGTTTAAGTTCTTGTTCTGAAAACCTAACTAGCAGTAGACTTGCCTGTTCCCTGTTGAGCCAAGGTGGATTCCTGCCCGTCTTCCGCTATGTATGCAAGGGTAATCATGCAGATGGACTTGAGGAAAGGGTCGCCGGTCAGGTACGGCTGCATCTTTTGGGCCACGCCCTCCTCCCTGAAGAGCACCGGTTGTTGGGCGCGGTCGAGAGGTTGCAGAGGATGCTCAGAGAGATACGGACCAGATCCCGTATGTCCTGAACATGAGCAAAAGGAGAATTTTTAATAACGAACTAGAAAGTTAGGAAAGAGTTTTGGATGACTGCGCCATGATGTCTACTCCCCTAGGACGATGCTACCCAAAACTACCTTGGGACATTTACCCCAACCAGTTCCTACTAGAAAGTTAGGAAAGAGTTTTGGATGACCGCGCCCTGATATCTACCCCCCCCCCCCCTAGGACGATGCTCCCTGCAACTACCTTGGGACATTACCCCAACCTGTTCCTACTAGAAAGTTAGGAAAGAGTTTTGGATGATTGTCACCATGATAACTACCCCCTAGGACGATGCTCCCCGAAACTACCTCAGGACACTTATCCCAACCAGTCACCCCAGCGGACAATGACCCTCAAACATCTATCCCTCTAGGGGTGCGTTCAAGTGACACTTTTCCATCCTAGAAACATGGTTTTCAAAGAAGTTTAGTTTAAAACACACTTCGTTCAAACGATTTTCGTCGCTCGTAAAAATAAACGGGTTTCTAAATGCAAACATGCAAAACGCTGAAAAAGATGCGTTTTGTAACATGATTCTGCAGAATCACGGTCTCTAAAAATCTCAATTGTGATTCTATGACTTCATTGTCGTGGCCTGCTCTGGTTTTGCCGGCAGTCGACCATAAACAAATTCAGAAAGCGTGGGTCGAGGTTGACCTATACTTCCTTGGTCAAACTGCACAGTGTAGTGAGCAGTGGCTGGGCTTGAATTGAGCGAGAATCAGTGTTGATGAAAAATCACTTGAACGCTCTCCCGCAGTAACCGTGTTTTATAACTGCATTTTGATTTGTGATTCATGTTTGTGATTCTAGCTTCAAAAAATCGCTTGAATGCACCCTAAGACAATTCAAACAAAGCTCAAATCCACTTACCTTCAGATGCATCTTCTCTGCGTATTTGACGATGTTGTGTGCGCATAGCTTCACCATACCCTGTAGTCCCAGCTGTACAGACAGTGGTAGGCTGGCCTCGCTGAGGTTGCATAGGCAGTTGTAGATAATGAAGGCCGTCTCCCAGGCGCTGATGAGTCCATCCTCCTCAAACCTCTTGAGGATGGAGACCAGGAGCTCTGGATGCAGAGGAAGAGGGTTAGATGAGAATAAGGAGGGGGGGGGGGAGAAAGAAAGAGAGGAAGGGGAGGAGTGAAAAAGAGTGCACAAGAGAGATAGAAAGATTGGAGAGAGAAGTAAAGAGCATAATACAGTATTAGAGGAGAGACAGTAGAGACAAGAGAGAGACAAGAAGGAGACAGAGACAGGAGAGAGACAAGAGGGAGGGAGGGAAGAGAGAGAGAGAGAGAGAGAGAGAGAGAATATCTAGGCTTATCTTTCTTTGTGGGTAGCAGTGAATATTATGTTCTGGTAGTTGGCAATTGTGTGCTTTACGAAAATTAAACTGTGTCACAGTTTTTCAGGCTATTAAACTTGTTGGTCACAAATATCATTGGCAATTGTTTCTGGATCAAGGAATTTTTTCTGATAGTTTGTACAGAGGGCTTGATGAAACATTCCTTTCTTTGGCTATAGAGTTAGACAGTAAATATTTGATCACCATACTTGCTCCAGGCCTTTGGATATGTCAGAATAAAATTAGAGTCCCTGAGTATAAAATCAAGCGAAAGAATTGTTTCATAAAGGGCAATTCTAATTATGACGAAGGTAGATGAATATTCTCTTCTTACCTGGTCCACCGCAATCGCAGAAAACCTGCGTAAATCCCTCCTTGTCCTGACACTTCCAGAATGCTGCATCTATCTTTTCGCAGAGCAGAGCAGTCTTTGATGTCGCCCAAGAGGTCTCCTTCTTCAGCTCCTCCAGAAGGTTCTTCATCGTATCGATTTGAGTTGATGCCATCTTGCTTTTCGAGTTTGGGAATGATCCTTGCTTAAAATGACAGGCCTTTTATATTCAATTTGTGCATACTGTATATAAACTGTTGATAGGCTTTGTGTTTATGACATCACATGACATAACAATCCTGGCACGTCCTGTACACCACGTACTACATAATCGAGTGATTACAATCTTTTTCCTGATCCTGTATCGTTGAACTACAAAGGAACTGTCAAGTTACACTGTAGATCCGCATTAGAGAGTATAGCGGAATTCAGAGATCAAAGACAGGAAGAGTTATGGCACTGGTTTTTTTAACTATGACCAAATACCTAAATGGCCCTTTGAGAGCCTGAAACTTTCCAAAGATAAAGAACTAGAAATCAGCAACAACTTTTTCTAGTAGCATGGACCTAGGTTAACCTCCCATAGCTTAACGAAAAATTTTGATCGTTGCTTTATGCGCATGAGGTATCCCTGAACAGCTAATTGTTTACGGAATTTTGTAACAAAATTGACATACCATTTTGGTTGGAGCTGAAAAAAATATATAGCCACAAACAATATGTTCTTTTTCTATTGATAATTAATGAGCATGAGTGGATCTTAAAGAAACTTAACAGTAATCTGAATCAACTCCCCTATTTTAATGGAAAAGTGCAATTGAAAATGGCGTTTCGGACGTTACATCTTCCGTAAACAATGTAGACCCTCATTTAACCCACTAGAACAACAAATTAATGAGATTGTATATGGTTTGAGTGAGTTTATTAGTTGCTCCAATTGATTATATTAAAAGAAAATATAATCTAATTATAGTAGCGCTTATATTAGAAATATACTCAAAATTTGAAAAAGTCGTCTCATTTTCCGTAAACAGTTTTGTAACGTCCGAAACAATTTTCAAGTTGAAGTAGCAGAAAATATATGAACAGCAGGATATATCTATCATAACATTTTGTTAACATCTCATGGCAGCTACCCACCAAAACAAAGAAATTTGCAATACATTACTACAATACTATTTCATAGTTAAAACCAATTTTCCGTTAACAGTTGTAACGTCCGAAACAAATGTAACGTCCGAAACAAAAAATACCAATAAAATGATGATAATCATATTTTAAGGTATCTAGAGTGAATAAATCATTATGAAATAAATTATTATAAGTCTTAACACAAGTCAAAACACAAATCAGGTCTTTCAAATCCATTAATTTTTTTGTAATAACAAGAATGGTGTTTCGGACGTTACACAATTTTATTGTTAACACAAAGTCGACAAATTTCACCTAATTTTCGATCATATCTGCAAGTTACCATTTCACAATGGACACTCCTGTTAAAAACACTATTTTGATGATTTTATTCAGATTTAAATATACAAATGTGTAGAAATATGGTGCCAAAAATCAAATAATCCGTAAATTATCTAACTTTTCTGCAAAATTGACTTATAAAACATAAAATATTGAAGCCACACTTTGTGATGCAAGGCATGGCTGGCTGCTTCAGTATATCCTTAATTGTAATTTATCAGAAAAAATCTCAACAAAAGTGACTCATAACAAATATTCAGACACTTTAACAGCACTTTCTGGTATGCTGTTAGCACGTTTCGGACGTTACATTAAACTGTTAACAGACATTTTCATACTTGAACTAGTTCAAATGAGGGGCAATGATAGAAGTGAGAATAGCAAATTTCATTTGTTCAACCTCTCCTTTTGCTATAAACATTGGTGTGTGTTTGCAAATCATGAGGTTTTCATTTTTATAGAGGTTGTTCCAAATGATGTCATATAACCAAAGATTGTATGGTCAATTTACACTATCTGGTAGGTTACAAAAATCAAAATCACCCACTTAAGCAATACCCAGTGTGCATGGTCATGACATGGATATGATACAGGTATATGAAGTTGATAAAATCAAGCAAATCAAAATGTTTTTCTAAAAAAATTATGAGAAATATGTATTTTCATCTGAAAATACATTTTAAAAAGGGCACTCAGTACATGTAACTAATCTATGTAGAAAGGATTAATACTGCCATTATCCAAAACTGGAATTGGCATTTACACTTAATAATGATAACAATTTATCGAGCAATTTTATGAAATTGGCTTGCACACTACATGACACACTCATTGGTTGCATACATGTACAATTGATGAGCACAAAGGCTTCCATTATAAAACAATAATCAGTAATCAGTATCCGATACCTATTATAGAAACTTGTACAACATAATGTTGACATAGCTGTAGATCTGCCAAATTTCCAAATGACAAGAAAATGGATTACCAATTTGTGGGGGTGATTAAAACATGAACATGAAAATAAGGTGTAGCCTCTTCAAAATTAATTAATTCATAATTTTATCCTTTCATTGGATGAACTACCCTCACATGTACTAGCCTTATGTACAAATACTTTTCAAATGCTTGACCCTCATAACAAAATGTACATGTTAATGATCATTTCATGATCCTAAAGATATAGTAACTTCCTCAAATTTATGCAAGAATATCGGGATGTACAATGAATAAGGATTCCCATATTTCTTATTACTTAAATGGCTGGGGATACTTTTATATACTTTTATTTGTTAAAAGTATTTTTGTAATGTTTTGCTTACACTGTACATACTGTACATGTATGTGATAGTGATATTATTGAATGACACACTACATGAATCTAGTTTTAGGCAAAGTACAAAGCAAGCCGATTAAATATCTATGTTGTAAAGTTTGAAGAAATCGATGATCTGATTGAAATGTTCACATCTTGTAACATCCGAAACAAACTATAGCATATATTGTACGCTGTTGTTCATAACCTGCAAAAGAGAGTATGTTTGTAACTGAATTTTCTAGGAGTTGTGATGACTACAATTGCTATTAGCTCCATATTTCACTTTGTTAGATCACATAAGCATTTTTAACTACACGTTCCTAAAATGAACAGTATACCTCACATAAATTGAGTAGTCGATGAAGACAAACTAGGTGTATGTGCAAAACTAATTAAAACTGCACAATTTTTTCAATAAATGTTAAAGAAATATTTTTCTGCAAACAATTAATGTAACTTAGGTCAATAATACCTAAAGAAAAGCAATTAACTTGAATAAAGTTATGATGTTAACAGTGTGTAACGTCCGAAACACCAGTGGTGTGACATATGAAAATTATTAGCAATGCACTGGTTCCCCAATTTTTTTGGATGTATTTAACTTATATCATCAGTTGTTATAATAAAATAAGTTTGACCTAAGAAAAAAGCATTTTACCTAATGAAATAAAAACTTTTTATTGTCAAAACCCTAATTTGGAGCTATTTTTCACTTTCAAGGGACACAAAATCTGTATTTTTCAAGATAGAAACTCAAAAATTTGCATGAATAATCTCTGAAACATATTCTTAAAGACCAACATATTTGTTGGTTAAGTTAATAGCAAATGAGTTCCATATCACAGTTATTAGATATGCTATAGTTTACAATAAAATTGTAAAAACTCAAAGTATTCATATCTAGTGAATAAATAAGGAGATAGATTAAGGTCCAAAGTTTGCATTTCTCAAAAATATGAATAGTCCTGATCCTAAAAATACATGTTTGAAGTGAGTAAACATGATTTCATTTCAGACCCTATTGTGGACACATTTGGTATATGTTAAAAAAACCAGTGCCTTATATCTGTCCAAATGTTTAGAGCCTATTGCCTGTTCAGCGCCAGAAAGGTGTTGACTCTGCTTCAAGTATATGATTTAACACCCTTTTGGCTAATATATTCTATCTGTATTCTGTATGCAGTGAAGTAAAATAATAGAATATTGTCAGCTGCCTGAAAGTAGGCCATATAATAACAGCTATGTATTGTCAGTGGCCATACTGACCTTCTTGCGGGTGCCCAACGATATATATTCCTGTCATTTGAATGATCCTGTGGTTTCTAATAAAGGAGGTAGAGATTATGACCATTTAAGGAGGTAATAGTTTAAAAACAATTAGTACAGTGGGTGGAATACATGTCAGTCTGTTTTCTTTCCCCAAAGAACTTAAAATCTTTTTTTTAGTAATATATACTAAATGTTAAAACAGTTGAAGTTCTAGTATTTTTGTGCCATAAAGTGTTGATTATTTTAAAAGCTTGATTGATGTAATCATTCAAGTGTCTTAATTTCTAGGATAATGGCATTTATAGTAGTGTTGTAATTCCGTTTAACCGCCAGTCAAAACCGGACTGTTTTCGGTTAAAGGATTTGTGCTTGTGAAATTGTCACAAATTATAGTAACAATGTCGTTTTTAGAAGAATATGTGAGATCATTAATGTAAATTAAAAATAGTAGAGGACCTAGGATAGAACCTTGTGGTACGCCGTGTGTAATAGAAGAAAAATTGGAGGAATTATTATTATAAACTACATATTGAGATCTATTACAAAGATTACTTTCAAACCAAGATGACAGACAAATTGGAGTGTTGTTCTAGTTTCCGGGTGGTGAGTCAACACACCGATTACTGAGCTGGGAGACATTGCTAGTGCCAGGTGGAGGGGCATAAATCGAAACTTAAAAAAAAAAAAAAAAAAAAAGGGAAAACGAAACCGTCCAATTGAAAAGGGATAGTGCCATGGGCGGTCGGATACCGGACGGTTAAACGTTTGACTACAGCACTATAAAGTCAAGACTTCAATATTCATAAAAGTTTCTCTTGGCAGTACCAGATGTATTTTGAAAGGAAGGTTGAAGTGAGATGAAGAGATTTGTTTAATCATAACACTGAAAAATAATTTAGTTTTGTAATCAATGAAACTACTTGTAATCAGTATGGTTTTAATGATTAACATATATACAGTACATGTACATTTATAGCTGTATCTAGACTTTTATAATGTAAATAAAGGAGGGGAGGGGGGGGGGGGGGGAGGGGACAAGCCTGAATGCGTGTGTCAAGTAAGCAAACAAGAATAGTGGTGTCAAATATATATTAATCTTTGTTAAGAAAATATTAGATATACATTCAAAATCTCTCAATATCTGTAATGGGGAAAGGACAAATAGTTGGGGGGGGGGGAGGTGAAGTGCCCCTGCCATGACCCCTCTTTGGATAATGCAAACAGTGTGAAATGATTCTTTAAGGTACATCTTCCCCCATGTCTCAAAATCACTTAATGATGTAATCATCATGGGCATCTGATCTTTACCCCTCAACTTCTGATGTTTCAACAGCAAGCCAAACCAAGTCGAGTTGTTTTTTCCAATAACCTGTTCCCGATTAGCAGGGGACCATCGGTTATCATTCAGCTACGATTGAAGCTCGAGATATGCATGTGCGGAAGTGGGAATAGGTTAAGTATCACTTACAAAGTCAAGTGTGATCCTCCCTCCACTTTCATAGCAACCCACACGACAGATAGACCCAGGGTTCTCTTTCTTCTGTAAATTGTTTTCTTGGAGATAGAATGCAGAGAATTCTGGCCTTATTCACACTTGTCAAGAACTCTGGAAGATTTAGATTTGAAAACTCAAGAATATCCTGCACACTGATATCAACCGAGTATGTAGTTCCTTGTATATGTAATACATTGAAACCTGTACATAAAGACCACAAAAGGGAGATTATAGTCCTTTTAGGCAGCTGTTCTTTATAGACAGGTTGCTCTAATACAAGTTTTAATAGAATACAATTTTCAATGGAAACAAATAATAATAATAATAATAATATTTAGCTTTTATATAGCGCTTAATACAAATGTCTCTAAGCGCTTTACAAATATACTATTACCCCGGTCATTGTATTCAGTGCTTGCCCGCACACAATGTGTGCACAATATCCACTCCCTGGGGAGTATTCCGGCCAGGCATTACTTGACGCTCAAAAAACTGTTTGACCAACAATGACGGTCGCATCCTACCGGGTACCCATTTGACACCTGGGTGGAGAGTAGCAAGTGCAGGTTAATATCTTGCCAAAGGATATTAGTGCCATGTCGGGATTCGAACCCTTGACCTTCGTATTACCAGTCAAGCGCCTTAAACCACTCGACTACGACACAGGTAGTCTCTTGAGACAGGTAGTCTTTCTACACAGATGGTCGCTAAAGCAGGTTTTGATGTCTTTGTATCTCTTTTTATTCTACAAAGAGCCAGAAGGGCATTCAATGATATAAGTTTGCAAAGAGTTAAAGCCCTTGTAGTTATCAACACACAGTTTGCTGGCCAGGAATAGGTGACCATTTCATTATTCTTACTAGAAAAGTATGTACACTGCAACTAGCTGAACTACAACTGTTGCAAGTGTTCCAGGAAAGTTGGGGAAAATGGTACCACCTTTGGAAATTCCTGGCTTCCTGGCCCAGGACTATGGAACCTCTAGTTGTAGTACTTACTTTTCCAGAACTTGTCCAGTGTGGACATCATATTTCACCTGGGCAGCTAAGACTAAGAGAAGTGGAGGAGGCATTTTTCGGGGAGTGTAGGCGAGGATCCCAGGCGTACTTCTTGGTGAGGGATTCGAGCTGGAAATTCAAGCTGTCAGGCTGGAGACACGTCGATCGCTGGGTCCAGGGCCTGGTGAGAGTAGGCCTGAGTGTTCACCCCGCTTCCTCCCATTACTCATCAGGCAGGGTCTACCCCCTTCTATCTACCTTTAGATGGGAGACTAGTCTATCAGTTAAAGACCCCTTTGCATACCCCTCCCTCTATTACGGGGTAATAATATATCTGTAAAGAGCTTAGGGCGCGTTCATGCTTGATTTTGACGGCCAGAATCAGGCATCTGTTACGCGTTTAGTTTAAAACACGCTTGCGTTCATGCTCACTTTTGTAGAATCACCGAAAAACGGCGATCACGATCGCCGATCGTAAACTCACAAAAAGATGCGTTTACAATTTGTAAACGCGTTTAAATGGGGTCAACGCACTGACCTCTAGTGGGTCTACGTAGCATGCACACACAGGTTTGCGAATCCAGCTGAAGGCCACCCAAGGAGAATTGCCTGGAGAAGTGAGCATGAACAGTGCACCGTGGAACTGCGATTACGATGAGCGTTTACGATGAGCGTTACAAATCGCTCATTCTGCCTTCAAAATCAAGCATGAACGCGCCCTTAGACACATGGTTGATGTATTAAGCGCTATATAAAAACAGAATATTATCATTGTTATTATTAGAATGTAGTTTATCAATATCAGATTGGTTAAAGTGGTCACTGCTTCTTGTTCTATTATGCAAGTTTTTTGAGTCTGATGTAGATGACTATGCCCAAACCAAATAAGTCATCCTGAAAATGAATCAGGACTGTGGAATATTCTTTCTCAAGTTCTAGCCTTTATCACATCTTTAATAGTGAGAAGGAAAAACTTAAGGGGGGGGGGGGGAGGGAAGGAGGCTTCTCAATGTACATGAACACTGTATAATGTCCAAACTTTGATAAAATCGTTTTATTTTGAAGGTAAAATGATTATATGTCCTGGGAGTCAGCCAAAACATGTCTGTCTAATCCTGATATGTATCGCTTCTGCCTGCCTGTATGTGGGCATCTTTGGATTCTTATCTAGGAATGTCAAATTAAAAAAGGAACATCTGTCTGGGAATCAAGGCTAAATATCCATTTTAACGTATTTTTTTTATCCTTTTTTAACATTTCAGAATATCTTAGAGAGTAGATTTGCAGTAGAACCATGTGGATAGTCCTTAAAAGGACTGTAAAAGGACAGTACATGTATATTAACATTGTATAGGGAGGGAGAGTATAGGAGGGAGAAAACGGAAGAGGGTGAGAAAGAGGTGGAGAAGGAGGGAGGAGGGAGGAGGGAGAGGAGGAGTAGAAAGAGGAAAAGGAAGCAACAGCATAAATACTAAACAGGAAAGAGGGGGATGATTTTTTTGCTCCTGCATTGGTCTCCTTCAGAGTAAAAGAGAAGTAAAACGGAGGAGGCCTAAGATTAACTAGGAAGGAGAGGGAGGGATTCTCCTTCCTACATCGGTCAAATTTAACTAAGCTGAATTCTGAAAGTACAGAGAGACAGACATTGACCTGAAGTGACCTATTCTTAACAGTTCCTGATTGGGGGAAAGGATTGACTCTCGATAGTTTCATAGAAGATTTCCTCTGACGTCTTGATCTGAACCATGATGCATTGATCATGGATTACTGTCAGCGTGTGTCACCAACTTATATTGGAATTGAAGTTTATAGTTATGTCTTAAATTAAAGGTAATGCAAAGTTTTGGTAATATTTCAACAGAATTGGACTATGAAATTTAAAATTTGCATTACCATTGTTTCACCTAGTTTTAGAATAAGCAACTTTGAAAAGATTGGGCTCTAAAGCACTAAGGATTTTGAGAAATTAATATATCAAATTTATCGGTGCTCCCAATAAATTTCAAATAGGGCCTACGGCAATACAACGGTAGCTGTGACCATAACAATTTAACAATCTAGGAATATGCAGTTCTGATATATAATTTCCAAACAGGAATAGAGAATCGGTCGATTTTAGTCAAGAAACATTGATTGAAGCTAAAGTAATATCAATCTTGAGAGGGGGCTCTATAACATAAAGAGTTTATTATTCACAATGTCATCACTTCAGACTAGATTTCAACCGCGACAACGATCATGGAATATTGTAGTTTGCATATGCTTCCAATATGTTCATTTGAACCAAATTCATGACCCCATACCAAAACTTTGTATTACCTTTAAACTAGTTACTTTAAACTCCCTTATCACAGATATCTTTGATTATTGCATTCAGATCTGAAACTCCAAGGTAATCTCTACATCTTTGAATCCAGATGAAATATATAAGATCTCCAGCTAGATAAGTATCTATGTTGGCCTTATCCCAATAGTTTTAAGCTTTTTGAAGTGTAAATTAGTTGTCAGTATTCACTCGACTTTGCAGCTACCAACATTTTGGCAGGAATCTGGAAAGAATTGGTCTCTTTTTTAGAGCGAAGTTTGTGGTTACACCATGTATTCTTTCAACATGGTTGGTTGGCCCTGAAATGTGCCCACTCGTGCTCTATCTCTGCATTTTGATAGGTTGAACCTTCGCGTTTTGATAGGTTTTACCTAACGTCTTCAGGATGAGCTGTTCTCCATAATGAGGGCTCCGCACTAACTCCCTTTAAATTGACCCTATCTTAAAGGGATCCGGTAAGTTTGTCTTAGATCCTTTAAAAAAATCTTTGATTTAGCTCATGCTGCAATGATAATTATAAACCTTTAGATTAGTCAGGAACCCCATGACTTTTACAAGTCGATCGCCTGTCTGATTATCAAGATATTTATGATTGAACATCAAAATCAAATTTTGCGTTTGTCAAACGGTAGTCATAACACTAAAGTCTATTGGGGAAAAGGAGTATGGTAAAACCGGTCACTCAAAGGTTTTTACTTGTTTGAGGCACTTCTTGATCATTTTGAAGCGCAATTTTTTTAGGGCTTCAATATAACACCAGATCACAGACACTGATAATATGTAGGGCCTGGGATCTTAGATTTATTACATTGTTAAACGATGCCTTTAAATCAACAGGTAACATTGCAAATGTTACCTGTTTGTATCAAACCCATTGGAGATGCACTTGTAGACACAGTTTTCTTTTATGGTAAAAGAGTCCATTTTGGGTCTTGCCATAAGATGTCATAGTATTTCCCCATTTATGACACACAGGACTAAGCCAGTCTTGTTTGTCATTTGACATAGCTTCAAGTCAAATATTTTGACAACATGGGGGAATCGGGTTCCATGAATGTGACTCAAATTTTGGTTTCAGGTAGGGGCACGTTTCCTTCCTGGTCCTGACTTCATGGAGCTAGGGCATTGTTTCACGAAATCATCATAATCGCAAGCCCTCCAACATCCCATGGAAACTTGTGTATTACAGTTAACCTGCGCTTATGTTCAATGGGATGTCGATGAACTTGTGCTTGTAATGCTTTTGTGATACAATGCCCTGATCTCATCTGAAATTATCCAGGTTTTCACTATTGTGATTACACTTGTGAGTGTTCAAAATTTATTGAAATAACTTCAGGATTGCTTTGTGACATTGCCACATTTGTTACACTTCCTCGCTGAGAGCCAGAAGGGCATTGACTATTAAATGTACCTTGATACAGAAGTAATGCCCTTCTAGCTATTTAGTGATTACAGAATGGGATGTTGGATGAGTATGGTACATACAAGATTGTTGGATGGTAACATGTACTGCACCTAGAAACAAAGTATGAGGAGCGTTATAAATGTGATCTAGTTATTATGGTAAAAACATATTTTGCTAGAGGGCTAAGATTTAAGGCCAAATTAGACTGCAACTTTTTGCAGTAAGTACAGCTTATTGACATAAATTTTTCTGGTTGGGACTGGGTTAAGAGTTTTAGGGGCAAGTTACCCTTAGCCCTATCTGCTTTCTATACTGTCACTGGTCTGTAGGTCATTAAACTCTGCTATATAGGCAACCAGACTTTCACTTTTAGTCTGGGCCGATCTCTTAAATCTTGCTTAAAGCCTTTCTTAAAGCCTCGCTTTGAACATGCAATCATCTCCCAATGCTCTCAGAACAAAACAGCTTCCTTGAATGACTTTCTTCAGAGAGTTGGTTACCTGAGTCTGTACAGGATACATACCCGTTCTGCTCCTGTGGTCTTGGAGGAAGAGAACTTTGCATGTAACTTCTTGCTTGGGCGATTCCCCATGCGGCCATTTAGACAGAATTCATCGCAAGCTTTGTCCCCCGTGTGCCGGCAAGGCTTGATCTCGGTGTGTGACGGATATGGGAAATTAGCAATATATGCACACACCCAGATTTAATTGTGATGTCTCATTTGAATTTATTTCTGGATTTTTGTTGGTGGTCCATTTGAATGTCTGACTGTAAAATGACTGTAGAAGAGTCATAGTGCACACACTTCTCTGTCTGAAAGTTGATGAATTGACATTTTAGTTTTATGTACAAAGCACATCGGTTAAGTGATGACATTAAGTTTCAGACTTTGTTAATTTTCAACATCATTATTTCCCTAAATAACTTTTGACATAGAAGTAAGTGGTACGTATTTAATGCGTCTTTTATTTGTTGTCTGATGAAGTCTAGTGAAATAAGTTCCTTTTTTCACACAAATACTTTGAAAGTTTTAATGGTATTTTTTTTGTTCTAACTGCAGAGTGTATGCAGACACTTTATTTTGAAATCTTTCTTTGTATCATCTTAACTAAATCTGTTTTACAGTTAATCTATATCGTGTCATATTACGACTTTGGATATTAGAACCCCTACTTAGCTCTTGCAACCTTAGCGCCAAGTGCAATTAAGGAATGAATCCCACCACACCAGGTACACATTTACTACACCTGGGTCGAGTGTGGCAAATGTAGATTAATGTCTTGCCAAAGGATATTAGAGCGTGCCAGCAGTGGGATTTGAACCCTGTACCTTGTGGCTCACAGTCTGGAGTCAGTGGTGACTTATCCTCTAGACCACAACACCTCTAACGACAGTGCATCACAAGCTGAGCATGGTCCTGGGACCCGTTTCACTCACAAAGCTTTTTTCCAATGACAAATGACAAAAATCAGTGACAAATCTGCTGATAACCAATCAGAAGGAAGGATTTCAGTAGCTTGTTACAAAAACTGTCATTTGTCACTGATGACAAGTTTTGTGAAATGGGACCCTGGTGCCCTCGTTCTCTGGGTGGACAACTTATTGGATACAACACACTCATTCATTGATAAGGTGTAGGCGCTGCCAGTCGTTATTTGTTGTTCACTAATGCTTTATGAGATAAACAGATGGTGTTGATGTTGAGTCGACTTTGACAGGGATTTGATATGGGAATTTCATTGAAGTGTTCTTCATCTGTTTTAGCTAAAAATCTCGAGTTTTTGCATAAATAGGTACAATTGTCAGGAATTTGAATTTGATTGAATTTGTCTTTCTTGATAGGACACAAATTTTGATTGACTTGCCAATAGGAAATTATTTTATCATAATCATTATTGACCTCAGCTTACTAAAGTGCATAAAGTACTTTTTTATTCTCTGCCCAACCTTCATCAAACAATCGCTTGTCTGGTTTTCCCATTCTTCTACTTCTACTCAGTCTTTTACGAAGGGGAAAGTCCCCATATAACATGGAAAGTCTTCAAAAACACTTCTATTAATTTGGTACTTACAATTTGTCATGACCTTTCAAATGATTTTAATCTGTATTTTTAATCTGCTTTGACATCAAGGGGATTAATGCCCTTTAAAGTGTTTTGGAATCCTCTACCGTCAGATGAAGAGAGAGTGAGATGAAGATAGAGTGATGCGTGGTCATCCCTATTGTACATAGCTATGTTCAAACAGGATCTGTCTAAGTTTGCGAAACCTTGAAGTTTTAAACAACGATCGTGCTAACCTTACGATCGTTCATGGTTTATAACTGCGGGTAAACTTAAATTTTCATAACCATGTGTGTGTCTGCATGGTCCCCATGAACTAAAACATAACTTTGAAGTTTAAAACTATGATCTAAACTTAAAGTTAACAGACTGTCTGTCGTGTGAACCTAAGTTATGATGACCAGACGCCTGACTGACGGGATATTTTTCTTGAAGAAGAGGGATGACTATTCCAGGTGCTCTCTTGAGATGAGATAAGATGTTTTCAACAATGCAAGATTGAGAAATATGTTGCCTTTTTTTGAGAGGCTGAGATTCTATTTGAGTGATATTGTCCATTAGGCCTCTATTTTATTTTTGTTTTGAAAGATTTTAGTCAGGTAGAATTTTAAGAGTGCCAAATTGAGATATAAGATGCCTATCTATCAGAGGTTATGACATTGTATACCATCCCTTAGTTTTTTATGAAAACTTTGGTAGCAGTGGAAGTTGTTTGGTGATTTCACCCTAAAAGTTCCCAACAGAAGTTGACTAATTACTATAGCTATCTCAAAGTTTATGGAACTACAAGCACCAAGTCTATGCCACAAATGAAATGTCATAAGACTATTTATAAATTATAGTGCTTTTTACTTATTATTCTTGATGCAAACATTGCATTTCTTTTGCCACAATACATCTGTGCTCAAAATTTGGACAGTTGAATTTAACTACCGTATCTGCAGCACTTGTCAAATGTTAATTGGCTGACAAATTCGTAATAGAGCCTTTAACAAACTCTATAACAGAAATAGAATAATTAGAAGACATATAAGTGTACCACAGCAACAACTTTTTTACTTTCATAATCTTTTTCGCAGGAAAATGACACTATATCTACCACCCTAACCGCTCCGGTTCCCTGTAAACGAAAATTGAACCCTTACCAAAATAGTACCTCATAGAGAAATAAAATGACAATGAATCTAATTGCTCTAACACATGTGCTTTGTTTCTTTGTAAATGAATAGTGGCAATGTGTTATGATAGGCAGAGTATTCCTCTTTCCCCGAGAGCCCCTACGGATGAATTTCTGGCCTGTCCATGAAGACTCTTTGCTCTCCATTATCGCCATGGTAACTGTAACCGCTTTGGCAACACCAACACTGATTTCCTGAAATTGTCTGACGGTTCCTGTCCTGTCAATTATTTTGAGGATGAAAATGCTATGCTTGAGTTGAAGCATTGTTAGCTTGTCCTCGTTGAATTTTAGTATATTAAACTTATTACCTATCTTTTGGAGGGGTTGCATGGGGACAAGGGGGGAGGGGGTGGGGCTTATATCAAAATAACATTCCATGCATGCCCTCACATGTGCTCTCACTTTACCATAGATGTTCATTGATAGATAAGTATCTATATCATAGCTGCCAAACCATTATTTTTTCAGAGGATTTTTTCTTCTTTTTGGCCCTCAAACTAATGTTATGGATCCTAGATTCCTCTCTTTTGTCAAAAGTTCTTTGTAAAACTTCCAAAATGACTGTACTCCTAATTTTGCCTTGGGTGATTCCTAACTTTTGCTTTAAATGGTTGGCAGGTATGATGTATTCCCCCACCCTCCCATCCTCCTGAACATTAATAGGCCCCTGGGTTATCAGGGGGGGGGGGGGGAGGGGCTAGTGGGATAGGGAGGGGATATAATTTTCTAGAAAGTGATTGCCCATGAAGGGGGTGTAAGGATCTACATGTAGGCCTAGCTAACCACCTTTCTAATTCTGCTTTTTACAAAGTGTCTAAAAAGAACAGTGGAATGATTACTGGAATCTCATTTTTGAAAAAACACTTTTATAACTCTTCATTATAACACTTCATAATTTTCCTGGACCCAACGTTTTTTCTCATTATCATGAATTGAGCTTGCCACTTCTCAGATGTTGGTAAATTTGAGATTAAAATGTAAAATAATCACCAAATTGTAATAGACATACACCACACACCAGGACCCTTCTCTTGAAAAACTTCTGAAAATTCATTTATTTGTAGAGCAGTGTGCTACACACCCACTGAACAATCTGAGGAGCCGCCGCCATTGGAGCGAGTGACCTATCCCTTTAAGACTGTTAGTAGGTCCATGGTTTGTGGTAGGGTCCATGGTCGGGGTAATCACATCTGAGTTTCACCTAGTTGATGCTTGATGTCTTTGACCCTGAACATGTGTTTCCCTAAACATCATCCTCCAGCCCCGTAGTCCTCTCAAAGAGACACTTTGGTTTTCATAACACTTCAGTCTATTGGGGAAAATGAGTAGCGGGCATGGTAAAACTGGTCACTCGAAGATTTTTGCTTTTTTGAGGCACTTCATCATTATTTTGAAGCGCATTTTTGTTTAGGGCTTCAATATTACACCATATCACAGACACTTTACGTTGCCTTTACTTATACGGGGTGTTCTGACAAACTGATGTGAACAAAAAGTAGAAATATACATATTCTGTTAAAGCAATGGATTTCCTCTACGAGGTTATAAAGGAATTAAAAAGAGTTTAATGAAAAGAGTGACATATGTGAAATTACATAAAATATACAATTCTTCAACAACTCTTCACTGTGTATTGAATTATGTGATATTTTATAGGAAGAAGGCTGCCTGTTTTTAATTGAATGTGAAGTACATTGGAATTTAGGAAAATAACATTCTATTTTCCATTCTTCCTTGAGTGGTAAATTTTCTTACTCAAAAGCTGTAGAGCAGCAATATCAGGATAGCATTTTAAAGTGTTCTTCTTCTTTTGACATTTCCTCAGGGTTCCCCCTTTTCAGAGCTTTTTTTAAGTTTCAGAGACATTTATAGTGTCTCCAGAGCTCAAATGATCTCAAGTTTTATGGATTTCTTTTTCACAAGTATCGAGGTAAACTACTATATCCATTGCTGTTGCTGTGGGTAATAGTCCAGGGGGTTGTTTCACAAAGCCTTTTATTAATGAAAAATGACAAAAATCAGTGACAATTCTGCTGATAACCAATCAGGAGCAGGGATTTCAGTAGCTTATAACAAAAACTGTCATTTGTCACTGATGACAAGTTTTGTGAAACACTCCCCTGTTGAAGGGTATCGAGATGAGACTAGTTGAGCACACAGTTTGCATTGCACTGGATCTATCAGCACCTGAACCCATCCTGTTTCTCAGAGAGGAATTTATCTCCGGTAGTAAACTTGCCCTCTCCATCCCTCCTCATCTCTCCTCCTGCTACCACTGGAATATCCCCGCATCCATCCGCATCCTCAATGGCTGTCATCCAGGAACCCCCGTTCCTACTCGTAAACTAAGAGCGCTTTGCCCAGGATCAACCTCATTGAGCAAGCCCAAGTTACTTTCCCATACATTATCATTGATATCAAAGATTTTGGTATAGGCCTACTTGCTAACAAAAACAAAAAGTTATACCCTTTGTAGAGCTTGATTTAGGCCAAATATCAAAGAAGATGATATATTAATTTTCAGATTGTTATTTAGAGTAAAGTACCCGGTTTTCGGCCACTTAAGACAAAATCCTATTTATTGGACTCTTTACTTCCTATTTATTATCATTTCTTGTTCAAATCATGAAGCAAATATTATTATTATTTAAACAAAAAAAGAATCCCCAAAAAAAATCACGAATTGCCATGCCAATATTCATTTCAATTTTCACTGTTTTGGAGCCGGTTATCGGCCGAGCGTTTCAGTTTACGGCCGCATGTACAAAGTCAATAGGAAGCGCTCGCGCGCGCCGTGCGTTTCTGCGCTGATGTATAGCACAAGCGGGCGGAGCAGGTATCCCACGCCCGAGCTCCCGGGTGCTCGCCTGGCCGAATACAGGCACAGCGGTGATCGGAAGTTGGAATCTGAATTAGACAGACATATCGTGTGTGCGTCGCGGTGTGCGGCTACATTGATTTAATACATGCGATGAGATACTTTTGAGCTTGCGACCAGCACAAAATCGGGCTCTATATCTGAAAAATACTTGAAATAAAGCTCATTTTATGGTACCCATATTTCTTACATACACGCGTAAGAAACTCGATTTTTCAGATTTGGGTAGCGGGACCGCCGATTACATCGCTAAAATGTGATATTTTAGGATATATTTTTCATTGCAAATGTGGTTCTTCAGTGACACTGGCATGGTATGGTATGTGTGGGATATGTGTTATGCTATTATGCGATGTATTTTAAAGTGATTTTACCATGTATCCAACCAATTGGCCGAAAACCGGAGCTGACCGATTACCGGGTACTTTACTCTATAGTAATATACATTCCACGGTACATAATACTTGCATTTTTATGGACTTGTCCCATTGAGCACTTATATCTTGCCCCAGCTTCATTGCCCAAGAAAAATGAGGCTCTAGGCGCATTTATACTGTCAAATACCTCATTTTGAAAAGTCGCGATGTTTCGTGCACCCGGTTACACTTGTGCTGAAACATCACCGACGGAGCTGTTCAGCGATGTTTTGGCGTGTTTCGGTTGGTAATGCGCATGTGCAGTCTTCCCGACCTTTGACCCCGGCCTGCTATAAGATTTTTAGCGCGCGCAATTTCCAGCTAGCGCTATAGCTAGCTAAATAGCGATACATCCCATGCGCATGCATGCGATATGTTTTGTTTATCTCGCGTGTAGTATTTGAGGCAAGAGTGGATAAGTTACGAAGTACGGACTACGGCTGCTGATTCAGTTTTCCCAAATTCAATCGAAATCTAGTAGTAAAAACGATATGGGAAGGTTAAGAAAATCATCGTTGTTAATTGTTAATTTCATGCTTTCACTCATTTCTCTGAAGCCCTTTTCCCCACGTTTGCAGGGACGCTTGGAAGTCTGGTGGAGGAGCTCTCCCTGCCTCCACATCGAAATCAAGAACTTCATCTCATCATCAGTCCAATGGGAATTGTTCACTTCCATATTAATTAATCTAACAAAACACTCAAATACTACTACTAGACAGATATGGCCAGACGGGAATAACGAAGATTGAATAAAGGATGAGTTAACGGAATTGGAACAAACGGAGCTGAATGAACGGATAACACGCGCGACGATGGAAATGCTATAAATATCACACGGGAAGAACGTGGTTTAAAAGAGCGCGGGTAACAATCCGGAAGTGCCGGAAGTCACGTGCCTAACATCGCGATGTTACAACTGCGAGCGGTTATACTTGCCAAACACGCCAAAACACGCCAAAACACGCCAAAACACGCCAAAAGATCACACTTCGTTTTGGAATGTTTGGGGCTTGGCATGTCTGCCGGTAAAGCGTAGTTGCCCTTGGTAACATCGCGGCCAGGCTCCGGTTTGGCATTTTTTGGCGTGTTTGGATGACAGTGTAACTGCCCCTTCTGATTGACCTTTTTTATTAGCCATCTCTGTATCCACAAACCTTTATTTGTAGATGATGTACATGTAAAATACATGTATGAAGTTAGTTCTTTAAACACAACTCCAGGAATAGCAGTTTCTGGAGCCTTTAGAACCACCAGGAGTATGTTGTTCAGATGGTAGTGTTCCAAGAATTAAAATTATAAGTCACATTTTCTTGAAGAAAGTTCAAGTGTCTTTTAAAAGTAATAATGAATTTATCTTGTTCAGGACAGTGGGTTAGTTTGATTGTGTATGGAAACCAATCAGCCTTAAGGCATTGTTTTGCTTAGCTTCTTATAATTTTGAGCTCATTAATGAGTGTTGATGGGGCCATGTTTTGATTGACTTTCTAGAAGAAAGTTGAAATGTCTTTTTAAATTAAAAATGAATTCATCTTGTTGAGGAGAAATCAATCAAAACATCAAGTTACAGTTTGATTGTGAATGAAAACCAATCGGCCTGCTAAGGCATTGTTTTGTTTAACTCGTCCGTACGTTTGAGCTTATGATGGAGTGTGGATGGGTTCATATTTGATTGATTGATGGTATTGTTCAACAACAATAAACATGTTTACAAGTTATGTCTTTATACATCATGTCAAACATTGCTTGAGCCTTAAAGGGCATGTATCCATTGTCATTTTACAGAATTAGCAACCTGCTAGATCTCAGAAAATGACATAGTAAAGGATGATCATAATGGAGACAACATATTTTACACAACTTGAAATGAACAGATAAATGTGAACAGTAAATAGCACATATCCAATAATGATAATAACCTAGGCTTCTCTAGTACATTTCATCTTCAGGGAAAATATAGATGCACTTTACAGTAATAGAAAAACAAAATTATAGATAACTACTAATTCATGAACTATTTTTATCAAAATAAGAACAAAATTAATCATTACACTCATCAACATCAATATTAGAGAAATGAAAGCAAATTATGACAAAGTACGGTAATGTAGTTCAAATGATAATGAAATACACAAGATATGCAGTTTAAATGAGTTCGGAAAGCATTTTTGAACAATTAAGATTCAGTTGTGATTTAAAGAACCCGTACAGTGTTTATTCTAGTAACAATGTATAATGCCATTGGAAAATTGTTTGGCCCGTATTCTGAAGTCTGCATTTGTTAAACGTTGGTTAAACTTTAAACCCGGGTTTAACTAATCCAGATTTCAGTTTCTGAAAGCCAGGTTTAGTTAAACACAGGTCTAAGTCTAGTCTAAACTTAAACCTAGGTTTAAAGTTAAACTTGAATACGGGCCCGGCATTGAGTTTGCTCTTGGATCAGTATTAAATATCAGTGTGAACAGTCTCGGGTCTGATGGTGCCAAACTAGGTGCCACTCCAGGTCCTTGGTTTGAGAGCAGGAGACTGTAGTTGGGTATTAATCAAATTATGGATTATAATTTATTGATTGACTTTTATTTGACCGAGTATGATGCCAAGAAACGTAGCTAACAATGTTTCAGTTCCTATCCTCAGGGGATATGTACTATCTACTATCATGGTATCTGCGTAATTGGGCATATAATTAATTGTTCTGTCATTTTTGTATGTTCTGTCTTACTTTTGTTCCTTTGTTTATAATGCAGATGCTTTTATGTGATCTCTTCTTGTTTCACAAGTGCACCTTGAGCATTTGATTTCAAGTGGAATCAGCGCCTTGCAAATCTCATACATTATTATTATTATTATTATTATTAATCTTCTTCTTCTTCTATTTCTTCTTTTCCTTCTTCTCTTTCCTTCTTCTTCATCTTTTGATTATTATTATAATTATTATTATTATCACCGGGCATGGTGGATCAGTGGTTAGAGCGCCCGCCTCATGAACGGGAGGTCGTGGGTTCGAACCCCGGCCGAGTCATACCAACGACTTATAACAATGGGACCTTCTGCCTTCTAGCTAGGCACTCAGCTTATTAGATTGGAGAAGGGTAGTAATCACATATTATATTATGCAGGGCCCACTGGAAGAGCAGTTTCATAACTGAAGTGGCTACCCTGGGTAAATAAAACGTTATTATGTGATATTATATTATCATTATCATTATTTTTATTATTATTGTTATTACTATTATTATTATTTTTACAGTTATTATTATTATCATTATAGTGGATTAGGCCTTATCCATTAAGTGTTGACATCCAGGTCTGCTTTCTGGACCCAGGTGTTTGGACATCTTCTGTTTCTATGCACGAGCAGTATCCAAACCATTCATTCATTTATTTTTCCTTGCACTGGATGGAACAGCCTCACAGCAAAAGCTGATATCCAAAAGTGTCCAGCGTCATAAAAAACATATCACAGATAAATATGCATTTGAAATATTAATAGCATATCAGTAAATGAAGATTGATATTAAGGTATAATAATACTGAATCAATCATTATAATCATTGAAAATCATGATACAAAATACTGGACACATAGAATATAATTACAAAATGAAATATGCACACAACATGAATAGAAAAAAAGACATATAAAAATAATTCTGCTGAACAGTTTATTAAATAGATTTGGTCCATGTATAGGGAGGGCTGCATGTTTAAAAATTGACGAGCATTATCTTCACGCCCCATCAACTTCATGTGTTTCTCTCATTTCCCAGCATTATTGCCATATGGTTATCATCAAACACAAAGAATTTTTTCTTTATCATCCTCATACCCCCCCCCCCCCTCCAAAAAAAAGTCCAATTTTCTGTATAAAATACAGAAACCCTGACAAAAAGTTTGAAGGATAGTTAGCAAACATCGCATGTTATGAAATATGAGCTTGGACTATTTTAGGAAAAAATGAAAACGGAACAAAACATGGATAGGACATCATTTCATTGCTTCTCAATGTTCTTCGAGGGATGAAATTCAATGCCCTCTTAAAAAGGGAATTGTTTTTAAAATGTTGTCATAGGTAATATATGAAAAACAGGTAGAGAAGTATTGTGTTACATAATGTTATTGTATTCCCCCAATAATATTGTTCTCTATCTAAGTAGGTCAGATCAGGTGTGTTGAGACTCGAAAGACATTAACTCTGTGTTCAATGATACATGGATTCATGTTCTCCTGGTTCTGAGCAGACACATTCCCATATAAAGGTCTGTTCACATTTGCAATTAAAAGAATTGAATTAAAATTTGTTTCCATTATCATCACAGTATATACAAAGATAAAAGATGGAATATCATAACAGATAACACTATCAAAATTACTTATATATTGACATAATTGCATTCAAAATATAAAGAAAATATGAAAGTATAAACCATAGTACACGAGGAGAATGGTGCATCTGTAAAAGCCGATAGGGCTTTACAATTGAATGCACCAGGTGCACAAGTATTAATAATTTAAACAGAGTTGCAATGCATAATATATTATTATTATTAGATACAGGTAAATGAATTACTTTACAATTGATGTCATAGGGCATATCAATAACAATACAGAACAATTGTAGGCAATTGTAGTTTTTAATCTTCAATCATAAAAAAGATTTCTTGAGACGATTATTGAATTACATGTATGGTTTCACATTTCATCATCTATCTTGATAGATATGAACAGAATACCATCGTAATTAACTTCAAAATTCCTGAACTTATTTTAAAACTTATTTTTTTATGAGAAAGACAATATTTCTTTGTAAAAACATTAAACTCTGTTTGACCAGCCTAAGCCACTGAAAAGACCAAATCGTTTTGAAATTTAGGATCACATAATATCGTGCAAGAAAATGTGTCATCTTTTGAACTTTGATAGTGGATTTCTTTCTGAATGGTATGATGGCACTAAATCATCTTCAAGGGTGTTTTCAGATTCTGATCTGCCATATATGCGGGCTTCATTTATATAAAATAAATTATGCTTTTGAATTCTGTGGGAAGCTTATACTAGAAACCCAAGGGTACATCTAAAGTTATTTATTTATATAATTATAATTTTATATCCATCAGAATTCTCAAGAAGCTGTCCAAGATAGTGATTAGCTTGCATTTTGACCCAGAGTATTATTGGATTTTGCCATAATAAATATTGCAATCACCAGGCTAGATTAATGAAACCTGAATATAATCTTGGAAAAGTACCGGTAGATGTTTAACAAAAAAGAGAAACTTGCATGTATAGAAAATAGTGTTTTATATGTTACAGAATATATCTTTTGAAAATGGTCATATTTAATTTCAGCTAGACATGAAAAAGATCAATCTTGACAATTTAAATTGGCATTTGGTTACAAGTACAGTTTACAGTACAGTGGAACTGAAGGTGCAGTGGCAAATAGTTACATTCAATTCAATTCATTTTGTTTTATTAAACCATTTAAAATAAAAAAACAGTATACAAATCATGCGCGTATGAACATTATTGAATACATTGTAAATGGTCAGGTCAAATAGTTAGTTTGATTGCTAATGCTTTGATACTTTTATGAAGATGGGAAATTGAAACAGTGTTATTAGATATCTTGCAATCACTGGGTCCACTAATTAAGGAGGCACAGGAACAATAGGGAGGGGCACTGGCTTTTAAAATAGAATGTGAATTTACAAACAAGGCTACTGATTTAGGGAGACGATGCAGGAAGAGGTCCAGGCATACCTCATTTTCTCAGCCTATTCTCTTACCCGTTTCCCCCTTTTCTCTTTTCTCACTTTTTGTTTCTTTTTACTTATTTTCACCACTCCATTTTAAGGGTACATGATTGATCCCCCTTCCCTCTGTGCCAACCCCCTGGCCCCCTCTCATATCCACTGCTTTTATAAAATTGTATGAGCTGCTTTTTGTTATTTTTTAGTGTCTGAACATGCTATTATGTAAGGACTGATCATCTCATCTCTGATAACATCATCTTGATGTCTTGATATCCTCTGTCCGCACCCCCCCCCCCCCCCCTGCCCTGGGAAATAGGTGTCTTCAGGATCTGTTCACATTCAACATGATAACAAAGAAAGACTTTCGAGAAATCAACTTAAGGTCATCTCAACAGCCTTGTGTACATCACTTCTTGAAATTTGTGAACAGTACAAAGACATAATCGAACATGATCTCTAAAGGCAATAACATTGGGTATTAAAATAGTCCCTGGTTTGATTTCTTTAAAAGTGTTTGCGATGATGTTATGTATCTGCATTGTTCAGGGGAGAAAAAAATAAAGCTTTCTTTTATGGTTATCATTTACTGGTATTTAATCTGAGCATATCCATAGGGTGTCTGTATCTGTTTTTGGAGCTGTTCACATTGCTCTGCATTGTTCCTTTGGCATCTATCAGGATTGTTGCAGATTCTGCAACATTGCTGCATTAATCAGGGACTCTACCTGAAGGAACATAGGGGACAATTAGCTTTCTGCTTTGGGAGTTTCAATTCCACTCTTTGAAATGAAAGAATGGTTAGATGTTGCTTATGGCTGAAGAGAAGTCAATCAATTAATCTCTGAGTTTGTATTGCATAATATAAGTTTTAACTTACTTTTGTCGGTAAAATAGTTACATACTAATTTCTTGCAAGTTGCAACAGATATATTAGCAAGATGCAGCTAGGAGATTCGAGTGAGCCTTACTTTAATTTAGAGTGCCTTTGTAAATTTATATAAACTAAGATGAAACCATGGAGTGTAATCTCATTTCAACTCTTTTGTAACCGTCAAGAATATTGCATATGTGAATGGATCTCATCAAATATCTCTTAAATTGTTGCTGCGGTGAAGATAAACCTCAAGCTCTATCTCCTATATCATGTTGGATTTTCGTCTTCTTTCCTGGGCCGTATTCCTGGGATTAGATCGGGTTTCAGGCAATGAACACCAATCAGAACGCTCAAAGACCGGATATTGGTCGGTTTGGAGAGAGCAAGGTGAAAAAATGATTGCTACAATCCCAAGGCTTGTATCAAATTACAAAAAGTAATTAGCTCCTAATGCCCAAACCAAGTTTTGTTCTCTCCAAGCAATCAGCGATTTTCGTGGCTTTCTGGAGCAAAAGGAATAATAATAATCTCCATGGTGTTGTTTTGAAGAGTTTTGTTGCAAAGTAGCTTATTAAAAGAAAGAGTTAGAATTGGATTAGGTCGAGATAAAGGAAAGAGTATAAAGAAATTGCACGCCAAACTAGTGTTTGATTGAAATAAAGGCTTGGAAGGAGACAGAGGGAGAGAAGAGGAAGGGGAGAGTGCGTGGAAGAGAATATAAAAAAAAGATATGTATATATTGAGAGATAGAGAGAGAGAGAGAGAGAGAGAGAGATAGAAAAAGGGTTAGCAAAGAGAAGTTCTTGAGAAGAAAAAAAATCTTGTGACCTATAAGTTTTGAGACCTACTTTAATATCATCTGAAACGATAGTAGCGACAAGCAACATTGATCACTTCATACACGCAAAATACACAATTGAAATCAAAGCCAGTAGTTCTGGCCACATGAAAGTAGTCGAGTATGCAAAGTATTTCAAACGGCATGCCAGACTCGACAAGAAATAATCCTCGACTCGCGGACATTTGGGTCAAAATATTTACCCTTTTGTTACTCAGTCGAATTCTCAGCGTATTGTCAGAATTCCATTTTTAAAGTTAGTTGTGACAATGTGGCCATTTGGGGCTAATCTTTGTATATACATCCCAAATTCCTGCGCTAAAATTTATCATTTCTTCTGTTGAGAGCTAAAAAGGTTGAAGTTTGTGTTGAATAATAGGATTTAATGTCGTCCTCGCTCTGAGCAGAAGATTCCGAAAGAGTGTTGGCTTTTGGCCTTTCGACAGCAACCTTTGTGATTTATGTTGCCATGTTATGATTTACAATATACGTTTGCACATATCCCATGAGCCCTTTTTAGCCTGAAGTACAGTGGAAACTATAATTAGCAATAATATCGACAGTTCGAATTGTGCATTTGTTAATTTGTTTTAAATTACCAGTTACTACATTTCCATGCTTGTTTCTGGTTCTCTGTTACTTTCTTTCTCTATATAAAAGTTACAGCTATTTCACTCTTAATGCAATCGCTATAAATCAACATCTATTGAAATATTTGAACATTGAGATGATTTGTTACATAATGCAAACATGATTTCTATGGGAAATACGCTTAGGATATTGAAATTACCCTTGAGTTCATTCCCCCCCCCCCCCCCCAAGGTCTGTGCATTCTTGTTATTTTAAAGAAACTTGGACATTTAATCATGGTCATCTTTCTTTACCCTTATTTTAATGCAGAAATCATTGAGGATATCAACACTCATGTTGGCAAGACTGATCAGAGGCTAATACGAGAGACCAAACACATACGCAAGATCGGCGAGAAGGCTAAGGATTGTTGTAAGTATCTACATCAAACTCAATGGCTGGTATTACATTAAATGATTTATGGGGAACTCAACACAAAAAAAGAATGTTTTGCTCTGTTTCTTTGGGTTCAATGCTTGTATCCCATTTTCAAAATATCATCTTTAAATGTTACTTTTAAAGATATTTTTTTTCAAGTTTAGATATTGAAATTCCATTCTAAATGGAAGTATAAGTGACTTGCTTTTAGACTACTCAATGCATTTGCCATTAGGGTAACTTTTTGAGGTAACTCAGAACTAAGGCTATGTGCAGTCTTTTATATAAAAATCTTAATTTCGATTCATATTCCTATCTGAAAGTCTCTTTATGGAAAATGAATCTGAGTTTAAGTTGGATTTATGCTCAGCCATAATCAAGTGAGAACTCCACCCTTGATTTTATTTGTTATTGTTGTTGGACTTGATTTTGATGGACACATATTGAATTTGCAGTAGAACTTTGACCAGTGAATTTAAAGTCAACACAAAGACTGTGACACTCCAGAACTCTTTGACTTTGATTTGAAGAACATCATGTTCCATGGTCATAAATGTTCAAAATATTTCTTACCATGGCAATATTTTATTATAATATTTTAAAAATCATGAGTACATAATTATTAATTAATTTTTGTAACAAGATTATCATTTTTGTCTTCCTTTTCAGCTTTCTTCATCATCATGCTCGTGCTTCTACTGGCCATCGTGATCATCGCATGCATACCGTACAAGAAAACATGAACAACTTTGACAGATTGGAATGCAAAGATTTACACTATCACCTCTTGGAATCATGGACTAAATAGTGTTAGATAGAAAACAATGATGTGATCATCTCAGTAATGGAGAACTTACACAGGATGGAATCCAATGAGTGATATGTGTATGTATGTGTGTGATCACAGTTTGCATATACATGTACATGTATATGTATGTCACATGCACGAACGACGGATGGATGGAATACAATGATGTTACTGGTGATCTCCTAAAAACTTGGATAACTCTCATTTGATAAAATTCAGTGGTTGATATGTGTATGAACATACAATATGCGGTCACAGTTTGAGTACATGAATAAACATTATTAGCAAACATGGGAACAACGGGTGGATGGAATACAATGATGTTTCTGATGATCTGAAAACATGGATAACCCTCAATAGATGGAATTTAGTGGTCAATATGTGGTCACAATTTCTGTACACGAATAAACGTTATTAGCAAACATGAGAGAAACAGGTGGATGGAATACAATGAGTAAGTAATATATATATATATATATATATATATATATATATACATGTGTATATTGGATCACAATTTTGCTGATACCTCACAAACATGAAGAACTGTGGCTGGATTGATGGAATACAAGGATGTCATGATCGCTTGCATGGATAACCATGGACTGATACTTCTCTGTGTTTATCATCTACTGACTATCATTTACTGGGAGTCATAAAGGCGTAAGTTCTGTTAGGGGCTAACAGCCTTCTCGCTCTCAGCAGTCATGTACAGTCAAACGTGCTAAAGCGACCACCTGCAAAGAAAGATCACCTGTCTACAGAGACCACATTTTTTGTTTCCCTCGAAAATGGTTCCTCATTGGAAACATGTACTAAAGGAACCTGTACACAAAGACCACCTGCCTATAAAGACCACTTTTCTTGTCTCCCTTGGATGGTCTTTTTAGACAGGTTTCACTGTACATACATACATACATGTATATGCAATCAAAGTTTTCATATCACATAAAAACACCAAGAACCGAATGTGGATGGGATACAGTGCTTCAAGAATGATTGTCAATGGACTCATCATCAGAGACAAGTTGGTGATAGCTTGAAACTGCAGAGAATTCAAGGAGTGAAGCAAGAATAAAGGATAGGCAGTATCATTGTAGAGCAGTGGCCTCATTTTAAATGAAAAACTTATCCCAGTCCATGCAGTTTTTTGAGAAACTTGTGAAAACCCATACATTTTTCTGAGATTATTGGACCCAATTTCTTGAAGAAAATTAAAGAAATCTAGTTAGGAATGAGCAGGAGTGAAGAGTACAGTGATATACATGTGTATTGATTTAAAAAATGAAGAAAAACAAAATTCCAGTGAAAGATGGAAATATTCATGCAATCATGAAATCTATCCGACCTGTTGCACAAATAATTTACATGAAAAATGTACACATAAATTTGTAATGTTTCCTTTTAAAATAGTTAGTGTACACCCGTTCCTTTCAAAAATTACGGTCACAAACACAGAAAAACAAACTAACTTTGTGTCCTCCTCTAGGAGAAAGAAAAGAAAAGAAAAACTTTGAAATGTCAGTGAATCGATCAATCATCTCAGATGATCCCATTTATAATTAGAACTAAAGACAGGTGGGGATAAAAACCCTCTGTTCTCATTTGCCTCCAAGATGATGTTTATAATCCGGATCCTTGCTCTCATGAATATATATTGAAAATTAATTTGGAGAGTGGACACAATCCTCGCAATTCGGGTGCGTTTATCAACTCTTTTCTAGCCTATAATCAGCGTTTTCAAACGTGTTTCAGGCAAATTTACATGTTGATGAACGCAAGCATGTTTTCATACGTCTTTAGATATGTTATATTTAAAAAAAATGTGCGTTTGGAATGTGACATAGAGCCAGAATCACGTTTCTGAGAGATGATAAACGCAAAGCTGTTTTGAAATGCGTTTATATTTCTGACCTTCCCAGACATCCCGCAAATCTAGTTTGTATACTGTGTTTCGATATGTATGTATAGAAAGTTTTAGAAACGCTGTTTCTGAGTAGCAAAAGTTAATAAACACACCCAATTATTCATATCGAATGTGAGTTGTTCCACTTGTCTTTGAACTTGTTTTGATGAAAAAGTTTGCTGCTTTGAAGTTGAGAGAGGGCACTGACTTTTAACCCTTTATCTGCTTTGGTTGACATTTGGGACATGCAGTGGATTGCTGTAATCAACTTTTGTCACACCTACTTATCTTATGTTGATCCCTGAAGTTAAAATGTTGTGTTCCGACTCTTCGGAGGCTCCTACAGCACGATGGAATTTGCCGAGAAGCGTTGGGTTTTGGTGTAGCAGGTCATAAATATTGTTACGTAGTCCTATGTATTCAAGCTGCAAAAATCATTCTTTGAAATGAAATTATCCTGTAAAAATCTCACCCTGTAGGTATTTCATAGTATTCATACTTTGCTTATGGGGACATGTAATGGGACATTTATATCAGTCTTTGTTGAATATGAATTGTTTCTAATGATTTATCTTTATAAATTATTTATTCAATATCTCTTCTGAATATTTAAAGTTATATTTTTGTCTATAGTGCAATCTTAACCGATCAGTCCATGTCTGTAGGATGTTTGATATTGAATCAGATACACAGTTTGAAAATTGCTAAGTTAGAAAATAGATTATAAGCTTAAGGTTATAGGTATGTACATGTATTATAAAGTGATAATGATAATAAAATAGTAATAAAGAAAGTAATAGTCAAGACATATGTATTTTCACATTAACAAAGACAGTTAACTTCTTATTGTTGCTCACGTTGCCTTTTATTTGCTATGATTCGTAACTTGTAAATAAAACTTTGATTCCTTTATTTTGCACATTTATATCACATGTATATTTGGATTTATTTGAATAAAATGATTAATATTCATTTATAGTAAAATAAACTCTACTATAGTATTTGTTTGAATGTGAGAGTGTTCCACAAATTACTTTTTAAACTTTACTCCAAAGCAATGCTTATGATAGTTTGTATGGTATCCAAAAGGGTTGATGTGATTTTAAATAATATGTCTGTTGTTTTTGTTTATTTCATCTAACAAGTAAATGTTTAATCATTATTAATAGAATCCATTGATTACTCGAATACAATGCCCCCTTCTGAAGTAAAAGTAAAATCGAATATTGAGATATTGGTTCTTAATTGAAGGGGAAAAAAATACTGCTGGTCGTTTCTTCTTAAAGAAATACAACAACTGTAATGCGATTCATAAGAAAATTTGAAAACAAAAGTGAAAGGAAAAAGATGATGAAGAAAAGGTTAAAGAAAACATAAAATGTTGAGAAATAGAAGGAAGGGGAAACAAAAACCCAGCAAAACAAACACAAATCGCTCGCCATTACAGATGTGTGTGAGGAAAAAAAACATGTAAAGCCGGTAGGCATACAGTAGCAATGATAACCATCTTCAACGAATCCTTTCATCCTTTCACTATAACTCCTATTTCCTGGTTCCTCTTTGCGGGACCTTGAACCCAAATGAGAAATATTACACACTGATGATAATTTGTTGCAATCTGTGATAATTTGTTTGCGAGCAGCGGACGAGTAATTGCTATCGTAACCAGTTCATGTTCATTATGCGTAATATCCGTACTGACCAGACGACATTCGTTAATTTCTTGTCAAGTTTTCCCGCCAAATCCTCACTGACGCCAAAGCTGACGCGTGTGACAACGGTTTGATGGCGAAATGGTGAAAAAAAAATCACTTTGAAAATGCATGTATATGTATGAAAATATATTTTTGATGTGGAAATTATAGTCATATGCTAGCAAAACCGGAAATATCGTATAGAAATGGATGATTAAATTTGTGTTTTCTCGTCCAACTTTATGATTCTGGATGTTTGGTTCTGAAGGAATTCGGTATTAACTTGGGGGAAAAGAGCAAGATTGTGAAGATAATGCCTATTGAAAGTGATGTCCTTTACCTGAGCTAATGAAAGTTGACGTGAGAAATATCGGTTCTGGTTCTATATACTGGCAGCTTAGAACTAATAATTGATTTATTAATTACTGTTTAATTCACACCAAAAAAAACACGGTATTTCAGCAGTGGAGATTGGTTACAAATATTCCTATAACATCTTTTTATACGATCAAAGAGTTTTGGATGAATTCAATATTTTTACCAACACTTTGTAATACCTTTAATTTATTTTTCTATGCAGAACTCGCTTCTTTGGTGTAAGGTGCTGTCATTGATTTTCTGTCGCCTGATTTTGTTTCTTCCCTCGTTCCAGTGTTGACATTTGTTCATTATTCAAGAGAATGTGTATAAACATTATGGGCTTTATTCATTATCTCGCAATGTTTCCCTGTTAGCGTTTTCTTGGCCCGATTCTCTGCTTTCTTTATGTACATGTACGTGTATATCTCCTGTCCGAATTCATATTCCACCTCCAACCACTCGCCCTCATTCTTCCTCTTTTTTTCTCTTTTTCCCCTCGTCTCTTTCTATATGGAGAACAAAAATAAGGGGGGGGGGTAAAGAAGAGTTAACGAAACGAAAAGAGAATAAGGGGAAAGGGAAGATGTAATGCATTCGAAGAGAGCGTATAGTAAGGAAATGAGTAGGAGAGGAAGAGGGGTGAGGGTAGAAGAAAGAAGAAAATAGGACAATGGAGACGAAGAAAGGGAAGAGGAAAAGTAAAAGGAGAAGGAAGAGAAGAAGAAAGACAAGGAGAAGCAGAAAAAAGGAGAGAAAGAAGAATAAAAAGGAAACACGAAAGAAAAATGAATAAAAAACAAGAAGACGAAGAAGAAGAACCACAAGAAGAACAACAAAAACAAGAAGAAGAAGAAGGGAAAGAGAGAACCGGTGACACCTTAAGATTTGAAGGTCAATCTTTAGAAGTCCAGTGATTACCCCTCACACTCCTCAAGGAGCCAACGTTTAGTCCGACTTCCTCAATAGGGATAATGTTATTGAGGGGTCGGACCTTTGATCGTTCGTATGAATTGAAATTCCAGAATAAATCCAGGCACTAAATATAGATAAGTGTATTTTCCGGACGTTAAAATTAGTTTGAAGTACATGTAGTACAACATAGTACGTGTACCTATTATAAAAATCCTCGTCTTAAAACATTCAGTTGACCATGTTTGAAATATTTGGCTCTTGAATAAATTGACTTTATGACTAAAAAACAACAACAGAAACAGGTCTTTGGACTTCGTTTCATCGTTTCCATATCAAAATTTTGGAGTTTCATTTTTGGCAGATATTGCAAAGCAAACAAATTGAAAAGGGTTTGATGACATTATATTCTCCAAAAAGTTTATCAGAAACTTTAAAAATGTTACTGTAAAAGTATTGCTTAGATACGCGGGCATATACCTCCTCATTCCTAACTCCGCTCCAAGAAGGAAACTCGGCAAGAAATTTGAGTCCCTTCGCCATGTTAGCACACCACCTCTGCGACGAATATTAAGAGTTGTCCCTTTTCATCTCCACAATAACATCTCGAAAATTAATGAAACTAATTTAAAACATCTTCCAAACACAACTTACTTGGAAAGTTTTGGAAACTACACAGTCGTATACTCATTTGGGCTTATACGACATTACGCCTACGATGTCTCCGGTACTGATAACATACAAACCGCGGAAGCCATCCCTTCCCAATACTAAGATTTCGGCAATTAGAGGATTAAGTAGAACAGTCGTGGAGCTTCCGATAAACCCGACTGAAGTGAGATGATATTCGATAGGCATGAGAAATCTGAAATCTTCCAGGCTACCGAGATTCCGCAAGACGACGAGGGTAATACCAGGTTTCCGTTTTTGCCAAACACGTTTTTATCCGCGTTTTGGAGCTACTTAACCCCCGGACCTCTTTCTTAAAGGGTTGTCGAGACCCAGTCCGTAAGCGGAACGGTGCGACAACCTCGTAAGGCCACGATTATGGCGTTTAGGAGACACTCTAGAGTTTATGTTAGTAAGCAAAATACTAACATTTTTATCTGAGAATACAAATGGGATACAAGTATTGCCGGTGCTCTGGTAGCAGTGGACTTATAGAGAGGCTTATGCCTATGTTGTGTCGAAAGAAATTGGGACTTTATATTGGCCATTGTTGGCGTCACTGCAATTTTGTTGGCGATCCATAGGCTTCCTAACTGTCGTCGGCAAGTGTGAATTGCACCTTTTTGAATGCTTTGTATCATCCGAGTACCTTTTATTTGCTTGTTGCTAATTTCTCTTCAAGAATTCTTCAAGGAGCCCCGCCCCTCCCCCACACACACACTTATTCAAATGTTCTAGCGCCATCATCATTTTTCCGAAAAACGACGCTGATCATCATGATGACGACGAAGGCACTTTTTTGACAGAAAGTTAGAGAGAGTGACAGAGAGAGAGAGAGAGAGAGATAGAAAATGAAGAGCAAGGGAGGGAAGGGATGGGAGAGAGAAAGAGAGGAGAGAGAGAGAGAGAGAGAGAGAGAGAGAGAGAGAGAGAGAGAGAGAGCGAGAGAAGGTGAAAAAGGAGGCAGAGGTGACAACAGACATACATAATTATACAGAGTATAAGTAAGAACGACGGACATAGCTATTCCAGGTGGGATGTTGCACTTTTAGGCTATAGTTGCTTAACATTTATTTACTTTGGTCATAATTTTTTTTGGTAGTTATTGGGTTTGTCGACTGTACATTGTCATGTAAAACATATAGATAAGAATGCTTGTGATTTGTGATAAGAAAGGCGTCATTCTTGATTCTTCTCCAGTGTTTCAGCTTTCACACTGATGAATGTATTGAACGAGTATTATGTTTATCGTTGTCACGTTGCTTTAATAATGCTCTGTCGGTTTGTGTGGAAAACCCTGAGACATTAAGTGAATTTTTGAACTCGGTCCTCTTTACAAACACTTCCCGACGTATCCAAACAAATCTTAGGACAAGAATACCAGTCCCATCATTCGTTTCAAATATATTCATGAGGAAAAAATATAAGCTACATCAAATCCGGAAGAATATCCCGCTAGCCATTAAACCCAAAGCTTGTGATTAGGCTAATGGAAATACGTCTTCTTGAAATGAAGCCCCCGTCCAAATGACAGCTTGATGAATCTAGGATTACCTTTCTTTTTCCAGGTAAACCCTCTTTTTCTTATTTCTAGCCAGGTCTGCAAGCGAAAAAAAAGAAGGTTACCCTTTAAAAAGTATCCGTTCGTTTGGGCTCGAGTTTCGTCTGATTATCCTCGGAGTAGTTGGAAGATAGATTGGGGAAAAGGTTAAAACGCGTCAAGATTATCTTTCTCTCTCTCTCTCTCTCTCTCTCTCTCTCCTTCTCTCTCTTTATCTCTCTCTCTCTCTCTCTCTCTCTCTCTCTCACACACACACACACACACACACTTTCTCCTCCCTATCCCTCTCTCTCCCGCTTACACGCACACACACGCACGCACTCATGTACATAATGCACGCACGCACACCTCTCAAACTTTCTCTCTCTCTCTCTCTCTAACTCTATCCCACCCTTCCCCTCTCTCTCTCCCCCTCTATCCCACCTCTTTGGAGGATAGAAGGGAGATATGGGTATTTCATATCGCTTGTTAATACGCATGTCGTGCTGGAATGCTTGCATCTGGTTCTTGTTACGTGAGTGTATGATTCTGACAGTTGTACCTATTTTGCCCCAGACTAGATTCACGTAATTTTTGTGAAAGAGTTTCGGCTCTACAAGTCCACAAAAAAAAGGACTAGCTTTTTCAGAGGCGTCAGTCCATTCTCAAGGGGATCATCGGGGGGGGGGGGGGGGGCGCATAAAGTCCAATTACGCCTCACAACAGGGCTGCCCCCTCCATCGGATTGGTGCCCATGGTCTGTGCCATTGAATTGACATTATACAAATAGGAATAGTAGAAAAATTGAAAGATTTTCAATCTTATCAGTACTTTTGTGGCATTCTGTAAACTATTCATTCGTCTAAAGAATACAAGAAAACAGAACTGACCGTCGGAATTCGCTACTAAAACGAACAGAAATTGGAGAAAACTTAGGAGAGAGAGAGAGAGAGAGAGAGAGAGAGAGAGTGGGGGGGGGGGGGTGACAATAATATTGGAAGGGTTTTATGAAATATGCAGAGAGAATGAGAGTGAGTGAGAGAAAAGTGAGAACATGGAATAAAGGGCTAATTTTATCAGAAGATTAATAGAAATGAAACCGTATAGTAGACCTAATTGTGCTCACGATTGTATATATTGTACGATGTATTATTTTGTTTTAAAAAAAAAGGATTACAAAATTTAAGAAGTAAAGAAAAATTAAGAATTGACCCCCCAAAATGACGGCGAATATTTTTCAATGTTGACAGTTAGAGTAGATCTAGAAATGAGGTGAATGATAATATTTTGTTGTTGAAAGGTGAATAAACTTGAAAAACAGGACAAAATTGAAGAAGAGACAGAAGATTAAAGAACGAAGATTGCACTTTCTTGAAGTCAAGATGACACGAAGTTAACCTCGTCTCCGGGGGAATGAGTGTTCGACACATCGCGATCTCGGCCAGCAATCTGGGCACTAGGCTGTTACATCCCATTTCCTGACATCGATCAGATACACGGCAACAGATATATTTCCATGGGGGTGATGTTGAACCATGGGCTTTAAGAGCTATCACAACAAGAGGCTCATTTCCCAGAAAATTAACCCGCCCATACATTCATGTCAACGCGGGGCTGTGTCGGATAATTGGATAATTCGCTGAATTGTCATCATCCTTAATGTGCCCCCTCACCCGAGTGGCGTAGCGCGGTCTCCATAGGTTAAAGGGAGCCGGTATTAACGGGGGCACCGGTCCTGCTAGTTTGAAAGAGTATTTTAATTAACAAGGTAATTGATTAAGGGGGTGTCTTGATGAGAGTCGTATCATATTCTTTTAAATTTCCCCTGTGAACACTGCCCCCCCTTCCTTCGCCACCCTTCCCCCTTTTCGCCATTCGATTCGGGGAAGGGGGAGGGGGCACGAGCATCACATGCCCCCATAACTACGCCACCATGTGCCACTATAATAAAGAGTGGATGACCCCAAAAGGGATAACATTCTGGGTGGTAAAATGAGTAAATTCGATAATTTGTTTTGCGATTCAAATCAGTCAAATGAATATTTATTATATCCGATTTTGATGCTTTATAAGTAGATTATCAAATCCAACAGTTACTCATAAGGAGTTCGTGGTAGGAAATTAGTTTCCCTTGATATTTTGTATCACTCAGCAGTTTACGGTATATTATCTTTTTCTTGTTTATTTGCTCATATTCCTGAATTATGTTATACATTATTGATACCCTTACCAAATTTTGCGATAGTTTATGCATGTTAAAAATTTGATTTGTCCCCGTTTATGTTTCTTGAGACTATGGCATATTAAATTCACCTTTCATTCTTGAGTTACGAATAACGAAAACAAATAAAAAATCAAAATAAAATCAAAATAAAATAAAATTTACAAGGGGTATGAATATTCTAGGTGTTAACTGTAAGTTCTCTTTGTCTGAAAATGGAATGAATAATAGGCCTTTATGGAGAATCACGTGGATTTATTTTCTCGAGATATTCGGCACACTCTATGATGACCCAGAATATGAATATGAATATGAATGTTAGCGAGCTTGGTAGCTGGGCGAGTTAGTATAGGTACTCAAAGCTGCTCTCTAAAACTAGTTATTTCATAGGTAGAAATTGTGAGTAGAATGACACATGACTGAATGCAAATGAGGAACGCTTACAAACAGATTTCTTTTTTATACAAAAGATGTCAATTTTTTATATATATTACACAAGACATTGATAGTCATCACAAATTTAGTGCAAATTTGGCCACATTCTGTTTTTTTAATTTCACGAATACATGAATGCTTTCGGTTTCACATGGCAACGATCTCCAGCTATACAAATATATTCACCTCACTGGCGACAGCATGATAGTATGATTTAAAGCTTTGTGACGTAATCAATAAATTTACGATATTTACCCCCAAATACTGCCATATACATAATGGTATACCCCCATGTAGGTCAACCGTGTTTTCCTTTGAAGCTTGAGTAACGCCTTTTTTCTGCACCTTGTAATTTCATCACATTCATAATTAAGTCACGTTTAAATGGTTGGCGCAATGCTTTTTCTTGATTTGGAAACCATAATACCCGTTGCGCCCGATGTGTCATTTCAGTTGCGCCACTACTCGCGCTAATTAATCAAGCCTATAAAGCCAAAAAGTGCATAAGTCAACAATTCAATGCAATGTGTTTGCACTGTTCGTTTGCATTCACTCTTTGTATGATTCATCTCTCACGTTGAGCACATGGCACATCAAAGATCGCAGCAATCGCTGACGCAATACTACGTCAACAAATGACGCAGTACTACGCTAGCGAGTGACGCCTTGTGCACAACTGGTACATTATTTCCATTTCTTCTTGGTTACCCGTTTTTACTGTGATTACAATGATTCAAATGCATGTCGATATGACTACCCTAAATTTTGATTATTATCCAAAACTAATTGTTGTTTTTTGCAAGAAATTCTTTGCTTAATTCCGATGTCTAAAAACGACTTTTAGTCTTCTTATCCACAGACATATTTCATCACGTTCAGCGTTTAGTGGTCCTAAGCAAGATCTACTCTAAGTTATTCCAATAGGCTATGACTAGTTACATAAGCTTTAGGTTAAGTTTGATAGCATTAAACTTTGGCTTCCAATTCAATACTAAATATTCTAATCATTTGTGGGATATAATTGAAATGTGCATTTGATTGTAAGGGGTTTTCTAATTCAGTTGATATATTTGGTGCAAATATCTCTTTTCAATATCATACTGCTGTGCACATAATCATACGCCGTAAAAGTGTCGCCATTTTGTTATTTTATAGTAATTACTGTCAATATATAGCATCAATGTGAGTACAAGCACTTTATACAATTCATCATTTAGCCTCCTAATGTCATATCATTAAATAAAATATTTACATATACCATAGAGAATACATCATTATTCGTTTAGCAATTAGAATACAATAAAAAGAGAGACATTTCCCTCAAAAATATCATTATTTAAAGCAAAACACAAACTATATAGGTAATATCGATACCCTAAACACAAAGCGAGGCTGGAAATATAAAAATTCAGGTTGTTTGGGGAGAGAAAATAAAGTTGGGTGGGATTGTAGACTACTAACATTCAATAACAATTCAAATAGTATAGAAAGAAATTTACATCAATAAAGGTACCATTTAATTCAACAACTGTTGAAAACTGTTTAAAATACAATAATTATGGAAAAAATAAATGATATTTTTCGATAACGGTTTATTCGTGTATATTCGTTTACCAACGCACATATGGATAAATTACGCTTAAGAAACATTTAAATAACAAAAATAGTCTTTTTCTCTTGAAATAATCACTGAACGTAAAAAAGAGCGTTTTACTAAGATGACTATAGATAGGCCTATCAAACATCATGACGTTGTTAGCATCCACAAGAAAAGATACCTATTTGTTTATGTACATTGTGAAATATAAATAACAACAGAAGACGGATAATACACAATAATATGGCACGAAATATTCAGCCTTAGATCACGTGACTACATTTACATCTTGATGGGACTTCATACAGCGAATCGGTACGAAATGGTGCCCAACCCCTTCTCATCGGTTTGCTGACAAGCGTTAACCACATACACATGCACGCAGTGTCTCTTCGTCTGTGGCTATCCACCACTCTTCACGACCGTAAAGTGGCGCCAAATCTCTAAAGACATGGCAACAGCACGGCATATTCTGAATCGTGTTTTTTAATTTGGAAATTGATCTGGCAATGATGTTGTAAAGAAACGTAAAAGTCAAGCTCCGAGTGTGAGAACCAGGCATGATTGTAGTAATTTTCAGATAATCAAAATGACTTAGGTGTTATAATTCCTGGAAATAGTTTCTTGGCAATTCGAATCATTTACATCCATCAAGTTAACACTAACCAAACACAGTATCTGAATCGTTACCATTCATTAGAACACGTGCTTTTCTTAAACTGGCACCAACATATATGATACATCTTCAGACATTCATCGTAAATTGAGAGAATTAAATAAATTAACACCTTCGATACCAAGAACCAACTACCTTTTGGTGTCCAATGTTGCCTTTTTCTTGGCACTAGCAAACACCAATGGAAGCTTTTTTCATGCCGAAAATACAATGCCCATAAAACATTGACACCAATGACGAGTGAGATATACATGTAGGGCAGTTTTAAATAAGTGCAGTGGGATGTCAGCGAAATCTCATCAAATATCCAAACACCAACAACTTTCACTTTTGATCAATAACATGTAGTAATTTAACTGATTACAAACACTTTGGCTTTGATATGTCCCGATCGAAAATATATGTTACGCAAGTCATGATAAGTGATTCATCTCCGTCACATAACCCCTTTAATCTTTCTTTCTCAGATGTGTGTTCAATTTGCTGATGGCTTGTCGGGCTTTAAAAGAACAGCCACGATCGTAGACCCTGTCCTTTGATGATCATTTATCGGCTGAATCTGTCCGAAACTCCAATAGTCACTCGGATCGAGCCCCGAATCACCACATCTCCATTCGGTCTTCATGTCCATCACGGCTCATAAAATCAAGTACCGTTTCAATGACGTCATCCGTTCCGTTTTCCTCTTGGATTGAATTATAGACAACATTAAAAACCAGTTGTGGTTTGAGTCTCAGTCTGTCGCATCCTCATCTTTTAAAAGAGTACAACACCCATGCCTGACCTAGCACTCATCCCGTCTCTGTTCCCGTTGGAATTTCCGCATCCTCATATCCCACTCGTCCCTCCATTTTAGGACGATGCTCTTGTTGTCGACGACGATGCCGTCCCGTTTCGACGACGAGTCGTCCTCGTCCCCGAGGATCAGGTAGCGATGTCGGAGCCGTATCTTGGGGCATTTGCAGGTCAGGTCCCGCTGCCGGACGTAGAGGAAGGTGTTTCCCCGTCGGATGCGTTGCTCGCCCCGCTTGTATACGGTGACGATGTTGACCGTAAATTTGACCCACTCGTCCTCCATCTCTCGCGATAACACGTGCGCGTGGAGAACTATAGAAGAAAAAAAATCATATTAAAAATGAGTGAGAACACGCCCATTATATGCCACATTCTTAATTCTAATATAATTCAGTTTGAAATGGAACAAGCAGATGGCGTTCCCACGTAGAATAGTCTGTGATAACACGTTTGCATGTAAAATTGACCGGTAGAAATGCAAATTAAAAGAACTCGCGATTGTGTAATATCAAGAGCTGCGATGTGTAATATGTAAGGCAGAAATATGAATTTCATGTCAAACGTTATTTGTTATTCAGGGATTACTTGAACATTTAGGCTGAATGTCTTCAAAGATATTATAAATCAAGCTCAATGCAAGCTCAGTTTTTCAATGTGAATTGGTGAGAATCAGGGAGCCGCTATGGAGATTATGAAAGCTGGAGAGTAAAGCTATATCGGTGGAAAAGACCCCATCAAAAGAATATTATTTCATATTTCATATTCATATTCAAATTTATTGTCCAATGATTGGAAATTTGTTTCATTTGCATGTCAGTACAAGATTACACATTATAAACATCAATAAGATACATATGGGTACAGAGTAGAACATTTAACTTGGACATAGGTAACAACAAATGCGATAGTTCAACATGCAGACTAAAATTCGATTCATAAATTCAGACTAAGTAGTTAAATTCAGTTTAAGTTCGGATTAAATTCATTCGCAATTCAGATTAAATACAATTAAAAATTTAGACCAATTCAATTCGTAATTCAGATCAAATCCATTTCAAATCCCGATCACATTCAATTCGTAATTCAAATTAAAATACAATTAACAAAATCAAATCACATTCAATTTATAATTCAAACTAAGTAATAAGATTAAATTCATAATTCGGGTTAAATTAAGTTCACAATTCAAATTCAATACAATTCACGATTCAGAACCATTCGGAATAAGAATGTAGAACCATTCGGAATAAGAATTTATTTGATTATAAACCTCAAACACAAAGAAAGTACCAGCAATATTTTAAATGTATTCATTTTCAATCGTTAAAAAAAAATGGAGCCTCGTCAATCACGATCTGCTTCTACGCTCTACTTATTCCCAATCCTAGTAGGTCAAATTTCTAAGAATGCGAAACCATTTTCAAATATCTCACTCTTGAAATCCTCAAATTTGAGACTATCATGGTCACAGCCAAGCACCCAGAAACCAAAGAAAAACAACATCCCGAGTGCCGAGAAGAAGATGATATTATTCACTGCCAGAGGCAATGTTTAAGGAATACAAATTATAAGCCTGGGTGAATAAGTAAATTTAAATTTGAACTTATATCGAAACCACACCGACTTTAAGAGTTCTTGAATTATGTGGGTGTGGATTATTTTTGTGTGTGGGTTCCAAAATAGTATATTTGTTCATCCCTTATTAAATCTTCTACCGAAGAAGTTTTTAGTTTCAAAGTGTAAGACTATATTCTTGATACAAAATGATTCTTTCTCTCCCTTCTCATTTTCTTAATTTTTGTAAATAGCCATTTCAATATAAGAAAACGGCATGTAATTTCCACCAAAATGTGGATGTTGTCGTAGAGCTTGAAATTCATCTCGTGTACAAGCAAAAATTTCGGTCAATATTCTTTAGTGGGGTCACTGACCTGACAACAAATAGAATGTAATATTTAAAGGAATTATTTAGAAATAAAAAAAGTTGGACAGGAAAGGAAAACAAAATGTGCAAAAGGAAAGTACATACATTTTTTATGATAAATGTTTGAAATTATTTTGAAGATGGAAAAACACTAAACAAAAACCACCATAAAAATAATAAATGAAATCGAAATTTCGATTTGATAAATTGAACAAACAAGAAGATAAAATACTTTAGAGAGCAACAAATGAATAAAAAATATAATTATGTCATTAGGGACTTTTGCAAAGAAAACAAAACAAAAGGTACTAGAAAAAGAGAGGACAAAATATAAAACGGACCAGCCAACACAAAATCTTATAAGAAAAGGCGAATTGAAGAAGGCTTTGGGGTGGGGTGGGATGAGGGGTGGGGTAGCGAGAGGGGTTTAATATGAGAGATACTACACCGTAGTAGCGGTCGGGAGGGGGGGGGGGGGGGGAAGCACAATGGCGGAATTAGTGGCACTACATACAAAACTCCCACCACTCGCTGAAATAGTTTCTGAAAAGAAAGCTGTCTGATTTGAGAATTGTTACTCGATATTCTCGAGGGTTAGGCCCAGGCTATCACAACAGAAGGGAAATATTTGATACCGTTCTCATTCAGCTGTCACTCCCCATATTCCCTTCCAAGCATGAAGTCTCCCATGCCCACAGAATCTCTGACAAAATAGAGTCATTCAGCGCAAGCGAAACTCGCTCAAATGCTTTGGTCCGTATTCGTTTAAGTATATAAGAATGATGGTTCGATGAATGGGCGGAGTTCAAATAAAATAATTGATTTTGTTTTGTTTTTAATATGAACGATTGACAAAATATGTCTAAATAATGTCGTAACATTAATGTACGCCCCAAAATATGATGCCTCAATTTCTCTTTCCCTTGACGTGCTCCGAGTATTTCTTTATTTGTAAAATAGAAAAAATGTCCATACTTCTGTTACGTCAGTAATGATGACGATAACCCCTAGCAAAATCTCCATCCCAATGATTACGTTGAGATGGCAAAGTTATGTCGCTACTATCCCAGATGTTTTTAGTCTCTGAATTGTTTTTAGCTGTGGAAAGTTTTTCATAAGAATACTATTCGTATTGGCCCGTCAGAAAGGGGAAGGATAGTTGGGTGTGATTTTTCTTTTGGTTGCTTATATTTGTTTGGTGATTTGGTGATTAAAACAGAGACCCTTTCCCCAAAATAGCTTCTCACTGGCATGCTCTGAATTATCAAATAAAATAGAAATTATTAGAAATTTACTCTATCTTTAGCATGATAGATTGCAAAACCATCACACATTCTTACTCTTTTGTCTAGCGTGTATAGGTCTATATGACGCCGCCACCCTTCTTTCTACAAGTTCAAAGTTTGGCGTTGCCATGGCAACTCGTGACATCTTTGGAGTGTGTCATATCACCTCAAATCGGATGCAAATTATAGGAGTTTTCCGCAGGGCAAAGTCATCTTGTACCCAATTGATCTCTAGGCATCAAATTGTATTACCTATTTAAGGGTACTAGGCCTATATCATTATGAAGTATTATTACACTCACCGTAATCTTTTTTGCAGTATTTGTTTTGACTAATTTTTCTCGTTGAACCCGCGCAATTTCTTGGACAGTCGCCATCTGAGGGAAGAAAAATGAGAGCAATGAATTACAATGATGTCAGAAGTGATGATACGTGTATAGGCATATTAATATTTAGTTTCTCAATATAATAAATTACACATTTTAAATTCATTCACACTCATATTTTAGAATCAATGGATGTATTTACACAAAATGTACAATTCAAACTTTTAGGATAAAACATCCAATAACATTTGAAAAACATATCCAGGGTAGAATCAAGTTTAGCAAGTTAAATATCAAGGTATAAAGAATACGACATATATATATATGGGATAGGGTGTCCTTTTTTTAATTTGCCTGATGCGAACAACAATGTGGACCTTTTTAATATTTCTTATTGATGATTCACGTAGCCTGCTTGTTTAAACTCATGATTATCGTTTTGAACAAGATTATTTGCTAAAACTAAATGTTGTATTCGGCCTTAATCAATAATTTAATTCCGTAAACTGCAGCTATTATGACATTACAACAATTATCTCAGTCTCTAGACTGAAATTCCATCATCAGGCACACCTTATATTTCATCGTGAGACCGGTCGAAGGGACACTGAACAATAAATGACCAATTTTCAACTGCATAAAATTAAAACGGTGTCGATCATTTTACCAACAGTACCTGTACTCCTGATAACTCTAGTTTCACTTTCATCAACGCTGATGATGATGACGATGATGATATTAATGTTTCGTTTTTACACGTTTAAAGCTAACATTCATAACTGACGGTGAATAATAAACCACGCCTTTGCGTGCCTCTTATACCAACCAAAGAATTTGAGGGACATTTTTTGATGAATGAAAAATTCAAACATTTGTCTAAGCGCGATTTGATCAGCAAGCACTCGAGTTGAATTGTAAGTCGGGAATGTCCTATAGACAAAAGTCTGTGGCCGTGACTGCACATCACAAACTGAACTTGGAATACAAATAATGGTATAACTGTTGGCGATGTAATTCTTGTCTCCGCGCTGAATATCTTATTTTTAGAAATGCGAAAGATAATCTTGACTTAAGATCAGAAGTGAATGAAGAGGTATGAGCGGCGATTTTCAAGGCTATTAAAGGGAAAGATAGAGTAAGAGAGGAAGAGAGAGAGAGAGAGAGAGAGAGAGAGAGAGAGAGAGAGATCCCAACGTAATTGCTATGCATAATTATGACGAAGAAAGTTGGTGATAGTATCAGAGACATAAAGACAATAAGTAAGAGAGAAGGGGGAAAAGAAAAAAAAAGAAGAGAATGAAACAATGAGGGATAGATAGATAAAATATACGGATAGATACCATCCGCGTAGCCAGGGGGGCGGTGGGGGCGGTCGCCCCCCCAAAACGCCGGCCAAAAAAAAAAAAGAGAGAGAAAGAGAAGGAAAAAAAGAAAGAGGACGTAGGAAGAAAAAGGGAAAAGGAGTCGAGAACGGTACAATGAATCGTCAAAGCTTCCGCGCTTCGCGCGGGAAGGGGGAAACTGAGTTCAAATTAAGAAATATGAGTCGGGAAAGGTACAACGAATCGTCTTCTTTCTCTAATAATTTAATGAAACGTCAAAGCTTCGCGCGAGAGGGGGGGGGGGGGAAACAGAATTCAGACAAGGATTAAGAGTCGAGAAAGGTACAACGAATCGTCTTCTTTCTCTAATAATTTAATGAAACGTCAAAGCTTCGCGTGAGAGAGGGGAGGGACTGAATACAGATAAGGATTAAGAGTCGAGAGAGGTACAACGACTCGTCTTCTTTCTCTAATAATTTAATGAAATGTCAAAGCTTCGCGCGAGAGAGGGGAGGGACTGAATTCAGACAAGGATTATGAGTCGAGAAAGGTACAACGAATCGTCTTCTTTCAAAGCTTCCGCGCTTCGCGCGGGGAAACTCCCCCCTCCCTGCACCCACCTCCCTAGGGAGCGCGCTTCGCGCGCTCTTTTAAGTGATTCGCACGCTTCGCGTGCTCACTACCGCCCCCCTAAAATGAAATCCTGGCTATGATAGATACTTATACATGCCGATGGACATACAAGTAGAAAGACAGGTAGATAGTTAGAAAGATAGATAGATAAAAAGACAGACAGATATTTAGAGAAAAAGAGAAAAAAGGCGAGAGAGAAAGAGAGAGAGAGAGAGAGATAAAAAAAGATAGAAAATAGAAAGAGAGTGACGTTGTGAAATGGAAGAAATTAGTGTATTTCCGTGAAATTTTCATTAACCTTCAAAATCTGTGGCAATGCCAACAAATTAATAATCATGGATTTCCGACAAAAGCTGAAAATATTCGGGGTGCGTGGACGAGGGCCAATTAAATGGAGCCTCTTGACGAATCGAATACGACCGTATTGTCCTGATGAATGTTCTTACTTTACAGGGATGGGATAAAAACATGTCGACATTTTAACAAAAAAGGCTTAGGATTTCTGTGAAAGACCCAAACCCCCTCAACACTTCTCATCCAATTTCTTTGCTTGGTTCCAAACTGATTCTGTCAAGACAACCAATTACCAAATACCACTTATTTTGATATAAGAACAAGATAATGTAACTGAGACGAAAGACCCGAAGATTATGATGATAATTAATGAAATGAACAAACTGATTTTTAAGAAAATTGCTTGATTCAATTATTATTAAATTATTTAAAGGAATACATGCATCACACATGGGGATCAGTTAAAGGCGATTGAAAAAGAATATAGAAAATATCGAAGGGATCAATCCCTAGATGTTGTATATATATTTATGTATAGGCCTATACGTATAAATATAAATATATATACCGTTTCATTCTATTAAGGTTCTAAACGTTTCTCAGAATGTAAAGTGAAATATTTTGGGCAGTGGAAAATGTTTCTCGCATTATGAAAGTACACAACCTGTTGGTCTCTTTAGTAGCTTTACCGAAACTCTTTTCTTCTTTGCGTTATTAAAGATAGCATCTCAAATTTTTCTTTGGGAAGCCCCATATCTCATTTCTGACACGACTCGTGTGAAGGGGTCAGCAAAGAGGTCGCTGCAAATTGGTTGGACTGGCGACCCTCTGCCGCATCCCTCAACCAGCCAAGCCAAGTTCAGTCCCACATGTAAACTATTTTGTTGTAAGTTTTTATAACAACGGGTCGACAGCCGTCGGCCATGTTTGTTCGACATCGGCAATGCACGATCCGCTGTTAGCGCCTCCGTCTATCTCTCCCACTCGGTGGAAAATCTTGGAAAGTCAATAAATCAATTTCTGCCCTCCTTTAAACGCGATTTGATCGCTCCCTCTCGATAAAACCTTCTGTTCCTCGCTAGTTTTCGACGATACTGAGGTCGAGCGTCGCCCTCACTGTTTCGTCGTCGTTGTGTGTTTATTGACATTGACTGGAAGCACAGACATGAGAGGTGAATGGACGCGCCAATGGAATGCCAAGTGTTAGATGGAGAGCATCCAAATAAATAAGAAAATATATTATTTTTCCATGATTATTTATTTTTATTCGCAAGGAGAGAATATCGTAGTTCATCTAGGAATGTGGGCTTTATTTCTAGTAAGCTGCCAATGCTACCATGCACTCTTACAACAGACAGACAGACATATATATATATATATATATATATATATATATATATATATATATATATATATATATAAGGAGAGAGAGAGAGAGAGAGAGAGAGAGAGAGAGAGAGAGAGAGAGAGAGAGAGAGAGTGGTTGACTCACACGAAATATAATATGAATAAAGATCGAAAGAGAATAGTGAGAAAAGATTTTACAAAAAAAAAAACAGGCGGCCTTTAACAAACGCAGTAAAATATTGTTTTAAAAAATAGATTAACGAAAGATATGGAAAATAAGTCAAATGGAAAAAAAGATAGAAAGAGAAGGTTCAGAAACAGACCGAAAAAAAGAAGATTTTAAGGCTTGGAACTATAGGATGCAAAATAACAATACGCAACACGGCAGGTCATTGGAGCGATTAGAACTGTCCTTTTTGGAGAAGATAACTGATATCTAACTTTTCAATCGAGCCCAGCTCTATACGTACACCAGTTAGAATAGCGAATAGCTTTTAGCGGAGGTAATCGAAGGAATGCCAACCGAAGGCAGATTGGACAGAAATAATTAATGTCGTGATCCAGGAACTTGCAAGATGTTTAGACTTGTGTTGTTCCGGCCCATCTATCACTTACAACATCTCTGTAATCCATTCTAATTCTTCTACCAATAAAATCCTGGAGTAACTTTCGAAAACCAGGAAACGTTCTCACGTTACAAGATCACGTCTATAGACTCTGTATTTGTTTATCACTAGAAAACATACACCGCTGAAAAGAAGGCTCTAAGAATCTTCAATGGTCTTCTTGAAAACTGCAGTTTCACAAAAACCCTTCGCTTTGTTGAAACACTTGCAAATCGCAAAAAGAAGTTCCCCTCGTTTGTTAGTCATGGAGTTTTGTTATCTCTAGTTTCGGGCAAGAATCACGTTTTCGTGTCTTTTGCTAGTAAATATTGATGGCACGTCCCTTCCCGCTTAATATCGGTAATGGCCCCAAACTTCCTCAGTCTATTGATATTTCGAGTGGGCTATTAGCATAATATAAAGGGACCCGTGTGAAAAGTATAGTGCAGATACTTCATCATGTTCATGTCTATGAGAATAATTTGAAATCTGCGACGCGATATAAAGTCTGGCTCGCTTTATAGAAACATAGAAACCAAATCAGAATGATCTCATTAGATTTGTCATATTGCTATTACTAATATTTCGTCTATCATTTCATTGACAACAGTTATTGATACCAATTTCCATTATGATATATAAACATGCTGAAGTCAATCGGAATGTATTGTACAGTATAATCGCATTCAGTAGAAAGTGTTGAAGAAAATATTTTGTTGGTCTAATTAATATGATTAAGGCTCTTTTAATCCACTTAATGTAGTCTGAACATGATCGCATAGACTTTCAAGAAATCAACTCAAGGGTAATTTCATTATACCATTTCTGACATTTACTCTGTATTTTGTCGATTTCAAATATAAATAGACAGTATACTAATTAGCTTGGAGCTCGTTGTACATTTTAAAGGAATAAGTGAGGTTGGTTCAAGGTGTTGAAACCTCTGTGGATGAGGCATTGTATCATTTATAATATGGAGGGGAGGTTGCCTACCTGTGGTTTGTGAACTTGCAGCAGCTTCGTCTCGCTGTTCTTGAGGTTGGCTCGTGATTCGAGGATGTTCTGTAAACGATAATAAGAAGAGAAAAAAAATGAAAATACATAACACCGTTACCAATGTCAGAATTGCTGGTAGTGATACAGAGAGAATGAGGTAAAAAAAAAAAAAAGAGAGAGGGGAGGGGAGGGAGGAAGAGAGAGAGAGAGAGAGAGAGAGAGAGAGAGAGGGGGAGGGGGAGGGGAGGGGGAGGGGGGGGGGGCGGTGTACAATTGTCCGAAATGATTATGACACGGTCAAATGCAAGAAATAACAAGGTCAGTGATTGAAATGAACGGATAATGATATCTATATTTTCATCGCCAAAAGTTAATTTGCAAAAGAGTTAATAAAAGTAAAATTCAAACAAACGATAATATCAACAACAACAACAAAAACATCAACACCAACAACAACCACAACCACAACAGCAACAACAATTACAACAACCACCACGAACTCTGTCGGAATCTGGAGAAGCTGAACTATTTCGATAGGTGCTCATAAGGAGCATTGTATGCAACCTGCTATAGGGCGTAGGGTACATGAACTGGCGCCAATCCAACAAATAGGGGTGCTTCGGCCCCTGGAGCCGCTTTATTTATCCCAAGCCTTTATCCAAAAAAGGGGTTTTCAGAAGGGATTCCATAGCCAAGTGTTTAGTTAACTGTGTAGCCGACTTTATTACTGTATTAACGAACACGGTCAATGGGCAATTTGGATCAATTTTCGTTAAACTTAAATTAGACTTGGCTCTCGTGTTTAGTAATTTTATGCAATCCTTTTCAAGAAGTTGTTTTTCCGAGGTCTCTTTTTATTCATGGGGCCCTGATTTTTCTTTTTGTTTGATATACTTGCCCCTAGCCTCTTTTTTGAATATTCATCATCGACCAAAACGCAATTCGATACATGCCGACAAGGTAACAAAAAGCTAGGGGCTTTAATTAAAACTTAACCAGGAAACCGTTACAAGATATATGTTCATGAGAACTCCATGGAATTCATTGTAAAATGATCGGGATATATTTTTGCTGTAATTATATAATCATCAACTCTTATAAAATGTGAATACCGAATAAATTTTCAAAGTAAATGCTAACCGTGTAAACCCCCAGAAACCTGCTGTGTTATTGCGAGAACGACATTTAAAATGATCTCGTCTATATTCACAAATCCAGAGACTTGTCTCAAGGCTAGATTGATTTCACAAGAGTCATGATAGTCGAGTCGGGTCAGGCAAAGCTATGGTAGTGTTAGTGCAGTATACGACCAGGGTATTCCAGGCTTACAAAGGCAATTCGACAGTCCGAGCCTGCAAACTTTGTATATATATTTGTCCGATTCTCCTTTACATATACGGAGGCCAAAATTGTAAACCGGGTGACAAACTATACACTACCATGCTACCGATAAACATCACCCCGAATTTAATGTTCTTTCTACATTTTCAATCAAAATGCAATTAAGATGTTTATCGGGAATGCTTTCACGGGCCACAATCGCTCTCCAATGGACAAAATACCGGGTGCCGGGAGACCCCGCAAAAACTCGATTACATTTTTGCAACATTGGAATGTTACCTTTTGAAAGATAATTGTGACCTTTCATCTTTTGAAAGAGTTGTTTCTCCCCTCTCTTTCTTCCCTACTCTGCCGTCTTTCTTTCCTCTTCACCTCACTTTCTTTTGGTCTCCTCTCTCTTGTTACCCCTACAGACATTTCTCTTTGCCACCGGGTTCATTCTGCCTATGTACAAGGGCGGAGCTATGGTTGTCAGGAAAAAGGGAGGGTTGGTGAACTGATACATGTGTATGTGAAAACGATGAAATTCCATGATCTCAGGGTAGCGTGTAGGCCTACATTTAACCTTTTATGTTAAGTTAAACAAAAGAAGAAACGGGGTGGAACTTATTTTCACAATTTGAATCATCGATGTGTCCATCATGTTCCCTTTTCAGTAACTTTAAATTGTTATTTATCTGAGCATATTACGTTCTTTTGAGTTTCTCATCGCTCTCGCCCCCCTCTAACTTTATTTCCTCAATTGTATACATTTAAATTATCTTTCTATTTCTCTCTGGTCTCTCCTTGCACCCTCACTCCCTTCTCTTTACTCCCTCCGTGCCCCAGCTCCCTCCCCTATCTTGAGTCCCCTTCCTCCATTCATTTTCCTCCCTTCCCCATCGACCCCCTCACATACTCTTTCCCTAGACCCTTTTTCCTTTTCCAATTCACTCCTTGCTCCTCATGCCGTCTCCCTCTCTTTCTTACCTTTCCTCTTTCTCTATTTCACACTTTCTTCCCCACTCACTCTACCTCCCTTCTTCCTCCTCCCTCTCTCTCTGTCTTTCCCTCTCTCCATCCTCCTACGACCCACTGGACAGAGAATAGACTCTGACATATGCGCTGAATCTGGGGACACATTTTCAATATTTATAAGAAGCCTTCGCAATAAGAACCTTGGGGCGCTGCTTTCTTACTTCTTTGTGTCTCACAAAAGATAGATCTGTTTTCTCGCAGGATGACGTTTTATACCGGAGAAAATAAGCCGACGACAAGAATGAGAAAACCTCTTGCATTTACCTGCATGAGTTACAACCTGTATTAGAAGTACCACTGTGAAAAAAAAATAGCAAGAAAGAAAAGGGCATATCGAGACTTTCTCCCTGCAAACTATGTGTGCATGCCATAGGTCTATTTCTGGACGGGTGTGCACTAAAAATGGCTGAAGTCGTAATTTATGGAGCTTGTATTCGACACTCTGTTGTCTGAAAATCCAACACCACTTTCAATTCGGAAAGAAGGTGTCAAATGAAGAGAGATTATTTAGTGGTTGTATCGAAAGGGAGTTAGAATCAGAAACCGCGAAATCATACAATTTTTATTAGAACTAAATTGGACATAGGGATAGAGGGGGTGGGGGAAGCGGTCGTCTGTTGTAAAATGTTGCATTTACTCTGTACAAGAAATGGACAGTGACGAAGTTGGTGACTATGTTTCAGTTTAAAGTTGCCATAACATTTCTTCAACTCTTTAAAACTTAACTTAATCAATTATATTTTGCCCCTTGACAAAGTATCGAAATTCGAACCAAGCCTGATAGAGAATATTAATATGCAGGTCATTTTTGATTATCAAATGCGATTCCTACTGACTCAATTCGTATGCATTTACACTAATTTTCAATACTACTGAGAAGGTCTAAGGGCCAACCTAATTTTAGCTCAACACAATACTGCTTCCTGCCCATCTCTAAAGAGCAACGATTACCTAATGGGCGATGAAATGGCACTACATTTATAATCTAAAGTAACCATTGAAATAAATGACACTAAACCATACAATTACAAACCCATCAGAATCTTTCAGGATTAACATGCATCGCAAATGTTCTGCACTTATTTTAAATGATAATCTTTTGCAGAAGCCTTTGGACAGAGGCATGTCTGTTATGGTTAACAAAAATAAAAACTCTGTAAATATCTGTCAATAAAGAGTTGAACGATTTCGCATTCAGACCAATCTTAGACCCATAATAGCATTAAACGGCCCAAACATTTAGGGATAGTGCTAGCCAAATGGATCCATTTATTGCTCTTTTTAAATAAATCTTTAAGTCTCTCGGATTTCTCACCTCTTCCCTTATCCTCCTTTTCATCCCTTCTCTGATCCATCCCCTTTTTTCTATTCTTTATTTCCGTAACGGTTCATGAAGAACGAGGTAAAAGAGAGAGAAAAATAGCCATGCTAATGCTTGAATAAATACGACGCATTTTAGCTGTCTCCTATCGATGTTAAACCGTCTCTTTCAACACCTGCCTAAGGTTCACGTTACCTTAAAAGATTGCCGCTATACAACTACCCCCAAATGGCTGGTACCCTTTCAGTTCTTTCTTATTTCCATTTAAACCCTTTGTATTCCCTTTTTCCTCATCTTAATTCTTGGAGGTGTCGAATCTTTCAGTGCGAGTACGGAGAGATTAGCATCGGTGGCAGCGGTGGGACCCGGGAGAGGGAGGACGGATGGGAAATTGGAGCACCGATCATTGTCGGTCGAGACTAAATATGACACTGCATGATACATGTCTGAGGTTGTCCTATCGCTTGTATCTAGTAAGCACACCTTGATACGATGGCATTCTAAATGTGATACCACCGTTTTGAAACTTTGGGCCAGCGTTTTGAAAAGTTTCGCCATGCAAGGGCAGAGCCCGCAATATAAGTTTTGTGCGCGGTAGAATAGTCACTGACAAATTTGTAAACATATATATCTTTCGAACTCTATACAGATAGGAGGTAACGCCCTTATGGCTTTAGCATATCGATAAAAGGCACTGCAACACTTATCAAGTTATCATGCTTATGGAAGGTAACAGACAATATGACGTAATGAAGAGGAAGGATGGAGATAGAGAGAGATTGAGAAAGAACTGAATAATACTCTGGTGTGTGGACCTGCCTTTGAAAGAACAGCTGAGAGAGAGAGAGAGAGAGAGAGAGAGAGCAATCATCAAATTTTAAGTCTTACAGACCACATTTTTGTTTTCGTGTTACAACTGAAGGGCGTTCTCTGAAAATTACTCTGCTGCTGGCGGAATGATTATTTTCTTCAGAGAACATCTTTTCCCCTCGATTGACAGTCAATTCATACTCAAACAGTCAACTCACTCAAGCAAAGAATACACCAATCACGTCCGAATTGTACAGCATCATTCATCCATTCAATAGATCAGCCATCCATTCACTAAACCAATCAATCATTACTAAACGAATGTAAATCAAGAACCACATAACTGAAAAACACTTAAGTGGCAACTCACCTTACCAGAATTGAATCAACAATACAAATCACATGGCAAAGACTTTCGAAAACTCATCCAAAGGTATTTTAAATAATAATAATAATAATAATAATTATAGGCATTTCTATAGCGCCGTCTATCTAGAAATTCTTTTCCGAGGCGCATTAATGATCACCCTGGCTTTAGCCTAGATGCAATTACAGCGCTCCAGCATTTCAAAGAATTAGTTCCTGCCAGGTACCCATTTACCTCACCTGGGTCGAGTGTGGCAAATGAAGATTAATTCCTTGCCAAAGGAATTTAGTGCCGTATCGGGGATCGAACCACGTCCTTTGAATTTCAAGTCAAGTGCTTAAACCACTCGACTACGACACTTCTAAATATCCACGTGCAAGGTCGTATATGGGACCTTTTGAAATGTGCGGACAATACAAAAATGTATTGCACAATCCGAACATGATTTCTTCTTATATTTCAACAAAAGTAGGATGTAGGAATAGCTCTCAGGTTGATTTCCCGAAAGTCTTTACGATTGGGTTAGAATAAAATTTAGATAAATTAAAAATAAAACCAGCTACTTCTCATGAAGTTGTGGATGAAAATTTAACATGAGTGCAAGTGCAAGATGATAATTACCTTTGATCCCTATAACACGAACCGAGACCCATGAGTGATGATGATTTGGATGAAGATGATGATGATGATGATGATCAATGCATGGGAGATGAAAGAAGATAAAATAATCAACGGTCATGAAATCAAATAAATTAATAAAAGAGGAAAATTAAAATCCTAAAATTAGTCGCACCTGCAAACCAACCAGAGTGTGAATGAGGTTGTAAGGGAATGAAAGTCAAAACCAAATATTAACAACAAAAATGATAATGGCATGAAACTAAAAGTGCAGTGAGGTGGAAATAGGAGCAGTGCAGTGTTTTTCTTTCAATAATGATAACAATAATAATAACAATAATAATAATAATAATAATAATAATGATAATGATAAAAAAAGTAACAATATTAATTCATTATGATCTTTTTTTAATGAATAACGAAAAAGCAATCATGACGGTCCAATTAACACACCAAAGATTCTTAATGTCTTTATCTTTCCATCTATCTATCTTGTTTAAGTTATAGCAGGATAAAATCCTCAGCCTATTGAGACTTTCAAATAATTACAGACCAAAACTTTTAGTTCTGATACCATGGATACACGTCATTAAACATATTACGTTATTATCCAGGATCATAGTTCAGAGATAATGTCACATAAATTTTGTAGTAATTCGCATTCAAAATCCATATCCCATCTTATAAAGTAATTTTATAATACTAAATCTTAACAGGGAGGTGACACTCTCTGATCTTAACAACTGAGTTAACATTTGAGTAAAGTATCGGCGTTCACGCTCTTTTCAATCTTTTATACATTTCAAATGAAAACCAGAACTTTTTTAAATGGCGTAGTTCACGTTGTAATTTAATACATAACCCCAAGCCAGCTTTATTTCAGAGCAGTAAATGATTAGATATATCATTACCAGTAGGAATGTTATCGTTATAAATTAATATTAATGAAACATGAACCCATGTTAGAGGTCTCCATTTTCCAAAGCATTTTTGTAAGATCTTTTGAAATGTCCGGTGACATAACTTCAAAATTTTATTTTTGTTACATTTAATAGAAGCAAACTCATAAATCAAAAAAGTTTTATTTAAATGCATCAATTAAACATGCCATAGGAAACAAGTGCAAGTAATGATCAGTGTAATGATTACTGACTGTGCAGATGTATGAAATGGACTGTTGAGTTTCTCGAAAAGATCATCCTTGAGAAATGAGGATGAAATGAGGTCCTTTTTTCTCTTCAGTCGGATAAACAAAATAAGCAATGGATGAAATGCAGGGACAATTCATGGCCCGCAACACAATCTTAAATATATTCCATTGCTTTTGACACATATTAGAATGAAACCGTTTAGAAAATATGCTTCGAAGATTTTTTTATCTTCATCTCCTTTTTTTGTTTTATTCTTAATAAACAATTATGGGCTTTATTTACAAATCCAACAATCATGGTGGTTTTTACGAATAAAAAGCGCCAAATTGTTTGTTCTCAACCGAGGTATATTTTCGAGAAACCAGATAGGATGTCACCTGAACACGTCTGATGCGCTTAAATTTCAACTCTAAACAATGTCACCCTTTAGATACATGCGCACCACTTTAAGAATTGGCGCCACTTTCGAGGCGCCATTTCTGTACTCACTTATACACGGTGCAACGGGAGAGCGGCTCTGCTGGTAACCCAACGAACACCTGTTGCATGTCAGACCGGTCACGCCATCCTTGCAAGGACACTGGCCGGTGGTCTGGTTGCAGATGCTGCCCAGGGACCCGATGGGGTGGCAGTCGCAAGCTGTATAGGGGCAGGAGATAAATTGAAGTGTTATTAATAGATCATTGATATTCATGTTGTGCGTGCAAGTAAAATGGATTTGATATTTAAAATCAAGACTCTAAATCAAAATCGACAAAAAAAAGGATAGACCGCTTGTTGTATTTACTTAAATCATCCGTGCAGGTTTTATAATTTAATTAAATATTTTCACACACCATGCTACGATTACACAAACGACTAGTAATTATTGAACCACAGAACGATGTCGACAAAGGATGCTGACAAACTATACGAAAGATACGAATACCAGTTTTTACAATTCACTTCATTAAATCATATCATATAAGATTGCAAAGTTACAATGTCTGACGAAATAAAATGAAACCAATAAAAGAAAACACTTAAGACATTGTCGTGCTGGAAAAAGATCAAACTGTGAGATAGAAAAACGACATGGAACAATGATGCAAGATAAAGGTAGTTAAAACTTCACATCTGATTTGGTTCTCCAAGCTGTTAGAGTGAATGGGAAGGGTTAGATTAATGTTAAATGAATAAAGGTCAATTTACGGAGAAAATAAAAGACACACACACACACACACACACACAAAACTCCATGCAAGTAAGGTTGTAGAGAAAGATATTACAGAGGTAGACAAATAGGTAACATGAACAAATGAAACGTCATCTTTGAACAAATGTTACATATCAAGCAGTATAAAATGTAATGACAGCATGCCTGTAGAGCTGCTGTGCAAAATGGTATACGTCTACAACACTTATTCATGCTCATCCAACATGTTTATCCTCAAACATCCTAAAATCTAATAATATTTTACACCTGTGCAGACAAGAAAACACGACGACGACATTAAGATAAAACCGGTGAGGGGTACTGGAATCAACTGAATCTCTAAAGGGGGACGGGGACACCAAAACTCCATGTCAAGGGGTGGTGGAGGGGGGCTTATCAGTTGGTGGAGGGGGGCAGATCGTCACCTTGAGAAGCATCAGAGAGCAGACTCGGGAAAGTTGTCAAGTCTTCGGGTGCATCGGAGATAGCTTTAAGCGTGAAAGAGAGCCGTGTGAAGCACGTGAAAATATATACAATAATTTATTTTTTAGAGGGATACATTTGCCAAATGCCATGGTCAACAAAGGTCATTTTTAATCTACCTGTATATTGGGTGATTGCGCTTTATTAGTTGGTTGGTTTTTTAAACCTAACTGCTAAGAAAGCATAAATGCTTGTTAATAAGCAACCAGTGTAAATTATCTTCAAAATGAGTTTGTAATGAATATTACAACTGTCTAGGTTCATCATGAATTCTGCTTCCCTTATTAAAAAGTCCTTTATTGACCTCTATGGCATATGGAAATATCCCTTTAGAAAGCGGTGCGAACAATATACATAATAAATAACAAAGAATTGCGTGAAATTTTACAAGAATGAGTGAGTGATATAAAGGATTCCAGAGTGAATAGCATAGTGAAGTAGCAATAGCTTGTAAATAAAACGATATTGCAAAGCTACACTTGAGTATTATGCTTTTTCTTTATATAATGTGGCAAACTGTAGCATAGACATTTTGTTAACACGTTATTGATATCTAACAAGCAACATGTTTTTATAAATATTTTATGATAAGTTAAGCTGTTAAATATATATTTATATACACCAGGTTAAAATACGACCAATTAATGATTTGATGAAAACGTTTTGTTGATTTTTCGGTTGATAACCCGGTGTGACATATGAAAAATCAATAGGCTACAACATTTTAAAGCATAATTATCAGCAAGGAGAAACATCACTAAGTGATTAGAAACAATAGATCTCGGTAAGATTGAATATTTTTATTCTATTTCATATTCCATACAGTAAAAAAAAAGACTATAAAAAGCCATCAAACAGAATGCATAACATTAGCATCTAGGCCTATAAAATCAAATTCAATTACCAGACATATATTTTTATTAATTCCTTCAACGATTTCCAGAAAATGTCAGAGATTACTTGCATCTTTCAGGTCTCTAAACATTCTAAACATAGATAGACCCTAGAGCAGATAGAGAAATTTTAATGACAGTAATAGAAGGAATATGAGAGGGACGGAGTAAGAGAGACGGTGAGAGAGAGAGAGAGAGAGAAATAGAGAGAGAGAGAAAGAGAGAGAGAAAAAAGAAATAGATATAACGATATTCTACGTTTGATTTTTAAATGTGTGGCTGGTCTTTTCGATACAACAGTGGTGAAGGGCAAACGATTTGTGGATCGGAATTCATACACTGTGCATCTATCCAGGTAGAATGAATGGCGACCTTTTATAACATTTACAGGCAAAAAGATATTTTTGTGGAAAAAAGTTGATAGTTAAAAACCAACGAAAGAATTGACGGTAGATGGCGAGAAAAGAAAACATTCCAAAGGTGTTTAATCGCTTCACCCTCGGGCTATTGGTGAAGGGACAGACACTTTAAAAAGAAAAAAAGAAAGAAAGAAAAATAGAGCGACCGTTTTCGAAAGGGGGCTTTAAATAAGTACAATGTAACGTTGGCTCTAACGACCACATTTTAGAGGGTCGTGAGGAACTCTGTCTGTGTTTTGGATAGTCTCGGACATGTCATCTTGCATAGTCCACACCCCCCCCCCCGCCCCGAGTGGTATTGGCTATGAGGATCGTGGTGGTGGATAGGGGCTAAAGAATACCCCTCCAGCTCTGGTTTAGCCTAAATAGTGGTATGAAAAAAACCTCCCTTCAGGGGTCGTCTACAGGTCTCCGCACGAATACTATAATTGTGTGCATTTTTGTATGAGAGAATGTGGGGGAGGGATGGTCGGTCAGGGATGTACACTATAAAAGAGAAAGTCAATGGGGATCCGGTGCGATAGCAGGGTTTCTTGTCAAATATGTACGTTATGAAATTTATAAGCAATTTATGAAAAAAAGGACTCGTGTTCCGCAAAAAAAAAAGAAGAAAATTACACAACCCTTTCCTCCCGACAAAATGTTCGAATTTGAGTAGGGTATAACTTTACATCTTGTTTAGATATTCATCTCATTAACTTATATTAAAAGCCTATGAATAAATCAAACTACGTGGACATTGGTTTTAGTACTCTTCTCCATTGCGGTGTAAAATATGATGCAGTATATGCCTTTTGGCATAGTTCTCTCATCCTGTCTCTCTTTGTCAGTTTTTAGCTTTTTGAAAGGGTTCTTTTTTTTCTACATTACAAATCTGACTTTTCTTCATCATTTCAACGTTCAGTTTTCTTCTCTTCCATTTCTCTTCAAAAGTTTTTTTCTTCTGAGATCACACAACTCCCTCTAATAATTCGTCCTTGCGCTTGCTTTCCACCTATGTGAGCCTTCGCAGCTACCATAGGGCTAAGGTTAGCACCGCACGGCCGTGGTTCTTTTTGTCCGTATATTCAGTTACATTTTCAATGCGTACCTAATCGCCTTTTCTCACAGCTATTAGTTTCTAAAAGGAACCCATTTTTTTGTTATCACCCCAGTATCGTTCATTGCCCGGGGTAAGTTGGTTCAATTCTTTTCAATGAATTCAATTTCTCTCTATTTTGTGGCGAAAAAACGGAGACGGTTATCAACTGAGCAAATTGGTTTTGTACAAGCTAACAATGATGAAAGGTTGTTGAAAGGAGCATTACAGACCGGTACTTTGCTATCTTTGGGAAAGAAATTGGAAATAGAAGTTGAAAGATGTTACGTTCGTCTCTTGAAGATAACATGTACGTTTGTATCCATTAAAATCGAAGATCAGTCTATTCGAATGCTTTAAGTGCTGCCATCTTTTGAGTAAACACTAGGTGAAGAGCTAAGAATTAAACAAAGATTGCAATGAGATACAGTTGATGATTAAAACCATAGAAATACATCCATTTTAGATGGTAGCGCACTACTTATTAGTCAAGCACTTTAAAGTTTGATGCCGGTTGTAGGTGTTAATCCACCAATAATGATTATTTGAAGACACATTTACAGAGGAATTCATATTACTCAGCTAAAGTTATCTTTGATTGATGCTATTTGCTCCAGCAGTGTACGCTATTTCCATGACAAAAGGAATACATAGTCATGTGAGACACCACTTGACTCGTCCGATTCGTATTTAAATGTGTATACACCAAGTCTCTCTCAATGCAACCATCGTATTGTTTAGACGCGTCTGGGAGACAGTCTATGCGGGCCAAGGAATCGGCACTACCAAATGATTCCAGTCGAAATGCTATCTGAGATGTAAGCAAAACAGTGTCCGTTACCAACCAACAAGAGGGTCTCAGAATCTCGCTGGGACCCCTCCTGTACTTTTCAAGTTCACCAAGCTGTTAATCCGCTGAGTGATGCGAGCATTCCTCCGACGCTAAGACAATATTTGAATCTCGTTGGGTCGGAGTGAGAGAGAGGTCGAGGTGATGAGAAGATGAGGGGCGGAGGCGGGGGGGGGGGCATGGATGGGGGTATCCAGTCTCTTTTTTTGGTGTAGAATTTTAGAGGCCCCTCAGTCTTGATAGTTGAACAATTGAAGGTATAGTATATACCCACTTACTCCTTAAAACAAGTTATTTGTTAATCATAAGTGAGCAACTTGATGAGTCCACCAGAGCTCTCGGTGAGAGTCTTCTGCTTCAGTACATTTCGTAAAATCGAGTAAATCATAGAAATTATTGATTCATCTATTGTCATGAATGCTGATGCGGGATGTATCACGAAAGTGAATTCTCCATGACATACAGGGATGCAACACTTGACAAGTGTATTTTAATTCCTATACGTGAAAGTGAAACTGTGATTAAAATAACACACTTAGAAATTAATAAAGGTGCTATGGGGGTGCAGATTTGCATCCACCTACGTGTATTTGGCAGAGGATGCTGCTTTTGTAGCAGAATTGTACCTTTATTTCTTAGTGTGAATGATGTTTATTGGTGTTTGTTAATTGAATGAAATAGCCAGCATCAGTCTTCTTATCTTCATATCAAGCAGTGAGTTCGAAGCTGTCTCAAGTTCTAACCAAAAGTGCACTTCTGGTCGCAGAATGTGACAAGCGCGTGTCACAGTGGCAGGCTCGGGGATTTCTTAAATACGCGCGGTTAGCCGCACAACTTAAGGTCGCCAAAGGATATTTGAAGTAGGAGTCTATCAAGGAGTGAGGGGTGCAACGTAGGATGGGGGGGGGGGGGGGGGTAGGGCAACATTGATTCCATGGTTGTCTTAAGATTGGAAGAGTGAACAGTGAAGGGGCCATTGGCTGATGGTAGAATGTGGATTATCTTAGGGGAGATGGGAGGCCTCCTTTTGCGGTTCCAGAACTTTTTGCCATCTATCAGACAGTACTCTAGAATCCCTGCAAAACGGAACTAAGTGTCAAGAGTGCAATGAGTTATCAGACGAATTTGTCATCAAATGGAAGTGTCTCATCAACATTTAAAAGCATCCAAAGCCTTACGAATGGCAATATTGGTGCTCACGGGGACAGAGAAAGAGAGAGATAGAGAGAGAGAGAGAGAGAGAGAGAGAGAGAGAGAGAGAGAGAGAGAGAAAGAGAGAGAGAGAGAGAGAGAGAAAGGGAAGAAAATGGATAGCAATAATACCTAGTTTGCATAATTGTAAAAATGTCATGTATAATTTATTGACATGTAACAAATTGCGCGTTGTTTATCTAAAAACGAAGTGTCATTGAAGATGGATTTAATAATACAATTAATTGTTGGTAATGAAATCCTACAAAACCAATAGTCGGTGAACACACTTCGCATCTGTAATATCCCTTTTACTAAATACTAAGAAAAACCCACATGAATAATACGCGTATGAAATAACAAACATTCCAAATAACAAATATGTGTAAACAACAAAAATGCATCTGTCGAGTTATTAATGCATTGCTAAGAGTTACATGACGGCAATTTCCTGGGCTCAGCCTTGTCACAAAAAAATCTCACCGCAGGGTGGGTTTAAAGAAAAATTATTCTCCTCCATTTTCAAAGAAAGAATCTCATAAATAATTATTTTGCTACTCGATAGTTTTCCCTCGAGGCACCTAGCGAATAAGAGATCTCGGATTTTCATATTGAGTAGAAAAGAAGGAGAAATGATGAAAGAAAGAGTGGGAAACGGTTCGACGTGTTTGAGCAAATGTACTTTTATAGAAACCTAACAAGCGCTAAATGGCTGTGAGTTTGCTTTGAATCTTATCACCGATTTAAATCTCTTTCTATCTTTTTTCTCTCGCTATCATGGGCGCAAGAATGAGGCCCCCTATTTGTACTGTCACAGAAACCTCAAAGTTCTCGCACTTTTGTGCTGTATTTGTTGGGGCTATGACCCCGTAAATTGGCACGATTATGAATGATACAGTAAGGAGATTGGATACAAATCTTTTTATTTCTTTCGATATATTGCGATTCTATTATCATCCCCGCTTACAAAACATATTGGGTTAAGCATGTAAAAGTATGGCTGAATGGCCAGCGGTGTGATGTGAGAATACCCCGATCGGGAATTGCAGTATCCCGAAGGGACCTGAACAAACTTGTGGTTCTGCTAAAAATGAGGATATGTATTCAAGAATGATATGTGCCTTCCTTTGAAAGACCTTGTGAAACCCTCACCCGTAGTGCTAAAATATGATGTATCTGTATTCTGTACTAATGAATACGAAATCGTTTGTATGAAGCGAGATATGTCATATGTTTATATTTACATGTTGAATGGACGAGTATGTAGCAGTATGAAATGTCACTGAGAAATAGATTGGCTAATGAAAGAATGCCAAGGTAGACATGCTAGATATGCAAAATTTAAAAACTAATCCCGTAATGATAAATGCAGTATGACAATATAGTTTGCTTATTTTCACGAGCAAGTTATATTAGGGATTTATCCTTTTTAAGAGACTACATTTTGTCATTGATGTGCATTCCAACATACATATCCAGCATCTTATCTCCAGCCATCTCTTTTGACTAGGCAACATTTATTCTTTCTATTCTAAGGCTGAGGTATAAATCATTATCGTTTCAAACTTGTTATATTCACTCTACGTCTACCTTCTTTATGAATTCCTTATGTTTTAATTTGAATTTGCGCAATACAATTTCTTATCTTCAGTAAACAGTTAATGTATATGACGTATTGAACAACAACATCAAATTAAACCTATTTCCAGCAATTCCATCGAGGAAATTGCTTCCCTCAATATTAGATTATCAACGGGAAATATCAATGTCATTTTGATCTAACTGCACTACTGCAGTAATGTTTTTTTCATAATTTTTGTACAAACTTTTTACATACGTGTATTTGTGATACAGATATTAATTTGGTTATAGCGCTGAGAGAGTCCTATCAATGAGCTATCATTGAGATCGATACTGAAATCAATTTTCAAAGTTCGTTTTCTCTTATCTTGGTAAAAGGTATCATTATTAGATCTAGACTGTTTCATAATTTGTATCTGTATCTCATTGACAGGTGAAACGTATGTACAGTCTAAATGCCAGCATAATATGTACGCACATGACAATTTGCTCCCAAACGAATTGTAACTTCAGTTATCTCTAAGCTCCATTAACCAATATATCCCTAGAAGCTATGAAACTAAAGGAAGATTAAATTAAGCGATGATGTTACAGTCACACAACAGTCAAAGACGCTGCAGAATTTACGATGCACGCCTCATAACAAGCTGAAAAGAAAAAACCACACACGTGTATTTTGTTCTCTGTCTTAAGACCATATTTCGAGGAAAACAAAGATTTTCTGGGTCGATCTATGGTCATGAACCTCATGTTTGGTGAGGTCATGGAAGCTAAGGCAGGTGGGAATCCTTCAGGTTTCAATGATGCAAGATGTATTCCACGTGTTCCCCAACCAAATATGCTGTGTTGTACGATAAAGCTTTACGGAAAGGGCGAATTTACCTGTAAATCTGGATGTTTACCGATTTCAAGAACCCTGCTGCAATGGAGAGACTTGTACGACCGTCCGTCGACTTGCGAACTTTGTTCTTTATTCCCCTAACCCCTTAATCTCTTTGAAAGTGTATTTGAACGAAGCCAAAGCTTTTTCAATAGAAATTGCTAGTGGTTCTTTAAATTTCTTTTTCTTGTTTAAATATCAAATAATTTAGGGTATGGAGTAAAACGGGATTTCATTTTTTTTGGTAGAATGAAGATAAAGGGGGAGCTATTTTGTTACACCACGCCATTTCTTGATCATGCTTTATAATCCGGTTTATAATTACATGTACAGTGTATGAGAAAAAAGTGCTTCTTGACATGTCACTGTTTATAAAAGGTCTATTAGAATGTCTTCGCGTTCTTTAATACGGGTTCACCCCTTTCCCTGACAGTTTCAGCACACACTTAGGGGAAGATATGAGGACAGTCTATGATCCCCGATACACGGGGTAAACTCGCCTAGAGATGGAATCACTCTTTGCCGTGATTCACTACTTCTCGTTGTCTAATTTCCTTTATCATGTCTATCGTCTAGTCCGTCCAGAGCGAGTCAGACGTTTATTTTTGGCGGGAAAATGATATTGTGTTATTTTTTTTTTCTATCGAGGGTTAGGCCTTCTGGGGGCCTGTTGTAAATCCAAAGTTTGTACAGGCTTGTCCGTTCTCTCCCCTCGTTGCGGGAAATGACAATTTCTTGAGTTTCGAGATTCGTTATTGTTTGATAAGCCTGTGGCGTTTGACATGGATAACATATGTCAGACACAGTCTGGTAGTGTGTTATTTTTTCATGAAGGTAATGCATCCTCGATATTACACTTTCACGTTTCCTCGACATTTTCAAAAGTATCACTATTAAAGTTATCAGACTATATGGATTAAATCTAATGCAAAAGTAAAAAGAAAGTAATTTTTGTTTTGTTTTAAAGGATTGACAGAATGAGCAAGGGCGATTGTTATTGTTACAACATTCATTACTTACATGAAGAAATGTAAATGATATGAATGATATATACAATAAGATGTCGTGGTGGTATAGATATAATGTCTTTTATAAATTGACGATAGACGGTTATCGAGAGATAGAAAGAGAGAGAGTGAGAGAGAGAGAGAGAGAGAGTGCTTGAAGATGTAAATGGAAAGAGAAGAGGACGACGACATGGAAGAATGGGAGATAGAAAGAAAGATAGATAGATAGAGAGAGAGAGAGAGAGAGAGATGGAGAGACACATTTAGAGAGCAAGATAGGGGAAATAGGGACAGCAAATTATCGTTCAAGAACACAATGAAAAATGTCTTTGGCAGCACAGGGTGTTTAAAAAGGAAGAAACATAGAATTAGAAAATGAAAGGTGACAAGAACGTCTGTACGTATAGGTCACGGGCGTTATTCCAACAATGTCCAATTGTCATGAGGGTAATTTGAAGGCATCCTGAACAAGCCCTTTACCCCAATGCATCATTGAACACCATAATGAAAGCATGAACAGCTAAATGATTGAACATTAGTTTTTGTGGTCGACGTGACATTTGTCGGCTCGTGTCCGCAAAACGTGTCAATGAGTCTTGCAGATGGTTGGAGCTGAGTTTTTGAAAATGGCGAACAGCTCGACGTCTGAATGACCTATGATCGTGACCATGTGCCCTTTAAAGCAAGTCTCTACCACAAAACGCTCAAAGCAGACAGTCAATGAACATTCTCTATGAAACAATAACTAATGCATTTGCAATGCAGTGTGTAATCAGTCGTGTTCGTCACCGTCTCAGAATTACGGGATATTATCTCGACATTACTATAATTATTGACGAAATGACAATAAAATGTGACATAAATATGATTTCTAGTATTTGAGCGCGTTTCTTTTATTAATGTTATTATCTTTACGAATTTGAAGCTCGTATATTGAAGGAATAAGGTAGGAAAAAAAAAATCATTCGAATGATATTGTGTAACTGACTCTAGAAATGTCTAATAGACCAGATTTAGCCCTCTGGGATATTATGCTTCAGTTTATTCGTTTTCTTTTCTTGAAAGTGCCCCTAAACTGTTTATTTCTGGTGGCTTTTGCGGTCATATTGAGCTCATTTTGCTATTTTTCCATTTAAAGAAATACCCAAATAGACTGGTGATACCTGACAACATGGTTTAGATTTGCTTTCATGACTTTGAGGGACACGTCTCCCAGTCAGGGCGTCGCAAGACACTTTTGAACGAGGGCGTAGGACGGGGGGGGCGGTGTTCTCAGATCGAATTAGCTGAACAATAAGAAAAGCCGATCCAACGCTCTCTCTCCCAATGAATAAAAAAGTATCATCAATATTTTCGATTCGCAGATCAGGCTTAACAAATAATGAGATGGGAGGAGGGGGGGGGGTGTCACCTGGAATATCACCTGGAACCCCCCCCCCCACGACCTCTTGATCGTTTGGCAAGCCAAACGCCATGGACGCGACATGGCAGTCCCCTTGCATCACCATTGCCAAGAAGCCTGTCACTCTTAACATGTCAAGCTCAAGTCTGATGACTGGACCCGGCTCCTCAAACAATCGGGTTACTGATAATATTTGTCAATTAAACATGAGTGGAGGCACTTAGGGAAGGCATTGGACTTGAAGAGCATGGGTGTGAGCGACTGTTTGCTGTAGAGACGAGACGACGAGAAAAAAAACGATAAATTTTCTCGAAGGGGAGGGGGGGGGGGGGGGACTTTGTGCAAGCGGTGGAAAACCGGCTTGAGAAGGCTTGACTGCTGCATCAAAGAACACCAGTATTGGAATATATTTATAAAAAGCAAGGTGGGTGTTTCCAAAGTTATCATAATATCTAGAGCACCAAATAAAGGTGAGACGTATATGAACAGCTAAAATGGCGGTTAATTTTTTTTCACTCTTCTTCAAAATGGTGTTATATGCAACTATTTGCCCAATGACAATGCTGCATGACGCAACATGACTTCGAATGCAGTCGAGTGTCATGTCTATAAATATGAGGCAACATAATGCGAGTATGACTCTCTCTTTGAACAGCATGAAACAAAACAAATATTAATAATTTATAGACGTCAATTGACAGAGTGGAAGATAACAATAGATAGAGGGAAAGGCATGTTCGTTTTTCTTAATAAATATCAACGCGCATAAAATTACAGCAAAACAAATAATGAATCTCATGGGCGGTACATGATGTTGAGATGTGTGTGGCCGCCGACGAACATGGGACGGGGGAGGGGGAGGAGGGGAGGGCGGGGGGGGGGGGGGCTCCTAAATACCCAATTGAAAATAAAGTGGTGGGTGTGAACCGTGTGATCGATCGAATCAAGTGTTTATGTGAGACGAGACTGGTTGAGGCGTACCCTGAGGTAGCCTTCATCTCCATCCAACACAGCCAGAAGGTTACATGCCAATGATATAGAACAAACTTACGAAGAGTGCTACATACATCATGTACACCCACTCAAAGGCGCATTTAAAGAGAAGAATGATTTTTTGGTAGAGGGGTAAAATAATTTGTGAGCTATTTCATTATTTTGATGCCAGTTTCGGAGAAAGTCATAGTAGAAGTGTACCCTGACATGCATTGATTTTCAAACGCCCTCATATTTTAAATTTGACTGTCATTAGTTGAAAAGTATGGGTCAAACATTCATGCCACATATTAGTGTAGTCCCACAGGCAGATTTCTGTGTGCAGTACATGCGACTTTCAGCAATAATTTTTATCAATTTGATGATTCTGAAACCTCACATTTCTATTAACTTCAAAATCAACCTTTCCTACTTGCTTCCAGACAGGTTTTCACAATAATTTTAATCTCAGGAACAAAACTCGAATTCTTCTCTAACAAAAACCTTGATATGCAAGTCAAGTCGAAGTTAAGAAAGAAAATGAGAGCTTAAGTTATAAGAATATGTTGACTTTTCTTTATACCCATATACCCATAAGTCTGTTCAAATAATAGTTTGCATCGTAAGCTCAACATCCCCCGATAGAGAAACGAAAATATGGTCGTATTTATTTCCCAAATACCTCGTGGTTAACTCGGTTCCAGATAAAACAAAGTGAGAGTTATTCAATTCAGCGAACGGGAAAAGTATAATTTGGAAACCTTGGCTGAGAAAATTGGATCGAGAGTATATCTTATACGAGTAAATTAAACCTTTCGGCACGTCGGATGATGCAAAACAGTAGCCAGAAACAATGACCTTAATATCGGCTGAGGGGTGTGGACAGCGCAGTGACGTGACACAGATAGGAGAGAAAGGGAAAGAGAGAGAGAGAGAGAGAGAGAGAGAGAGAAAGATAGAAATAGGGTTTGGGGTAGGAGGGGGGGGGCGCTCTAGTATAGTGATAACCGTGAGTTAATAGAAAAGTGTGAAATGATCCTCAAGTTCAATGTCGTAAAATTGATCTCTTTTAGAACAAGATAAAAGTATCAATATTAAGGTCAACAACTATATTTTGAACGATCAAAAATTTGCATTCAGGGTAACACTCTCGCAAGGTATTTTTAATTTAGCTGTACGATATCATCTGATAGAGCGGTTACGATTAAAGAGGGAGACAGATTTATTTGGAAAAAAGAAAAACAATTGATGACAATTAGACAGAAAGTGTAGCTATACAAAAAAGGGGACGGCGAGTCAATATTTTATTAATGATAATTTGCATTTCTATAGAGTTGGAACGATATAGGGTTAAAGGAAAAGGGTGTAAGTGGGGAAGGGGAGGGGTTTCGTGACCTTTGCCTTTGAACAAAAATGTCGACGTCACGATAGTTCGAGCAGGAGTAAATTGTAACAGAGTCGAAATTCTGTCTTAAATAGACTTGAACCAGGCTTCTGTTCCAGTTTTCTTTAGACCGCAATATTTAAGTTGGAGGGTTTTTGGATTGGTTCTGTTTCGAATTGATGGTCTAACCTGATTTTTACCCCCTTGGCTCGTCTTTGTGTCAAGGTCGGAGATGCTTGAACTCTATTAACCCTCACCAAACTCATAAAGAATCCCCGGATCAGGGCTCGACAGCCAAGAAGGATGGTGCTTGTCACTTCTCAGTGGCGGCGGAGACGTGACAAGCTCATTTACCGCCGTGTTACACGGCCGCAATAGTGCAGCGGAGAATGGATACCATTCCTCCCATGTTTCGCTCTGTATTGACTGTATTGGCCATGTTGCAAGTGTAAATGGGCTTTGTATATTTACTGATGCGCCTGTATTGTGCACGACCGATGCCAAGTACGGACCATTGCCCGTGTTCATATTCATTCGTGGTCATAATTCAATAAAATGATAACGCTTCATTATTGAAGCGAAATAGTCTTGTTTAAAAAATGTTTTCGTCTACGGTAGATGTTGAATTACAATGTACATAAGATAAACATATAGGATTAAATAAATGTTAAATCTATTTGAGGAATGTTTGAAAGGTTTAATATAAAACAAGTCTCATGACGAATGTACCCCTCAATAGTAACAATTAAGTAGAAATTGAATAAAAAATCACGTATCCCATGTCGGAGTACTTGTTTCTAGGCAGCCACGCCTAGCAACCACTGTCCATGCCATTTTATGCCACACGAAAATGGGCCTATATAAGACAGTCTTTATTATGCGAAGGCAAATCCAACTTTGAATATCACGATAATAGTATCCGAAGTGTTATTTTGCAGTTCATGAACTAGTTTTATATTTTCTACGTCAAGCGTTTTTTTTTAATACCAATAGAACAGAGAGTGGAATCCGAGCATATTATTGCGCTGTGCAGAAATGTCTAACATCCTCAATGTTACAACGTACCTTTAAATATTTTTCAATTACTCAATTATATCTCACCTTTGCAAACTTTCCTGTGCGTGATAGGTTTAGACTGATCCCGGTAGTACCCCTCCTTGCAGTAGTGGCAGTACCTCCCGTCCGTGTTGTGGCGACACTTGAGGCAGACCCCACCGCTCTTTCTCCCCGAGAGTTTGTACAGCTCCATGTTAAACCGGCATTTGCGTGCGTGCAGGTTGCAGTTGCATGCTGTAAGAAGACAAAATGACAATTTATGAGTAAAATATAAGAAAATGATTAATTACGATGATCTCTTTGAAGTTTCGAGACTTTCGAGATTTCAATAGCCTTGTCCTACACCTCTTGAATTGTGCGAACATTGTAATGACGTGTTATATTATTTATGTAATCTTAACAGGACATCAGGTTTGATTTGGACTTGAGTTTATTTCTCCAAAGTCGTAAGTTTGTGATCGTGTTTAGTGCTCATTTTCGTCATGGAGTGACGCTGCTTGGGTTCTATTGTAATTTTGGCAGGCCCTATTTGAAATAGGACTATCCAATTACTTGTAAATTTGCTACATTGGTTTCCATAGAAATATACGTATTGTATATGTTTTGTCACAGTTCTCTTTTAAATATGAAATATGACGAGGTGATTATAAGAGACTGAAGTAAACAATCCCCGGGGCATCGCACTGACCACGGTTTAACCCAATTAATCCATTTGGTTCGACGAAACGGACTTAATTTAACCTAAAAAGAAAAACATTGATTAAATTTGACCATGTCTAATAATCCTTTGGGCTATTCTACCACGAAAAGTGGCATTGACCTGTTTAGGATTGCCCCAAAGTGTGTCAGCTTGTCAAAAATCTAGAATAACGTGCCAAGGCGATCCAAATATTTCAAAACCTATCAACACATGAATATGAAGCTGTGGGACTACAGGGATGACAAACATGGTCAAACGATTTTAATTTGATAGTTTACACTCTGGCATGCGCCTTCATTCTCGCCATTTAAATGTATCTTATATATTTTGTTAAACTACATATTGGTATATCTGATGATGAGTTACAGAATCATAAATAAGACGTGCCCTTAGAGTTGTGAGCTAAACATTTATCAACTTTAATGACGTGTTTCAGTGGGTACTATACGTGTTGATCATGATTATCTTTACATAATGCGATAATTCGCCAATAACTGTCACCACCATACAGGAAAATAAGAATAGTGTAATAATATTCACAACGATTCACACAATATTGTGTCAAAAGTTTGATGAAGGCCCATGTGTTATTCAAAATGAAAATTGATTCATCGAATTAAAACAAAATAAGTTAATTTGATTTGATTGCTTTGGATTTACAAATGTATGTATTCAAATGATGATGCCCGATTACGCGTTTGCCAGGAGACATAATCTAATTTCAACAATTTTAAATGGTTCCTGGAATAAACCTGACTTTAAATTCGATATCTAAGTTTCTAAATATAGAATTTGTCCAAAGCTAATTTAAATACACAGTTTTTCCCCATTTTCCTTATCGCCGATTGACCAATTGTTCAATCAAACACGTTCCTTCGCTGCATGAACTCCCTGCGACCTAGTCACGTGATACATAATTGTTGAGGAATTGGAAACAAAATTGTAGGAAAGGGTAAAAATAACACTATTCAATGAGTGCTGTCTACCCAGCTGAACCCACATCTAGGTGTGAAACGCGGAAGAGAAGAAACGCGCGCGAAACTAGAAGTACAACAAAATATCCCAACCGCAAACAGTCGTCTGCGTCCATTTGTACGCGAAGCATAATGTTTATTGACAGCCTACATTAGTAGGCAGGGTTGGTCTCTAAGAATACGTTTACTTCATAATTAAATTTAATTTGAATAATCATAGCGCGACGGAGTCGGAAAACGAAACGATAATCATTTAGGTGTGTATCGATCCTTCGCGACAAAAGTTTCCGCTCGGTCCGACAAATTCGATTCCTTGTTGCAAGTCACTGTGGAAACTTTGGGCACGGTTAATTTCATTTGTGTGGCTGCGCATTATTCATTTTTTCTTCTTTATGAAAGATCAAAAGAACGAAGGAATGCCAATAAAGAATTAGTTCGCACGTGTTGGTAATTCAATCATGACTCGCTGTGTTTGTGGTCAATTCGGTTATTTGTCTGGCTGAAAGATTTAAGGTGGCTCTTTTGACGGCGGATAAATAATCGTCCAATTTGATGACCATGAGATGCATATTTTAGGCACGTTATATCAACCACAGGACTTCCAAATCTCTCGCCTTTCCAGGGCCATCGTCACGTACTGAAACCATGCTGAAACCAAATCCCTTCTTGTTGGTGTATAGACCCGTTGAAGAGGCGATCACCGTTGCTTTAGAGTTTCAACATAATTTATGATTTTGGTCAGAAAGGTATTTAACAGCTTGAAAATATCGTTAAATCGTCACCTCGTATACATTATATCGCTCTATCCGGTTCCCACATTCCCTCGACAACCCCCCCCCCCAAGAGATATTTTAAGCATCCAAATAAAATTGTTCAAATGCTACACTATGTCATGTTATGCGGATGTTGATAATTTCACATTTTTTGTCGGGGTGGGGGCTGGATCGTTTTATCTTTTCTATTCTTGATGGGTCGAGGTCCTTAAACCATTTAAAAATTTCATTTTTACAATCGCAATGCAAAAATCAAACCATTTGTAAGCTTTATAGTAGGGATTGATTCCACGCAAAAATAAGGGTAGACAACTACCTTATTTCAAATGTACTACTGTGCAGACTAGACGCTTTTGATCGAGAAGCGTTATGTCAAGACTATAGTTTAATAGTCTATACTGTTCAATTCAAAATTCAAAACAAAATATGAATATTCATAAACAGGTGTATAATCTATATATATACGAGCTTCATACTATAACAAATAATTGTGTATTTAGTGAGTAACTGTTTCTGCTAATGTAATCTCCTTCCAGTCTACCACAGAGGGACTCCACAAACCCGCGGTTACAGTTAGGAAAAGGCGCTGGTAAACAGCGCTGATGGAATTTTGATGAAAGTTGAGCATCTATAACGACAAAAGCAGGAGATGAGCAAAAGTGTTGGGCAGTTCTACATTTCCAAATATGACCACGCGAACCTCATTAATCATATTCTAATTTAATTACCAGCACGGTTTTCCCATATTTTCGTTCTGCGGTAGAGTTTGAAATAATAGAAACGAGTTCGAAAGTTTTCTAGATATTATGATGACTTGAATTTGAAATGTCAAATGACGTACCAGATGGAGACTCGCTTTGAACTTTTTATAGATCAGTCTTGGCCCAAATTCATAAGCTAGAAATGTCATAAAGTAACGATATCTATAAACCTATGATCTAGATTACTGCAGAGTTAGTGGTAATTATGGCTTCGGCCAATAACCACATCTTTGCGGGAAAGTTACGTGAAGTTTGGTGGAGAAAAAGAAAATTTAACCATGACTTTGTATTGAAAAATATTTCCAAGTAAGATATAATGGCATACTCTACTGAAAGCTCCACTAATCACAATGAGAAGGGTCATCAAGATAGTTTGGATACAAAGTTTCTTCACTCTAATGGGAGATCGGGGGGGGGGGGGGGTGGACAGGAGCGGGCTCAAAAGGTATCTGGGAAATAGAATAAGAATATAAAGAATATACCACCATCCAAAATGTGTGGGCAATTTTGAGACCACAATATCTTGAGAAACCTTTTAAACCAATAAATCAATCCCCTGTTATAAGTTACATGGACCTCGCCGTATTTTAGAACAAGGGGAGACAAATTTGATATATCATAACCGCACAAATGTACATTTGTATCAACACTTACATGTACCGAACACTCATGGTACAGGACAATTCATTACTGATTGTGATAGCATTAACAACAATACTTGCATAGAGTTTGCGATTTTCATACAAACACACATTTTGTGTTTAAAAGCGGATATTTTTCTTTTCACAGTCCCATCATCTTTACATAATGCGGCAAGTAAATATTGGCGATGTGAGCCCAGGTTCACCATATTGAGTAGATACGGGTGGAATTTTTCTTTTCAAAAACTCTTATTTTTGGAAGAATAACCGAAGGTCATGGATTCAACGCGGAGAGCAACAAATCAAATATTGACTCAACGTATTGGTAGAATGATCGCAAATCTGACAATTCAAGTCTTTTCATTCTCAAAAGGACAAAAGAACCTGTCCATATTTCTGTTTGCATATCAAAGTGGATAAATATTTAATACGATTAGCAGACACTTATGGGGAGGAAAAACGGCTTTGTATATCCTGAGAAACAAGAGCAAATCAGATTGTTGAGCAAGTTGCAGAATATTAAAACCTTTCTTACGGGGAAGAGAAATAGCTTTGTACATTCTGGATTACATGAAGATTTCGTCGCTGAAATTTACGTAGACTTTGGAAAGAACATCTACAAATTTGAAGCAAACTATATTACACAGAACATGTTTAAAATGATAAATACAGAAATGGTGGGGCCCCAATATGGATAAGCTTTTGCTATTATTTAGTATTAGAGCGTTCCACCTAAATTTATAAGACGAAACAGAACTTGATGGGATTAAGATCTCATCTCTGCGAAGAAAGCAAAGTTTGAATATAACATGGGTTTTGGGGGAATCAAGTAAGCGCCAGCAAGCAGGGTTTTCTACCTAACCGCAATATTAACAAGACAGAATAACCATTAGAGTGGAAAAGTAAAAAGGAAGCATTGATTTTAATTCCACATGATGTGAAAATTGTGACTTTAGCAAGGTTTGAAAACTAAGAAGCACGGCTTGCGGTTTGTTGTCACGCAGCTTGAAGCCGTTCTGAAGGACGGGTGAATTCGAGGGGCTAAAATTTAACTAGATTATGAGACAAAGAAAGTCGTCTATTATTGAAAATGAATGAAAATTTGTGTCAGCTTATGGTCTGCTAATCATGCTTCATTCATTGTTTCAAGATATAGATTGTTGGAGCGTGGTAGGTCCATGGTTAGAGGAAGTTCTTTTGAAAGAAAAAACAGCTCTACAAAGATTCTGACTCAAAATTAACCTTGTCAGATGACGGGGGGGGGGGGGGGGGGGGGGGCTCTAAAGTCACAACTGTTATTAGATCATAACTTTTGATAATAGATAAGAAGCATATTTTCTAAATGAAATAAATAATTTCTGCCCCAAGCTTGATCAATGCGATAATGGTTTAGGCAAGTAGGTCCATGGTTTAAGAATGTGGGCCCTACATAAGCCTAGCACACTACAGCCTGTACAACACGTACTGTATGAGGATCAATCGTGTATGCTACGTCAAATGAGCAACTTTTGTCAGTGTGCAGCATATGCGACGTGGTGACGAAATCGTATGAATGAAAAAAAAAGGAAAATTGGAAAAAGTAAATAATGGAAAGATAAATGGTGTGATAAAACATCAGACGAAGGGACACGGGGGCCCTGAAAAACTCGCACGGAGAGGCGTGAGAAATCGTGAAGCCCCGCTGTGGGCCAAACACACTCCATGAATGGAGCATGACGCCAAAGCTTCCGAGCGGGACTGCATATTCATTCAGCCAGGCTCCGACATGTCGAAAAATTCGCATAAGCTGCCAAAATGGGCACATTTTGCCTGTCCATTGAACGTAGTAAGCCAAGGGTGCAGTAGTATTGTGTTAAATAGGAAGTTCTGCCCTTCTGCATGGCCTTTACCTCAAGAAAAAGGTGAAAACCCTCCCGTTCTTGTGAGTTTTCCTAAACTGATATCCCTCTTTATGTAACAATTTCTAAAATGGATCATAATGCACTACACTTGCTTTGAATATGTCTTGAATAAAGTTTCTAGTAAAAGTAAATATCTTCTACTCAAAATAATATCTAAAGTTTTCTAAAGAACTTATCGTAAAGTAGGTCAAAGAACAACTAAACGTGATGTCTCGGAAATTTTAACGAAAGAAATGCGGGTTATTGGAATCGTTTGAGAGTAGAAAATTTCACCTAATATCACAGAGAGGGAAGGGAATTTTTCATTTGAAAGTGTCTATCATTTATAAACACGTGCTCAAAACTATTGTTGAAACTTTAATCGATTTATTTTGTCTGATCAGACATTGTGAATACGAGACCTCGTCGTGCTGTTGTACATGTAGTCTTTTATACTCCCCCAGTTGTTATGTGTTTTCATAACAAAACGATTTTTAATGAAACTCTCCCCTACACAATTGACTAAATCTAGGTAAATAAAACAGGTTCTGAAAATCTCGGCGCGAAAACAGATAAAGCGCGGCGTTCCTCCCTCGCATTCTATTTTCATTGCATCACGAGCGACAAAACTCAATAATCTGAAAATGGATTCCCTAGTTTCGTCAAAAGAATCATATTACCATTCCTCCATAACCATCCATTTATTCTCGACAACAAACAGGCTTTTCAGCAAAATGTGATTAAAAGAAAACAGACACATGTAGGTCGATCGCTTTTATGGTGCCATCTGATATATGAGCCCTTTTATTTTTGCGTCTCCTGAACACCACGTCACGTCGCTATCGAAAGTTTTTACGTTTTTAAAAACTTTGTGTAAGTGCATATGTGGCTTTTCTTGATAACTTTGTTGGAGTGCTTCATAAAAAGGGTGATTTTCTTTTATGTCATGTTCGAGTGAATCGTGCTTAGCTTTCATATTGGTATTGTTTATGGGAAATTAGAATGGAGACAAGCACATCGATTGGCTTTTAGAGCAATATCAAATCATTCTTAGAATGAATGTAAACTAGATCTTACGAATTATAAAATGGATCGTAGTTATCAGGTATGTTATGAGGCTAGGATAGAAGCCAAATTTTGGTAAAACTAAACTAGGCAGTAAAGTGACCTTGTTGTCTGTTTGTTGATTTGTGACGTTTCAATATCATTCTGCATTGACTATCGAAATAAGGTTCGGGTTATGTAATGGGTCATTGTGATGTTCGCATTTTTCCAGAGGTGACGCACAAGGCTATTGACAATTTTGAAATTGCTTTTCGTTGATTTTTCGAAAGTCTTTGCGATCGTAATTAAAGCTAAACACCAACAACATTACCAGGAAGGAAAGAAGGGGGTGCAAAGTAAACACCCATCAAAGGTAACCGCCCAAATCCTATAACGAAATGGCATTAACAACAGCAGCGATGCAGTGAGAGAGATAATGTATGACGTCACGGAGCAAATGTTTGATCAACACGTAGAAAGAAGAAGAAGAGGCAAGATCCCACTTCTTAAAATTTGAGGAGGTGTAGAACAAAAGGGGGAAAGTGTGGAACCTCTCTTGGGGTACACGGCTCTTTCAGTGTTATCCTTCGAATGTGTCGGGTGAGTGGTAGGTTTACCATGCAATTGATAGGTTTGTGTTGAACAAACCGGTTGGCCTTTTCTCAGTCAACTACAGAGTGGGTCATGAAAAAAATGTTAAGGGGAAAACCCCGCTGAGTGCATATGAGTATTGCCTGTAAATACAGAATATGACTTATGATGTATCGTGTGAAAGATGTACGGGAGAAAATATTAAATACACTCAAGATCATATAATCCTGTCTCGGAGAGAGACGTTAATAATAAATCTCATTCAATTTATGACAAATATCACTTCTACTATCGAATGCCTTTTATAATATCTAAGAATGTCCATTTGACAGACTTGTTTATAATCCAACTTGGTGTTGACTCGATTTGGTTAGTATTCGATTGACTTACATATCATCATGATTACAATGGAAGTGCATTATTTTATGTTAATCACAAGCCTCATTTACATGGAATTGTTTTGAGACACCTTGTACTGGGGGCCAGAAGGAGCTTGTAGATTTTTAAGTGCGCATCATACTGATTGAACACGGGCGTTAATTGGAAGAAAGGGTCCTGCTGTCAATAAACAACCGGGTGTGAACGGAATCCCTATCGATCTGTTTGGTTTGGAACATTAGTGACAATCTCGTGGCTTCTATGACAAAACACCATCGAGAGAGGTTGTAGGATAGCTGAATTTCCATGATGCCGTGGTGCTGTTTAATACTGTTTTATACATTTTCATTGTCCTATTGTGAATATGCGATCACTTCAGGAACAGTCCTTTTACATGGGACAGCAAAACCATATGTTTTTAATCACATGAGTTAGAAAGAAAAAAAAAACTCATAACGCATTTTGTTTTACCTTTACAGCAAACTTTGATTTAAAGTCTACTAATGCATAAATAGGTCTATCAAACTATTAGTTCGATGAAGATTAGCATACAGTGAAACGCACTAACTTGATCTGAGATCGGAACTGCTTAAACCATCGTAATTTCAGTGAAATTATTGGTATGTGTGTACTTCTTTTCATCTTTTTCTGCGAAACTGACTATTACAATCTTAACGACTGATTTCACATAACCGAGCGTTAGCAAATCATTTAATTGTCTTTTATTTTGTGAACCCACGCTGCTATGTCGGGATGGTCTCTATTCACACCACACATGAACCATAAAAAATGTTCTGCAATGGATACAGACAAAGGAATATATTATCGGGCAATGTTCGAGGAACGAACAAACCGAATCGTATTCTCACTATGAATATGACTGACAAAGAAAGCGGACAAAATACAGTTCCTCAGGTAGACAAGGGAACATCCCTTCACTGCTATTATGTAAAAATGTGTAGAACAGGTGAATATGCATGTGACACATTTTTACATAATAGCAGTGAAGGGATGTTCCTTTATCTACCTGAGGAACTGTATATTTTGTCCGCTTCCTTTGTCAGTCATATTCATAGTGTCTGAACCTTGTTGTCAGTAATAGCACAACTAGGGCAGAGTATTTCCCAGGATGGATACATGAACACGCGAGTCAATCAAACTCTCATCAAGAAAATATCGATGAAATTCCCTTGGTAAATTATCTCGCGCCGTATTCCTTAGTTAAGGTGTGCACGATCATAACAACTACCTCAGGTAGACGGATAAGTATTTCATGAATGCCCGTAGGTGTCCCCGTAAAGTATCTATGTTACTCGGTAATCGCTTTTCAAAGAAAAACATGATTTGAACATGAACGCGGTGAACTGAATTCTTCTCGTGTATGTCCAGCATGGTTGTGGGCGCATTTCTCATCCTCAATGAACGGAAGTATTTGACACACATACCATTCCATTATATACAATGATATAGGGGCAATAACATATTTTTGAATCTCTCAAAATTCCATAAATTTACTTTTTTTACTTTTATCCACGTGAATAAAATTAACCAAAAAACAGGAGCATGAAGGGTCGCTTTGTTGATGATTGTTGATTGACTTCATGATCACTAATGAACATCTAAAATGATAATGTTGACATATGCGCCATTTGCTGACGCAGGGCTGCGTCGAAGTCTTGGACGCTGCAGACGAGAGTTCAAACGTACAAACGGTAAATCTAAACGGTCCCAAACATTGAGTGGAATTAATCACTTGCGCACGCACTAATGGCATTCGTAAGTGTGATCAAATCCATATACCATCCTTCGATTTATGTTCTTCAACTGCAACTAAAGAAATGAGCTCAGATAGACATGTCGAAATGTAAAACCCAAATCGTGGTTCTGCTCTGCGTCAAAGCGTCTATTTCTAGAAGGTTTTTGACCTCTCGAGTTACTCCTCATTTCGATCCATTTGGAGAACCGTCTCACATCTTTTGGGAGAAAATTTGAACTTATTTCCAACCCAATTTCTTGATTTCCCAGCCCGACTCAGCGGCGTTTAGTATCTCGTAATACGACTTCACATGCAATTAAGCCATCGCTTCCGAAAACACTCATAGTGGATATGCCCACGCAAATGACAGACTAGGTATATATAGACACGATTCTATGTCTTGGAAAAGAATGAAAGAAGACAGAAGAAGATAAGGAGGGTAAAATAAAAACAAGCAGTAGCTACTGGCATTATCTACTGTATAACTTGGTGTCATTGCGATAAATGAATACGTTTAATTCTGAGGCAGTCGCAACAAAAAGTCATGTATAGTCCCACGTCCCTTTGCTCCTACCAGGGATCGTCTCCCTGCTCCTACGGCATATTGGTATGACCAGGGATGTCATCTTCCTGGTATGCCGTTCCTTTGGTCCCATGGCCACTTTGTCCCGAGTCCCATTGGTCCGACGGTTCATTGGTCTTATGTCCCATCGGTCCGATGAAAATCTCAAACCAAACCCCGATAAGGATCGGAACCAAAGGGCATCTAGTGAAGGGAACACTGCTTTTGGAAAGTATTACTGTGAAGGAAGTAGTACTCTCTAGATAGATCTAAACATGCTAAAGGAATGGACTAAATCAGTCAATGACTGGTTCATACAGGACATTTACTAACCAATGATTTGATTGGTCGTTGCTTCTTCAGAATGCCACCAATTTGGTTATAATAGACACTGATAGTTGGTGTTCAGGAAGGTGGGGGAGGTGTTACTTTCCCCCTAAGACATCATTTTCTCCCTCCCAGCTATGCAGCGCGTTCCTTTAACACCTCTACAACACATTCGGACCTTGAAAGTAAATTGCTTAAAAATGGCAATGACAAAAAGAAGTCCGGTTGTTCCCCTTTCAACCCTGTTGAACCTTTTTATGTGTTTATCATAAATGTTTTCAACTTCGTATTTTCTTCACACCCATGTAGCACAGGTGGGCGGTCTACATTTTTATCAGGAGTTTCCCGTCCGGTCGGGTTTCAGGTGTATCGCATATTGCGATAAAACCCCGTGATATACGAGGCATCCCTCTGACTAATTTGCTCGTAAACCTTGGCAGATGCCTACTATGCAGCGGCGTAGCCAGGGGACACTGGGGCGTATGGGCGTGTAACCCCTCCCGCAAATGAATACCGAAATATGGGGTGAGAAAAAGAAAGGGTGGAGGGGGGAAAGAACATGAAAATGATGAAATACAGATCCTACAACTCTCTCTAAACCCCGCCCCAATCGGTGGTCATATTCACATTTCCTTAAACAACAAGGACCCCCCTTCTGGAATGACACCGCTATGCCACTGATGGGATGGTGATACCGGAGAACGGAAAACAAACAGAAGGAACCTCATCTCACGGCGGGTACACCGGGTAGACCAGGGCAGTGATACCGATAAAAGTTTGAGGAATAACATACCTTTGTATGTTTGGACATTTTGTACAACACCTTTCGCCTTTACAGAAGACGCTTGTGTTGATCATTAACATGATGTATACGACTAACGATGTAAATCGATGACAGACGGCCTTGTCAGTTTAGATGTCGTAATTTGTCAGGTAGTGGGTGGACATAAAACAGTATCCTGCCTAAATTATTGGCACGTTGTCCCCTTGTGGTTCTGTTCTTGAAACCCAGTCTCACAGATTTGAACAGCTGAACAGCTACAGTGTATTTCGTAAGACCGCATTTCATTTGGATTTATCGGTTCGTTTTTCTGTTCTGTTATTTCTAGTTCATACAAAGATATAATTTTAACGTGATAATACACAAACACATAAACACTAATTTCCTATTAATACATGCAGATTTAATCACTTAGTTACCATGGTTAATATCGCGAACAGAGACAAGTATGTGAAGACTCTACGATAGACCCACTTTTCTGACCCTTCTTTTCTAGGAGTTCTGGAAAAAGAATTCGATGGAACGGGTGATATTCAGGTCACTAGCGATACAAGGTGAACGCAAACAACACATCATCTTTTTCACTCTTTTCGCATTTGAAGTAAAAACAGAGAACGAGCAAATATTTTCTCTATGGTATCTTTAAGGGGTCGCAAGGGGAACGTTTTTCGAGACATCGATACTTGGTGCCCCTTGGCACGTTGGGTTAAGATGATGGAAATCACGTCCCGTCCCATGCAACAAGCGAAGGAGAGGATGTGATTTCTCTTGGAAACCAGAAATAGAAGCAGAGGGAAAGGAAATGTTTCGTCACGGCATTCTAGGGGAGAGGAAATTCGGAAGGCCATGCCGTGGGCTTGCTAAAGAAGATTCCCTTCAAGTTTACGAAGCAGTTTGCTATGTCGAAATAACGTTAAACATGTATTTCGATATGCATCCTATCCATGAGTGGTAACGAAATGTTGACAGAAGTCCTGCTACCATGAAAATATATTCGTTGGACTACAGGAAAGTTTCCTCTAATTCTCTACTAGCTAGACCAAACGAAAGATCGCTTTGAATAGCATCTTGCAACGTAGAAAGAAAAATCGTAGGGATACAAGATCATGTCACCTCTATAATCCAACAGGGGAACAACTGTTTGCACCTTAACCCGTTCAGATTAACCAATCTATTTGTCAATGAACTTCAAGACTACAATGGGTGAAAGTCACGTATGAATGAAATATTTCACGTTGATCAAAATTATTTTGAACTGAAGGTTTTTATTTTGACATCAACCATCTCGGTCCAAACGCCTTCAGTCAGATCTTTAGAACCATTGCTGTAATAACTCCAGGGGGTGTTTCACAAAGATCCTAAGTAGAACTTAACACTAAGTTAGACTTAAAATGTATGGACAGCCATTGGAGCCTTAAAATGAAATATACTCAAAAGCAGAAATTCAAGTATTTTAGACTTTTTATGAATTCCACATTCAGAACATGAAGTCTCCTTGATAATAGAAAATATGAATGATTTGAATCAACATTTTATGCCTTTCAAAATAACTTTTACAAAATACCTTCAAAGATGCTAATGGCTTTCCATAATGTTTAAGTCCAACTTAGAGATAAGTTCAACTTAGGATCTTTGTGAAACACCCTCCTGGTAAACTAGATAATTCAGCTGCGAAACCTTTGCTCAAGTTACAAGCATATCATATACGGTTTATACCTGATCCCCAAAATCTGAAAATATAAAATGCAGCTAGGGTTCGCTTACGTACATGGCCCGAATTAACGTCAGCAAGACATGCAAGGATATTTCAACTGCAGTTTTCAAGTTGATTGGACTTTCTGGGCTAGGGTCAAATGCAAATGGTACCTGTCAAAACACGGAATAGTTTTGGCGGTAACGAGATCTGGTCGTCTGCCGTGCTTTGAACGCCATGGCCAAATGGATGATGATTTTAACAGTCCCGATTTCAGATCCATTTCAGTTCTTTTACGCGGGTGTGAAACGAGGATTATTTTGTCAGCCTGCAGCGAGCCAGCGCCTCTGGATCAATGCCATTAGCATGTGAGATGGGTCCCAACAGCATTGCAGTTCGTCTTCAGTCGAATGCGTTCAGTCTGTAGTAGGAGCTAGCTGAATTCGTTATTATGGTACATATTCCTTGATCCAGGGAAATGTGACTTTATAGTCACATCTCCCTGCTTGGCCCAAGCATGGACCTTCTTAGTAGGTCCATGGTCCAAGCATCTCACTGGTCCAAGCATAGACCCTACCACAAAGGTCGATGGTTCAAGCATCATGTTTGGTGATGAACATTATGATTGAGGACCTACAGTAAAGTTGGTTTTCAGAACACAAACTGGCAAAAAGTTCAAGGATAATGGTGATAAGGCCATTCCATATATAAATGTCGCAAGCATATGATATGCGTTACCCTTCTGAATATTCTCTCATATCATCAGAAACCATTCAGGAACATCATCATGAAATGCATATTTTCGGAAACATGAAAGGCGTAACAAAATGCTACTAGCAATGAGGCTAGGCAATATTCCATAAAACATACAGCAGCCCTGGTGTATGGATGTGTACGTTTATAATGAAGGGTAAGGTTAACAATTATTGCGTCTTTTGGTTGTTGTATGCATCATTCTATAAACAAAACCGACACAGACATAAATGGTTCACGGTTACAGTCCCACCCATAGAGCTTTCTTGTAGTGGTTTAACGGCATCCAACCATGAACCTACTAAAGGAACGTTGGATATAACGTTCCACATCTTTCAGCAGTCATTTGCAGTGGTAATTGCTGGCACCTGTTTTCAACTCCCACTTGGTGAGGATGTGGAACCCCTCCTACGGAAAGACTAAGGCCTAGATCTTGATTAATAAACCCATGGAGGTCTTGCGTTAATATTTAGGTATGTGATATGATTTTACGGAACATGATATGGTGAACCCGTAGAGAAGGTGCGTGCCGAATGCCAAGACAAAGTAAAGATGGCGTCGTTGTTTTACAAGCTTTTCAAGACTGCACTTGAATTTCTTAAGTAAAAATGGGTTTACTTTTGACGAAACTATTCAGTCAATTTAATAGGCTTCAGTGGACTGGAAGACACATTTTGAATACTTTTTAGAGGCGTAGTTTAGTAACTCATGACAAAAGACTATATCATGGTGTACTACGAAAAATGCTATTTATTAATTTATTCTATATTTCAAATATACGGTCGCGCATTCTTTGAAATAATATTTCGTCCTAAACTATTATTTTAATGTTTCATTTCATTGATTTCTTGTCACCTTGTGAAATAGTACCAATAAGTTGTGATAATTAAACAGAGGATAGTGATGACAATTACTGCAAATCGATAACGGGACATAACTATTAATATTTGATCCGCAATCACCTACTAGTAGATCAGGTAATATAGAATAGACATAAGCTCAGAATGTGTATGGAAACCATGAGGCATTTGTAACAGTTGTCGTGTAGGCCTGCATGAAGACATGCCAATAATAATATTGAGCCTAGCTGCTAGTAGTAATAGAAGATATTAAAAATACTAAGTATTTGTGAGAGCTCTCGCCACAAAATGACAGTTCAGAAACTCTGGTTAATGAACCCTTCTAAAACTATTACATTCTGTTAAAAACTCAAACCTCGGGACAGGAGAGTGAAATTGAGGATGGAAATATTTTGGTTGCAAGGGTGAAGATTATGCCTGCGAGCACTGACCAAAGCGACTGTGAAAATATTGAACTGAGGGGTACGAGAGACGCCAGGAGCAATCGAAAATGGGCGACATGGGTGTCAAAAGAGAGGATGGAAGAGAGAATAGAGAAAAGAAAGAGGGGATAGAGGAAGAGATAGAGAGTGTGAGATAGAGAGAGAGAGAGAGAGAGAGAGAGAGAGAGAATGGGCAAGTTTTTCGGGGAAGTATCAGAGATCAGTAATTTGGAACTCGTGACTGGGTTAGAGGGTGCCCAATTTAGAAGCAAAACACCCTCCAAACTTGACTCCAATCATGTCTACATATTCTCCTCGTTCTGTCTGCGTCTTTACCACTTTCATTTCTCCTACGAAAAATCTTTTAACCGCGACCCTCAATTCAAAATGTTGAAATTAAATGTACACGTTTATACAAAAAGATGAGCTTCTGAATGACATTCTCGGGGGGGGGGGGGGGGGAGGAAGACATTTCAAAGAAACCATAAATTGCTGCTAAAGCAATGTATTATTGATTCATGACTAAAGAGAAACATACAGGTTAAAGAATATGAAACATTCAGCTGTATATAATTCAGAGAAAATATGTTTCAGACCTTTTCTAGCTCTTGCGGGTTCACGTACAAGTCATTTCTGAAGCAGGCCACACAGTCTATCGAAAGATAAGCAGTGTAATCATACTCAATTTATCTGATTCGTTACTGAAACGAAAAACGGCGACATTGGGCTAACAACCAATTTTCGAGTCATGATCGTTTGATATTACGGTTAAGAACATTTCATCATGGAGCGACACACATTTCATGATATGGGCGTTTCATACGATAACATGCGAAGATATGCTATTCAACTTGCGCAACGTAATTTCGATGTCTTGCTATCATTTAGCAGTGATATGAAATAATAAATGATACTACCCTTACTCATCCTACTCCTCCTTACAAAACCTACATTTTGGGAGCCAAATTATTGCTTTCATCTACGTCCATATCTTCGGAAGACAGTATTCGGGATAAATGACCTTCTTATCATGGTTATCAGCTCAATCAACTGGAATAAGTGTGAGAAATCGATGAAAATTTCTTCTGTTAAGAGCCAGACAGCCAACATAACGGCGTTATCTCAGTCTGAAAGTATAATGAGTTAACTCCCTTCGCTCTTTGGTCATGTCACCTTGAAGTAAGGATGATTATTCCCCTTTTACCCTGCCATACCCAATGATAGAAACTGCTTTGGTGAAAAAAAGATACGTACAAGATCTAAACATCGCTTAGTTTTAGTTTTCGTTCTGTTTAATGAGAATATGAAAATTAATTCAATTATTGCAAACACTCTGCCGTCCAGATGCGACATCGGTAGGACGCAGCGGTTATGAAATTAAGAAAATGAGTAAACGCCATTTTTCGCATTGAATTAACAGACCGAAAACATGCGATTTTATGCCTCAAAGTACATTTGTGGGTGCTCCGTACAGAAGATGTCTCGAAGATGATTGTCTGTTCGTTCAACCGAGTGTCCGAATCATAACATCGGGGCGCCATCGGGCTTAGAGTCCGACCTATACACAGTTCATTAACGTCCTCTCGCCGCCTCTCTGATTTAAATATCGAACGCGTCTGGGTTGTGATGACGAAACAATGGTCAGACGATAATGATATTCATTTCTAGGAAAATAGGTAGAGGTTCTGAATTTTGTGCGGAAATGTGGAACAGTTTTCCCCTTTTTTAATCAAGCAATATTTGGGAGAGTGTCTTTGGGATTCTGATAATTACTAGGTCAACTTTGATCGCGAACATAAGAGTTCTGAGAAGAGAGAGAGAGATAGAGAGAGAGATACAACAGGCATAAGAATTTCCAAGAATTAATGTCGAAAATACAGCAATCTGTTTCACACGTGACGATTAATAAATACATGAACAATCGAAAAAGATCCATGCTTTCCAGTACTGAACGGAGAGTACAATGCACGTACGATTTTACAAAAAGTTTTTTCTTTCCAAAATAAAATGAACAACGAAACAAAAGAATATTTGATTTGAGAGTGTCAAAAAAACCCTCATACTTTATCTATAAAGCGACTATAATATACGAGATCGGTCAAAAAATACATGTATATTCTTTGAATACAAAATGTTTGCTCAGAAAATATGATCTAGGACCTGGGACGAAATTATCTTAGCCTAAGTGGTTACTTCAATGTCACGGGTTAAACAGACACACATAGTCCACCCACTGTGAAGGTTATTACCAATTATTCAAGATGGCGCCCAAACTAAACTCGTGTGAGGTTCGGATTCGCAGAAAGACGTAGCCAACCCGCGGCGTTCCAATTTTAAAGAAGACATTGCTAAAGCCAGCGATGGCCCTGCCCCTGCTGATGGGGGCTATTATGGGTGGAAATTTGCAACTATTGTACGGTTATAACCTCGGATGTCCGCCAGAAATTAGGTTTGTTAAGACAGGAGACTTTGTTCGACCCGGCGATGACCCGGCGTGGCTGGCCGCCCAGACCGCGAGGGTTCCGTCGGCCATGGACGTGTTATGTACGGTGCCTTTGACGTCCTGTATTTGATTCCTTTGCGGACACATAATGCTGTCCTAAGACAGGATTGACCATGAGTGGACTATTGAGTGACCGATTGAAATAAGGGGCAGTCAGATATCCTGTTTGGTCAGTATTTGGACACTACTGTCCAAAGGAAAAGATTATTGACCAAGTCTGTCGAATGTCAGATGGCGAACTGTAGAAAGGCTTAGTCTAATGTCCTGTTTGGTCACTTCTGCGGACACTAATGTCCCCCAAAACAGGACAGGTCAAGATTTGGTGTTTTTCTTTAATTGCTGGATTGTAGCAACATAAACAAGGGGGCAATCGAACGTCCTTAATAGTCACTTTTTTAACTCTACAGTCTGTATAAAAACAAGATTATCGACCAAGTGTTGACTTTTAAATTGGCGGTCTTTATACAAGGGGCAGTCGAATTTGGGACTGGGAAGTGTCTTTAAGTGGTTGAAGGGAAAAATGGGGGTGTCGCTTTAATAACGGATGTATGGTTAATATCAATTTATGTTTGCTGAGGACAGCCTTATTAGTGGGGGCATACCACTGAAGTGGTACTATTTATCAAAACACATCGCTACATTTGTAAGCGTACGGATGTGCGGTTCATAATACATGTAGAGTTCTGTTTAAAACTGCAATATCCTAATAATATACGTTACTTTTAAATACTTTCCCATACCAATTTTAAACTTTACAAAAATAATCTGCACGGTTTCTAATCTGACAATCACTCCTACATTGGTGGAATATGTGGAACAGTGGGTAATTTTGTTTGGTCATTTTCTATGTAAGGTCAGCGTTAACATGTGAGGTTCAGCATCGCTCAAAATTCGTTGACAAGACTGGATTTAAAATGAAATTGGGCTATCTTTGCAAGGCATAAGTGCGACTTTTCAGAGCTTGCCTCCCCAATGTGAATGTTCGCACCTCCATGTTTATCGCACGGCGAGCAGTGGTTTTAAAAAGCCAAACAAATTCTCAGTCGATTCGCTTCATTCGCTAAATCACGATACATGCTGGGAGAAAGTATGCATGTTCTTCGAAAATTTGATTAGGAAAGGGAGCGAGACTTGACGCTTTGGAAATAGTGCATGAATACGAACGAGACTTCAGAAATGAAAGTCATTCGAGTGCCTCCCATATACTAACCAGGCTAACAGTGCTACTACAAAAATAGACTTGTCGCGGTTGCATTTCTTCTATTTATGGACTTCATTTGATTTAATACCAATGTGTATGTCTGGTGTACCAATAATTTGGTCAAGGATAGACATTCATGAATTCCCAAGATTTACATTTGTATTTTAGGATTGTTAGATTCTTCACCATTCACGATTGAAAGAGTAAATACCTTTTTGGGTTTATATTTCAATTTAGACTGTTGCTGTCTGTAGATAATTGTTTGATTTATGCAAGACGCGTAACTCTTACTTTTAAAGAAGAAATCGTGTAAGTTCCTGTACAAGAGTCATCTTGTAAACAGTTGAGGAAACAGTATGAAAGGGAAAGAGGCATTTGCAGAATGTATTTATACTTATGGGTGACACAATCACGTTGTCTACATATTGAAACGATATATTAGAAGGACATATTGAGATGATGAGTAGTTAAGTGAAAGCAATTGTTATTGATATAATGAACAGAGGACGTAATGGCATTAGAGATATTTCTCGATTAAAGGTGAACGAACGTTTAATGTTACACCAAGGACTGTCAGAGAAAATCATTTGCAGCTGGGTAGAGGGTGGATGACTGGTTTTGTGTGTAAACACCAAATAATGTGACAGGCTATTGTTTGATGAAACTAGTCAGACAAAATTTGCGGATGTCTTGTTTGCCTCCCTCATTCTATTGATACATTCTGAAACTAATAGCCCTTATGGATTCCCCTTTGTATTTGTACAATAGAGGACACCATAATGGTCCTAATTAGAGCGAATCCCATTTGCCCACGAGTGTTTGCTTTCGGTTTTTAAGTTGGATCTTTACAGTTTCCCGAACAAACCTCCATACCCTATAGGGTTTCGCTGATTCTAAAGTAGGATTATAAGCTCATTAACCATCGTTGACGGAACATCAATTGCGGTTCAGCCTCCCAAGGGGTGTACATGTCATTTCTTTTGACCAAAATGACCGATTAAATTAGAAAAGGGCGGAATATCGTCGATACTTCGTCGCAAGATAACTACAAGCTTTGCCCAAACCGTTACAGATTATAGACCACCCTTTCGCTTAAGCCTCTTTTTCCGTCGGGAAGTGGTATGCTATACAGTTTTTTTTGCCTCATTTATCATACCGGAGAAAAAAAAAGGAAAGGGTTTAATCGTTGGTCCATAATTGAATCGAAACTCTTAAGATGTTTAAAGGTCATTACACGGTAAACGATCGTTACAGTGCATATTCATTATTCATACAGGCACAACAATACGTTGTTGGCTTTGCGGATTTTCTATTTAGGCCCCCCTCTTTATTGGAGCGCGAAGAAAAAGAAATTTCGAGGTCGGGGAAACAGTTTTGTGAGGTACGGCGAAACAGTTAATTCATCCAAAATCATCCAATTACAGACGGCAAACTTTCACTATCTTTTGTACACATTTCTTTCTTTCAATCCAACAACATAATTATGTTTCATTCAAACCATAATCTATCCGTGATGGCTCATTTAACCGGAAGACCCAGGCATGAAAAGGGCATAAATGAGTCGTGCGTAATTCCTCATTGACTCGACAACCGCTAGCTTCTGTCAAACAATTATTGGATTTAAATAAAGCTACCGTGCCATTATCGTCACCTCCCACTTCAATTAGATTACAAATATGACCAATTCCCAGAGGATTAGACCCAGTTTGAATACCCTTTGACCATAAAAATCGCGATGGATGAACAATCGACGGAACGGGTGTGAGGGAGAGGTTGAGTTCTGGGTGTGGTTTTGCGTGACAAAAGGGGGACATTAGTCAGAAGAATTAACAAACAACGAAACCGTTAAGAGTTAAAAAATATAAAAACTATAGCATGAGCTGGCAATAATTAACCCCTTTTCACACTTGGCGTGGTGTTGATTTTTTATTCGGAAGATATTAATCATGGATTGTTTATTGGATCAGAAACCAGGGGAAAGAGAGATGGAGTTGATGACTGCGAGTGTGACGGTCATCTTGACTGTAATGCTCATCAAGTGCATGAGTAATGAGAAAAACTGTGCTAAACTATTTTATTCTTTTGTTAGAAGGTAATGATAATGGAAAAAGCTCATTGCATATTTTCCATTCATGCGGTTAGTTCGCGGATAAACAACAATAACAGAACGAAAACAACAAATCAACAAACAAATAACAAATCGCATTCTTGACAGCGATATTCATAAAGTAAGCACATTGAAAAGTATTGTCAATTATTCTTAAATAATCTTTCGAGAAATAAAATAAAGGTTTCAAATTCTGTAATAGATTTTGTCTTCTTATCCGATATTCTGAAAGCAGATTTACCTCAGCCCGTTTTGGAATATGAAAAACGAAAGAAAACTCTACAGGCCGACTTCCACATCAGTCTGAAATGACTTATCACTGACTTTCAGTTTACCCATGTTTACAAGATGGGAGAGTCAGTTTCCCAAAGCCAACATCTAGAATGTCCATGTTTATTTTCACCACGTCTTTTGACGAAAGCATGTGACATCTCTCTTTTCGAAGAGTGACAAAACTGAGGAAGGGATGACACCTTGGGACAAGAAGAAGACGTGCGTAAGCGCAGTGAGGACGATTTAAAAAAAAATTCTTTCGAATTGGACTGGAAAGGGAACTGAGGAGATGAGGAAAGAAGGGAGAGGGAGAAGGGAGCGAGAGAGAGAGAGAGAGAGAGAGAGAGAGAGAGAGAGAGAGAGACGGACAGAGAGAGAGAGAGAGCGAGAGAGAGAGAGAGAGAGGGAAAGATATAGATATATGGATTAAGAGATATATAGATGAATTAATATATTTATAGATAGATACAGTATGGGCTAGAGGGAGAGAGCGATACAATAGTCAGAGGGGGACAGACAGGTACACAGAAAACAGAGAGCATGAGCTTTATATTGAAGAGAGAGAGAGAGAGAGAGAGAGTGTGTGTGTGTGTGTGTGTGCGTGTGTGTGTGTGTGTGTGTGAGAGGGAGAGAGAGAGAGAGACAGACAGACAGAGAGAGTATGACAAATATGATGTCAAAAGTGAACAAATACGTTCGTGTTCTCCGGGGTAAATAAAAACAAGCAGGTCGCTTTTATTGTTCAGGGAGATCGCATTTTTTTAAGAGGTGGTAATGCCCGGCGATAAAGCATGCTCTGTAAAGCAATGTATTGACACGTAAGGTACCCAGGGACACATATCAATGTACACGAAGACGTGACTCCCGCCTCATCCAGAGACCACACTAGATGCCATTGTGAAGAGGAGCACTAAAGAGGGTGGGGCTTGGTAAAGAGAGGTAGGATGTCTCAGAAAGGTTCACGTCTACATCTAAAATTAAACATGACACGCGCGAATAACACACCATAATTGAAGAACTTCTTTGCCAAACCCCATTTCTCCTATTTTATCCCTCTCTTTTCGATGTACTCCTATCTTGTATCTAGTAAGCTACAGCAAAATACGCACCACCATTCCCATATAATAATAACGAGACAAATATTTAAAAAATAATCAAGTGCATGATAAAGAAGCTACAATAAAGATGAAGTCGATAGAAACGAAGATATTTTAGAGGATGAGAAAGATCGATATAGAGATAATGAAAAAAGATAGAGAGGTAGATTGAAAGAGAGAGAGAGAAAGAGAGAGAGAGAACAATGGCCAGAGATATGGATATATGACAAGAAAGCAATACAAAGAGAGAACAGAATGAAAATGGAAAGATGACAAGAGCGAACGAGAAACATGGAGCTTAAGCAATATCGAGACAGGTTGAGAGTAGCAAATCTGTCAAAGACAGTGGAAGTTGTTAATCAAGATCATCCGATGTTCTTCAGGGTGTGAAAGATTTGTAGATGAGGCCCAAGAGGACCCCTTAAGGTGTTACCCCTGAGGTCACCCCGTCTGACCCGTGTTTTCTTGTTGATCATTATCCGAGATATGATCTTATCAATTTTTTTGATAAAAGAATAGGAAATTTCTTGACAGGCACGGTTATAAAAGACAGATAAAGAGAGAAAGAGAGTAGAATCTCATCGTGATTGTTACACTCCTCAAAATGTCAGGGCTCGGTGCAATGTATTTGTGAAAAAAGAAAAAGAAACAACAACACGTTTTATCTTTACCGACCCCGCAGCATGAAGGTTGAAAAACAAGCAAGGGACAATATCGTTAATTCATCATAATTAGATTAATAACCAATTTCCTCTTATTCTTGTTTCGAATAATCGTAAGAAAAAGCTGTAAGAAGATTGGGAAATGAGAGAGAGAGAGAGAGAGAGAGAGAGGGAGAGGGGAGGGAGGGGAAAGGTGGGGGGGGGGGGGGGGGCTAATTTGACTGCTTGAGTTCTTTGCAGCGAACGGATCGTGGAGGAAATAACAAAAACAATATAAATGTACTTACCGAAACTTTCAAACACAGTACAAACACGAATCAATGATAGTAAAATCCCCTTTACATGTACCAGCATCCAATAAAAATATACACGTAAGACACCAGTCATCTATAGTACAAATATCCCCAATATCTACGGCTGATGAAAGGAAATGGAAATTGAAGATGATTTCTCAACTGATTTCAAGGTGCAAAGGTGACATCTATAACTGGCATCGCAATCCCGTGAGCCTCGCGTGTCTGGTATTCAAAGATCCGAAGGGGATTACCCCTAATTTGTATGAATAGGGGCAAGAATGTCATCACTTGAGACTCTTTATTATCAGTTTAAACAATCCCTGATATCGAGAGTTAAGGAGGAGAGAAAAGATCGTTCGATTTTCGACTCTGTTCCTCAGAACCGATGAAAGCAGGATTTATGTTCGGTAATAGAAGTAGTAGTTGCATCTGCATATGTAATGACTCACATGAATGGTTCGTGGTATATGAAAATACGATCTACTGAATATATCGAATGTGAAATGAAATGCAGAAATAGCTAGCGAATATGAATATGATTAAATATATATATATATAAAGGTTTGGAAAAATCAAGTAAGTAAAAGGCTCAGGAGTTTGAAAAGTAAACGGTAAGAACAAGTCATGGCAAAAGAAGGTCAACACGATAGAACGAAAGCCAGGAGACATTATGACCACTATCATCAGCATTTACATTTGATGGTTCATGATTACGGATGCGATTCATACAGCCTACTAAATTAGAGGCATGTATGAGCTAAAGGTGTGATTTATGGAGCCGAAGAAACAGAGCATGATCAACAGAAGACATGAATGTTTCCATGCAAAAGAGAAAGAGTTATGTGATATGAAAAGAGAAGAGAGAATTATGGGATGATACTAATAATATGTATGCTCAACTGTGAGAGTCTGGGAGGGGAAGATGTTCTAGCCCGGGGCTCGATGACATCAGCCCATCTTGATGTCATCAAGCCACCTGGGAGTAATCAACATCTCTTTTGTCTGACCTCATGATGAGGTCACGCAGACTGACGTTTCCAGACAACAGGAAAGTAATATCATCGAGGTAAATGTTTGCAGAGATACATACATGTAAATATATGGATAATATCCCAATGGAAAAAGTATTTTTGAAGAGAACATGAGGAAATTATGTAATCGAACCAAATGTTTCACAGATACACGGACATGACTCAACGGAAGGGAAATCTTAAGAACATCTTTGACCTAGGAGTTAAGGAAAAGATGTCACCAAAGTACATTTCCAGAGATGACACAATGAACCCCCCCCCCAAAAAAAAAAAAGGAAAACATTTTCGTACTACATGTAGGTCCATGATTCGGCGAAGGAGTGAGGAAATACGCTCACCCAACCAAACGTTTCCAGACCTGTATAAATGTATGCATGTCAATTAAAATGATATCAAAAGATAGAACATTAATCTAAACACATTACATTGTTGAGTAAATTCCTGAAAGGACGTTGCATTCCGACCAAAGCGACACATCTTCTTACAATGTTGATTTGATCAACGTGAATAAAGCTGTGCCTTCCTTAAGTTCCTTTGGTTATATATTTTTGAAAATCGAAATTGTAAGCGAAAAACCCTTTAAAATAACTATAATTGTTCCCGCTGTATTGGTGTTTATTTCAAATCGCTTGGAGTCACCAAGAGTTTGGCCGAATAATGCAAACTCGCGAGCATTGAACTCTAAACTTTTCGCCTCATAAACCAGTAGCCGTAAGTTGTCTTCTTCTAATATAGCTTGTTGTGTTTTCCTTTTGACCAATTCTAAAGCATGTTAACGAGTTCCAAGTCTTTGCAAGGTAAACCCTCCAAGATCTAACGAAATCTCTTGTGCTTGAAGGAGGTAATCATCAGACCATTTGCTGGTTTGTTTAAACTTTTCCCTGCTTTAGATGATGACCGTGGTCTTCTAAACATCCACAAATTATTTACAACAATAACAAAGTGGCTCTTGGAGGCAAGTTTAAGGACCAACCTCCACCTCAACCTGTCAACAGATTGGACTTTTACCAGAGGGACAATCGGTAGGAATAGGAAAAAACAAACCCAGCAATGAAAATTGAGAGGAATTGGGAGAGAGATGCGTTGACAAAACAGCATTGTCGGACTTGCTGCAAGGTATAAGTGCGGCTTAATCCTGTTTTCTCGAAGGGGATGATATCCCTGATGCATTTCTACCAAAACAAACCCACGCCAATGGTGATGCCAAGTTCCTTGATGCCTTCTCGCAGCTGCATCTCCGTCATCCCATGCCCCCTTTCCTATAGGAACGATTGGTTTCCTCTTGATGTTCACTCCGCACCACTGCAAATTATCCTCAAAACACGTATCCAGTACATCCTGATACTTTCTTAGCAGTAACAGAGTGCGTGTTGTGTGGAACAAAACTTTTTTTAAAGAGGAAGTTGAATTAGACTGGTAAAGGTGGACAAAATAATTGTTGAGTATTCTCATTCTTTTTAGGTCAGTTTGAAAGAAGTAAAAATAAATAAAGAATGGAATGTCTCCTGAAAAGGACAGGTCTTCAAGTACGCTTATATCCGAAATTTGATGAAAAATGCAGGAAGTCTTTGGATCAATCTTACATGCCACATGTGCTTTTGTCCCACATACACATGGCTCATTAATAGCAAGAATGAGTAAATTTATTACCATTTTGATGATTCCAAAACCTCACATTACACATAAATCTGCATGTGCTACAATCTTTCCCATATTGCTTCCGAGCAGTTTCTTTCACAGTGCAATTTCTTAAAGGTAAAGACCAGTTATGGTCATGCGATTGAATTGTGAAAGAAACGTTGTGGAATCGATCAGAAAAGGTTGATCATCTAGCATCTAGCATCTGCAAGGTTCTGGAATCATCAAAATGATAAGAAATTTGGCCCATTCTTCGTAAAGTTACAAGCACTATACACAAAAAGATGTATATGGGACTACCCTATATCTCTCACAGACCATGAGAGAAACGAATTTACCTAATATATGAATTAGTAGGCGGTTTCCCGGCAAATTTTTTATCATCATGTATTAGTCAAAACATATTCTTTCACATGATTGGTAATGAGAGCTTCCATTTCATTTTTTGAAATTGGGGCGTTTCCAATACTGGTCTTTACCTTTAACCAGAACCCAACTACGTCTTTAACAAGAACTAAGCTCTCCTCTTTTTAATCTGATTAACTTTATAGACCGGATAGTGGGCGCTGTCCGGGGGCTCTTCCTCATTAAGTATTTAAAACTCCTGCTTGAAAAGTGTCAAGTTTAGCACGGTTGCAGGAAGAAATTAATACCGTCTTGACGTAATAGCCGGTAGAGATAATCAGGTAATTCAAGAAAAGTAACACCCTCCTAAAGGGCAATCGTGTGCCAATTTAGTACACTTGTCCATGTATTTTTATCGAGGAAAAGAAAGAAAAAATAGATTAAGGAACTTGTAAATAATCATGATAATATGAAATCCTTGCAGACCGAGACCGGGTGGGGCGGTGAAAATGAAGAACGGAGAGAGGAGTGGGATTTAAAATTATATAAGAGGGCGCTCAACATGGGAAAAAAAAGAAGAAAAAAAGGTTGTGCACCAATACTAAAATGCAAATTCGGTAATGAATTTCATTATCATCAAAAATCGGAAAACGCCTTGACTGTCAAAACCTCTATTAGTGGATGCGAGGTATGAGAGAACGATAAGTCAATAACTCTATTCGTATAAAATATATAAAGGTCCAATGAAAATGAATTATCAAAAAAACATTTTCTCTTGTAAAAGCTACCCCTATCCATCGAAGCTCGTAGAACATCTACAGCACCACAGGTACATACTCAGCGAGATTTCCTGCGTATACAAACAGGATATAAGAAATATGAATTCTCCGCTATCTTTTTCTATAAATAACATTCGAAGGGGTTCAAAAAGTGTTTCTTGGTGTGGAAAACATTCCATGATCATGTTGATATCCCTGAGAGCTCACGGCGCCATAAGTTAATGTCAAGCCGTGAAAAATGTTTCAACCATGCTGATCATTAGAAGGTCATGCTCTCGAAGGTCAAAGGTCACTCTCGGGAGGTGATGAAGGTCACGAACTTTGTATCCGTAATCTAGAGGGTGCATCGAGATCGGGCAGATCAGGTCGACCGTGGGGATTAAGATTCGGGGGGTGTTGAAAACTATCATTTTGATTGAAGAATAAAAGCCTAATAGTGGCTTTTATTACCTAGGTATGGTATTTTTGTCCAAAAACGTTTTTGTCATGCCCTGTTACATACAGCAGTAATTTCATGCGTGCCTGATACACACTTTAACATGAGTTATGACTACAGTGTACATACATTTTACCTACTATGTTATCTTCAATAATTGATGAAAATTGCGTTTACATAATTATTGCATGATCATTTTACACACCCACACTCAGTGAACACATTGTGGTTAAACTGTAGCTTATCACAGTAAAACAAAAAAAGAGCATGCACTGTTGGGTAAATGGTCGCTAAATTAAAGTAAATATAGCTAGACTTTGTGTATATTTATCCCAATATTGTGTAAAGATTCACTGTGTGTGTGTTTGCGGGGGGAGGGGGGGGGAATGTAAAGTCAAATTACAAGTGCCTTCACCGATAAAAGTACTACAGTGCTCCTAATCCTATCATAAAGCAATGTTTTCTTTATCAAAGAAACACGAATAAAGACATATCTGTCAAAGTCTGCGCTCTTCAGACTAAAAAAAACCCCTCTCTCTAGGGGAGCTGTAGACCTGTTGCTGTGTCAGAACATGGTTGTTTCCTGTCCAAGGTAGGGCCTGGTGCTTCGCATCTCATCCTCAGATCTAATCAGATGCGACGTGTCTCAATGCCATCGCAGTGTCATCTTCACAACCACTGACACATATTATCTTACATTCAAACATACAACGTACCCATCATTGCAACACGCATGCACACTGTACGATCTATCTCATATATGCGTTTGTAGGTCCACGACGACGTCCATGTATTAATCATAATGGAAAACAATTCAGGTATTTTTTTATAAGAACGAAAATCCTTCGGTTATGTCAACTATACACATGATATCTGTTTATATGAGACTGCATTGCTTGTTGGAAATGTTGGAACATTTTTAACTCGCTCTCTCATGTAATAATAATAATAATTATCCTTGCTTATATAGCGCCTAACACTTACTTTATCAGAAGTCTCTAAGGTAATTTAAGGAATTTTCAAACATTTTGGATTTTTTCCCCTTCTTCTTAATAAACCACTCTTTACAATTGCAGACATTGGATGTCCAATGGGAGAAGCTAGTAAAGATGAAATGAATTGAAATGTTATATAATTCTGAAATATAAATGAAATAACCAAACGATAAGGCCTCCTTCTCAATCTTATTCAAATTTAAATAAATCCTCAATCTCAAAACCCTTCAAAGATTGGAGGTAAGTGATTGAAAGTCGGCGCCACAAAACAAAAAGTTATCAACTTGCATCAGCTGTTCTTCAAGAACAAAAGTGCAAGTTCGGGTCACAGAAAGCCAAGGTATGTAATTACAGACAATAGGCATGTAGCAAAGATCGAAACTGCTCGTGTTATCAAACATGGCGGATCTGTCGAGAGAGAGGCTGAGACCCAATCAAGCTGATTCATATAGCATTACACCTCCGATGAATGTCTTAGGGATTATCCGAGGTTTCTGTTGCTTGACAGGTTCACACGAGAGCCTTTATGTTTTAGCTCTAAGTTTTAGCTTTAAGTTAACTTGTTGTTAGGGACCATGCGATTGCACTCATGGTTACAATACTTTCGGTTCAGTCGAAGTTTAGCCATGAGCTTTATGTGCGGACGCAATTAACTTCTGGGTTACGCCAGCTTGGAGTTATAGTTAAAACGTCTGCTTGACTGGCCTGTACTAACAAACTTTAAATACTCGTTGTTCGGTCCCGTAAGAATCCTCGTCGCTGTTAATAAATCGTTGATGATAACATTGAGGTTTCGAAAATGTAAAGTTTAAAACTACACCGGTCCCGTGTAAACATAGCTCATGTTACTCGTCTCCGCATGAGTTTGCACATAGGCAATGATCCATTTGGAGTGTTTATACAAAAGCGTTCTGAAACCACTGTTCAATGACGAATCGACTTTGGCAATTGGATGTCCACGGTGTTATCACATTTTGCAATGGGTTCTGAATGAAAAGTTAATCAGCGACGGGATGAGCTGTAGGGACAATCTATGACAACGGCGGACTCAAAAATGTCAAGTCATGTTTAAATTCGATTTATTTAATACGATGAAATTGAATGTGATTTTACTGAACTTGGCAGTGCATCAGTTTCTCAAACGGGGTTCAGAAAGAGGAAAGACATATAGCCCCGAGTCATCGTTTTACTACAAGGAGGGGGGGGGGGTAGTTCAGAAAAGTACTTTGCATTAGAAAAGGGGCTACTATGTTCTTGAATCATGCTGTTTTCTCTAAAAACATTTATGTGGGCGGCACAAATATTACAAATACTTTCATGATATTGTAACTATAATTTGCCAATGGATAAAAGTTCACTAAGACTTTGCTAAAGTTCAAATCATAAAATTTTGGTAAAGAATATCAACAAATGAACCGTGTGCACTATGGGGGATTAAAACAAATCCAAGTGTACAATTATTACAAATGTTAGATTATAGAGTGAATGAAAATTATAACATGAATCATGATATACTTTGAACAATAATTTTAGAGACTAACATGGTCAATAATCGTTTAATTGAATAGATCTGACACCCATCTGACGCACTATAAATTCGCACTGTCGATCAAAAAGCAAAATCCATGCATTAGCCCGTGTTACACAGGCTAAGCGAGAGAACACTCATACAATCATTATGAATATCCGTACTTTTTCTCTAAAATATCGAGGGCAAAAGACTCCTCTTTAACCTACATCTCGGTATCCTCTTCGATGACCCGAGGCTATTTTCAAAGTTCAAACATTCTAATTGTCTGACATCCCTCGAGGATCATTCTTCATGTCTTCTCTAGCTTCGCTTTGATCGATGTGCCTCGAATGATCCGAGACGACCTTCAGGCAAGAAGAAAAACTTGCCCAGTAAAACTATCCATTTTTGTCAACAATATCGATTGTTTTGACTTTGCTTGTGTTGGATGTAAGATCAGACTTGCAGTGTAGAATATAGGTCTATACTTCGACAAGTTATTTAGACATGTTTATATGGTCATGAACATGGCATGAAATATTACTTGTATTTCAAAGTTATATGGCGGCAATTTTGCATTTGAAAGAAATACGAAATAAGAAATTCAGTAGATAAATCATCTAGAAGCGTTCTGAAAAATTCTCAACTCCCACAAATTCAAGAAACATATTTATATGTATAATGTACAACAAATGTTTTCAGGTGGTTTGAAAAGGAGATTGATACTGGATAGAAAGAGCGACATGTGGACACTTTGACATGTACAGTGTAACAACTAGATGGAATCCAGAACATGGTGTCCAGGAAGTCCATCTCTACCCAACGTTTAAAAAACGGCACCCATCGTTTGTCTATGGGGGACTCGGGATTTACCAAAGTCCAAAACGTTTCAGCAATTGCTTCTTGGCCACACGGTGGCAAAGACGTGTAGGAAATCCATTCAGGTGATGACAGCCTCGTTTAGCCATCTTCACCTGACACTTGAGTCGAACTTCTCACCTGCAAGTCAAAGTTCTCATATTACCCAAAGGGGGTATGTGCAGCAGAAATCTCCGAAAATCTGTAACAACACACAGGTATTAGACCAGAGACTTTCCAGTATTGAATCAATAGGCGATGTCGCCACATTGAAAGAGAGATGGTAACTGTCATGATATATTATCATTGACAGGACTTGCATCTGGACTTTGCCAATTTTCTTTTGGCATTATCAACCAACACTTGCACCGGTTTACGTTGTCTTTTTAATTTTAAAGATGCAAAAGTGCGATAAGTCGACGTTAAGTCCTTGGTCGAAGTGACATCAAAGATCCCACTGGGAAAGGACGTATCCTGGATGGATTCAAGACTTCCTTTGGCACCAATAAAGCCATGTATCAAACCTCCAAATAGTTTGAATACACTACATGCACTAGCACGGTAATTAAACTTGCAAATACTGTCAACTCATCGAACAACCATTGACAAAAAACGTAGAAACAAAGAAAAATTCTAATCTTGGTGCAGAGAGCCCGGGTTGCAAAATTGATGATTTGAGTAGGACACCACACTTCGAATAATGTTGATCAGTTGGTTAAGACTGAGTTGAAAGACAGTTGGATGATTATGTTCATCAGATCACATATTTCAAAATATTACGAAGACGGCATAATTAGCACAATTATAACTATACCTGGAATCCGTTTCACAAAGCCCTTTTTCAATGACAAATGACAACAATCAGTGACAAATCTGCATGTAACCAATCAGAAGCAAGGATTTCACTAGCTTATAACAAAAACTGTCACTGATGACAAGTTTTGTGAAATGGTACCCTGGTGTTAGAAACACCATCGAGATTTGAAAAGAGATCCCGAACAATGTATCGGTAACCACCATACTTTCAACAGCTATTTGATCCGCGTATTCCAGGTAGTTGATTAGAGGTGGATGAGAGTCGGATTGATTCTGATACCATCATTCATCTCCTAGTCAACTGGCTCTATATCAAATGGTTCAGAATGGCTGGTCCCGGAGGCTGTTTTCAAAGACCTTGTCAACCTTGGACATGACCACGGTTTGATGCACCCTGTGTCGTGACATCAGAGCTCATGTTTAATGTTAAAGCTCAGTCTTGGGACGAGATCCACAATGTTCTCAAGATGTTCGCTAAACGTCCTGAGGACGGTATTAAGTTTTTTTTACTGAACGTTCATTTACGTCCCTAAACGTTTTGTGTTCCCTAGGACCTGTGGGATAAAGGCCACACTATTAGCGGTATCATACTTATTTCTTATTTCCTACTTACTTTTCATGCGTATTGCTATGACCAAAAGATAACTTTGATATCTTCTTGGGACGACCAAAAGTCCATTGTAGTGATAGTAATATACAAGATCTGGTAACAAATGTGGTTATACGATGACATATTCCTCTTGAACATCATGATTTGATTACGAACACTTACAATATTCCAAAGAATGAAAGCATAAATAAAAACTGCCATATTTGTGACTCAACTGGTCAAGATCACATTATTGTATTCTCCGTCCTCGAATTAGTTATTATGATTGACCACAAAAGGACACTTCTTGGAAATCGATTCGTTTGATCCATATTCCTACTGTACTACCACGTATGCTACGAGGCTACACCTTAACCTGTTCACCCGTAGTAGACTATTAACATAAGAGCCACCCTATTCCCGTAAGCAATGGGCTAAGTTGCGATTAGTGTAAATGATTATCAAACTCAGTTTCCATACCAATGATATTTCCTTTTATTACAACCCGTCGCTATAACCGGTTAGGACTGCTGTGCTGACGGTGAGACTTACAAACAAGTTGATTGGAATCCATTCGATTGAACGAGACTTCGTCGTGTTTCTATCGTGTTACCGTTAAATGAGAGAGCCCAAAATACAACAACCCTTGACGAACCAAGGCATAAGAAATACGCGTGGATATGATTTAGTCTGTATCGAGTTGTTATTTTGTTTGCTAAAATTTAGACTGGTGATGGACGACAATCTCCAATAATCTTGTATACAATATGAAAATAGTAGTTTTGTATCTCTTTTGTTTTTCGGATAATCATCTGATACATATGACCAGATAGTTTATTTGTTTATTTTTTAATACTAAAATCAATATGCTTATCTAAATCAGTGGCATATCCATATATAAACACGAGGGGTGGAAATCTATGCAGATGGGGTGGGGTAATACGCTCTAGCAGTTCTTTTGAGGTAGAAACACTCAGCTGCAAGTAGCTTTTCTTCAGGGGGCAGGGTAACCCTGGCCCAAACCCCATCCTAAGGTGATTAGGACATTTAGTTAGATCTATCAACTTTCACAGGCAATCAATAATCAAGATTGTAATATCAGGTCGCTGGACTTTACCACATCAAAATGATTGATTTACGAGAGGGACGTTTTAACGTTCATTCTTACTCATGATCTTATGGATCTTTCTACAGCTACGGTGAATAGGGAAACATGGAAATAATGACGCTATTTGCGATTAATTGTATAGGAAGGGGCAAAGTGCTTCGTTTGTGTATCTATGAATCCAAGCAAGCGATGAAAAGGAAGCCATGCATTAGCTACGGAAGGGCAGTACACTCGTTAACGGTTAGATTCTGCTCATATTACGCTGGTGGGGGTGGATTTTTCCTCGTCAGTCTTCCCTAAGGAAGAGCATGAAAAGGATGGTAATGAAATAGGAAAGCCCCGTTTTCTTTGGGGGAAACTGTCGGAAGTAAAAGTTGACTAACACGAACAGGTTTTTCAGAAGGAGTTACATTTCTAAAGCTTTGAGGAGCTTCGATCTGAGGGGGATTGATGTTTATCTGAGAAGCCATCTTTATTTTGCGAGTATACTGCCCCTTTTCCTCAAGCACTTCATTCCTTTCCGTTTTGGGGAAAGAATGATGATGAAAAGTGATGTTAGCTCCTTCCTGCGATACGTCATGCATCAGCCTATGGGAATCTTAGACAAGCACATCAACAACTCTCTTCCTCAGATGGTGTCCTTACGTTTACTTAATAAGAGAAGCCAAATACTCTTTCCTCTAAAACACACGATTACCAACATGACAAATACTTCAGCAAAAAATTAACCTAAGACAATATCAATAACGTGGTCAATCACATAATGAATTGTGCCAACATTACAATAACGTTCTGGGTAATTCGGAGATGTTTCGTTTGAAAATATAATCATACATGGAAAATGACCTGGAGTCGATTTCTCGAAAGGTTTTGTCATCGTGTTCTCAGTGATTTAGAGGAACGCTTAATATATCGCCGACATAGAGAAATTAAGAATTTAAAGTTTCATCGTTGCTTCCAATACATATCAACTCGGCTCTTTTGGAAGAGAGTTTGAAACTTCACTTTAAGTTTTTTTTTATTCAATGTTTCCGTTCGGGGGAGAGATACCGATGTCACTTTTCAGATTTACAACTCCCTCTTTACAACTCAGCAAGAGGATTCAAAACATGCCATTTTTCATTCGAGATGTATGAAAAAGAGAAAGAGATGATACTTTGCCAGTCAGATGTCTCGAAGCTTCAAGTCGTGACAACTATGGCACCCTTGGGGAACATGGCACAAACCAAGACATAAAGGTTACAAAACAAAAGTATATTTGGGGGTTGTAATGGGAGAGGTTTCAAGAATTAGAGACTTGGGGGTTAGGAATGCATTTCATTTAGTCATCCATAAATTTCCTGTGACATTTGTTTCCCAATATCTACATCTCTTATTTCACCGAGTTCCGCTATGGGAAAAGATGGGTTGAAGTTTCAAGAGAAAACACGTCCTAAAACAACAGAACTGTCTCACATTTAAATTGAATGACACCCACAGTATCCTGTAATGTTTTACAAAATCCGATGAATGATATATTCTTATACAGTATTCAAGTATATGTGATGATGTAGACTACTGGAAAGTAAACATCTGGATGAATGATTTAGAGCAATTGAAAAGTGCACACTATCCGCAGTTCCTTACTAGAGCCTCCATTGACACAGGCATCGTCGACTATACGTACGTAATTTTACCTGTGTATCAAATTATTGAAATGAGCACTAGACGCGGGTGATAAAGAAATAAATGCAATCTTGGAATGAATGACTGTTAGTGAATTCACAGGAATAATGATTATTTAAGAGGACAAAAAGGATAGAATCACTTAACGGGCTTCAAAGTGGGAATATTTCAGGTCAAACTATGGGTGTTCATAAAGAATGGAGGTTCGGTTTGTAAATGTGTTTGGTGCGATTGTCAGTATTTGATGTCATTCAAAAGGGGGGTGAAAGAAAGAAGATGAGTTCTCCCGGTTGAATATGACGCATCTCGCCTGAGGGGTGAGGTAGTTCTTATTATCGTCCTCTTTGAAAGAAACGACCCCCTCCTGACCTAATGTCACTGTCCGAATAGGGTCTTGAATGAATAGTCGATTCTTCCGTTCTCCGTTCTTAATTCCGTAAACCTCCCGGCATACGACTTACTATAGGACTGGTTTAGATTAATTTTTTCGCAGGGGAATCCAGCAAGTCTTGGTAATCGAATTCTGTTTTTTATATTTTGGACAGATCGGGTAGGTACGATAACCAACTTACGACTGTAAAGTTCAAACTACACAATCTAATATGTCTATATGTTATTTCTTAAATATCCAGTTTGTACACCATCCAAAACTTTACTTGTTAACTTGGTCAAAGTTCTTTAAAAGGATTTTGTTTGCACTTCATACGATGATGTTTTCATCAATACAGAACACCTAAATGAAGAAAGCTCTGAGTTATACATTTGCTGTACGTGCAATAAGCAAATTTCCTTCACAAAAAGAGAAATAAATACAATTTGAATGTCAATTGAGAATACATTCAAAATTCCAATTCAAATTCATTGATTTCAATCTTACCAGATAGGATCATTCTCAATTATTTTATACACTGGATAACAAATTCAAAGATAAAGTTGAATCTTAAAAAAATATGTCAATCTGTCTAGTAAGAAGGCACTTTTATGATGTAAAGAAATGTTTTTATCTTTGTGCAATTTTATGATTTCTGCGCCTCTTGTGCCCAACACTAAACAACTTTCAAGGTGTTTCAAACAAAGGCCACCTTAAGCATACCATCATTGCAAATGACATGGCGATCACGTAAGAAGTAGGAGGGAGGGGGTCTTTCCCCCAGGTGCTAGACGATTCTTTTTTAACATCCCTCTTTGTCCGATGAGTGGAAATCTTCAAGGGGCTCGAGTATTGTTCGAGGACTTTGGAATAAAGGAAGAAAGAGAGTATAAGATGTCTTCTTTGTCGGTCCAACAAATTGACGCAATTACCACGTCTCTTTCAATTATCGGGTAGAAGCACCGGCTGAATAGGGACACCCGTAACTTAGTGGTTTAGGTGTACAATATCGTATTATTACACGGATAAAGGAGTGTCAAAGGGTTCGGACTGTCTGTGGAACATTCTCGGACCAGTGTTTTGTAAGCGGACCAAGCCTTTGAAGATTTGATGGAAACTGATTCATTTTGTAACTCTTGCTAATTTAGACGTGTTGGGTGGTATTGGTAGCACGCAAGTTTCCTTCAATGGAGATAATGATGTGTCAAATACGTTCGTATCTCACAGCTTGAAATATCACGTACCCCTGCATAACAAAGATCAGATGGACAACATAAACAATGACATCGTGTATCAAATGATGACATCATTATTAACGTTCCAATAAATGAAGTTTGCATTACATTGAGCCACTTACTCTCTCTCTACATGAAACGATCCAAGCAAACTTAATAAAGGAGAAAGAAGTGGGTCGAACATTTTCTTATAGTTAAACAGAAAGTGAACCAACAGGTAGATTGGCTGAACCCATCAACGACCCGGTGCACAGGGAAATCAGGTTCATAGACCCAGGGTGCACAAGCGCTTAGGATTGTGAGTTCATCAGTGGTTGAAAAGGATCTGGTATCCATGATTTCGTAGAAAGTAAAGGCTTTTCTTGAATGTATTGTTACAGTTTGTGCGCGAACGAATGGCAGTCATCAATAACATTCAAAGAGCAAATAAGAAAGTGTCATTTCAAGAGTGAGTGGCAATGTGTTTCCTAAAAGGAAACTCATATCAATCAAACTGTGTGTCTGCATGGTAATGCTGTGTATCAAAGGAAAGGAAATGTTGAAAAAATTCCAACGCTCGGAAAAGAACCTTCACGGTGTAATATTAAACGTTGAAAAGAAACTTGCACATTTCTGCAAAACATCACGACAATGGGGGAATGTTTTCATGCTGGCAGGCAACCATGCAGGAATAACAAGGTCCTCCATTTTTCAGGTTTCAATTCGACTCCGAATCCGTGATAGGGGAAGGTTTTCTCTCCTCGACGAAGAAAGTGGGTGTCATCTACCCCTCTTCAGACAATGTCACCCAAAACATTATGAATGAGGGGTAGCAACATTGAAAGTCTTGCAAAAATAGCAAGCAAGGGCGTTTGGGGAAATGCTCGGGGAAAAGTTTCATGAAGGACAATAGTGCTATGGAGTACGCTATTACTGCTTGGAACCAACAGTGAAAGATACACAAATCTCACTCGAGTGGACCTGATTTTTTCGTTTGTTGTTCGGGGGGGGGGGGCGGGGCGGCGAATATACACTTCTAAGCTTCCCCTACATGCAAATCAAAACTTGGTGTCAACATGAACGAACGATCTTTTCATTATTGTTTAGACAAGAAATCAAGTCTCTACCTCTTGCAGTAATTAAGCGTATTTTTACTATTTGTCTGGAAGAAAAAAGGATGTTCTGAAAAAAGAAGAATATAAAAGAACAGAGGTGTAACTTAAAGAGAAAAGACACACAACCCCTTTCAAACAGTGCCTCTTTACCCCTGCCCATCAAAATCGCCAACAGATGCATTTTCTTTCGACGACCTATTCTTTCGCGTGGAATCATGTATAAATCAGGAGTGCCACTTCACCAGGGATCTGCGTGGTTAACAAAAGACGCTTTGCTTGTTTAAAAGGTCTATCCCTTCGTATTGTCTCGAAATGGATCCATTTACCCAACACCTTTGGTGTGAAGAATGCCCCGATTCTATTCATCGAGGAGACGTGATTAAAAGAGAACGCGAGAAAGCCAATCTTCTTGGTTGACCGCGAATGCACGTCAAATCAACACCGTCTAGAGTTTTCGTAAGCGTGTAAATTACAGGTGTGAAACTCCAATGGGGCCTACTGTTCGCACACCTGACGTGTCAAAGTTGCTTGTTTCAAAGAAAGCTGGGTACGCGCTGACGAAAATCATACCTATTTAATGAGCAATGCCCAATGACCTTTTAATCCTGGACGTTCCTATGTCCAAAACAAAAACCAAAATATCGACACCAGCTGTTTAGTCAATATACTGCTTGAATGTTCGAAGACGTTTCATCAGAGAACATTCTAGAAAATAATATTTGTTACGAATTTGGAAGAAAAATATAGTGCTTCCGATCGAAAGATTACGATCCAGCATTTCGATACTGCTGGTGTGACCACATGTTTTTGTAGAGAGAATTTGACTCTCAATCATGGATATTTCGACTATCTGAGAGGTGAGATTTTATTGGCAAATAACCACGTATGGCATGGTAACAAGCAATACAAACACATCCACATAGTATGGGAAAAGAATATTTGTTTATGAAGTGATGGGTAACGCAGAAGGACAATCGTTGGCCAGAGTGATGCGAAGGTCAAGCACGTTAAACTTAAGAGCTCCTCGATAGATGTACAATGAGCTCTTCAGAAGGCACAAGCACTGGCATATTGATAAAGTCATGGTCAAGGCTATAGAGATAAGTGATTCACTTGGGGTTTTAATGCTAATAATGGTGTATATATAGATGGGCGTGCAGTAAATATATGACATATTGAATATTCTATTGATATTTCCATGAGACTTATAATTCATTTCCAGGATCGTAGTATTTTAACGTCAAGGCACGTATCTTAAAAATGTTCTATACGATGTTGTAGGGTGTTAAACGTGTTTACTCTATATGCATTTATCACATTATATGAATAACATACGTCTATTTTGTATAATGAAGCTTTAAACACATTTATTTAAACATTGCTGGTTATTTACGGAACACGTCTAACAATAAAATAACATAACACGCATTTATCATTTTTAGAATGCGATTTCCCTCAAGGGACAATCTATTACGAAATGCAATTTAACCCTGCAGTGTTTTATGAATACCTTAATTAGCGCTAAATCAGCAACAAATATTGTTGTCACTTTTCTTTCTGGACTTCAACATTTGCACATGCAGTATTGTGTGTGAAACATTTTACCCATGATGGAACATTATTTGAAGAAAAACAAAATCTTTACTTTTTACAGATTAACACGCAAATGCACGCGCCCAGTTTGCAAACATGACAAAACTAGTCAAACCACAATACCAATGACAGAAAATATACATGCGTCTGACTCTCTCTCTCTCTCAGATGCATTCTTCTACCCCTCAAATCAAGTCATCCACATGTCAATACCTGAACCGCTAACATCAATATTTTGTGAATGAAAATCGGGACGCTCCACCAACAAGAGGAAGCGGTCGAAAAATTCTTTGAAACGGCGTTCGCGTAACCAGGCAACACGCGCCAATAAATCACACGGATCGAATCATAATTCTGTGATCGAATTGAAAGCCATGCGATATGTCGTCTGCTGCAGTATGATAGAATAAGTGTCGTTCGGAAGTGTGTGATGAAGATTTAAGGTCAACTGAACTGTTCAATGCAAAATATATTGTGGCATGTTATTGAGTGAGCATTTCGGTCATTTATAACCTACATGAGCTACAGTTACATGTATACTTGTATATTTATCTCATCTTTATCTTTGTGACTGTGAGTGAGGAACGAATTGCCCCTCCTATATTAATGTCAAAATAACGAACAAATAGAGCTATAGGGATACTTATCACGGATATGATTTCTTCTCAAGATACAGATTGATCATACAATCTTACTCTTAACTTGCTAGTAAATGTTGGTTTTGCAAATACCACCATTTTATCACGCATCTTCCTACTCTTGGTTTATTATTTTACGTTATTACCACAACTTCATTATTCATCTACATACTCCTGCTTTTCAATTTCGGTTGCGTTAATTTCACCACAATTTCATCATCCCCCAACATCATTATAGAGATATCCCCGAAAACGTGAAAAAAGAGTCCTCTCTTTCCTTTACCAAATTATATCGACACCATCTCCCATAATCTGAAGTTCTAACGAAGACAATAATTTACTTCTTGCATTATATCGATATAATTAACCAATCAAGACAGTGCGCAACATGTAGCGTTCAGTTAAAGCGGAGCTATCAGTATTGTAATGGTTAAGATGACGTTGGAATTTGGCGCGGGGTGAAATTCAAAACTAGCTCGTGAATATGGCTGAATAATGCAGCGAAGAAATAATCGCCTGAAGCTGCGAGTCTCCGAAGTGCCTCTGTAATTCTCGCCTCATGCTCCCCGACTGAGACCGACTTTCGACAAGTTTACTACAACCCTGGGACTGATCGAAAAGAAGTACAGTCTCTCCAAGAAGATGGAGAAAGAAATGAGATGTGAGGAAAATGTGAAAAGGACGAGGATTAAGTGGAGAAGGGCAAGACAAGGAAAGAAAGAAGAACCGAAAGAGGCAGCCGGAAGCTATGATTGTGATTGCACCTAAAACCCGCCGAACTGCTGCTGAACAGTGTTTCTATAGATTGGAAAGTTATTTAAAGATGTTGGGATAATCTATGATTAAATTTCGTAGATTTTGGAAGTATATCAAAGAATACTGTACATACATTCTTCATTTCTTTTCCGAAGGGACAGTGTTTTGTATACAATTTGTTGTACATGCGATGGATGATATTGTGTGTGCAATCAGAGTCGATCAGTTTGACATACCTTGCAAAAACGCTGCAGGAATTCCATTAAGTTACCCTCGACAATTGAACTTGATCAAAACAAGGTACCTCCATATTTTTGTTACGTTTATGGGTAGTAAAGAATTCCATTGCAGTTTCGACAAGTCACTTCAGCGTTTTCAAAACCACTACAACACGCGCAAGATGACGTACGTGGGGAACATGATAGCATTTTGCCGCAATTTAAAGGGATCCGGTAACTTTGTCTTAGATCCTTTAGAAATAATCCTTGATTTAGCTCATGCTGCAATGATAATTATAAACCTTTAGGTCAGTCAGGAACTCCATGACTTTTACAAGCCGATCGCCTGTCTGATTATCAAGATATTAATGATTGGAATTACAAATTTTGAAAACCGTTCGCCGAACGGTTTTCATAGCACTACAGTCTATTGGGGAAAACGAGTATGGTAAAACCGGTCACTCAAAGATTTTTACTTTTTTGAGGCACTTCTTGATCATTTTGAAGCGCGATTTTTTTAGTGCTTCAATATTACACCATATCACATACACTGGTAACATGTAGGACCGTGTATCTTAGATTTGACATTGTTAAACGATCCCTTTAAAGCATGCACAGGACATAGGCTTCGTAAAATGTATTTTAGAAATACATTCCTCGATAACGATCTAGGGTTGAAGTTGCCAGTTGCCCTCAATTACATACAAATCACATTTGAAACCTACGGTCCAGATTATTGCGTCCCTTTCCCCCTTCCTGGAGAGGGAGTGACCCCCTGCGTAAGTGAAAAAGGTTATGGATCATTATGCTAACGATCAAAACTGCTAGCACACACCATACTCACTGAAGCATGAAAACACCAAGAATAAAAAGGAAAAAAGGACGTTTCTAGGATTAGGTAGGAATGAAATGGATCTAAATTCATATTACTGTCATGGTGTCAGGCACTTCTAAGCACAAATTGCTCGCCATATGTCGAAAAATCACCCTTGGAATTTGATTAGGTGTTGAATTTAACAAGGAGTGTTCGGACGTCCGCTTTCCACCCTGCCCGGCCCGGTTCATAATTGCCCAAGGGTCTCCCCTCCAGCTCGCCGTTTAATCCCGCGGGGCTCTGTCTTAACCGCGTAATTTAGCGCTACGAGAAGCGAGACCTAATATCACTTTATTTTTCTGATATTCATCCGATGTCTCCCCGTTAAGTCTAATTGTTTTCTATCTACTTGAGATAAGGTGCCAGTCATATAAAGTGAGCATCTGTGTTCCTGAATAACGATGCTGCGTTTGAACGTAACCTTCTGAATATATTAACAGCCAATCAGGGGCAGGGTTCTAGTTTCAATCTAAATATAATAAAGTGGGAGTTTGATTGCAAACTGTATTTGGTATTCAGTCCAAAAACATACGTAGTAGAAACCTACAGTGATTTGTTCATTTTAGGCATTGTATCCCATACCCTTCCGTCATAGTTTATCACATTTATTTCCATTGAACCTCTATAAAAAAAAAATGTGAGACAAATCATGCAATGAAGAAATCATTGTATGTCTTTTATGTCATATTTGGCAAATTATTTTAAATATAGGTGAGAAATGCTAAATATCAAACTGTTTATTAAGCACCGAGCGCGCGACAAACATCGTCCAAAAGCGCTGCTGCACTTCTTGCCTGCACCATTGCAGTCAAGACCAATGCGATTCACTCGACACTAATGAAATATGTTATGACAGTTGTAATTGTTTGTGCAGAGTGTTTTCTGGCCCTGGACATATTTGAGGCCCACGTTGTACTATAAGTTCATCATCACTCGCTAAATTACTCTCCCGTGGTAGCCGAACGTGCCAAAGCGGTTCACCCAATATCGTAATTCTTTTCAATTTCTAACAGATGCTTCTGCGCTATGCCAATCTTACTTTATTCCGAGAAAACAACAATATTTGTACGACAGTTAGGAGTATGATTTGAGGCGCTATATCATAGCTGTAGCAATGATTTTTTAAAATATTTATGATCTTCAAAATGATGTTTTGGGATTGGATGACCTTTGGGTGCACTTTGAGAGGTTCGTCGTGCAATACGGGACGCCCTTTCTGACAGGACGCCACAACGGGACTCGTTAGTGTCTAGCTATTTTTGTTTGGAGGATTTTCAACATAAATCTGCCCATGTGTTATAAATAATCATTCATGCGCAAGGATGCGAGAATCGTAAATAAGCAGACACCCCGGCTCAATAATGAACGAATTTGATTAATGAAAGAGTTCCTATAGCTCGTCCACGCACTCGGCTCCATGTCGTTTGTGGGGGAAACACCCAAATATTGACGGCTGAACATTGACAATGACATTCAAACGTCAATATTGAGACCGCACAAATTAAACACATCCTTTGATTGCTAAGGGACTCGTTGACCCGCGATCCCGTATTCACATCTCAAATTTAAACCGAATCTCAATGCTAAATCCAGGGACAATCAATTAGGACCCGTCAGTACCAGCAAGTGATGAGAAGTAACTTTTTAATTAATTTGTTTGTGTGCATTTCTGGTCGTAGTATATTCTTTCATTCCGTTCGACATATTAAAAAGCAACTATTATTAAGGTTCACGTTAATTTTATCAGGGAGACCTCCCATCTCCCTGGTTTTATAGTTTGCCTGTGCAGTTGTGAACACGAATTTGTGTCGTCAGGGGGGTTAAGGCGTATGTGGGAGATCCATAATGCTCTATAGATATTGTTATAAGCACTACTTTACGCCACGAATTATTATAAGCTAATTATGCATCAGTATACGCACTGACAAAAACACACAGGCGAATATAATCCTCGGTAATATAGTAAAAAGGAGCTAATCAATGAATAGGGAGATACGGTAACTTGTATCCAAAAAGCAATCGCTTCTACTTTAAAACCCTGATCAATAATTAGAACAGAACTACTATAAGTCTTTACGGATCTGTCGATGTCAATATTGCGTATATGATATCATTCATCAGTATTGAGAACGATGAAGGAATGATCAACTCAACAGAGAAACGGAAGGATGCGATGATTTAAAACCTACAAGTTCATGGCCACATGTAAACGAGGATGGATAACAAATAATATTTCCAGAGGAAACATCTCTCTTCCCAGTTTGCCAAAGCGGATAATCGACTCTAATTTGATTACAAAATGGCGACCCTGAGCTCTTTGTTTCTGTCAAGGCCCTCCGTTTGATTCCTGAGTCACGTGATAGAAATGCCAATTGTCACGGCAGACGGTATACCGTAAACTTGGCGTATAGATGAAGTTGATATTCTTTAGTTATCCTGAATATTCAGTTAACAATTAAATTATTCATACATGAAAATTTCATGTTTTTTGTGTTTTTCGTAACTTGTTTTGATTGCAAAATGTTCATTGTTTCCACTGTAAGTAGCATGCTTTATTTCTCCTGAATATTCAGTTAACAACTTAATTATTCATACCCCTTGTAAATTTGAGTGTTTTTTGGTGTTTTTCGTAACTCATTTTGATTACAGAATGTTCATTGTTTCCACTGTAAATAGCATGCACACATGAACCGATGAGTTGGAAGCGGGGGTGGGGGTATTCAGAGATATCCCTTTATAATTCTACGCATTGATACAATAGCATCTCATCACTTCGTGTATGTAATGGTATGCAATGATGATTATGACACACAATCTTGTCCGTTTTATCTGCGGAAACTATCAACAGTATTTGGTGCTGTTTCAAACAAACAACATTTATACAGTAGGCTTGCGGTTGGGGGGGGGGGGGGGTCCTGAAAAGGACTCTCGATAATCTTTCTTTCTTGAGAGTGTGTAATCCTCTAAACAACATTTAAACATTTATAAGTCAGAGGTATTTTGAGTTGTCTTCTAGCGAACGACAGCAAAAATTAAAAAAAAACCATTTGTATAACATTAGACAACCCCTTCTAAATCAGGGCATGCATGAACGGAATATTGTTAAGCGTTGTCAAGGAATCTTAAACGAGTACATTGAAGGAATATTTGCTCAATATATTCTTTTCTTTCTATGATTCTTCTCCTTGTCTGACTTGACGTGTGTGAGAAGACAAGTCGAAAGTTTAAAAATAAATGCTTCAGACGCAATAAGTGTATCCTCATTATCCTCTGTAGCTAATAAGTGGGGCCCTACTTAAATGCTATATTTGTATCCTTTTCTCTCTTTTAATGTTCAGACCTTTTTGCATTCTTATCTCAAGCTTGAAACGAATCATGCATTTACCACACTTCCCCGAATCACATTTCAAAAATGTATGTCACCCAATTTTTCATCGACTCAATAATATGTTAAGTTCAACCATCTTTCTCATCGCCGGCATGATGTTAAACAACAGGATAACCATCAGCTTCTGGTGAATATTATCATCAACCGCCACATAGCAACACCACAGGTAAGCGTCTAGTTTGGTACAAAAGAGGATGTGTTACCATGGCAACTGCATCCCGACTATTCAAGTTGAAGTGATAGGAAGATGGGTCTATACACCGACTTGCTTCCTACTCAGGTGACAGGGAGGTAGGAAGGGAGGGAGGGAGAGAGAGAGAGAGAGAGGGAGAGAGAATGAGAGATAGAGAGAGAGAGAGAGAAAGAGAGAGAGGGAGAGAGAGAGAGGACAAAGGGAGTCACTTCTTTGAGAAGCTTCATCAAACAAATTCAAGGACGGCGTGCGTCTTCCATTGATCGCTTCAGAATAAGACAGTTCAGAAATGTAAAACATCTCGAAAACCTCTTCCTCTTCAGTTAAATAAAGCTCTTTAAAATTTATCGTACGTATCACATTTTGTCGTAAAATTTGTCAAAAATTGTTACAAAATACGAGATTAATCGTCGATTAATCCTCTAAACGCTATTGTAAATGGGCTGAAGGAGTAAGTATGAAGAGACTCATCTGTAAATGAATTGCTAAATGTTTTTGATCCATTCATCTTTGAGCTAGGAACACCTCAAAAAGGTTTATGATCTATCTGAAAAAATGCCTAAATTAGTCCTCACACATAGGCCTACATAATTATGCGTGTACTGAAACATGGTGTAAGTTTATGACATACTGTACGTTGGATTTAAGACAGATGAAGACACATTTTAGTCATCTTGACTGCATTGAATATAAGATGGATAAAAAATACTTCCTTTATTTGGGGAGCTTGCGGATGATCATCTCGACATTTTTGTATACTATTGCGTCATCACTGTACGATAGAGCATGGCGGAGATATAATGTCAAGGTAACACATACTGTTAGAGATGTACATTTTTTCTTCTGAATAATTCAAATATCGCTCATGTATGATCAGAAGATAAAGGGCAGAAATCTCGTGTTGATTCAAGGATCAAGATAGATGAAAAGAGCGTGGGTAGGTAGAAATCTAGCCAGCTTTCGAGCTATTCTGAGGCAAAGAAAGGTTGTCTGGCAATTAATCGCAACACTAATGGTGTTTACATCACACGGTTGAAGGGAACATGCTATACATTGTGATACATTGGGGTTGTTATAAGTTGCATCTGTCGCATGTTATTCATATTTTTATCATCGTTTTATATACTGATTGGAACGGATTTCACAACAAAAGTTTCAGATCATACCTCCCCGAATTTCGTTCTTTCGATCTTGAGTTCTTTTAATAATTCAATATCTTCATGACTTTCTATACAACATGGATCACGCCATCCTTTCTCTATTTCCTCTTCCACTAAATTTAACTGAGGTGGGCATTCGCATCAAATTACTATCGCATATGATTAATGATTTGTCATGCTATACTCTGTATCGCCATACCGTTCCAAGTACTAGTACATGGGAGTAGACAAATGTAGATTTATATTGAAATGTATATGTATCTGTGCGAGGGAGTAAAGCTAATAACGGTTAAGTGGATTCTAAGAAATAGAGAAAGATATAATTATTCGATGAATCGTTATGGAAAATAGAAATGGCAGTGGCGTTAAGCTGTCCAATTTCAATTATCATACATGATATTTTCCCCTTCAGATCGAACGAAATGGTATAGAAAATAATTAATGAGTCAAGTTTTAAAGGCCAAATATATTCCTACCATTCGAGAACCGCTCCCCAGTCAATACAATGTAATTTCCATGAATGTCATTAATTTAAAGATAATACTGATAGCATTATGAAGATCACAAATATACAACCACACATAAATCACGTGTAATCTCCTAATGGCCCTGCAGCAAAAACTATTTAAGAGGATAATCGCAATTTACTGTATTTTATAAATATGGAAATAACCTCGACACCCAGCTGTATAACTATATCATAACGTCTGTCTCAGTTTTTCCAAATAATGACAATTATATCAACATTTCCATTCAGTTATCTACCTCTGAGTAAATCTCAATACAGAATACTTATAACTATTTTCGCCTGAGTTGTTACTTTAAATCCATATTTCAACAGAGACATATTTCCTCCCAACGGCTGATTGATTGACAACCGACCTCAATTCTAAACATGACAAAATTGACAATGGCGGGCCAAACGGTGATGATTTGTTTAATTTATCGTAAGGCCTTGAACGAGTACGTTGCAAAATTATCTCTTTATTTCAATCTCCTCTCTCTCTCTCTTCTTCTATGATTTTGTTCACCTCTCTCTCTCTCTCCCTCCCTCCCTCTCTCCCTCTCTCCCTCTTTCTCCAGTTTTCTTTCTCTCACCCTCCACCCCATCTCTTTCTCTCTTTATCTCTGTCTCTCTTTCTCTCTTTCCCCTCTTTCCCCTCTTTCACCCTTCTCTTTATCTCAACGTCCCTCTCTCTCATTCTTTCCCCTCTCACCCTCCACCCCTCTCTCTCTCTCTCTCTCTCTCGTTTTCTCTATGTGTGTGTGTGTCTCCCTCTCTCTCTCTTTCTCTACCTCACTCTCTCCCTGTTTCACTGTCTCATAATTACACACCCCTTTGTCCCTTTATCACCCACACACATCACCGTAGCTGTAATGTAATTCATATTTGTGCTACAGATGAATAACGATACCACCACAAGGATCATTTCTTTTCAGCGAATGTTCAATGCCGATTCACAGATAACCCAGTCTTTTGTGGCACGTAATGTTCGTTCAATTGTCATTGTACAATCCCCATGCTGTCAACAAGGAGTTGATGCAACATGCATTAATCATTTCTGTCATAACACTGTGAATGACATTTATATTTACATTTACATTTGTTTATTTATTTCCATCTTCATATAAAAACGATAGATCATTACAATATTATACATTAAACAAAATACATGCAATCAAACATGTTAACAGTATCAAAGAGACCACATTTACCAGTCGAAAACGAGAAAAGGGGAACTAAAAAAAAAGACAAATGAAAGTACTATACCACGAAGCTTAATAAACTCTGGCCGTGTGATGTCATATTACCATTACAATTGTGTTTACTCATATGACAGTAAGATCACCATATTCTTTTCTACGAAAATGTTGAGCAAAATCTATTGAAAATTAAAAGTCAATCATAATATAATGAAGGTTGATATGGCATCCGTCTTTAGTGGTATAAAAAAAGCGTGTGAAACGAGCGAGAGTTCCATCAGTGAAACAAAACACTCGAAGAGGGGAAAAAAGAAGACAAAAGGCATTTGCAACCGCACAAGGGAACCCAGCAGTCCCACGCATAGCTTTATTTGTCTTGTCATGGTTCCCTGCTACCTGTTAACACTGGAGCACCATGCATACATTTGTCGTACGCTTAATTTCCTTTTGGGACGATTTATCTTTGAATGAATCAAAAGAGTGTATGTTTTTTTGACACACTGGTTGGAGAAAGGTGGCCAAGTCTGGTTTTGATTATCAGTTCAATGATTCCGTTTATTTCTACATGTGGATGTAAAGTTCAATTTCAATAATGAAACACGCCTCCTAAATCGCGTAAAGTAAGCACCATCGTTGTTGAAATCATGTTAATGACTATTGTTTTTCTTAAACAGACCGTGTCTTTTTCTGATTGCCGAATATTTGTGTGTGTGTCTGTTGGATGATTACAAGCCTATCAATTATTCAATGATTCAATGATTCCATTAATTTCTACATGTGCATGTATACAGTGTCATTTCAATAATGAAAATCGCAAATACATGTACATGTAAGACCAAACACCTCCTGTTTATGAGAATCACGTAAAATAGGCACCATCATTGTTGAAATTATGTTAATGACTATTATTTTTCTTAAACAGACCGTGTCTTTTTCTGATTGCCGAATATTTGACAAGCCTATCAATTATCTATATCTTGTGTGTGCAGGAGTTTCAAAACACTATTTTAAAAATCAACCCGGTATATTCATTACTTTGTTAACACATTTGGCATTTGTTCGACAGATATCAATCTAATTTACTTTTATGATAGTTTTATCATAAATCATATTTCCCTTCATTTTCAACAATTTTGAAAGTCACTTGACAACTGAAACTGTCCTACAAATAAGAAACATCCTCTTTGTAAATTTTTCATCCGTTTTTCTTTCGGTGCTCACTCCTCACCTCGTCCACGTTGTCACTCTACCCTTTCTCATTCGCACCTTTCCTCATCCGTCGAACACACCATCATCAGACACAACACGTGGTGATGATTTCCTACAGACCATCTTCCCCCAACGCCTTCCCATCTCAAAATAACCATTCACCTTAAAAATAAATACCCCAGACTCGGTCACACCAAATACACCAACAACAGACCGAACAACAATCACGTTACCTGTCACCTGGTGATCATTTCCTACCCCCACGCAGTCCATCTCAAAATAACCAAACACCTGAACAGTTGATACGCAAGTCACACCAAATAGACCAACTACAGACCAAACAACTTACGTTACCTGTTACCTGGTGATCATTTCCTACAAAACATCTTGGACCCACGCATAGCAGTCCATCTCAAAATAACCAACCACCTCAATATCCTACTTACACTAACCAGACTGACTCCAGACCGACAGCATAACGATCAAGTTACGTTGCCCCCAATGGACAAAATAATTCAGGTTTGGTGTCAGTTCGACGCGGTGACTGGACTGGCGTATATTGGGCAGAGATCTGTTCGGTTTGGAGTAGCTATCGAGTCGGTTTAGCGGGGTGACTGGCGTATACTGGGCAGAGATCTGTTCGGTTTGGATTCGGTTTGTTTGGTGTGATTGAGGCATAAAGGCCAAAAAAATGTTCGGTTTGAAATCGGTCTCCTTGTTGTCACTAACAACATGTATAAACGGTAATACTCTTTGTAATACGGTTCTGAGTCGGCGTGAAGTCGGTTTGGCAGTGTGACTGAGGTATAGGCCTACCTTCAAAGCTCTCCAACTCCCACTTTATTCTTACTTCCCCCTTTCGTTTCCCTTGCTTGACTTACTCCTGCCCTACTTCTGCCTAACATTTAGTGTGCTTGACCTGTTAGCGAAGCTAGGAGAGCATGGGAGGCCTAACGTCTTCGGTTTTTGCTCTCAATCAAAGCTAATCGATTATTTTTTCTGAAAGAACGATGTTTGTTCCAAAAGAAGATTAAACTCGCTGTCTGCTACAAGCAAATGATCGATAAGTAGGCTCTTTAGAGGGGGATAGCTCAAAAAAGTATTCCCCGAAAATGTGAGCGTATTAGGTCCATGCTCATACCGTGGTTACGCCAGACACTGTTAGCAGTCTTTCCCATAAGTTTTCTAAAGATAAATTGTGAAAATACACGTTTATTTTTATTTCTTAATCTTAAAGAATAGGCAAAAGTGGAAACGAATACATCCGTCTTACTGAATTATCGAAACAAAATTTTAAAGGGGGGGGGGGCGGAAATCAGTTGGATCAATAATATAAAAACCGTTACAAAGTGTCATCGCTTTTATGTTCCACTTGCTCTACAAATCACAACATGCATGTCCCTGCCCTTCAAGATGATTGCTTATTGATATTAGAGGAATACGCGTAGGTTTAAAAAACAATCGAAATGACAATAATTTCACTTTTAAAAGAAACAAATCTTTATTTCCAGAAAATTTACCCCCTTCAAAGCTTCATAAGTCGTCAAAATTGTTAGTGTAACTGTGTTTTTTTATTGAGCTTTGTTTATTTACTCAAAACACTTGCAAAAGGAATCACACATGAAAACTTGAGGTTCATTTGAGTTCAGTCCCTGAATTTACGAGGTTCTAACACCGATGCACTTGTCAAAGATAGAAACATTTACGACTTGGGCCTAACTGTCGTGTGTAGAACTACAAAGAAAACCCGACGGAGAAGTAGAATTTTAATACGTTGGTTGACAGAAGGGAGGGTTCCATGAGATGATCAGGTGTTTAATACATAAAACGCAAATCAACAATTTTCGTCTGGAATTTTGGCCAGTATTGACCATGACCTTCAAGGGAACGTGAGCTTTGTGACCTCAAGATGGACGCGGAATAAGATTAAAACTTTCAGTAAAGTTCAGAGCAACTAGAACTTATTGTACATGTACGTGAATTCGAAGGCCTCGAAAAGTTGAAATCACGAAGCCGCCGGAGGTCCCATAGCTTCATAAGAAACGTGCGCTTTTCTCAAAAGCTAGGCCCGTTGCTCCCGAGGCGTCAATTGCATGACGTAACGCTGCGTCAGTGATTGACTCGTTCCTCGGTGATACTGACGCACCATGTGGAAGAGACATCATACTTAAAGTCAATACTGAATGAACATGTACATGTTGCCTTGCATTGCTCTTACACAATACAAATGCGCTTATTGCTTTCATAGGCCTGATTCACGCGAGTAAACAAACCGAAAAATAGAAATCTCAAGCTGTAAGAAACTAAGAATACAGACCAAATGGTGACATAGATTGAGAGAGGGATAAACATGGAGAAGGAAAGAGAGAAAATAAGAAGATGGAGAGAGGGTAAGCGAGAGTTACAAAAGCGGAAGAAGAGAGGGGAATACCGAGAAATAGTGAGAAAAATCTAGAAGCATGCGCCATTGAGTGTCAAAATATCGGCATATCGACGAGAATCATCGTCTGATTGTGTACGGCAGGCATAAGATACGTATGCACTGCGCTGTCTTGATTATAGTTAAATTTTCACTCTTGCACCACCTGAATCGTGTAGCATCCATTAATCATGGTGGTCATTCCAACCACCAAACTCTGTCTGGCTAATTCGATTCCTCTGTGAAGGCTTTCAACACATCTTGAACATGAAGCAGATCGTTCTTGGTCATTCCAACCACCATGCAAACTCTGTCTGGCTAATTCGATTTCTCTGTGAAGGCTTTCAACACTTCTTGAACATGAAACAGATCATTCTTAACTCTTAAGCCCACGCATCTTCTCATTGGCACTGATCTTTCGATTCTGGAGTGAGAACTAGGGAATAACAGAGACATTATTACCTCGGACTGATTGAATGATTGGGGTTACGAGAACGGGACGTGCATGGGCTGTCTAAAAGAAGGCATTAAAGTGACTGGGTAACATTGCCTCAGATTTTTAAACAAAATCCTGGATTCAGCTCATGCTGCAATGATAATTATAAACCTTTATGTCAGTCAAGAATCCCATGACTTTTACAAGCCGATCGCCTGTCTGATCATCAAGATATTTATGATTGGAAATCGAAATTGCATTTTTCGTTTTCCTAACGGTTTTTATAACAATACAGTTTGTTGGGGAAAATGAGTATGGTAAAACCGGTCACTCAAAGATTTTTACTTTTTTGAGGCAATTCATGATCATTTTTTTAGGGTTTCAATATATCACAGACACTGATAATACGTAGGACCATGGATCTCAGATTCAGCATTGTTAAACGATGCCTTTAAGAGCTACATGTATAGTCAATAGCATTATCGGCCTTTTTGCGGACAGCTGGTGCCTGGAGTGTCCACATCGTTTGATGAATCTTGAAGAACCCTTCCCTCAATCAGGGTGCAGAGATGAGACTATTCTAGAGTAATGCGATTTTGAAATGTCACTGAATCTTTTAGCTTTACGTTTTCGCTATCCATGTGATGTTTGTTTGTTTGTTACTAGTTTCTTACTGACATTTATAAATCAGAAAATATTGTTGTTCTATTAGTGGAGTCATCAACCGGAAGACTCGACTCAGTTTCGAACCGTGGTCCGTCAGTGTCAGTTTGTAGGCGAAGACAGACAGCTGACCATGTACTATACTGTGGATCATCTTATACAAAATACAGAGGGATATAGAATGCCGAAATATCTCACAAACAGCGAATTTGGAGGACATGTCGCAGTCACTTTATGTGATTGAGGTATGTGATCGGCGTATGATAAAACTTGCACCGTATGGACAGCATATCATGATCAAGTACCTGGCAAATCGAATCATGAATTGATCCATGATTGATCTCGTATATTTCCTTTGATGTTCCTGGTTAGGATAATGATTGATGGTTCCCCAACACTCAACCTGATTCTCAAGGGTCAATCCGCCGACAGCTTCCGCCTTCCAAGCTAACTGAATTGACACCTCTGGCGCAGTCATTTAAATATGTCAAAGAATTCCGAAGCGATATTACTTCCCCATCATCATCAACTTGATCAGCAAACCATTGCCAAGCTTTTAAATACCAAAGATTCCAGAATATGCATCTGCGGTGTGGTCCTTGCGATGTCCATAGGGTTTGACCCTTTTGGGCTGGACCAGGGATGAGCATGATAAGGTCCCTGGTCACTTCCGTTTGTGTCAGCCAAAGAAATATCAAACATGTAAGACTATGAAGTCAACAAAACACACACACAAACACCCAGTTTTTCTTTTACCCGTTGCACACGGTAATGAATCATACGAAGAAAATCGCTGCATGCGCTAACAAATAAAAATCTAGGACTCCAATGTATCGTAATCAAATTATTCCCTTCTGATGATCTTAATCAGAAGAATTCTTCAGAATTTCAGCATTCCGAAAAAGTTACTGTGCATCGTTCATTTGTCATTCACTTTCTGCAGTTCTGTACAATGTTTTTATGACATGGTGCGTCAAACACCACGCAGCTCGCTGACGCAATCTTACGTCAGTAAATGACGCTTCATGTGCAACGGGTATAATTGGTCTAAATCACACATGGGATCTAGATCACCTTAAAGAGGCTGAACATGCTTCCATGGGTTATGGGAAGAAAAGTTCACCCTCACCCATGACCTCATCGCAGAGTTCATCTCCTTTCCAAAAATATTTGGGAAAGTCATCGAGGACCCTAATGTTGTTAAGTGCGGATCGAAGGAAGACGGTTCGTTTCCCATGTTTATTGTCAGATTAGCACGATAGATCGAAATAGAACATCTTCAGAACTGGTGAATCACGGCCGCTGGGAATAATTCGATGATGATGTATTGATATAATTAAAAGTTATTTATAATCTTAAGTACGAAAAATAGTGTCGATTGCGGCAATATTGCCATTGGTTTTACAAAGGGCTTTTCTCCTCAGAATAAAAGGTCATATAATTACGGTAGATTTGGTAAAAGCTGGCATACATTGAAAGTTTCTAGATGGATTTCTCCCGGGGAAGGTGCCCAGTTACTACTCCTGTGTGGATAGTGGCAAATATCGATTCGATGCCTTGCCAAAAGACGTTATAATATCATAGAAAGGGTCCAAACTCAAACCAGCTGATCTTCGTCCGGTGAAACAATCTCGAAACTCTACAATCAGTCCTGATGATGTTGCCCTGCGTTCCCTTGGTAACTGTAGTAAGAGAACTCTCTATATTCCCTTCATTGAATAAATTTTCTCATTTTCGTTCCCAGATACTTCACAAACGTTTGTCTGGCTTTTCGAGCGCCACAAAACAGAAAATCCGATATCAAATCTTACACATGTTTTTCTCTGGCAGCAAGGTCGTTATATTTGTTGTAACCCTCACGGAATAAGATGAAAAAGTAGAGAAAGTTTTGGGGAATGTAACCTTGATCTTCTAATGAAGTTTACAGATTTCTACACCAACCTCTGGGTATGAGTTTACCAGGCATCAGGCCCTCCTCGATGCAGGACCGTTGAATGGGGTAGGGGGAGGGAGGGAGTGGGCGGCCTGGGAAGGATACCACCACAGTTGGCGTTCTGAATTTGGACCATGATGTTGACAGTAAATTCCACTGATCGTTACTGAAATTAGTTCCATTTAACCATGATATCAACATGAAATTCATTTGATAGTTACTAAAAGAGAAATGAATGATATGAACATGAATGTATGTCCATTAGTCAAAAAAAGCTTCATAGCAATCCCCTCTTATAGCTATAGTGCTTCACGAATTTGCAAGTAAAATGCATGTCACAGTTGTTTTCCCTAGGCCTCGATCTACTCTTATACAAAATTCTACAACATTTATATATAAATGCTCAAGAAGGAATTAAAACCGATTTTCCTATCGTTTTATTCTAAATTATTCACACATCTCCGCAAGTTTCGGTATTTCAACAGTAAAATCAAACGTTTGGTCACCATGTCCACTGGGATTAACCTCTGCAGCTTGCCCTCCCCTTGGAGAGCTATTACTGGCTACGCCCCCTTGGTCACGGCCCATTTGTATGACAGACTACAGTGACTTTGCAAATGGGACACCATGAAGGGCGACAGGGATTGGAATTACACATGGGACTGGGTTATGAGAGTACTCGACGGAATGTTTTGACGTTAGAAAACTTTCCACACCCCCGCCACTTCCAAAATGATACATTATCGTGACAGTAATAGATGTTTTAAAACCCAACACTGCCGGAATGACTATTGAAGAATGTATGAAACGCATATCAAACGTAATCATTAGTCTGCGGGTGATATTGCCTTGCCTGGAACAATTAACAGATATATTGAAATGGTTCCTATTTCAATTTGGGAAGCGTAATTGCTGAATTCGTGATGAACTGAACATTCTCTGATACGCATCATGAATTGTCCCAGGCTGGTTTCCTGCTTAACAAACCATTTCAGTTGATCGCTCATTAATTTAAAACCCTGATACATTTGTCGTTTTCGGATACAAGCTATCGTTCACAATATATCCTCAATCCTTTAACCAAGTGCAATGTCGTGGCACGTTACAACTAACTTCGACGATTGCACACTTGGGGAAATAGCTGATGGCGAAATCCAATGTCAAGGGTATCGACTAAGACACTATTGATCAAAATCAGACGATGCCTCTCGTCGATATGCCGATATCTTGACACTCAACGGCGCCTGTTTTATTCCCCTAATTTTCCCGCCTGTTTCTAGATTTTTCTCACTCCTTGTCGGTATTCCCCTCCCTTCTTACGCGCTTTTGTAACTCTCAATCATCTTCTCTCCATCTTATTATTTTCTCTCTTTCCTTCTCCATTTTTACCCCTCTCTCAATCTTTGTCTGTATTCTTACAGCTTGAGATTTCTTTGATTTCTTAACATCATTTTTTAGACATATTCACTCTATATTATGATAAAGGTATACTTCAGTCGCACAAGTATTTCTCATATAATTTTCACCTCCCTCCTATTACCTCCATTTTAGATGATCACCCTTCTCGCCCCTATTTGCTACATTCACTCATCAATATTTCATAATTATGGTACGATGTATTATTCAAACACTGAATACATCCATATTCACTCTTTTTTGTGACATTTTGCCTCTCTCTCTATCATTTCCTTATCTTTACCATTTTACACATTTTCCCTCCCTCTCTCTCCCCCATCTCACTCACCCACCCCTCTCTCTTCTACTCCAAATATCTAGACTCGAAATTGGCAGTCGTTTCGATATTTCTCCTTTCCTCTCTCCTCCTTCATTCCGCATCTTTTCTTCGATTCTTTCTGTCTGGAGCTCGCCTCCTTGCATCGATCTTGACCCGAAGCTGAATCTGATTCATTATGTTTGCCGCAAAATTTGCTCAAATGGTTCCTGTTTATTTTTACAAAGACATCTCTGAAATGCCGTTAGATAGACGTTTTAAATTACATTAACGGTCCAAGTGCAAATTATACAGTAGCAGTGTTATTGATAGAAATGTGTTACATGAATTGGATAGAAGAGAAATAACATTACAACGCATGCATCAATGTTTTTACATGATCTCAGAATAGTTACAAATTCATTTCTTGTAATTTTTTCATTTTTTAGTAGTTTGGTGATTATCTTCAGCAATAAGTAAATGCAAATGCATTATGATAATAATCATGCATAGCAATGCATTTCAAATGAAATTTCTGTATTTGAAAGGAGACATGTTCCTGAGATCTGCTCACGTACTATAATGAATGATAGTCGCCTTAGTCATCGGAATAGATGAATATATGAGCATTATAATCACCGACGGGCATTTTTAATTGACTTTAGATTGGATAAGTTAATTGTTCCCTGACTATTCATTATAAGGTGCAAGGTCTAACTACTTTGCTTCGCACGCGGGTGATGGTAGAATCCAAGGGCTAGGGCCTCACAAATTCTTCAGCAGGGTATTTAGACATGCCTGGCTCCTTGTTTTACGAGAAATAATGTCACCCTGAAACATGGCACCGATATGCTATCAATATTCCTTCGGGTCATCTCAGGTCAACTGATGCCCTCTTTCGCTTCCACTCCACAAATCTTTCAAGAAGTTTAAACATGTGTCACAAGTTCACGGCCCAGATAGGTCAAGTCACACCTTACGTTTAATCGGTTGTAGAGACCTCTCATATTTCATACGAGTTTGTTTTCTTTTCCCAGTGTTTACACATTTTTGGAGAATACTCCCATTTTTCACTCTAGTTCATTTCATCCATCATAATATTTTACCAACAGATCATATCCCCCTCTACAAGTTAATCTTGTACGTAGGTAAAGGCGCTGTACGCATGTACATCTTAGGAGATGTATGTTCGCGGGTTAGTAAAACATTGTGAAGTGGGGTTCGCTTATCACAACCAAATTGACAACACTCTCAAGTATGTTTAGTCGAGCAATTTCGACAATCGCAAGGCATCCCCAAAACTTCTCGGCAAAGTTATCATACGCCGAAATGTCAGCATATCGAATCGACACAACGGGTTCGAACAGTCCAAAAAGAAAATATATAATTCAATTCGGCGACCGCTTGGTGCACCCAGCAAGCACGGTTTTTATTACAAGGGTCTGATGGGTATAATGACTTCAAGCTGAGCTCTTGCCTTGCTGAAGAAAATTCTGGCGACTTGGTGGTGTTTTTGTAGCTTCTTGAGGAAAAAAGAGGGATAGTTCAAGAAAATGACTGGCTGATTCGTTTGTTTGACATGCCTAATGGGTAAAACTAACAGCTTTAATCCGAATGTGTCTGGATGGATTCTATATCATAACTGTGGCAATGAGACATAGTAAATATTAGTATTAAAGGGGGGAGGGGGGAGGGGGTGAATATGATTGCTTGTGTTGATGTGGAGATGGGTGTGCGTGTTTGTTTTTGTGGGGATGTTTCCTATATCTAGCAGTTTATGAGGAAAACAAGGTATGAAATGAAAACAGAATGACAAAGGGAGAATCATAATCACAAAGAGAGGGAAAGGGAGAATGAGAGAGAGAGAGAGAGAGAGAGAGAGAGAGAGTGTGTGCGCGCGTGTGTGTGTGTGTGTGTGTGTATGTATGTGTGTGTGTGCGTGCGCGTGTGTGTGTGGGTATATGTGTTAAGAAGGGAGAACAGGGGAAGAAGACGCAGAGTCTATATCCTGGCGCCCTTGATTTTGGCCCCTAGCCCTTTTTTTTAACCACGAGAGCATCCGAAAAACGAACCAGTTAAAACATACCCCCTTAGCAGGACATCTTAATGATGATGAAATACATTGTTCAATCCCTGAGGGCCAGACTAAACCTTGTGAAAAATCGATGACATGAATAATTCAAAATAATTAATTACGATGTATTATGCAGTCTGATTATTTAAGGGAGCGTTATTACTCATCCCATAGTCTCTGTCTTGTCAGCTCTCCCTCGTCGACGCGTCTTCAATAATATTATTTAAAAGAGAAGGCATAACAGATTGTGTAAAAAGGATAACATTTTGATGTTCTGATATGTTAATGCTTAAAGTGTTGTGCATATTGTGTAAAAAGGATAAAATTTTAATGTTCTGATATGTTAATGCTTAAAAGTGTTGTTCATATTGTGTGAACTAAATTTCGGGAAAGTTGGGGGTGGCAAATTAATTGAATGGATGGTCTAATATTATAACTATTTGCCTTATTAATATTCTCCTAAAGCTTCAACCCGATGGCTGGTTTTGGCTTCTATTCAAAACCGTGTTTAACAAAAAAAGTTACTAATAGTCGAGGTCCAAGTTTTCCCTTGTTAGATAATATTTTAGACTAAGGGTCGAGTTTAAATGAGTTGGTCGATAGCGGACTTTAGAGCAGTGTGAGTAGGGTATAGGCCCTATCGCATATTTGACAAAGATCTAGGAAATTATATCTTATTTTTAAAGAATTTCACGTCTGATGAGATTATTATAGTAACATTGAAATAATTTGTTTATGCGTATCAGATTGACAGACTGGTAATACAAATTAAATCTAAAAGTAATAAATCACCGGTGATAACTTTGAATGAAACGAATTATTGAAGAGCCAACATCTTTTGACAGTCTCGATAGATCGAGGTACGATATCAAATGCGTACACAGACCGTTTCATTCCATCCCGATACATATTAACAAACTGTATCTTGAATAAGGAGATGTAATTGTAACCTCGACAGGAGTAATGGAATGTGAAAATCAATTTAACATGGCGGTACCGATTCAGTCTTTTCTCGCCCAAACGTCAGAAAACAAACGACGTGATCCGAATCTCTTTCAGCCCAATCCGAGCGATTTCGAATAAAAAGAGAAACCCATTTCACGCTCGCATACCGTAACGAATTACCCCCTTTCATCTTTCCCTTTCTTTCTTTCTTTTGGACAGCGTTCCCCCGAAACGGTGTGACATTATTCTTTTTCCCTATCATTTTTTTCCCTTTCTATTTTTTCTGTAGCGACACCTCTTCATAATTCAGAGGGTCCCTGCAGAGAGCTTCTCAGTGAGTCTTGCTGGTTGGGTTGGGAGCAGCTCAAGGGTTGTTCTTCGAGGTAGCTAATTGGGTCACTGGAAATGACTGACGTTAAAGAGATCTGTGAGAGGGGGTGGGGGAAGGGGGCAAGGAGTACCCCTCTGTGCGACTTGCTCTAATTAGCAGGCAAGTGCAAGTTGATTAAAACGCAAAGTAATTGGATTAAATGACACACAGGGCTCTGAACGGGTCTGTCCTCCCTTGAAAAATTCCACCCCATAACAAACCCACATCTTAATCTTACGAGAACCATTTATTGTATTCGTGCTGAGTTAATGGCCTTTATTGCTTTTCATGCTAATCACACAGCGTGTGAAAATGAATGACGAAGAAATCAATTGCCAATGAGAACAGAAAGAAGAATCAAGTTGTAAAATGGTATGCACAATTGGTGGTGGTAATGGCACACAATGGCCAGTAATTGGTCATTGATAGGAGTCAAAAGTTTATTGGACGCATAAAAAATGATAAAAACATTCCTCCACCCATTCTTCTAAATGACATCATATTTCGTCAAAATGGTCAATGTGATATTATAATGTAAACCACGATCCGAAAACTGTAAACCACTTTCAAATAAATATATTAGAATGAAAGAGAATAAATAGTTAAGGAGAAAACCTAAAGAAACCCTATAAGTACGTAGAAGAACTCAAATTCACAACGGCTGGGTACGTAGGCCGATGTGGTTGGACCAGCAGTAATAATAGAAAACAGTAGAGTCAGTATAACGATATCGCTGATGACTGCAGTGATTTTGGTCTAGGTAGTGTTAGGTTGACAAGTTAACAATTAAGAATAATTGCAACCGTCTGACTCGTCTGTTAAGAGCCAGACGGGCATTAACTCTGAATTAAAGTGCAATATTTAACCCCCTTCTTCCTCTAAACAGATGATGCATGTATGTGTCGTTCGAGTAACTATTTCAACGAGTAATAAAAATGTCTCGAAACGATGAGAAATATAAAGTTCTGGATTATATAGATTTATTGAAGGAGAATGCTGGCATGATCAGAGGATTACAGTGTCTATTGAGAGCCAAAAAGGCGTTAAATCTGTGTTAAAGTATATGAATGAACGCCCTCCTGGCTCCAGAAAGTAATATTGCATAAACCGTAAACGCATGTATGAGCAGCCACCCGTTTGTTGCCTGCCTCCAAAAGACAGGGGTATTTACATACAGAATGATAAATTATAAGATAAGAATGATAGAAGTATGGAACAATACGGAGATGACTACTACCCTGTCACTCTGCAGGCAGTTATATTATCTGATGACTTGACAAATGAGGATTCCTCGACAATAAAAATAACTCGATTTCTTTAATTTGCCTTCCAAGGAAAGCATTACAATAGTTTCGAATCAGATTTCGAATTATATGTTGCTCGTTAAAATTATTGACAGTAAATAAAGAAGTAGGCTTGGCCACTTTATCTGTTTCTCGAGTCCTACCTTCTTAGAATGTACCACCAAAGTGAAAAGGTTACATTTTATAGTTTAATCGACCTTCAGAAAATAAAACGTTTTAGGTTTATTTCAACTTTTCTTTATTTACTGATATCGCAGGTGCATGAAATGTGTGGCCGTTTTAAAAACTGAAAAGCTTCAGGTTTGTTTTTCTACAGTTTTCTGAAACTGAAATAGCAGGTGCATAAAATGTAAGTCGTGCTAAAAAGTTATTTCAGCATTTCTTTTAATCGAAAAATTGCAGTTGCATGAAATGTGCAACCCCTTTAGAAATAGTCTAAATCGACATAAATTTGCGTGAACATTACTGCCTTGTTTTCGTCGTTAATCACTTTTTTGAACTTATGAACTGTCCCTGAGAATATAAGAATGCCATAAAACCAGCCTGAATTACAGATGAGGTGATACAATTTCATACTCAGATAGGAACAGAGTGAAAGATGAAACAGAGACAGAATGAAGTAGGAACAGTCAATTTTATCCATGTTTTAAAGTTGGTAGTTATTTCTTTTTCCCTCGAGTAACCAGATCTAATATATTGTTTACGTCAAAACACAGTCTAAAACTTTAAGGGAAAGGGATTCTATCACCAACATCAAAGATAGCCCTTGGGCCAAAATTTTCTCATATAGCCTCTCGGAAAATAGCGGGAATCCTTGTTATTCTAGTTTTCGAACTCATGGAATTTTCCCTTTTTATGGAGAAAAATCCTCGCTATTTCTTCCTCTCCCCTCTATACCCATCTTATTTTAATCCAGACGCTTGGCCTAGAGGCGGCCCTCTCGAATTTCGCGAGATTTTCCATTGAAACTAGAAAGTGTTGGTGGGGCAATGATTAAGCCTAGTGTGCGACGAATACTAATGCGATAGTGAAAAATACTCGCGAGGATGTAATACAGGATCAAAAATGAAAGAAATTATGGGAACTTTTGAAAGAAGAACTCTTCAGTTTTTAAGCAGGTTCCCCCGAGTTTCTTTTTTTATTTGAGCCGAGGGAATGCTAGGGGAAAAGAATAAAATTGATAAACTGGCCTGTGATGGATTACTTAATTATGAAACTCATTCAATCTTAATGATTTGATTTCCAGAAGTGCATTTCAATAGAAATTGAACGGGGCCAGCCAGCAAGCATTTATCATTTAAAAAAAAACATGGTAGCTAAAGTATTTGTAAAATTCATTCTCTTACTTCTTTAAAAAGGGGAAATCAACACGTTAACAAGTGTTGGGAAGACAAAATGAACGAATCGTCGTCTCTGAATCGAGCCGATTAAAATGTATTGGTTTAATGACTATTCAGTTTAGCCTAAACATATAGAAGTTCGGGAAACTACGGACACGACAGGGTAGCTGGAACCGGTGTGAATAGCATGCGTCTAACTATTTCAAAGTACCGCGATGACTATTATGTATAATTATGGGCATGACGGTTTTAGCATTTTATGTGGAATCAAACATATCCATATTTCTACAATCACACCAGCGTGTAGTTTCTGTCTAGATATCAGTTATGCAGGACATACCAACACCTTTTCTCTCTGCTAAATTCGCCCACTCCTAACCCGTCATCAAACACTTGATCATGTTTGTTTTTAATCATTTAGCACCATGTCATCCCAAGTGTGGGGGAAACTGTGCCAAGTGCTGCTTCAATCTGTCATCTTCCCATTTCCCATTCAAGTTTGGAGAGTTAACAACAAGGTTTGGAGTGTTAGGAACATTTCCCGTACGGTTTTAGATTTCCATTATATAACCGACATCTCGGACAGTTGATAGTAAGGGTCTAAGGGATCGATATGCACTTCATTCTAAAGAGCAATAACCTATTCCCCGATGATAACAAACACGAACACACAGGAACTGATGATGTGGATACGTCTAGCCGTCCTAAGATCTAGACAACTTTTATTATAGCCTTAACTCCCGTATCCCCAAAAGCCTACCATTATATTGAATTCGGACATGTTACTTCTGCGTGTGGCAATGATCGGGTTAATCAATGAGTAAAATGAATTCTATATGATGGGAAGTCTCCCTCTTCTTTCAAAGTAAATTTAACACTCTCGTTACCAGAAGCCGTCCATGAAATTGATGTTGTCGTGCCATTTCTACGTTTGGTCCTGATGAGCGGTTTATTCAAGTAGTATACTTAATTCGCATAGACAGTCCACCGTGCAACATAACCTTAACACCCTTATTCCCACAAACATCCGATGACATTCACTTGTACATGTAACTTCTGCGTATGGCACTGACCGGGTTAACCCAGCAGTATAATGAATATTATTTAGGGAGTCAACCCCTAAGGCAGCGAAGGGGGACTCAGACCACTGAGACCAGCAGCGATTGAAGAATTAGTCACAAATGCAGCGTTTCCTCGCCGTCCATCGGTCACAAATTAAGCATGATTAGAGGCATTCCGAGACACTCCGTGAGTGATGTATGAGGTATCCATGGTGTCCTCAAAGGGCAGTTTCCACTGACAGAATTTTCATTTCATTAGGCCGATTAAACGTCTATACCTACAACTGTCATTATTACACAAACACTTGTTCTTCAATCTATAATGTAAGATATTATAATCTAGGTTAAGCATTACAGAGGCCTTATCATTTTAGAATGAGAGGTTCGCTGAAAATATTTGGCTGCAGCTCAAAGAAGGCACAATTCCTTGAAAAGTATTTAAAAATGGTTGTTAGCAGAGCAGCCACATATTTTCACATAATGAACATAACGAAGCTATCAATCGGTTCTATCGGTGTACACATCCTGATATAATAAACATTTTCTCAACAATCTATGTTGATAAAACGTTTAGTCTGATATCACACCGTAATGAAATTTCATTTATGAATGAACTTTCAAGAATTCAAAATATATAGAGCCCCTTTTCTTAAAACGACATAACATGTTATGTAAAAAGAACAAACTCGGCGCAGTGCATCTGGATAAGAGTGATAATGGAAATATTCTCGGGATACTGGCGGGATGGGCAGTGTCTAGCCTACACCGATCCCTTGGTGAAGTTCACAGCAATTATTACTCATGAATTTCAACACTTGGATCGCATTTCGGGCACTTGATCGGCAGTAGAATAAATTCGAAGAGGAACGCCAAAGGGTAGTAGTCGGATTGGACACAACGAGTTATGTGTATGTTGATGGAAAACCTGGCAATTGCTTCTCTTAAATCAATCGTCGAGAGGTCTAAGTATTCACTGATCAAATTTGTATAAAAGTGTATTTAGACAAGAAGTATTATTTTGCCTACTATAGTACATATTACAGACAACTTGCTTTCCGAAATATATTTTCTTGTGCTGACTGATTTTGTGTAGAGGACCGGACAAATGCCAATATCAAAAAGATATAAATTCTTTCATTTCAGTTTTGCAGATGAAATGACTAGCCTATCATGATATGTGCGTCATTTAAACATTTTTATTCTCATTACGAATGTCCATAGATATTCTGGTTCAAAACACAGTCACAAGTGTCTCAAAGTACAGCGTAGAATGCGCTCGTAATCATAAAGTACGATTGTACCAGCTCGGCCAAATTCTTTTCAGATTCTAAGTTTCAAATCAATGTATTAGGTTTCTCTATTCAATTAAGATCTTTAGATAATCCAAAAGTAACGAGGTTTCGATACATATGAAAATGGAAGCCAGTGTGTGACATTTGAATAACAACCATGTAAACATACTTCAAAGAACTACCGGAGATAGTTTGTTGTTTACTTACGTATGCATTCGTTGGCTTCCTTTGAGGTGGCTCTGGCCCAAGGTCTGTCGTAATGGAAGGTCTTACAAAGCTCACATTCTCTTCCAGCTGTATTATGCTTGCAGTCGCACTCCATCTCCCCGTCCCGTCCTGGGCCACAGCTCGACGCGTGTCCGTTGCATTTGCAACGTCCGCCCACGGATAGGTCCGAGAGAGCGTAGTAGAGACTCTCCCGAGGGTTCTCGTCCTCGTTCTCACCGAGGACCGGTAGCTTGTTGAAGACGATCTTGATGTCGGTGGCCGTGACCCAGTCCTGCAGGACGGGACTGTTGTCGAAGTCGTATGCGGAGGGGCGTCCTTCCAGGGTGCTGAAGGCCACCCGGGAACCGGCGATAAGATCCGAACTATGGATATCCGTGCAGGCTGGCTCCTGCTCATTCTGCTTGGTGATGACAGCATTCTTAGGCATCCCGTAGGTCTTTCGGCACTGGCTCGAGTAGTACTGATAAGGTTGCCATGTCTTGCCGAAGTCCTGCGACTTGAAGATGACCATGGAGTCTGGGTGAAGCCAGCAAAACTCCATGGAGATGTAGGTGATCTCGAAGCGCTTTGTCAGTGACAGCTTCAGGGTGACGTTGTGCTGGCTTTGGGTGAAAGGCTCTGATTGCCAGCAGGTCAGGTTGTTGGGGTTGTGCAGATCGGTCAGGTAGGATGCCGGGTGACGGCGTTTTGGGTGGCTCTCGTCGCAGATGAAACAGTTCCTCTGCCTCTCACCTTCTGCGCCGCTGGACAAGGCGCAGAAGCGACTCGGAGGATCCCCACACGTGCTGGAGGCCTCGACGGGAGCCTGGAAAGCGGCGTTGACGAAGTCCGGCTCGCATCGCTTGGGGACGTTGTTCTCTCCGTAGCATGGGTCTCTCCGGGAGTCTTGTGCCGCAAACATGCTGATACCACTATTACCAGAGCGGGCTCCCCGGCAGCTGCCAAATCCCATAATCACAAAAACACTAACCACGTACCACCACAAAGCCATCTTACTATGCTCCGTCCTCCTTAGACAAAGACTTACAATTTGCATCTTACTTCAGTTATGTTTAATCCAAATCCAAAAAAGTATGTTGTGTAAATCCAAATTATGTTGTATCACTTGAGCTGTGATATACCAGAGAGGGTGAATAATATCCAATAAATATATCTTAATCACAAAAAGTATAAAGATCCAAATAAATATACTTGATCTCGATTATATCACATCACATAAGCGTTTGTTATAGTCCTCGTTATCACAAAAGACAATGATTTTTATTCCGAGAGAGGAAGTAAACAGGAATCAAATCTCCTGGTGCTGTTTCCAGCTGAGAACAAAATCAGAATGATGCCTCTGTCGAGAGTCGCGATGCGTCCAGCCTCTCTCTACATGTGGATATTGGAGAAGAGGACGAAACACTGATCAATGCGAGTTGATTACATCCAAATTATGTTGCGATCAATAAACATCCATTGACATTGTGGGTGACATTTCCCTCAGTCTCTCCTTCTCTCTCTCTCTCTCTCCTCTTCTCTCGCTAGCGTTCAGCCGTCTCTCACAATCCTACTGAAATGAATTTCTACTGGGATATGAACTCAGAATGGTCGAACGGTGGATGCACAGAGAGGCGAATGCAAACGCTCGATATTAGTTTTCCGTGTCTTCTCGCTTTTTGCTCGAGTGACTGTGTACGCTGCCCGCCGCGTTGAACCGCGATCTTGACGAAGATTCATTGCGGCGACACTGCGCGTGCGTTGAATTGAACCAATAGGAAACCGCGCTATGACAGTTCAGTAGTTTGCTGTGGATGGATAGACTGTACGTGTGGTCTGTACAGCTTTTCTTCTTTTTACGCCGATTGGTGTGAAACGGAGGGGTTTCTTTACGCTTTTGTTTGTTTCTTGACATTTCTATTTGTGTTCTATGTCACGGCTACCAGTCATGAGCAAAGACCTTGTTTGCACACTGCTTTCAGCCGTGAGATTCGGTGACAAAATGAAAGAAAGAGAGAAAGAGAGAGAGAGAGAGAGAGAGAGAAACGGGGAAAAAGGGGGGGGGGGGGTGGAGGGAGAGTTTGGAAGTGAAAGCGTCATGAAAATAAACAGAATGCCAGCAATTTTGTAAAAGAAATATATCATTTAGTTTAAGACAAAGTTGGCCTCAACTTATGGGGGTAATATTACAAAATATGTACACTTGTATTTTTAATGATGTTTAAATACAGTTGACATAGACTTGGCTGATAAAAAAGGAAATGAACAAAACAGCATATTAATACAAAAAGTAAATTTAATGTAAATTTCATATTCACGAAGAAGAGAAATTTTCCATCGTTGTTTTTATCATGTACATTATATTGCAACCATTACAAATGCGTCTACGGACTGCTAGCATAGATTATATTAAAACTATTTTAAAAATAATTTGTTCTTCTCCAATCAATTGAGAGAGAGAGAGAGAGAGAGGGAGAGAGAATGAGAGAGAGAGAGAGAATGAGAGAGAGAGAGAGAGAGAGAGAGAGAATGAGAGAGAGAAAAGGGTGGGGGGGGGGTTAGAAAGGGAGAGAGGGGCGAAGTTGTATTACATAAATGCGGAAAAGAAAATAAAAAATTAAATGAGGTGAGAAAAACCTGTGCTTTCAAAACAGTTGGTTTTAAAGGTGTATTTACATTACTCTTTTAGGTTTGTTCAAAATAGTACAATTCTACATGTACTACGTCTAACGATTGGCTTTATTGGACATTTCTGTATTATTTCAGAGTCACTATTTTGAATAGTAAAGGAGCTACAATTTCAGCTACTAGTTTGCATTAAAAAAAAGTGATAAGATTATCATAAATCTACCTTAAGGCTACTTTAAATGATTAGAATTTCTCCAAGATCATCGTTTAATGTATGAAAACAGAAATAAGCATCTTTTGTAGTATTTTTTTTCATGAGAATTTGTTACAAAATACACTCACGGAATGTTCCACAATAATCTACAAATGTCATTTTTAGAGAAATATCTAATACTCGGATTTTGTTGATATATTAGACGCCTAAATAATTTGACCTAATTGTTCGTTATAATACACGTACTGTCACATTTGAATGTCCCATCCAGATTTGTGATAGTTTAGAGAGAAAAACAAACAATTGAAGTTTGACTCTGAGATAATGAGCTACCTGACCGGTTCTTAAAAAAAAAGCGAAAGGTTGAAAAAGTGAACAGCTCCGACGGAAACAAATTATAATCTAAAATGGAAATAAGCTTGTTTTTAGCAACAATAACAACACATCAATCTTCACAAAAATAGTCTCTCTATGGTTTTCGTTGACTAATATGCGGCAATCTGTTTAAATAGGATTGGAAATCTTTGCTAAAAGTTCATTCGTCATCCAATGCGGTTTCAAAACAGAAACATTTTCAAAAAGTAGAAACCCTTGAAATGATTTCTTTTAACAAGATTCTAATTGGGAACGGCTTTACGTAATCCGGTCAAAGATGAACGTCGGTATTTTTAAAGACCTCTGAAAAAAGGCTCTATACTTTGTGAATCAATCTCTTTTCTTGTAAGCCAAATTGGTCCCCGTTAATCGGGGTATTAGGCCCTGTTTAAGGTGTCGTTAACCCTTGTAATGACCGATGAGATCAGTGACGGATTTTAAACTTCCGACTTTTTCTGGACATTCTTCACGTCGGGATCAATTAGCCAGAGTTGGGACAAACAAGTCTTGTCGAAATGACACCCGGTGAGCGGACCTGGGAGGCGCAACCTCCCCGAAAGTCCCGGGTCCGTGGTCCGAGGCGACGAGAGTACCAGCTGGACCTAGATAACACGCAGAGTTTTAGACCTTCGTGTTGGTTTAATGGAAAATATGATACCGGAGACCTAGAATTTGGCCCTCAAAGTTGAAAACCGATATGCTGTCATCATGTTATTTCCATCATTGGCCTAGAATATCTGAGGATTGGGGACAAGTTATGAAGAGCAGAGCCAGTCGCCCCATCTGAATATCTGTATTCAAATATTGGTATTACCGATATGTAATCCTAAAGGTGAAATAAGAACCCAACTCCTATTCAAAAAATAATTATAAGTTAGATATACTCATATACTTCGAATTGCCAGTGTCCTTGGTAAAGAATTTTACTTTCATATTTTGATTCGTCAAGCTCAGAGTTTTTGTCCTATCCCCATTATACTGCTCGAATTAGAACTCCCCCTATGCTAAAATCTTTTCTTTTTAAGATGAAATTTTTTCGAGGCAACATAATATATACATGCATCCTTTTTTCAAATTCTCATAAATGTTAATCTAGAAGAGAGCTCGGAAATCATTTTTATTATTATTATTATCATCATTATAGTATCCCCAGTTCCCTCCGAAAGACTCCTCCAATTGACGAAGAAAAATTGGGACGGAAAGGGAAGACGGATTACTTATTAAAGGGACTTGGTAACATTGTTCAGATGAGAGAAAATGGTGCTCAGGTAGTGAATTCAATGCTAGATGTATTAAAATTAAAGATAATCTGAAAGTTTGAGTGAAAACGGACCATTATTAATGATAACAATTGGAAAAAACTGATCTGGTCAATTCCAGAATTCTCCCAACTATATTATTACAATTTAATTAGGTTTGAAGAGAATTTAAATTGTCACAAAGCAATAAATTGGCTCTTTAAACCATTCCAGACATTTAAGTGTTAACATATTTTTAAAAGCCTGTCTTATGTTTTATTTTCATGAAAAACGGTTTGGGAAAATTCAAAAATGGTCGGGAGAATTTAATTTTTAGGGTGTTGTACAGTGACGCCTTCAAAGAAAACCATAAATATCTTTGAGGTTTGAGAATGTTTTCAGGATTTCGTGCATGTTAGAGGATTAGTAACAGTAGAAGTGGTATAATAAGTAACATTTCATTAACAAAATAGGCAATTTACCAATGTTACCGAGTCACTTTAAATGACGATCAATATCGTCGACATTCGTGTCTTCTTTCAGATTCGATATTTCCAGTCAAGCAAACACGTTGGTTACTCAGAATGAAAACATGGAATGTGATATGTTTTGATTCCTGGAGGTCAGATATGGCGGTTTCTCTCTTGCCTCTGGTCATGTGACTTGCCAACGGATGATGAGAACATCAATTTTAATCACACAAGTAGTCTCAGTTTCTGCCGTCTTAATTTAAAACCTTTTCGCCGTGTTAAGCTCCTAAATATATGAAGTATTTCTATTTTAGTATGTAGTACCAAAACTGGTAATTAAATTGCAGAAGTTTATAATGCGAGACTTTTTAGATAAATTATTATATCTAAAAACCCGTAATCACGTTTTACTTAATCAGCTGATTCTGACGATAAAATGATGATATTTTCTACATTTGAATTGTTGATTTTTTAAAAATTAACTACTACCTTATAACATCTGATGAGTTAAAATAAGTATATCGATTAGGTCCTCTGCAATTTTGTGCCTCCACGCGTCTTCTGGTAAGACAATCCAAAGAGCACTTTGGTGGAGTTTAGTTAAACCATTGTGAAAAAGGAGGTTATAACTGATTAACAACATCCTTTTGCAGGATAGTATTGATCCTTATTTTAACTCTCAACGGTATCATGCACACACTTGAAGCACACCCCGAAATAAAGGAATATTTGAAAAAATTATAACATCATAAATGAGCGATGTCTTGGAGAACGGCTACTTCATCATCATCCTAGATGCTATACCGATCAATGATAGAAACGTAGCAGGGATGTCAACGACCGTTTCATGGTCATTGTCGTCTGGAGAGAAGAAAAATATCCCAAATCTTGTCAATCAGTTATCAGAGAGAGTGAAAAACAAGATAATTAAACAGATTGGTATTAATTTTGACATGTCTCACCATACTATTCAGCCGACCTTTTTTCTTCATATTATTCTTCGTCGTCCTCTCCTTCTCGTTTTTCTTCTGCTTCTTGTTCTTCCTTTTATTCTTTTTCATGGTGGTCATCATCGTCTTCTTCTTCGTTTTCATTGAATTTCTTTCTCCTCCTCCTCCTCCTCATTCTTTTTCCTTTTCTTCTCCTCCTCCTCCTCCTCCTCCTCCATCTTCTTCTTCTTCTTCTTCTTCTTCTTTTTCCTTTTTTCTTCTTCTTTTCTTCCTTTTCTTCTGCTTCTTTCTTCTCTTCCTTCTCGTCCATCTCCGTATTCTCTTTGTTCTTCTTGTTCTTGTTCTTGTTCTTGTTCTTCTTCTTTTCTTCCTTTTCTTCTTCTTATTGCTTCGCTTCCTTCCCGTTCATCTCCGTCTTCTCTTTCTTGTTCTACTTTTTTTCCTTCTTCTTCTTTTTCTTCTTCTCTTCCTTTCTGTCCTTCTCCGTCTTCTCTTTCTTCTTCTACTTATTTTCTCCCCCTAATTTAAACTTTCTTTTCTCATCTTACTTCTGTGGTTTCTATTCTCCTCCTACTTCATGTAAAATCCCATATCCAGGGTCTACTTCGAAAAGGCGCACGTTGGTTCCCAGGTTTGCGGCCCATGTAAATGAACACTGCCCTCTTTCGATTAAGGACTTATAACTGCTGGACACTCATAAATATGTTAAAAGCACTTCAGTAAATGTTCCGGATTTATGATGTGATGTAGACAAAAACAAGTTTATTGATTAATATGGACAACGCACTCTACTTGGAATAATATGATGGGTCACGTCAGCTCGAAAGACCAGTGGTAGTTTTTGTATGAATGATTAAATGATTAAGAATTGTAACAGGGTAATTCATAAACTTACGCCCAATATCACATATTTTTTTGCACTTTTATCCTTTACACAGAGTCCAGAATACCAATCAAACGGGAAATATGCTTTCATTCCATAATTTTTGCCTCTTTTCAACTATAATATAGTCAAATAACATTATTTAACCGACAAATGAGCTTTAAAAAAAGAATATATTTCATGTCTGTGCAATTTGTTATGACCATTGAAACAAAAGTACACATCGAACAAAAAAAGAAACCGAAAAAACCCCTGAATAATTTATAATTCTATGTACTCATGATTCTAGAAGGAAAATGTTTCGAACCTCATACATTCAATCTTCGGTCGCATTGTTTGTCTTATTAATCGAGCAGAAGTAATCATTTCCGAAGATCATATCAAAATCAATATTCATGTATCATCACACGCTACCGACTTGATTCGAGATTTCCAATAATGAGGAGCCACTGTGATCAATCCTTGATTATCCTTCGATCTTCTGCACATACCTTACAAGTGGCGTAGCGTCGATCCAGCCATTGAGGGGGAGGGGAGTACTCCCTATTTTTAAAAAAAATTTTGTTGTTGTTGTTGGGGGGAGGGGGGCATCGGTCTTACTCGGTCTTACACGGTTAATGGCAACTCAAAGTACTTTAAAAAAACATTAAGAATAATATGTCTCCAAATAAGATGTTAACAATTACTGATATTCATAAATACATTTTGTTTCTAAATGCTGTTCTTGTCATTTTATTGTCCTCCCATCTCATTAGAACTCTTAATTGTACATAACATTTTTTTTTTGTAATTTGTTTTATAATTATGTATTGAAATAATCGACAAAGAAACAAACAAAACACACAATTTACTGCGCCACTGATTAATGAGAGCTTACTGGAGTTTTTTTGTATCGTCTTCTTCTTTCACCTGTTCTCCTTTCATTTCCCCTCTTTTATTTTCATTATTTGATTGGGGCACGTTCCCCCGTGCCCCTGTACCTAGTTACCCGGCACAATTTCTTGAGGAACAGAAATATAACCTTGACAAATATCTCGAGGCAAGTCAGAAAGTTTGTGCCGCAGGTAAAAAGTCGGAGAATGTTATCAATATATATAGTGAGATAATTTTGTTTAGCTGGAAAGATACACATCACGTTCACGTATGGTGTCTTTGAAGGGTAACAAGACGTTCTTGTAGCGATACGAAAAACATGACACGAAACTTTGTTTTAGTATGATGTCTTATATTTTCATGTGTAGTAGGCCTACAAGAAACATATGCCAAATTTTGTATAGAAGCCTCGCAAACACAACCGTGATTTGGTTTAGTGTATGTTTTCCAGATAATAGCGCCATAGTCCAGTTGACGTTGTGAATTTTTCTTTCGCTGCCTATCGAAAGAAATACTATTGTGTCGTCAATATTTTGTCGCCACATCTATTGTACCAAGAATATCAAGCGAAATTACTTTACAGATCGTTTTATTTGATCGAATTAAATCATATGAATTGAATGAGCTTTCCTGTTCTTCTGAGTACCTGTTCTTCAGTTAACGAAAGAGAAACTATTGTGTCGTCAATATTTTGTTGCCACATCTATATTGTACCAAGAACATCAAGCGAAATTACTTTAAAGATTGTTTTATTTGATCGAATCAAATCATATGTAATGAATGAGCTTGCCTGTTTTTCTGCGTACCTGTTCTTCTGTTAATGAAAAAACAAAAATTACATTCTAAAATATGTTTTTAGAATTTCTCATGTCAAACGTCTCTTTATTCAAATATTATTTTGTTAATTCATGGATAAACCATCATGAACATAATGAAAAGATTCAAAGTGGATAAAACAAGGAAAACTCCACTCGTTATGTAATCTCATGCTTTGTCTGAAAGTTCATATTGTTTCTTTCGAATAATGCACTCACTTGACAAAGACGGCGTACAGAGCAGGAGACAAAATTAATAATTGTGACAAATAACAACAAAAAACAATAACAACAGAATGAATTTCATATATACAGACATGAAATTGGAGGAATGACATTGAAAGTCTGGACCCTCGAGCTCCAAATCTAGAGTTAATCACAGGAACCCATGTCGGGCAAGGCAAGCAAGCAGCGAATCTTCTCAGCTGATCGATGAAACATTATTGAAAATCAATTCAATTTGAGGTTGACTTGCTCTTGACCGGGCCCATCGGAGGGCAGCATCAAGATGGTGGGTTACATGTGCGAGGGGTGAATAACATTGGGTGGCAGATGGAGGGAGGGAGAGGAGATGCGATGAGATGGGATGGGAGGAGATGAAAGGAGAGGAGAGGAGGGAAGAGAAGAGAAGAGAGATAGAGAGGAGAGACAAGAGAAAAATCAAGATCATGAGATAAGATGGGTGAATAACATTGGACTTACATAGAGAGGAAACAAGAGGAGAAGAGAATAGCAAGAGCAAGAGAGAGAGAGAAAGAGGGAGAGAGAGAGAGAGAGAGAGAGAGAGAGAAAGAGAGAGCGAAAGAGAGAGAGACAGAGAAGAGGGAAAAGGAAGTAAACTTCATTACAAACTTATTATTACTTCGTAAATGAAGAGAAGAAATGGGAAAATGAGAGAGGAAAAGGCGGATAGAAATGAGCAGAGAGAGAGAGAGAGAGTGTGTGTGTGTGTGTGTGGGGGGGGGGGTGGGGAGATGATCATTTATATTACGTTAAAAATGAAAACAAATTTGATTTGAAACGGGAAATGATAGCCGAATCAAGCTTGTGGGAATGTAGCGGTGTAGTGGTTCATTCACGCGACTCTCAATCTAAGGGTTAAGGGTTCGAATCCCAGCCCGGCACTAACGTCCTTTGACAAGGCATTAATCCCCAAGTGCCACTCTCCACCTAGGTGAAAAGGGGGTACCTGGCAATAGACGGGTGTAATAATAATTGCATGGCCCTCAGGAAGAACAGCATTGAAGCTGATTTGGCTTCTCTGGGTAAACACAGTCATTATTATACACTGCCATGCAGCACATAATTGTTTCTCAACCTGGCTGTTTTTGGACTTAACAAAATATGGAGAGCCATTTGTAACCTTAAAATAAAATATATTCAAAAGCAAAAATTCTAGTATTTTAGACTTTTCATGAATTCCACATCAAGAACATGAAATCTCCTTGATAATAGACAATATGAATGATCCGAATCATCATTTTATGCCTCTTGAAATAACTTTTACACAATATTTTCAATGATGCTAACGGCTTTCCATAATTGTTAAGTTCAACTTCGAGATAAGTTCAACTCAGGATCTTTGTGAAACACCCCAGGCTGTTCTGGAAAACGTAGTGGTAAGGCAAGCACTCAAGAAGAACATATATCTTTCATACGCTTTTTACGATATCTATGCAAGTGCATGCGATGAGTATAAACGCCTAAATTCATGAAGAACTGTTTGCAGAAGAAGACCATTCATCTTGACCTGAATATGAGTGAACAGTCCAAAGTGAAAAATACAAAACTGATTGTTGTTCTTTAAATGATTACGATAACTTTTGATTCAGCTTACTTTATCACTCATAAAATGCACGAGATCAACTTTTTCATGAATCATATGCTAACATAAAATGTCGAAAATATAATCATCATTTTTATTTCATATCAAAAAGGGGCAAATTATGCTAATGCGATAATACAGTCAAATGAACTTTCATGTGCGCTAGTATCATTTTCGAAACTGCATGCACAATCTGGGAAAAAAAAGAAAAGATGAAAGTCACTTCGGCCTTTCGAAACAGATGCAGAACTCTTGCAACTGGGAATAATTTTCGACGTTCATTTTTAGTTCTGTAGACTCGCAGCATCATCCATCTGCGAACAATATATTGTGGGAAGCCATGTTTATTTGTACGATGTTGAAACTTGAAAAAAGTACAATCCGGGAGCATTGGTTGAGGAAGGGATCAACAAAAAGTTCGAACTTGACCTTTAATCGGGGGCGAGAGGAGGGGATTGAAGGGGAACTCGTCACCCCGCATCTGGGCTGCTAAGTGGGCCCACACCTTGATGGTGTGTGGTGTCCTTAAAGGGGTAATATGTGAAAAATAAAGAGGGAACGAAAGCAAATATTTAAAGAGAAAGAGAGGGAGAGAGAGAGAGAGAGAGAGAGGAGAGAGGGGGGAGGAGGGGGGGGGGGGGGGGAGAAGGGGAATGAGATGGGGTGTGTTTTTTTTTTACGGATGACATACTCAGATCTCTTTATTAAAATTTGTAATGATGAATAAATTATTAACTCAATATCTGTATTTTCGTATATCTCGTTGAATGTTTGTTTTGGTTTTGTGTTGTAGCCTGACATATCTTAAACAGTAGGACTACGTTGTTACACGAATAAAATCATCTTAAATCAAAAGTTAGCAATCTCCGATGTTACTGCCATTCTGTTTTTGCTGTTTGTTTTAAAACATAAACATATCAATCAATCAAAGAAATGCGATGTTTTAAACAGTAATATCTCAAGTTCTCCTTTTGTATACTATATGTATTAAAACTTTTAATACAAAACCTTTGCTTGAATGTGATTTACAAATATTCAAAACATTGTAAAGAAAAATATCACCGAGTGATACGATTGTAGAAAAACAGTATAATAGATATAGATTGTAAAAGTAAAATCTAAAAGTTAAAAAAAAATTGAGTTACATCAACAAATCATAATTGTGTCACAAGCCCCCACCCCTCGCCCTGCCCGAGCCCGCCCCCATTACCACACTTCATCCCCTCTTAACACTGATGATAGAAATGAGTGTCAGCCGTTACGGTATTATACACGTGACCCTGAACTTGAAACTTAGGCAGCCTTACATCACGATTCAGCTAGCTAGCTCACCCACCACCATCAGCAGCAGTAGAAGCAGTAGGTGGAAAGAGAAAGACAAAACAAAAATGAAAAAGAGAGCCCCCGCGAAACCATCCAAAACGGATTCACGCCACATTGAAAACCTCTCATCCACGATCAGTCATCGCAGTCCCAAGTGCGTCCCGAAGCCGAAACTTCCCGCCCGCTAGGCAAGCCACCGTCTGTTTAAAGCCTGCTAGGCCGAAACCTGATCGTAGTGGATTCGTTTAGAGACCACTGTTCTTCTCTTTACCACTTCAACACGAATTCTAGAAGGAAAAGGGAAATGGGAATTTAAAAATCTGAGACAGGGGAAAGGAAATGAACAGCAGAAAGAATCCAAATAGAGCGTGAACAACAAAATGAATGAACATAAAGGTCGTTTTCCGGTACCTGGGGATAAAATTGTATATTTTTAAACGTTATTGTCTGCAATGATTCTTCGTAATGAAATCTAACGTGGCTACAATTCGTATACAAGGTAGCTTAATACCGAGTCGTTATAAATGATTTTAACAAAACATCAACTTGGAATAAACAGCCTGACATTTGCAAATGAAAAACCGAAAAGGGAATAAGGTGAGAAATTATTTTTTGACAAAATAAAGAAAGAAATCCCACGTACCGTTCATCTCGTGAAAATTGACTAATTAAGAAACAAACAAAGAGACACCTTTCAATGTAAAGTGTATTTCGTTGTTGCAAGATTATCCTAATACTATTGCAACATACTTTAATTATAGATTACCGTTTTGTATTCTCCTCGACCGAGAGATTGAGAAATAGAAGGAAGATGATTGATATGTAGATATACATGATTGTATAGATAGATGGATGGATAGTAAACAAATGTTACTCAGCAGTGAGTGCCCGAACAGAATGATTTGTGTTATTTGTTTCATAAGATTATGTTTTGTTTGTTTTATAAAATGATTTTTAGAACATGATTTTACTAATGACTGGTCTTTAGCATTTGATAATGACCGGTCATTTTCAACATTACGTGTTAGTCAAAACAAATGCCTGGTCACGTGTACGCTCTCAACCAGTCATTTGATTGGGATCCACGTCATCATCTTATAACTAGGTATATAAATAGATAGATGGATAGATAGATAGATAGAGAGAGTGAGAGATTGAGAAAGAGAGAGAGAGAGAGAGAGAGAGAGAAAGAGAGAGAGAGAGAGAGAGAGAGGGTAGAGCCTGGCAAACTGGAAAAGACCTATGATGCATGGTGTTGAAAAATTTCCGACATGTCGGTACTTATTGGACCTTATCACTATGGTAACACTGGTAACAGATAGGGGATGAGTTTCATCCAGTACGGAACAACGGAACATGAGTAATGTGCCAGCAAAAGTACCCCTCGGTGTTCATCGGCAATAAATGTAAATTCAGAATTCACCTCACCTCGTTTAGAAAAAAATTAAAGGGGTGTAGCATGGCAAAAACTGGTTAACGCCATCTATGACTTCTTTTGGACAACTGCACGTAGACGTATGGACTTTAACGGTCAGCGCACTAGCGTTCGCGAAACAGACCGAAGTTCTCCTCACTCTTCGGTTTCGCGTATGTTGCACACACGTGAATGTTGCGGTCACGTCGTCCGTAGTCGTATTATACCCGATTGGTCCCCGAGTCTGGCCGGGGGAAAGACACGAAGTCTCGTCATGCTACACCCCCTTTAAAATATCGTCAAACGGATTTACGTTTATTAATAATAATAATAATAATTATAAATCACGAGGTTTCTCTTTAATAAGGGGTTAGAAATCTCAAAATCATCTAGACCATTTCATATTCATACATTGCCAAATATCCTGATATTATAAACACATAAAGCAAACAATTTTAATGTATTTATTTGTCCAATTTCATTTAACATGGATATTTGGTTTGCTCACATGTAAAATCAAGGCTCAGACAAAATTTACAAGGAACAGAAATTTAATACAAAACATGGATACATTTTGGTGATGACAAAATAATAGTCATACATAATAATGACGCTTGTTTGATTATGGCTTGTTATGTTTGGTGAAACACATGGATTACCTCCAAATAATACATTATTCAATGATTGGCTTAAGTTTAGAGAAGGAGGAATTATGGAAGAACCTAATTAAAAATTTAGCGCCAGGATCACCAGTTAGTCAGAATTATAGATATATGAATTTACATAAGTGTTGTTCTCGATTTCAACTTTATTCCGCAGTTTTTTCTGAAAATGGATTCGGAATTCGCATATTTGTTTGTACTCTTAGTTCAGAAAGTATCAACACAATTAATGACATACATGCATTTTAAAGAAAAGAAGGAACGAAGAGAGAAGATAAAAGAAGAAGATAAAAAGGGGGAGCTTTAGTCTATTAAATAAATATTTTTTTAAACCAAAAGATGTCGCCATGCGTTTTCATCGAGATTATTTTGTAATTATTTTTTAATTCCAAATCAAGTCAATGCATTCAAAAGGAACAACATCACAAACCTATTCTTTTCGTTTCCAAAGCTTTCTCGTTTCTTAAAGGTAATACAAAATTTTGGTATGGGGTCATGAATTTGGTTCAAATGAACATATTGGAAGCATAGGCGATCCCATTCAGTGATCGTTGTCGCGGTTGAAATCGAGTCTAAAGTTATGAAATTGTAAATAATAAACTCTTTATGTTGTATAGCTCCCTCTCAAGGTCAAGATACCAATTTAGCTATAAAACAACGTTTCTTGACTAAAATCGACCGATTAGCTATTCCCGTTTGAAAATTATATATCACATCTACATATTCTGAGATTTTCATGGTCGCAGCTACCATCGTACGACCGTAGTCGCTATTTGAAATTTATCAAAATTTACCGGGAGCACCGGTAAATGTTTATATTAAATTTTTCTCGAAAGCAGAGGTATTTTAGGGGCTAAATTTCTAGTGCTTATAATACATCCACAGGGGCATCCAAATAAATCAAAATTGTAAAGAATCATTATCCACCAAATTTTCAAAATTTCCCAAAACTTTGTATTACCTTTAATGATTAGGTTCAATGTTGGCAATGTATTTTAATTTGTGTAAGGTTTATTTAAATTTAGGTCTGTTATAGAGTACACAGCTTACTTTGCAGAATATTTGATAGGTTTTAAACACTTCAGAAATTTAGGTAGATCTTACGTCGCTATTAGTCCTCTTCAATAAGGGCGCTGATGCTGATGAAAGGTTCAAATAATATCAACAATGGCCCGTCCCGATTAGTGCGATTTTTCAACACCGTAATCAGTTCACATCGACGTCTACACCAAGGTCCTTATTTATTTAGAAGTCAAGACAAAGGGTTATAATGTGTCCACCAACCTTCAAATTATCTCTGCATTTAAATCCTTGAGTTTATCCAGGGTAGCTAATTTTTCCAAATGGAAACAAGTTATTCTTGGACCAGACTAGCCTTTTGCATATTCTGCGGATGATAAAACCAAAACCCTTTGCTCTTTTTTTTGCATTGATAAATTTATGATATATGATAATTTATTTTCAATATTCATGTTATTGCATGTTGCGAACATTTCGAATGATGACGAAATAACCCATATACATTTCACCGATTCACCGAGGCCCGAATTCACAAAGCAAGGTTTGAGCTCAGACCAAGGTTTGAGCTCAAACCTCCTTTTGTTTCGCCAAACCTCCTTTTGTTCTTTACAAACCAGGTTTGTAAAAAACGCGTAAAACGCGTCATATGACGTACGAAAACCAAGGTTTGTCGACAAACCTCCTTTGTGAATTCAGGCCCCCCGAGTGTTTGGCCGGTGGAAGACAAACCCTACTGATTCCTCGTCTATTCTTTATCAAGGTAGCGTGGCCGAGCGGTCTAAGGCGCTGGTTTAAGGCACCAGTCATTTCGATGGCGTGGGTTCGAATCCCACCGCTGCCAATAGCTTTTGCAATTTTGATCATGATCATGTGCATGTGGAAGAGTTATATTACAAAAAGTATATTGGAAAAGGATGGCTCTTCAAATGTCCTCATATTCGAGTTATGAGAAGTAACAGGTAAAGATTGTGGACTACACTTTCATGCCACATGTAATGTGTATTCCCACACGCGCCTTTCCGTGTACGATTCCAAAACCCCACAGTATATACCAATATGCCTAAAAATGTGCTACATGATTAATCTTTTTCAAGTCACTTCCACAGTTTCTCTCACAATGCAATCGCAAGACCAAAGCTCGAACTTATCTTGAAAGGAAGAAAGTAAAACAGTAATAAACTTCATGTAAAACCCTGAACTCATTTAAACTCAATACGAAAAAAGTTTTTCTGTCTAAGTACTTTTGAGAAATCTTTTCACAATGATTTTTTTTTTAAATTCAATATAATTTCCAAATTTCTATATACACCCATCACTATATATCATAACTCCCGTGTACTTATATACGTTTTCTGTGTCAGACATATTCACTTCAAAATATGTTCGTTTTCATCATCGTCATTATCATCAACATTATCGTCATCCCCATCACCATTTTATATATATTTTTCTTTTCATCGACTCTCCCCACCCGGGCTATCACGCTATCAAGCAAGCGCTTACTGTGATAGCCCTTCTTCTACATATTTCGTTATGAATAATTCTTGGTAGAGTGTTATCACTTAAATTTCGTTTTAATTTCAAGATTTTAATTATCATCACATTATGTACACGTTCAAAAATATTGTAATATTTTATATATATTGTATCGTTCTAATGTAATTTGATGTTGCAGAAGAAAATAAATTCAATTTGATGCATGCAATTCAATTCAATTTCTTCTTGACTGATTGATATTAGTGTAAGAATGACTATATCCCCGGCATGCCCGACTTATCACCGTGTACTACTTCACAGGACGCTTACCCCAATGAGAAAACGTATAAGTAGATATTGACGCCGCATGGATATTCCTGCAAAAAAGAATTTAAATTCATTTCACAACGCTTCTGCTCTTAGATGCATTCTCTGAATTCCCCCTTTTCTCACACTCCATAACTCTTTATCACATCATCCTTTATTCCTGTCCTCTGTACTTACTGTACAGAACAGGGCCTGTAGTATTTCTCGTTCTTTTTTATGTAAATTCTTTTGTTCTTTCATCACTGTCCAAATCAGTGATGAAAATTTTCTTAAATTTAAGACCGGGGGTTGTATGTTTTTCGCAATATTATTTGAAATCCCCGCTTTCATCATCATTATTATTGTTATTGTGAATTATGATGTAAGTGCAACTGTCAGTATTTTTATGAAGCTTTACATTTAATAATGTTTCATTCACTTTTATCGTATTTTCATTTTGTTGTCATACTACTATGTCAGATCATAGCTCCAGGTAAATAGATTTGTACAAGAAAAATGTGCGATTGTAATTTTATTCAATTATTATATGGAAAGTGGAGTAGTGTGTTTCAGTGAAAAGAAGGGTTTGTTCTAGATGGTTGCACTTGGAGATACACTTGTTGTAGAAATTGACAGGGTAACAAAAACTGTCATAATCATGATCGCACAACGTTGACGATGGCGTAAATTACACACTATAAACTTCACCACTGTCAATTAAGAGTCGTATATATATAATTTGAGGAGCATTGAAAACAAATCATTGACTGTTCGTGATTGATTTTATTCTTTACGTTTACATATCTCTGCACAACTTCTGAACGCAAATGTTACAAGTTTTGACAAGATCAACAGACGAATAGCGCCATCAATGAGATATTAAGCGGAATGGAGAACGACATACTGGCCATGTTGTCATGGCTGCTGATTACAAACAATGTGATGATCACACCAGCCCTAAACACTGAATTTGCTCTGCTCCAGCCTGTTGCTTAACTGATTTCGCGGTAAACTTCATGCACAGGCTATGTTGTCTACTACCATTAACCTTGACGACGAGTGAATATGTAAGGACTTCTGTACTGTATTGTTCTTAAACTCCGAAGTTAGATGGGTAATAGTATATGTGTAAAGCGCTTAGAGACATTGCATTAAAGCGCTATATAAAAGCTAAATATTATTATTATTATTGTTATTGTTATTGTTATTTAGTGAGAATTAAGAGTAGGAGCGACCTGAGTATATACCTGAGTATAACATATGTGAAGGAAAAAAATCGAGATCAACTACTTCCTATATACCTATTTTAATTTCTACATAATACATATTTTAAACACAAAATAAACACGTTATCGTTATTGTCGTTTCATTGCATGTTTGTTGTGATATAATTATTCTTGTATTATGTTTTGCATGAGAAATAAAATCATTTGAATCAATTTCAATCAATAATCTTAAGTTTTCAATCGTTCTGGTGATAGAAATTTACAATAATTTTCAAATGATGCCGTGTGAAAGTTTAGTGAAAGGGTATTTCTTGTTTAATACTATATAAGAGTTTGTTTTAAGGTATCCAACTAAAACGACAATTGCTTTCCCAGGATAAAGTCATTCCTGATTTTAATAAAAAAAGAAAGGAATACTCATTAATTAAATGACGATAACGTTTTACATCCACATATTGGACAATGTCCTTGCGTGTTTCGCTGATGTCCCGTCATCACTATACGAGAATACCCTTACAGCCAATCCCATGGCAGTCGGGTACAGCGAACTTGTTTGCTGGGGTGATACTCGCCTCCGTGGTGAAAGTAATGGTGGTATTACCCGGTGTGTTATAAGTAGCCTACACAAAGAAGAAATCCAGGAAGAAAGGAAGGACAGAAGGAAATAGAAGGAACAAATAAATAAATAAAGAATGTGAACGACTAAATTAATGAATAAATATTAGATAAATGAATAAATGAATGAATAAATGAATATATAAATATATATATATATATATATAAAGACACAAAGGAATAAATGAATGCAAATAAAAATGAAGTTTGGAGATACGAGATATATTAGTGTCTGAAAAATGCAAGGTAATATAATCATGAGGAGCTTTCCCAACAGCAAACACAAAATTATCAAATCATATGTATAATATCACATTCAGTCATTCGCTATTTTAGAAGATAAAATTGGAAATAATATGTTGACTGAATTTGTGAATTGAGTGTTTGTTGTTCAGCGCCCTCTTACGACGACTAGCACAATCCATGAGATGATGGTGAACTACTGTTTCTTTATGCCATTAGTTAAAATACACAATTTTATTTAGCTTGCAATAAAAAATAGCCCAAAATAAATGAATGATTCATTTTACTTACCCTGATGAAGAAGCACTGCCATCCGATTTCTGGTGTTAGAAATTCAGCGATATATTTTCCCGGCTCCTAAAACACAACAAGAGGGAATCACAGTGATCATAACAAGCCAAACGATGTCTCATTCCGTCTGATACAATAAAAAACAACAACAACAAGTCTAAGTCACAATATAAGAACAAAATAAACCGTCTTCTTGTATTTGTCACCTTTTCACCTATACTGAATGAAAGTATGGTTAGAGGTGGTTTTGGAAATAAAACTTCACCGAACGAGTTTGCTAATTCGTACGGTGAATATTCATTTCCAAAATTTATTTTGAGTAAAAGCAACGAAGGAAATAAATGTCTTACTGAAAAATAAATATGTAACATTAATTTTTCATTCAAATTGGCGACCCTGCAAAAACCCAGCAGCCTGCACAGATCGGTTGTTAATTTGCCAATAATTTTCATTCCTAAAAAATTGAAGTGAACGAATTAGAAATGCAACAACGATGGGCATACGATGGGCATAACTGGTGACATTTCTTTTTTTCCTGCTCATAATTAATTATACATGATAAGTCAGGACAAGAAATTCGAGAAAAAAAATTGTTTGTCAAAGCACAAAACTTGGTCACATATGGTTGCTAAACTTACTGGGTTCCTAAACGGGAATGACTTGTAGATAATAACGTTGATGGAGTAGTTGGTAGTCCCTGGTGGATCGGCTACGGCAAACCGAAAGTCTCTTCTACCAGGAGAACAGATGTAATTAATCCCAATATATTTAATTGAATGAGCAACAACAAAAAAGGGAGAAAAATCCATCACTGATGCTGATCAAATGATAGATTGATTTATTTTTAATTGCCAAGTTTCCAAAATACAAAACTATTCAAGAACAACAGATCAAAATTAAGTCAGCTTGAACAGGATAACCCACAAAAGCACGAGAGCTCATTTTACTTGAAAACGAATGAGAAAATGTGTTCCATTTGATTTAAAAATTGAATCATTACAATTAATCTTGTTTAGAATAATTGAAATTTCGATTGGATAAAGAAAAAGAGTTTTGAACAGAAATATTTATAAACGAACTGAAAATCTGAGGCTTTAACTAGAAACGAATCAGTATCAGAAACTGTATGAGTTTCGCATCATTATTTCCCCCATTTTTTTCAAAGCAGTGTGGAGTACTCAAAACGGGAATTTTCTTCAACTTACCTCGGCCCTCTGTTGGTAAGTGTCCGAAAGACTTCGACCTTCAGCGGAACGGGGTCGGATATGAGTTCGAGGATTCCATGGGTCGAATTCTGATAAGCAATGACCGAATTAGAATATGTTTACCTTATGCTAAACTGATATGCCTCTGATTAATAAAATGATAATAATAATAAAAACGTTACTTATAAAGCGCTTACCACCGAAGTCTCTTAGCGCTATAACAAACAAAATAGACTGATAAACAATTACATATTAAACAAGAATGCAAATAAACCTACAAATTACAATACATATGAAATACACATCAATGCGAACAGAGTTAGTTAATCATCGAAAACAATTTTGAATAAATGTGTCTTAATATATATGTATCAGTTTATTTCAATCATCATTCTTGAACTTTAATGCATTGACAATATATGACGAAAAAACAATGGCAAGTGAATGAAGAATAAATAAATATGCATGCAGACGAGTATATATAAAATATATTATTTTTTTTCTCAAAAAGGTGTTATTTTATTAACCAAGGTCAAATCTTTTCTTTGATTTTGTAGTGCAATACAGTAAGGTCAAAGCTATATTATTTGATTTTGTTAACGCAGATAATATGTTAATTGCTTCCCAAATAGCGGACTGTTTTTCCCCCAAATATTTTAGAGTCGGTCTGTTTCTTACCTCATATCGTTTCCAAGTCATTTTTGGTGCGGTCCATTCATTGGGCTGGAAATAAAGGGTAGACAAAAAAAAAAAAAAAAAAAAAAAAAAAAAAAAAAAATCACATTTTAAAATCAAATTATTCCTTATACATATTTTGATTTATGCGAATGATCATGATATGTCTTATTTAGTGTTTTGTTTGGTGCAAAATAATATGACATTGAGTACAATCAATTATTTAACAAAAATGTTTTTCTTACCCTTATAACGGTGCGAACGAATGATGTTAGTTGATGAGTCAGTTCTAAATTGTGAAACCTTAATTCATGCTCGTCATTTGGAGTGATGCTGTAAAATAAAATGGAAATAGAAGGAACAAAAAAAATTAGCCAGAACCTTTTCAAGATATTCTCGCTAATTGAGGAGGGGTGGGGTGGGGTGGGAGGCAGGGAAACAAAAATCAAACTTTTCTTGCCAATTTTTCCCCCCGTACTTTAATTCAACAGGATTTCTCCAGCCCTTGGAATAACTCATCACTAGGTTCCCAGGAAAGAAACATTCATACATTAGAACGGGTCTATTTATCTCTGCTGTTCTATATTCAAATCAATACAAGCTAAACATAAACATGCAACTTGTCCAATATCAATAAAGAAACAAATTTAAACACGTTTAAACACGTTTAAATATTATGGTATACTCTAACTGAAGAAAAATCACAGAGAAAAAAATATAAAAGAAAATGAAACCCGGATGTACCTGAGATACTTAGGACCCGGAAGTTCGTTGAAATAATAGTAGGAATCGTCAGGGAGGAAGAATTCATCCGAGCCTGCTGTCACGATAAACTTAGGCATGGTCAGTCTATCTTTGTAGGCTAGTGATGATAAAAATATGGGTTGTATTAAGATTAAACTTGAGTTCTGGTAAAAAAAGAAGAAAAAGAATTCTCACAGAATCAAACGAAACTTACACTGAATGTTCAAGATTACAAATAAATGTCATTGGTCAAACAATTTTGGTAGAAAATGTATACTGGCTGAGTAATGAGCATAGAAAGATAAGGAAATCGATGTATTAGGCCCGACACCATTTATGTAGTCACTTATACATCTTTCTATGTACAGTGCTTGGTACTATACCAAGACTGGGCCAAATTTTTAATGATTTTGATGGCTCCAGAATATTGCAGTACACACCAATACTTACATGGTACATGATCAACTTTTTCTGATCCATTCCACACCTTTTCTTTCACAATGCAATAGCATGATCAGAACTCAACTGTATCTTTAAGCCAACGCTCTACGATCCGACTATGATACAATTTTGGAAAAATTGCCATTATAGCATTTGATATTAACATTCAAACATGTCAAATCTTAATGACTGAGGATCTGAATGGTGATATGATCAGTAAAACCTAAATTTAAAGGGATATCAATGCTTCCTTGGAGGAGGAATAACTAAATCGGCGCATGATCGTATCGACATCTGACATCAGTGCGATCGTCTACGAGTTGAAACATTTTAGTCCAACTAGAAGAGTTTAAATGTTTTTTAATTCCGGTTGTGGATATTCTTATCATTATTTAGAACCTAAATCACGAAAATTATGTTCGTTTAGATTTACATATCTAGAAACATCATAGAAATTTAGCAATTGTTATTGTTAACTAGTTTTTAATGAAACTGGATTTTAGGTCCGTAAGATCACCAACCATCATAATTGCAATATTATCTGGGGGTGTTTCATCAACTAGAAGTGATTTCGATTTTAAGATCGATTTCAAGGCTTGATGAAACACCCACGAGAATAAATTTTTACCAAAAGGATCAACAATGGCGGCCATCTTGTCCAGTTGTGGAGTGTCCATAAAGAGTGTGACGTTTTCATCATAATAGTCATTAAACTCCATGGTCCAGCCTCCCAGTGAACGGTAGTGATGGTGGAAGTTCTGAAGAGGACAATTTATATTTCAGTTTCCTGTTTAATGCCTAAATGGTAGGGTAAGAGTTAAATATCATATCCCCGAAATAAGTTTGCAAATACTTATGTTTCATTAATGGTAATATTAAGTAATGCTTGGCATTGGCGTTGTGGGGGGGGGGGGGGGGGGGCATGGCAGGAAATAAACAAGAAATATCTGTGAGATACTATACAAATAATACACAGCAGTGAGGGCATTATGATGTTGTATTTGTTTTTATAAACTGATGTTTTATTATATGATTTTTACCAATGACCGGTCATAAGTATTTACTAATGACCGGTCATTAGTAAAGTTACGTGTTCAATATCCTGATCACGCGTACGCTCTCAACCAATCATTTGATCAGGATCCGCTTCATCATCTTATAACATACATTAATCAAAGTAGGCAAATTAGGTGCCTAACTTAGAACTATTTGTTGTTGTTGATGTTGTTCAATGAGTAATGACATAAACACAATTAAATGAGTTAGCGACGAGATTTATTTACAGAATTTGCCTCAAAAATAAGTATTGTCATAAATATGATCTGATAAACTCACGATGAAGATTTCGTACCTTTTTCAAATTAAGTAGGTCGAGTACAATAGGTGCTATAGCAACCACTCTCTTATCAACAGCTCCAGTTGTCCACGTAGTCCATCCTCTCTATGGTCATCAAAAAGAAAGAAAGAAAAAAAAGAAAAGAAAAGAAAAGAAAAGAAAAGAAAAGAAAATCACTTTACCATAGGGAATATACTTCAGTAACGGGGACCAAAGTGGTAGTACTTGTACACCCATATGTTGCTCAGTATGGGCAGCCTTAAACAAATAATTTGAGGTCGCCCGAGGGCCTGTAAAACAAAAGTTTGCAATCAATTGTAAATTTGAAATAACGACTCTGACTGGTCAATAGTCATCCTTTGTTCGCAACATCTACATGCAACGATTATCTTGATTGGCCATATACCATTTTGCAATTTATTACAAAACTTTGTGTGACGGGGTTCTGTTTGTTCCCCTACCAAGTTAACCGGAGCTTGTGACTTATTGACTTCAGACTTATCATTTATTAACAGTTAGATCATTATAGGTATATTATTTTTTTTAAAGAATGACATACCTTGGATTCTCCAGCGACAATGAATTTTGATATATTTTGGTTTGGACTGACATTGTTTACCACATCAGTGATGGTGTCCATGGCCCGCACAGCAGCCTGTATTTGCCAAAGAAATAGAGAAAAATGACAGATACTTAATGATATTTTAATGGGTTTTATGAGGTATGATAGCATGTTATAGGTAACTATCAACAAAGTCAAACGATTGAAAAAATGTTTATCATTCTGACATAATCGTTGTAGGTAAATTGCATAAAGTACCGTTATAATACTGATCAGAAAAGGGTTAGTTATAGACATATTTTAAACCAATATTCGATAAAGATTATTTTTATGACATCTGTTGCCTTAAAAACATTTGACATTGATTTGGATTCAAATACGAATCCATATGCATTCATGAAGAAATCGGTAAAATGAATATTTTCCCGTTTTTCTTAGAGGAGGGGGCATGCAGGACCACCCCACCACCCGTTACCAATGAGTATGCACCGGATCCTTATTATATTCCTTTATTTAAAAAGAAGAAATGAATGTTTACCCATGATTTAATACTGAATTCCCAAATTTAGTAAATGAACCATGATCCGATAGAAACCGGTTCCGATAAAAAATATGTTATGGAATTTATACCTTTGTCATAGGTAATCGTAGCAGCCAGTTAGGCTCGTTCGTACCGTTGTAGAGGAAATGATGCCAGGTGAAAGCAATGACTTCATCCTCATACCTCTTCATCTGTTTCGGGTCAGTCTTCAGAAAGATAGATACATATGATGAATATATATATATATATATACGGATAGATTGATAAATATGCAGATTGATATATAGATGTTTATATATATATATATATATATATATATATATATATATAAATATATATATATTTTTACGTGTTGTATGTATTTATGCTTTTAATTATCCTTATACACTGAAGCCTGCAGATATCCCCATGCAGGCACCATTAGCATTGTCTTTCTAAAGGCAAGCAAGCAAGGATACCTTACACATTGCTTATTGTGCTCCTGTTTGTTATCAAAACAAAATTTGATACGTACGCCAGTGTAGAAGAATGTAATACTCATTGTAAATACTGTACATAGAAAGGACAAGGGACAATACTACACAGTCTATTAAATTGATGTGATGAGATCGAAGTCCAAGTTAAAATGGCGTTCTCTGGGAAAACCCACCAGTTACAACATTTATCATCAATTCAGGGCGCGACGCTTATTTGCAGAGTAGGCACCATTGACGTTCCGTTCGTTTAGGCTTGGGTAGAGGACTATTGTGACGTACACGTATTTCGTAATAAGCAGTACAGATATCGACCTCTTCATAAAACATTTACACAGGATTTTGAGCAGGAATAATTGCTTTCTCTAATTTGTCACCGATTCGCATATCATATCCATGGCCGAGAAACAGGAAGAAGAGGACGTTCCGATCTCTTCACAAGGTTTGACATGTCCACTGTGTCTTGGTATCTTCGAAGATGCAACCCTCTTGACCTCTTGCGGACATACCTTCTGTCGAACCTGTCTCAGGAAATACGACCTATCCCACCAGGATCTTGATCACATGGTCTGCCCTCTCTGCAGGACAGTGACGAAGTTGTCTTCAAACCGGGTCGACGATCTCCTCCCCAATGTGACCGTCAACGGACTCGTGGACGACTACCGTGCCAGGTCTGGAGGGGCCAGTGCCATCCTGGAGATACGGCAAAAGTGCACTGTCTGCAACCTCCAAGTAGAGGCCATCGTTTTATGCAGGACATGCATTGCATACATGTGTGATCAATGCCGCATTGGCCACAAACAAGTGAAGCTGTTCTTCGAAGGTCATGAGATCGTATCTCTCCAGGATATCATTGAGGAAAATGTTAGATCTGGTCGCCCTTCCGAGAAATGCTCCGTCCACAGACAAGAGAACAAACATTTGTTCTGTCAGGATTGTAAGATACGTGTTTGTTTCAAGTGCGTCATCATCGACCATCGAGATCACATGATAAAATCACATAAGGACTTTGAAAAGGAAATGCAGGTTAAGGTACGTAGTCCAATGGCAAGTCATTCAATGGTCTTAAATATCTTGTTTATTCGAATATTAATTATTCTTTACATATCACCCGATTGTACACCTTTGCCAAATGATGTTATACTAATTGTTTCTTACCTCTTATCGTGACAATACGATTTATTCTTGATAGATTACATCTTCTTAGAACTGCATTGATCATAGAGATATATCTATAAGGGTCTGGGGAGATATAAACATTATCAAAAATAAATCATACCTCAATCCTTTTATGAAAAGGATTAGAAACAAATATTCGAACTATCATCTGGGCAACGGTGTATGCTGTCTAAAACTATGCTGCATAATGCATCCAACCTTTAATAATAATGATATTATTGCGCTACTACCTGGGACAAGGAAAAAGGACATTGACAATTTGTTTTGCGATGGGCCATGGTATTTATTACTTGTTATAGAAACTTTCAGTCATCATTAGACTTGTGGTAAAACATATTTCAAACGAAAATAGGCTGTTAAAGGCAATACAAAGTTTTGGTATGGGGTCATGAATTTGGTTCAAATGAACATATTGGAAGCATAAATTATGCGATCCTACAATATTTAGTGATCGTTGTCGCGGTCGAAATCGAGTATAAAGTTATGAAAATCTAGATAATAAACACTTTATGTTGTATAGCTCCCTCTCAAGGTCAAGAAATTAATTAATACAAAAAAAATGTTTCTTGACTAAAATCGACCAATAGCTATTCCCTTTCGGAAATGATATACCACAACTACATATTCTGAGATTTTTTATGGTCGCAACTACTATTGTATGGCCGTAGGAGCTAATTGAAATTTATCAAAATTTACCGGGAGCACCGGTAAATCTTTATATTCAAATTTTCTCGAAAGCAGAAGTGTTTTAGGGGCCAACATTTCTAGTGCGTTTATTACATCCACAGGGGCATCCAAATATATCAAAATTGTAAAGAATCACCATCCACTAATTTTTCACAATTTCCCAAAACTTTGTAATACCTTTAACTTCACAATGATCAACATAAAATATATGAAAAATACAAACGGTAACCTAACATAATTAAACCCGAGAATAAACAGTCTAAATTGACCTAGGGACCCGGCCGGGATTTGAAATTAATCATGATATCGTCATGAAAAACCATCGCCCCAAGCCTTACGACAATTGACCATAATTATAATCCACTGTCTCACGATCGAAGCGGTATAACTCTCCCTCCCACCTAGCCTATAGACAAGGCCTCATGTCTGATAGACGACCGAGCGACTAAAAAGAGACTAATCGCGAAAACCCGATTGAATGCCAGAGCGAGTGGCGTCAGCCAAGAGACCTTGAGTAATCTGGTTTGAATTTCTTTTGTTAACCTTTGTTTCCGACTGGAATTCTCTACCGAAATGGTAGCGTAAAACTTAGCGAACGTATCATCGAGTGACGTCAGCATATATTATCTATCACGCATACAGTACACTCTACGTAGTACGAATGACGTAATGTTTAAACCACTAACCTCTACATAGAACGAAAACGAGTCGGACTGGGTCATTTTATATACAGGGAAAACCAATTATCTCACTTACAATTCTTAGCTCAAGTTATCAAATGCTTCCTATATTATTGTAATTTTGCCTGTAAAATAGATTTGAATTTTATATTTTGTATTGATCATTGATATGCTCATCTCATCAGCAAAACTTATTTACGTCTTTTACCTTTGCTTACATGTTTTGATAATGAACGAATCACGAACGAAGCCAACTGGGAAATGGCCATTCTGATTGGTCAATACATCCAACGTTATGAATAATTCATGCAGAGCAGTAAAAGATTGTCTGATATTCAGTGATGCATGCAGAGATTCAAATGAAAATGGTACCTAAATGTACTGGGAGGATAACTGTATCAAGATATATCATGAAACCCTTGATTAAATAGTCATGCTCCAAACAATACAACTTTTAAACAGTGGGACATTTTTTCTGACTCACTCTGTAGTTCAGTGCACCGCACGGCACCCGGTCGGGCGCCTTTAGGACACCGGCCGGGCACCTTCCGGGAGCCATCGGTACACCTGCTCATCGGACGGAGCCCGTAAGGTTACCGACCGGCACTCGGCCGGCAGCCTGCCAGCACCCTTACGGGCACCTTGCATTTCACTCGACCAATTTTCTCCGGGCACCTCCCGGGCGCCGCAGAATATGTGACCACACATGCCGTAGAAATGAAAATCGGACGGTTCCCGTACGGTCTCTAAATCCACGGCAAGCCGCCGGGTGGGGAAAATCGTACGGGGCCCGGTTTATATGTGACCTAGGCATTAAGATATAATTTAACAAAGTAACAATGTTCTCTGTCGGTTCCATGGTGAGTTCACTATTTACGATTGAAGGTTTTTGGTATTAAACTGAGTGGAATTCATTTATGCCGTTCCACTTGATCAGAAATAAACTTCATTCCACTATCAGCACATTTTTCCTTTCCTGTACTTCCTTCGTAAATTCCTTTAAACAAAACTAAGCGGGTCCCTTTTGACGGAATAATTACAGTAGTTAACAACTTTTTCAGTAAGGCTACCAGATTGTTTTACGGAAAGCCTCCAATCGTGAATATTTGATATGGCGCGGTAAACCGCCGTAAACAAGTCGCTGCAGGTTATAAAATAAAACCATATAAATAAATGGCAAGTGCGCGTATTCACTAAGCACTGTGTCATAAGATACAGAAAAAATTAACCGTATTAAAATTTACTTCATCCTTTAAAAAAAAACGATGTGGTTTTGCCGGGTCATATCTGAACGAGTCTTAATTTACAGTGGTTATTAAAGGATGTGATCAGAATTTCACCTTCAAGTGAGAATCATTCATTTTGCTTCCCTACTCCTTTCATTCTACAGGTGAGTGATCTTCTCTATCGTTGTAAAGCGAAGCAATCAGAACTGGAGAAGAACATTCAGACTGTAGAGACACATCATCATGAAGCACACAATGCTCTTCAGCTACTACGTGCAGATGTCGGCCAAGCCTGTCGTACCAAGGTCAAACAACTAGAAGACAACCGATGTGCACTTGTTGAGAAGATCGACGCTCTGGAGCGTAGTTTTGATGAAACCCTCAACAATCTGAAATCAAAGGAGCGACAGATGATCGAGAGCATTTGTAGTTCAGTAGATCTTGTGGGTAATGCCAGACTGGGATGTCTCGAGACGGACAGTCTGGCTGCTCACACATTCCTTTGCGAAGAGATCGATGGCTTGCTAAAGGAGGTTATTGATCAAACCTCTGCCGCAACTATAAGGGAGAAGGCACAGAAGCAGAGGTTTAAGCCTGCAGATGACGCCAGTCTTGACCTTGGGAATATCTCAGAAACAGATTCTGAGACTACTGGATGGCATGCTGAATGGGGCAGCTACCGATGACACTTCTGCAGCAACCAAATGCGAGGAAGTCCAGAAGGAGAGATTGGAGTTTGCATATGAGGATATCAGGAACGGGATATCCGTTCCAGAACCACAGTCTAAAAGTCAACCGAAACTCCGTGTCATTAAATGTGTATATCTACGTGAAGATTTTGAGGATATGACAAAATACACCAATAACTCAGTGGCAATCACATATTGTGATGCACATCGCATTGATATCTTTAAATCAGATGACGATGAACCATGGGGTTATTCTAACTTTCCAAATGGTATGAAATGTTATGGTATTGTGTTTCAAAGTGACATGACTCTATGCGTATCTACAGGTCATACAAAGGTACACAGGTACTCTCCCAATGGCGATCGGAAATCTACCACCGAAGTGACAAGCAATGGACGTCTTCTACGGTTGAGTAGAAGTCAATCAAATGAAATTCTCATGACCCAATATTCAAATCATGTCTCCATCTACGACCCCTCGGGAAACACACTTAAACACGATGTGCAAACAAGACACAAAATCACTTACGAGACATCTGCAACCAAGTCGGGTTTGATCGTCACAACTTCTTGTTACAGCAAACAATATGACAATCCAAAGATGGTGATGGTCTATGACAGGGATGGGAATTCCGGGAGGTATCTAAAAGCTCCACCCAGGTTCAATCTGTGTCACGCCGTGGACGAGCTGGACAGGGTGTATATAGCGAGTGTTGATCAGAATACCGGACAAGTGCATATCAAACTCTATGACATTGATGGTCTGAACCTGGAGGAGAGAGTTCAGTTCAATCCACTATACTTGACAGGAGATCATAATTCTTTTCGCATGGTTTCTCTCGCTCCACACATACTTGCGTTTGTTGCTTGCGATAGACTCTATTTCTTAGAAGTTAAATTGTAATTGGCTTTGTTTGATTCCTTGGTATCTTTCAGTACAGACCCTTTTGGATGTTACTGTAATTCACGCGTTCAATGTCAAGAGCCATCGAACATAATCATGCTAATAAAGACTTGTTTACTTTTTTCTGAAGATAGTGATATAATGATTTGATGACCTTAAGTCACGAAACTTTATCACAATAATAAATAATAATAATTAAATATTAATAGCAAGAGTTGGTTATTGTACTTCGCTCATGTCTGTAAAACACGACCCTTCTGGCGCTCCATAATCATTATTACACCGGCTGGCTGCCATTACGGCGCTCTAGCATTTCAAGTAATTAATTCCTGCAAGGTACCCATTTGCCTCACCTGGGTCGAGTGTGGCAAATGTATAAATGTCTTACCAAAAGGTCGTTAGTGTCGTGGCGATACTCGAACCTCGGGATCCACAGTCTGATGACTTATCCACTAGACCACGACACATCGAAGTGCAATAGAAGTGCAATAGCTGGCAGACGATGATTGACCATTTACGACACTCACACGTGGAGATTAGGAATCAAGATTTGATTATGTCTTAAAAGATGTTCTCAAGTACATGTATGCTAGAGGGCATACGGATATGCCCAGAGAAACGCGCAAGGCAGATATTTGTAGGGCATCTGCCCCTTTGTACTCCCGTGAATGCAAACATGATTATGATATTGAAAAGGAAATATGATTATGTAAATGAATATATGTAAATATTTAAGGTAGAAAGTGAAACAAAGTCACACCAAGAACATATATTTTTCATTTTATTTATATAGTTTTTCCCAAAGAAAATGTAAACGTCACCGTCTTATAGTCATGAATACGACCTTTGTATTGTATACATGTACCAATATCTTGCAATAAGCCGAGTGTTGATTGAAATTATATGCATATCTGTATATATATATATATATATATATATATATCTATCTCATAGATATATGCACTGTATATAAATTATATTGACATAAATTTCCCATATGTAAACATATATATATATATATATATATTCATGTAATAAAGTACTAAGTAAGGAACGACTGTCAGATGATGCAATGTGAGCTGTATACAAGATTGTAACGTTTCACCAACACTTCATATTTTTCTCACTTTTTAAGCCAAAAAATTGATAGGCCTATGTGTTTAATTGGTATCCTGAATATAAGGGAATAAGTGCACTTCTCTGTATGAATTTGCTATTTACAACGCACAAATGACAAAAGTTCTTCTTGCATTCAGCTTATTCTGAATTGTTGTTTTTCTGATTAAAATAATAAATTAGGATTCGGTGCTTTGTACTAAACCAATCCATTACCAGGTTCACCACACTCTAAAACAGTTGGGTAAATTTGTTCCCAATATTGCGTACAACAAGTAGCATGTTTGGTGGGAAAAATATCTATTGGGTATCATTTTACAAAATAAGCATGCTTGTTCCCTTCTTACATATTTTACCCCACCTTTATGGAGTGCATTTATGTTTATCAGAGCATTTAAAGATGTAAGCTTTAATATGTCACATTATCAAGAAACATATATAGGGACAAATCATTTTTTCACACACTTACAACATTACACAATTTGGTTAGGACATAATAGTTTAGTTTTTAACTGTATTTAATCTTGTTAACTCCATTCATATCTTCATATCTTTCCGCGAAAGTGTTACCTTGAAAACGATCGGTTGGTTTGGCACTTGGCGTAGTGTTGCACCAACTCTAAAAGAGAGAATTCATAATATAGAAAGGGCAATTTTCACTGTTTTTGTTTTATTTATCAATTTTTATACCTACAGGTATCTTAATGAACCACCACATCGTGTTTTACCTTTTTATTGTTATATTATTAGCATTTTCAAAGTCATATAGATACATATTTTCATGATAAATGAGCTAATTTTTTATATTATTTTGCTTAAGTTGCTTTAAGATACCGGAGCAGTGGCGGATCCAGGGGGATTATATTATTAGCATTTTCAAAGTCATATAGATACATATTTTCATGATAAATGAGCTAATTTTTTATATTATTTTGCTTAAGTTGCTTTAAGATACCGGAGCAGTGGCGGATCCAGGGGGGGGGGGGGCCCGGGGGCCCGGGCCCCCCCCCCTTGAGAAAAAAATCATGTAAAATCACGTGATTTTTACCTTTTTTGGGGGTTGGGCCCCCCCCCCCCTGGCGCTCAAGGGGGGGGGGGGGGGGTGCAAATCGAAATTTTTTTTGAGGATCAAAAAAAAAAAAAAATGTGCTCACTACCCCCCCCCCCCCCCCCCCCCCCCCCCCCCCCCCCCCCCCCCCCCCCCCACTGAGCGAATTTTTGGCCGGCGCGTTTTTCAAATTTTCGGGAGCAAAAAAAAAAAAAAAAAAAAAAAAATTGTGCTCTGTACCCCCCCCCCCCCCCCCCCCCCCCTGAGCGACTTTTCGGCCGGCGCGATTTTCAAATTTTCGGGAGCAAAAAAAAAAAAGTTGGGCCCCCTCCCCTAAGAAATCCTGGATCCGCGCCTGTACCGGAGTGTTGGCTCAGTCAGTAGAGCGTCCGCCACACAACCGGGAGGTCGTGGGTTCGAACCCCGGCCGCGTCATACCAAAAGACGTTAAAAGATGGGAGTTGTTGCTACCTTGTTTGGCGTTCAACAATAAGGGATAGAGCAACGTCGATCTGGCGCTGCTCAGTGGCTGCCGGGCTCACGATCAATTGGGCAAAAAGAATTTCCGTTTCGGTTTAATAAAATTTGGAGTGGACTATTAGGCTATTATTATTATTATTCATTCATTTAACTATACGTTGTAAGTACATGTATGTCTACTTTTGATGATAAAGTAAGCAGGTAACTTTTAAACCAATAAAACACAAATTTATTTATCTAGTTCTATGCAATATAAAATAGGTTCACATTATCTGAACTGATATAATCAAATTCCCTTTAAAAATTTGACATGTTTTTTGTGTTCGTTTTAATATTCGTAATGTTCGTTTTAGTATTCTTAATAATATTTAGGTTTCTTAGAAGTAATGGTTTTCTTTAAATTACTTACATCCCAGCTCCGACAGCGATGTTGGATGTTCTCCTGATTTCCTTATCGGTCCGTGGGTCAGGGGGACTGTACAACAGAGAGAGAGAGAGAGAGAGAGAGAGAGAGAGTGAGAGAGGGAGGAGAGATATGACAATGGCAAATCATTAGAATATCTTATGTCATTGCGATCAGTGGGAATAATTCATACATTATCCATTATTACTGGTGTATTACAAGTGATATTTGTGCATAATCTAGAACGTTATGCGTAGCTACACTCTGAAGCTACAGTGATCGGGGAGAGGCATTAGGCACGAGCCCTGCATCGATTGGGAAAAATGAAAACAAACAAACAAACACTCACACAAACAAACGAACCAACGTACAAACGAACAAACAAAACAAGAACAAAATAAGTCTTAAGAGGGCCATATTCATGGTAATTTAACTTAATCAAAGGTGCTAGCGCCCCCATTGAAATAAGATAGGCCAACAAAGAGATTTTTAATTTGTCAGGACCATTACACACCATTTGTCGTTTCCATGGTAACGTACCTGCTTTTCGTGGATCCGCCGGTGATGAAAAGAAATGCATGCTCGGAATTGACGATACGCTCGGGAATGGTGATGGTTAAATAGTGGAACCAGATAGCGCTGTCCGAATCATTGTCTGTTATAAGAGAGAGAGAGATAGAGAAAGAGAGAGAGAGATAGAGAAAGAGAGAGAGAGAGAGATAGAGAAAGAGAGAGAGATATATATAGAGAGAGAGAGAGTGCGAGGGGGTGGGTGTGGGAAAGGGGGATGAGAGGGAGAGTAGAGGGAGATAAAGTGAGTGAGAGAGAGAGAGAGAGAAAGAAAGAGAGATAGAGACAGCGTGGGAGAGAATGAGAGAGAGAGAGAGGGAGACAGAGAGAGAGAGAGAGAGAGAGAAATAGGGAGGTATGGAAGTAAAATGGTGACACGACATTTGCTCCTGCGACAATTGCTCCGGGCTTTATTTTGTCTAAGATGTAGGGTTAGGGTTAGGGTTTCAATAGGGTTTTATGTTAGGTTTAGGGTTAGGTTTAGGGTAGGGTATAGTGTTGAATCCAGGGTTGAAGTTAGCCATTCGATTAGTGTATGAAATTTACAGCGGAGCAATTGTCGCCGGAGCAAATGTCATGGAATCAGTAAAATACATCTGCTGTTGTAAACGTTACTGATAGAAAAACTTTAACTCCAAAAAAATGGAAGCCAATGTTGATATAGCCAGTCTACCGAATAATGACATCATGTACTGAAATATTGATGTGACAGGCAATGTAATACAATGCAAAATGTGGGGAGCCAAAATAAAAAGCATAGCTTGTATGAATCGAATCAAAATAACATGCTTTGTAATTGCAGTGGATATTGGGAATGCATTGTTGATTGTCATTGTTACTTGTCAGTGTCAATAGACAGATAAAAATGATTTGGTTAAAAATAATGTTTTCAGATTAGAATATCGTTATTGATGATCATCATTGCTCTTCTTCAGGCTGGATATTTTAACATTTTCCATAATACTTAGTACCCATGAAATACCAGTACTGTCAACAAACTTTTCAATAAGTATTACAATAAATCTGCAATACCACATGACTTGGATTTATAACTCACATGTCAACCACTGCTGTGAAGTCATGTTGACGACATACGCGGTGTATTCCCCCGGTATCCTGTACTCTTTCAAGATCGTATAACTGTAATTGTTGTCCGGCATGTTGACGTAGTCATCCAGCGGTGTTGTGTGGACTGTGGCTGCCACACATGCAACAAGAACGGCGGCAACCCAGCCCGAGGCACGCAGCGGAGGCGTCATGATTTCAGTTGTTGATCAACGTGGTATTGTTCGTGTTCCTGAAGAAGAAGGAGCGGTTTGAAAACAATGTAAGTCCGACCGACGCAAACATTGAAGGGATGGGTGGGGATAAATTACCCCCCCCCCCACACTCAAAAATCTATCTCTTCAAAGCCACTCTTGTCGGCTAATTTGTATATAAGAAGACCCCTTTGGTTGCTTCCCCCTTTATATATATTTTGTCGGGAATGTATCTTTTATACTCTACCGATAGATTTGTGATTTCCAGACCATTCAACTATTTAATCCATACAAATTTCACAATATATTCATTACTAGCGGTGGACACCTTTTGGTATATTTTTGGGAACACCTCCGTTTGGAATTTTCAGGGGATCCCAGGGTCCTGGGATGCTTATTGCTTAGCACACCCTTATAAACAATGATACACAGATAGGTCCTACGATTAAATTCAGGTCATATTAATTATCAGATTATTATCATCTCACTGGACAAACTTCAAGTGATTAAGCAAATTTGTTTACATAGCCAGAAAACACAAGATTATGGAAAGGCTGAAAAAAGACACGGGGTAGAAAAACTACAAAATAGAAGAAGGAGAAGTAGAAGAAGAAGAAGGAGAAGTAGAAGAAGAAGGAGAAGTAGAAGAAGAAGAAGAAGAAGAAGAAGAAGAAGAAGGAGAAGTAGAAGAAGAAGAAGAAGAAGAAGGAGAAGTAGAAGAAGAAGAAGAAGGAGAAGTAGAAGAAGAAGAAGAAGAAGAAGAAGGAGAAGTAGAAGAAGAAGAAGAAGAAGAAGAAGAAGAAGGAGAAGTAGAAGAAGAAGGAGAAGTAGAAGAAGAAGAAGAAGTAGAAGAAGAAGGAGAAGTAGAAGAAGAAGAAGGAGAAGTAGAAGAAGAAGAAGAAGAAGAAGAAGAAGGAGAAGTAGAAGAAGAAGAAGAAGAAGAAGAAGAAGAAGAAGAAGGAGAAGTAGAAGAAGAAGAAGAAGAGGAAGGTGAAGTAGAAGAAGAAGAAGAAGAAGAAGAAGAAGGAGAAGTAGAAGAAGAAGGAGAAGTAGAAGAAGAAGAAGAAGTAGAAGAAGAAGGAGAAGTAGAAGAAGAAGAAGGAGAAGTAGAAGAAGAAGGAGAAGTAGAAGAAGAAGAAGAAGAAGAAGAAGAAGAAGAAGGAGAAGTAGAAGAAGAAGAAGAAGAAGAAGAAGGAGAAGTAGAAGAAGAAGAAGAAGAAGAAGTAAAAGAAGAAGAAGAAGAATATGATGAAGAAGAAGAAGAAAGAAGGAGAAAAGAAATTGAAAAGAAGGATAAAGATAAGCATGAGGAGGTGGACGGGAAGAATAATAATAGGAAGATAATGATTAAGGAGAAGAAGAAGAAGAAGAAGAAAATGAAAAAGAAGAGAAAGAAGAAGAAGGAATTTATACGTAGCCTCATAAATACAACTGAAGAGCTAAAATTGACATCATAACTGAAATAAAAAATCTTTGAAGTTTTATTTCAGCGTCTCTATTTGTTATTGTTTACATATTATATTCATAATGCATCATTACAGTATCATTAATAGCATGGGTAATCGTATAAAAGTTTTGCTGGTATGACGTTGTGGAGACACCAAAGTTGTGTGCGCCATTTTAAACAAAGCCAATGACCTAGAAGTCATGTATTTATGCGTAAATTAAGAATGTGCCCATGCAAATTATGATGATATTACTGCCTACGCGCTGCATTGTGCGCGCACATCATCATTTGCATGGGCGCAATCTTAATTTACGCATAAATACCACTGACCTCAGGTCATTGGCTTTGATTCAAAGCCAATGACCCGTCAACTGTCTGCGCATGCGCACTGATACAACCGTAAACTGGTGTATTGTTCAATGGTTTAACCTGAAATATATTTCCACTTGTTCATATTACATACATCATATAAAACACAAATAGAACAAAGCAGTGCATTACTTAAATCGGTACAGTGTACCGATTTAGGTAATGCACTGCTTTATTGCAAATTCTAAATGATGTACATACTTCTTTAGTGAACATGAACGTTGACTCGTTACCAAAGAATTGAGAAAATATGATCATCTTAATTTTAAAAATATGGAGGAGCTTTTAGGAAAAAAAACACATTTCTAAATATTGTTTGAGGGTCATTGACAACAAAGCAATGTTTATTATAGCAATCTATAGTTCTACACAAAGAATTGTCTCTGCACAAATTACAAATGTCACAAGTTTTGACATGATCAAAAGAAGAATAGCGCCAGCTATATTCGCGAAACTGTACATGAGATGTGGCGAATATAAAAGGAGAATCTATCACTACGATAAGCGAAAGCATATAGTAGCGAGGTGTGATGTCATAGTAGCAAAGTTGTCAAGGTTGCTGGTTCCAAACAATTTTTTTAAACACGAAATAAACATGTACATGTTAAGAATCTTCTTTTTTTTTTATTTAGGTTGATTAGAACAAAAAAGGTCGTATATCGTGTGAGTAAGTTTACACTTAGAAAATTGCTAATAAGTTAAAAAAAAATCATCTATGAACAGTAAATGATTATTCATCTAATAAGAGAGTGTTTTATTCCAGATCATTTGGTATCATTTTTGTGTAGTATGTGTTCGTGCTTGGATGAACAGGAGGCATTGTTTGCGAGAGTGAAAAAATCGACTTGCGCCAAAGTGATGCCTACAGTATGTATTATGTTGGGATTAGCGGAGTGACAGAATGAATTGAATGTATCAAATGAAATACATTGCGTATGCTTTTGCAAGAAGCAAAGTCACACACACACACACACGCGCGCGCGCACAGATGTTCGTTGATATTTGATATTCGATATTTCGATGTGTGGCATGATTACTTTTGTTAGGGATGTTATTTGGATCTGCAAAAACCGAATTAATACCCAATTCCCAATTGTTTTATTCAAACATCACATAAGCAACTTTGGCGCAAATCGATTTTTGCACTCTCGCAAACAATTAACTGTTCATCCAAGCGTAAACACATACCACACACAAATCATACCAAATGTTTTGGGATAAAACATTCTTTTATAAGATGTATAATAATTTACTGTTCATAGATGATTTTTAAAATTACTAATGATTAACAATCATTTTCTAGGTGTAATTTTTTTTGGACTCACACTGTATATTCACATAATATCTTATGTATGTATAGTATCAGTTGTTAGAAATTGACATGAATTTTCAAACGATGCCGTTGGAAAATTTAGTGAAAGTGTATTTCTCTTTTATACTATTATTAATGATTTGTAAATTTATTCAAATAAAACGACGATTGACATCCCATGATGACGTCATTACTGCTTTGATTCGGCACAGATTGGAGAACTCAAGAATCAAATGACGATTACGTACTACATATCGCATGTATCCCATCACTGTGCTATTTAATACAATATGTGATACTCTGTGATACTACTACTTCTACTACCACTATTACTACTAAAACGTCAAGTGATTAAGTAAAATCCGTTTAAACAAACGGAAGACGCAATTCTATGGAAAGACTGATCTAGACAAGAGGGTTAAAAACTACAAAATAGAAGAAGAAGAAGATGAAAAGAGAAATTCATTAAAGAGACTCATAATCACATTTGAATGGGGAAGTGAAACTCAAATAAATTGTGTTCTGAAGTTTTATTGCAGCATCTTAACAATTCAATTTTTCATAAAACGTTTACAGTACATCATACAATACTATTAATAGCATGGTTAGTCATATAACAGCATTGATTCCAGTTTCTGATAGCATAGTTAATCGAAAAAAAAATCATTGTATGCAGTTCCTGAAAATGAATATTGCATCGTGTATAAAATCTGTACGATCAAGCATTGGATACTAAATAAAAGAAAACAAATTATTGTGGCAAAATAAGTATTATGATACCATAATTACTAGCAACATGCAACTAGCAACATAATACACATTACAGTTTAAGTCAACATAACGTATAGATAATGACTTTAAAGTAGATCATCATGAAATTATTGACAGAAATACGTGTTTATTATGTTAAAACGAACAATAACTATTTTACAGAAAATGGAGCCCTATAAAGTGATATGATAAAAATGTGCAAGTATTGTGTAACTACATTAATACAAGCAATATCATAAACCTTCACCTCTTTGTAAAGAAAAATAAAATACTGAATGTAGTGATATTGCAACTCTGTCATATGTTCTTCTCGTTTCATAGTACACGTATCTCTTACTAAAGAGTGCATCCATATGGTGAAATACATTCCTGTATAAAATTAATCCATGTTTTAATCATGTTTGCTGTGAACACAGTAAGAGATCTCAAGCGCGGGTGTTTAATCTTTTTTCACAGCGCGCCGAGATGATCTCACTCGTACGGATAACACCATATCATGCAAAATAATGTACCCGTCCATACATTGTGATCTCCCACTTAATACATAATGTGTATTCTATTTTAGGTTCATCGTAGTCTATTAAATAAACATCTAAGGCAAGGCATACTATTGGCAAATTTTAAGGATTATCATGAAGAATTTGGAACTAGGTATACACTATAGGAACGTAGTGACGGGTGGAAGAAGGAGGAGAAAGTGATAGTAGAGGACAGGGGTGTGGTCACACGGGGGTCACACGAGGGTCCCACGACATTCGGCACCGTGACAGTCAGGAACGGCGTACTCTTGGGCTGGTGTTATGTTGGCTTCCGTTGTGAAGCTAATGGTGGCGCCCCCGGGGGCGTAGTAGAAGGCCTGGGGAAAGAAAGAGAGAGAGAGAGAGAGAGAGTAGAACAATTATTAACATATTTAGGAAAAGGACAGCATGTCCTACTAGAAATTAAACTAATATTTATTTTACATTTGATCATACGTTTGTATACACATCGGGCAATAAGAACATATTGAAATTATCGATATCTAAATTTATGTAAGAAATCAAACAAAGATGAGCAACTTTGAAATTCAAATTCTGATGACGAAAATAACTTTTAATTTCACGCAGGACTTACTATGAAGGTAATATATGACTTTCTACCAATCTGCTCCCAACAGAAAGGATATTAAACGCAGGATTCAAATAAATTGTTTGATTGTGTCACTCATCTCCAGAATTACAAAGAATAATAATCATTGGACTCTTGAAATGAATGGTGTAATATCTAAATTATCACCTTGATGAAGAAGCACTGCCATCCAATTTTAGGAGTTAGGAACTCGGCGATGTATTTTCCTGGAGACTAAAACAGAGATATAGAAAAAAATTCAATATCTTTGGCATTTCCTAACAATAAACCCTGTATACACAATATTAAATAAAATTAATGATTTCTATTGGATATTGATTGATCAATCTAAAAGGAAATAAACGATTCATGGTAGTTGGTTACAATGAAGATTCTTCTATAGTATCGACAAATAAAGAGTCATCATTTTGATGTAGTGGCTGAGCTTGGATCGAATCATAATGGGGGGGGGGGGGGCGGGGGTGAGGGGATTGGTTTTTGTTTGTGGATGAAATATATTGGAACGGGGACACCAAGAGGGTCATGGAAGGATTTTGGATTGTGATGGAGTTGGGTTAATGAAAAAACAAACTTTCCTTTGCCCTCTCTGTTTATCAATTTTCTCTTCTCTATGTCTTTCTGCCCATCCTTGCCATTTGATTCGAAGGGGTGGGGGGGGGGGGGGGAGGTCACATGCCCTCTTCATAACTATTATGTCACTGATAATAAGTCTAACATACGTACCGGGTTTCTCGCAGGGAAGTTCTTGTAGAGAATGATATGAGGGTAGAGCTTGGATGAGCCCTCTGTCGCGGCAACTGCGAGACGGAAATCTCGTCTTGAATGAGAAAACGAACAATACTCCAGTTAGAACGGTAAATTATATTTATACTCTTTCGTGATTCGCCTCTGCAATGAATTCTTTTCCCGAGTAATTACTAGCACAGATTTGTTCGCACACTTCTGCCTGGAAACAAAATACGCATTAAATTCTCAAAATGATGAGAACTATTCAACTTTACACCTATTCATTTATGTTTAAGTCTCATGTGAGTAGTGATAAGTAGAAAAGGGTATAAACTGAACGAAATATGTTAAAATTAGAAGAAATATACCTCTTTCCTCTGTTTGTGAGAGTACGCCAGACTTCAATTCTAAATGGCGGTGGATCGGAGTTCAGTTCGATTATTCCATGTGTGCTGTTCTGGAGAGTCGAAAATTATGAAATATAATGTATGTCAGTGCTTTGAATTGAGGAATCATTTGAGCTGAATCACAGTTAAAATGTTCTTCAAAATGTGTTTTTAAACTGATATGGCTCAAAAACATTTCTATGGCTCTCCTAAATCGTATTATAAATAAATAATAATAATGATAATGATAATAGTAATAATTATAAAACTACTATCGATAATAATAATGATAATGATAATAATAGTAACGATGATAATAATAGCACTGACAACAACAGTAATAATAGTATTGATAGTAGTAGTAAAATAATAATAATAATAATAATAATAATACTAGTAATATTGATAAGAACATTAATGATAATAACAACAACAAAAACACTGATAAACCTGTTTTGTAGAGAGCATAACACTTTACTTAAGGATGTCCTCATGTATATAAAAAAAAATAAGAAAATGGAATTAGTATCTCTCGTACAGTATGACATGTACCATTCGCTGTCATCGAAAGTTCATGAAGCAGGGTAAATATAAAAACTTCAGCTGACAAATGGCATAAAAGTAGAACTCACCTCATATCTTTTCCAGGTCATTTTGGGTTGCGTCCACTCATCGGGCTGAACAAAATCAAATAAAAGAAACAAAATAGTGAATACAGAAGACATTTAATCAAGTTCTCCTTTCCACTAGGAATACTGCATTCCCAATTTCTTTTCTGAACTACTTTAAAACTTAATTTATGGGAAAGTAGATATAGGATACAAAGCAATTGATTTTTATCACCATTATCGTCTGCAAGATGGGATGATCCCTATGAAACAAAATATTCCGCTAAATAACCTATCCATTTTTGTCGTTTATATTGATTTTACGGAGAATGTACGACTCATCGATAACGCCTAAAAAAGATGTAAGTTTAATTGCGAAGGATAATCAAGTTCTCGTCGCTCGCCTCATCCTTGTTCATGAGTTTGAAAAACATTTATTCCCCTGCGTTTCTACACTACTACAAAGTGGTGTATCTGTGGTCTAGAAAGTTACAGCGCACTAGTGTCATTGGGGGGGGGGGGGGGGGGGGTGCCGGGAATATTTTTGGAAGATGAAATGTTAAGAACAAGGAGAAACAGTGAGGGGAGGCTATATAGATTGTATTACATTCTTTCTCGTTTCCTTTCATCTTTGTTCCTCCCTTTTTCTGCCTTTCAATATATATATATATATATATTTTTTTTTTTTTGGGGGGGGGGAGGGGTCTCCCATGCCCCCTACCACTCCATAGCATCTTAAACTTATTAATGTTTTGGCTATCTAACAAAACGTTGCCTTTTCAACAAAAGAGGAAAAGGAAAATACAAATATGTAGAAGGAGAAGAGGGAGAAAAAGAATGAAAAGAAAAAGAAGAAAGAGAAGAAGAAAAAGAAAGAGAAGAAGAAGAAGAAGAAGAAGATGAACAAGAGAAACTAAATATGCTCTGCTTACACAAATACACATTTTAGAATCATCCATCCATGTACTGAAACATTTCATGATTTAAGAAATATTATACCTCGGTGAGAGTTCTCATGAATGACGTCATCACAGTCAAGAGTTCGACATGATGCAGAGTGAGAGAGTGTTCACCGTTAGGAGTAATTCTATGTACATAAAACAACAACAACCACATAATGTTATGAAATAAAGACTCTTAATCATTAAACATTTCATCGCCAAGTCATTATAAAATTCCAGTTATTAATGTAATCCGTGTGATCATGAACAGTACACAGAGATGATTGTGAAAATGCTCCTGCAGTTCATGCAAAAACAGAAAATGATACAGTTTCTGGGAAATGAATAGCATATTTTGAGAGAGAGCGACTATATAAAATCATCTTCTGCCAAATGGCTACATTTACATCTTTTTACTGTACATTTGCAAGTTAACAGTTAAGATATTCTATCATAATGAGATGTGGATTCATTCCTGGAGCAAGCTGATCAGGATTGAGTAGATTGTTTGGTCCTAATTCTAATGGAGCAAATGTCATAATAATGCTGCTGTGGAACGAAGACGAAGGAAAATACGAGAAAAAAGATAATCAAGAGAGAGAAAGAGAGAGAGAGAGAGAGAGAGAGAGAAAGGGAGAGAGAGAGAGAGAGAGAGTGGGGAGAGGGGAGGAGCAGTCACATGACTAGTCACCTGAGAAACTTTGGTTCTGGAATCAGGTCGAAGTAATAGTAAGAATCATCAGGGAGGAAGAACTCATCTGATCCAGCTGTGATGATTAGCTTGGGCATCGTCAGTCGGTCCGCATAAGCTTTTCAGAGGGAAAGGTATGATACAGAAATGAAATCAATGTTGACGAACAAAACTCTATTAATAACCGATTAATGTGCAACTCATTTTTTTTTCGCGGCAGGTTCTGTCAGGAGATTAAGCATGATTTAACATAAATTTAGTCATGGTAGTGTTCAGATTATGCTGTGATTTTACCGAGACCATGCCTTCTCTGTATCTTTACACTATCTTTGTTTATTAATAAACAGCGATTGATAAAGGAACTACACGTCAGTTTTCTATGAAAAAGATAATATGGGAGTAAGGATGAATAAAATCTTCCGACGGGTCTCCCTCTGTTGTTCAATTTAAACAACTCGTTAATTATATAAACAGATTATGTTGTAATTCTTTATATTTCATAAACTAATTAATGTAATTATCACATGAAGAAAAATGCGTCGACCAAGGGTGAGAGAGGGAGTAGAAAGGGGAAAGGGAGGGGGAGGGGGGGGGGGGGGGGAGGGTTGAGATGCAGGGACAATTACCAATAATTTCAGTAATATTTTTTTTCCTGTGGAGTGTACATGTATTTACCGACTATAAATCCTTTTGCTCATACTCCTCTTCCCTTCATGAAAATGGACCAATGTCCTTGTACTTAGAGAACGGTCTTAACTACTTACGAAAAATCAACCTGAGGCAATATCAAAAGCCCTGCGCGTCATTTTTTTAAAATATGTGAATATGACAATGGGGTATTACGTATTCCGAATGTGATTTCAGATCTATAGGATGTACCATACCGTTTCAACATTGCCTTGAGCTTATTTTTCGAAAATAGTTGAGATCGTGTTTTAGGGAGATGTGAGGTCAAGATGTGAGGGACAGAATGCAATATTGATGACATGATAATGTTTTGTTTTAAATTAATTTTTTTTTTACCGAGGGGGTCAATGATGTCAGCCATCTTTTGAGTATTGGGGTCATCGAGATGGAGGGTGACATTCTCTGTGAAGTAGTCCTCAAAGGCAAAGGTCCATCCTCCCAAGGACCGGTACATGTGATGAAGATTCTGCAGGAACGACCACAAAAACATTAATCTTAGGAAATCTATAAAATTAATGCGAATGCGTTCGAATATGTATCAATATTTTAATGAAAAGAGAGTACAGAGCTACATGTATAAGAAAGATATATAGATAGACAACTTTGTTTAATAGAGATATAGAAATATTAATATTTAGACTGATAGATCAAGAGAGAGAGAGAGAGAGAGAGGGAGAGAGAGAAATCCAGGTCTATGGGTGCCATCTCAACAACCCTCTTGCCTACCAATCTTATCTCAAGTGCGAGTTAATGGTATACGCTATCTGGTTCGTAGGTTGGTTCTAGTTTCCGTATAAAAAAAGTATTTACACCAGCATGAATATTAACAATTATACTTATCATTTATCAAAAAGTAATATCACTGGATTGCTTTATTGAGAGCCATTTATTTTGTTCTACTCAGAGCACTGTGAACAGTGAGCCATTTTCATATCTAAACCCAAATTAAGAAGAACCTAGACCAAGGATGCAATACTAATAACCCTCCAATACCTTAACCATATTAAGAAGATCGAGGACCATGGGTGCGATCCCAACAACCCGTTTGTCCACTGCTCCCGTGGTCCATGTGGTCCAGCCTCTCTGTCAAACAGAAAAGAGGGGATAATTAATCAAGTTATCAAACAGAGACAATGTTAGACATATTATATAGGATAAGTAAATAGAATGAATAAAACAAATTGTATGAAACAACACCCATCCAGTTATCAAAATGCATATACAACATGACATAAATGTGCAGCCGAACGTACTTGCAAGACGATTATTTCATAGACTTCGACTAGATTAAACGTGTACATGAAATAAAGTACACAGTCGCTCATATAGTTGGAATATTTTTGTTTTACCCCTCTGTGTGCCCATGCCTTGAGCCACAATGCATGGCCGTCCAGAGGATTTTTTAATGTTGGGGACCGGGGTAAAATGCAATAAATTATTTAAAATTTATTGCATTTTTTGTTTTTTTATTTTATTTATGGAAACTGCCCCCTACCCTAGACCCCACTGCGTACGGTCATGGTTCAGTGACAAAGCAATGGCCTCGTAACCGTGAGGCCCCAGGATCAAAACCGTGTCGATGTGCTATATTAGTGCCCTTTTGTGGGGCATTAATCCTCATTACTGTCATTTATGACTTAAGTGCGTAGGTCCCCTTTGATAATCAAAGTAGCATACACACGCAAAACACACATTGTCAAATTATTATTCAATAAAATCTGAGAATGTATACTATTATGTAGTTTTATTATTTTTAAATTATTTTAAAAATAATTCCATAAATTGGGGTAAAACAAAAATATTCTAACTATATGAGCGACAGTGTACTATTATTTACAATTCGATTAATGTGACAGTTTTATCGGATTCATCCATGGTCCGAAGTTATCCACAAATAGCTTGTAATATGGGACTTCTTCATACAATACAATTTATGTTCATTAAATTAAAATCACACAAATATGTATTACCAACAAAATTGTATCCGTCTCTCACCTTAGAGGCTCCAGCTACCATAAACTTCGACACGTTTACCCCACGTACATTTGACACGTGATCAGTAATAGTATCCATAGCGCGAACCACTGCCTGTAAATTGCAAAAGACACCATAAATACTAAAAAATGAAAACAATGCAGTATTAATAATAATAATTATAATAGCTAGTTCTTATATAGCGCGTTTCAGGACGAAGGCCCTCTCAAAGCGCTTTATATATATATATATATATATATATATATATTGTGATTTTTGACATTATTCGTACATCACATAAACTGATGAGCTAATGAAAACATGTTGTCAAGTCTGAATCAACAAGTAAATTTTTTCTTTATTTAGCATTTGTCACTATCGCTTGGACTAATACGTGTACAGTGCAAAGGATTTTATATTTACACGTTATGACTCCCAACGAACTCATTACAAGGCTTTCTACAACGACAGCGGAGAGTGAAAACTTGATAAGTGTGTTTGTGTGTATGTAGGTGCGTGTGCGTGTGCGTGTGTGTGTGTGTGTGTGTAGGGGGGGGGGGGGGGGAGGAGGGGTTACCTTTGTCATGGGCATTCTCAACAACCAATAGGGTTCGTCCGTCCCATTCTCTACAAAATGGCGCCAGGTAAAGGCGATGATGGCGTCCTCGGTTCGCTTCTTCTGCAGTGGATCCGTCTACAAGATGAACAAACATTAAAAATCATCTTCAAAACAAATATAGAGTTAAATTCATGGGATTGCATTTAAAACCCATCTGAACTAGTTTACAGGAGGGATTAGACGACCCTGCAAGGTCACTGGACAGGTGGGTATCTCACCAAATTAGCTCTCAATTAACATAAGAAAAAGAGGATCATGGGGGACCAATGGTCACCGATTAGGCATTGTTTGCTATATAGAGGGCGCAAATAGCTATGAGTAGTACAGAGGGGCTTTAAAGAGGGATTATTCCGAATTGTGTATCTGGTATCATACACTTGATGGGTTCTTTGGACCGGCATATCTATTTTTATCGAAACTTGCTGGGAATCACTAAGGCAGTAAATACACTCAAATGACTGTTTTTTCTATAGCATAGCATTTCTTCTAATGAGGAGAGATTATATACAGAAACTTGAACCTCGTTATCATATACTATTCGTTATTATAATTATAATCCTTGGCTTTCTGATATCAAATTATAGACTGACATAAAACTCTATTGAGTGGGTTGATTCGCTGTGTTGCTGACCTGGCCAACTTTAGAGCATTAGAAATAACAATTATTGCTACGGTAGCTTGTAGTTTGTATTAAAATGCATCATAAATAAAATGTCGAGGTCTTGATTTTCCTTTCAATTTGTAATAAGAACATAAAATTAATTATGTCATCCGTGCCTTTGAATAAAATCCCTACAACGACACATAAACGGACATATCTATAAAAATAGAACATAGTCACTTTCATTGTAAATTGAACAACAAAAGTAAATTTACCAACTCACCTTAAAGACAATGGGTTGGTTTGGAACCTGCCTTAGAATAGCACCTATACTACAAATAGAAAGCAAACGTTTTTCAAAGATGTTTATGGGGTGAACACCGTATATATTATAACAATGCAAGTGCTGCACATAAAGAAAACAAATCAACTCTTTTAAAATGTCTTATTCAATGCATGTTTGATGAAGATGACTTGATCTTTAGAAATTGCTTCAGACATATTTGTCCTTCGCTTTTGTGTGTAAAGTAGTTCTACTTTTTTGTTATGCATTTTTTTTTTACATGATGTTGAATCAGTTATTAAGTTGATATTACAAATAATAAACCGAAACTATTCTTTTCCCTGCGTTAATCTGTTATCATGCGATTCTTTTCTTCACGCAATGTAATATGCAGTGCATTCACCCCCTCTTAAAAATCTTAATACATCACTCAGGTGATAAGTGTTATTAATTACATATTCCTTTCGGAATGAAGTTGATATGACAAATAATATACCGCTACAATTCTTTTCCCTATGTTAATCTGTTGTCATGCGATTCTTCTCTTCACGCATCTCCTCTTAAAAATCTTAATACACCACTCAGGCGATACGTGTAATTAATTACATATTCCTTTCGGAATGAAGTTGATATGACAATATATACCGATACAATTCTTTTCCCTGCGTTAATCTGTTATCATGCGATTCTTTTATTCACGCAATGTAACTGAACATCTACATGCCTACATCTCCTCTTACAAATATTAATACATCACTAAGTGTTATTAATTACATTTTTCCTTGTAATGAACTCTTATAAGCACTACTAGCGGAATCCTTTGGAAGATTATTATTTAACATTACCATGTCACATTACGAAGTATTAAGGAAAATGAAACCGAGTAACAACCACTAGCTGAATACAAACATGTTTAGGTACTTACCACCCCGCACCAACGGCCATAAAAGAGGTTAAAAGAGTCTCTTGATCCTTCAGAGGGTCGGGGGGACTGCAATATATATATATATATATAAATCGATTGAATACAACGGTAATTGTTATTGATTACCAACAAACAAAAACTCATTAATTGAGAGTGAAAACATGTAACACAAAGTAGGTCAAGTAATTAAATAATTCATTATAAGAAAATGATTTTTTTTGGTAATTTAATAATAGACCAAACAAATGATCAATCGAATTCAATCAGTCAGTCAACCAACCAATCAACAACTAAATCACTCAATTAACTACACCAAAATTGTCAGGTTATCAGTGGAAGTAATGGTCAGGTAACTTATCAATCAATAAACCATTCAAGCATTCAATCAATTAATCAATCAATCAATCAGTCAGTCATTCAATCAATCAATTCATCAATCAATCAGTCATTCAATCAATCAATCAATCAGTCAATCAGTCATTCAATCAATCAATCAATCAATCAATCAGTCAATCAATCAATCAGCAGACCAAGTACTCGATCGTTCAATCCATGAGTCAATCAATTAAACCATCAATCAATCAATCAATCAGTCAATCAATCAATCAGTCAATCAATCAATCAGCAGACCAAGTACTCGATCATTCAATCCATGAGTCAAGCAATTAAATCATCAATCAATTGATCAATCAGTCAATCAATCAATCAGTCAATCAAGCAATCAGCAGACCAAGTACTCGATCGTTCAATCCATGAGTCAAGCAATTAAATCATCAATCAATTGATCAATCTTTCAGTCCACTAAACAGTCAATCACTCAATCAGCAGACCAAGTACTCGATCGTTCAATCCATAAGTCAATCAATTAAACCATCAATCAATTGATCAATCAGTCAATCAATCAATTAGTCAATCAAGCAATCAGCAGACCAAGTACTCGATCGTTCAATCCATGAGTCAAGCAATTAAACCATCAATCAATTGATCAATCAGTCAATCAATCAATCAGCAGACCAAGTACTCGATCGTTCAATCCATGAGTCAAGCAATTAAACCATCAATCAATTGATCAATCAGTCAATCAATCAATCAGCAGACCAAGTACTCGATCGTTGAATCCATGAGTCAAGCAATTAAATCATCAATCAATTGATCAATCTTTCAGTCCACTAAACAGTCAGTCGATCAATAAAACCAACGAGCATTCATTCAATTTATCAAGCAAGCAAGCAAGGTGTGAATCAATGAATGAATAAATCAGTAATTAAATCAGTAATTATATGTTTATAAAGAAAGAAAATGTGTTTCTATATACCCTCCACGATTAGATCCGCCTGTCACATATAGGGCGGCATGGCCAGGATGGGTTAGCTTATCCGGGACAGTGATAGTCAAGTAATGCCACCAGATGGCCGAGTCAGAATCATTGTCTGCAGTAATGAAAATATCAACATAATCATGATTATTCATGGTGAGATTAGATGAGAGAGTGTTTCCACCTCGAGCGGATCGAGAAATGCGAATTAAGAAGTAGAAATAAATATATAGATTGACAAAAAGAGAGTGAGAGAGAGTGATACAGACAATAAAGGAGGAAAATGGGTATAGAAATGTTGAGTGAGAGGAAGAGAAGAGAGAGAGAGAGAGAGAGAGAGAGAGAGAGAGAGAGTAAGAGGGAACATAGATAGATAAGATATGTATTCGTAGAGAAATATAAGTGGGTTAATCATATATTGAGAGAGAGAGAGAGAGAGAGAGAGAGAAAGTGAGAGTGTGTTTGCGTGTGTGCGTGTGTGTGGTGTGTGTTTATGACCTAAATCATCTAAATTAACACGAACAAATGTAGGAAATATTATAATTATGATTATGAAATTCTCAATGTGGACATTATCACAAGTATTTTTGACTGGAATTTAAAGAAAAAAATCTTTTAGAAAATACAGTTAACTTAAATACTCCTCTTTAAATGATTCCTTAAACTAAAAGAGATGAGTTGGCCTAGTCGGTAAAGTGTCTGTCTGTCGAATCAAATATCGTGGGTTCGAATCCAACGCAGGCGGATGACTGAAGCCTGAGTCGTGTTTTAACGTGCCCCATCCTCTGTTTCAGTCATGCAGGCTAGGTTACAGTGAAAAAAACCGTCCCTTGGATAGGAATTTAAATGGTGGCCCCTTATAGAGGGGAGTCACCACATTTGCACGTTAAGAACGCCCTGCACTAATTCGTATAAGAGTAGGGGAAACCTCGGTGTAGTGGTCCATCTGCCCACATGCACACCCCTAATCGGTTTTACCAGGAGAAGAAGAGCCCCGAGAGTTACATCGATTCAGTTTGCTTTTCGCCTCCATGACATAAATAATGTCTATTCTTGTTAAACTGGTATTGTTAAACAAAAGGGCGATACTATCTGATCTAATTAAAAACTCCCTATTCCGGCTTTTAATAATGGTATCTATTTATTATCAGTCCCTCGATAAATATTATCTGATGTACGAAGTATGAAACAACAAATGCTAATTAGCAGGATAAAACCTAATTCAAAACTGAAAGTTCAATACTATAATGCATTTCCTATCCGTGTCAAACGAGTCTCAATTTGATTCGGTTCAACATTATTTTGAAAGCAAATGCTTGAGTTGGACTGGAATCGTCATAATTCAAATTCTACATCTTTAGCTAATACGATAAGGAAGGAGAGTCTGGTAGAAACTGTGAAGCAGCAGAGTGATGGCCAAAGAAAGGAAAACGGGTAGTGGTCGCTTGTTTATAAAAAACGGTCCTACAAGTTTTGTGGATTGTTACGTACTTTTTAGGGAATGTGATTGGCACACGATTGTAACTTGATAAACAAAAATCTACTCACTAGCAATTTCAATACCTTATTTTACGACCCATTAAAATCATATTCGGATTACTAACTCGTTATTGTCATGTTCGCAAAGTTCAATAGGTGAAGCACAAGGCTATTGAAAATACCTTAGGTTGATTATCGTGTTGCTTTCGTATTTAAGTAGCATGTGTTTGCTAGTTCAAAGGCAATTTTGCCGGTCAAAACAACACATCTACTGCATGATAAACGATTTAGAGTAACTTTTAAGCCAATTTTGCTCAAAAATATAATTCCATTTTAATATCAACACTGAAATTAGCTATACAAACCCCCATTCACTCCGCCAAACCGATACCATACAGATCATTAAACAGATAAGGTATTGCCCATTGGGGTTTTGGTGTTGGTGTCGATTTGTGCATTATTGTAGAGCGCTTAGAGACTTCTGACAAAGTAAGTGTTAGACGCTATATAAGCACTATAATTATTATTATTATTATTATTATGGTGTAATTGAAATATAATGTTGATGTTGTGTATAACTTACATGTGAGCCATTTCTGTGACGTCATGTTGAGGACATAGGCGATGTACTCCCCGTGTACTCGATGTTCGCTCAGGACTTCGAACTTGTAGTGAGAGTCCGGCATGCTGACATAGTCGTCCAACGGTGTTGCCACCACCGTGGCTGCCACACAGCAACACATCGCCACCACAAACAACTTAACTCCCGCCATGCTTGGAGTCAACGTCCTTTGCAGCTAGGCGACGAATCTTGTTTTTAAAAGTACAAGTCTCTAAAAAGTAGCCGCTTGAAGTTGGCCCCTAAAGTTAATAGTCCGTCCAACTTGTAAACGGGAATCAAATCAAATCTAGGGTTCCGCAAATCAAGGGTATATCGTACATTGGTCCATGGAACGATGAAGATAACAAAATCAGTTAGATTAACACGAGCAATATCATATGATAATTGTACAACGATGAAAGATTGGACAAAAATAACTCATTTTAATCTCTCACTGAAGTCCAAATTCATCCACTTCACCTTAGATCTGAGCACCACTTAGATCGATACCATGTCGCTTGTCTCTCAGGAACGAGGAGATCAATTTAGAACTGATAAACTTCCTTGATAAATATTGCAGACCTTTAGTCGTAAGATCACATGCGAGAAGTAGAACGCAGATCGCTGAACCTAGATGCGAAGATACAACCGTTAACGAAAATGATGTGTTTACTAACTAACCAATTGGAGGATTGACAATCAAATTAATATAGAGGGAGACTCTATCACTGGTTCCTATATAGTTACAGCGCCTACGATCCTTTACTCCGGCTAGCTAACGATTCGTATTACGCGTGTGCATGGACTTTAAATACCAAAGTCAAATATGAATAGTAGGCATATAAAAGGCTAGTTTTGCTGCTTGATAGCTTCCGTTCAATAAATCCAGTTCAACTTCCTCGCCTTCATGTTAGAAATAATAATACACCATGACGAAAAGATTGTTGTTGTAAAGGCTGTGCAAATAATGAAAAGGTTTGGAATATCCCGTTTTATAGAAAGCTACATGTTGTGAGGGAAAGAGGGAGGGAGAGAGATAGAGAGAGAGAGAGAGGCGGAAATCAAATAGAAGATTGAAGTATACTGAACGCGTTATTTTCAGACACAGTGGGCGGTATGGAAATCGTTCAAATTTGGCAAGAAAATCCCCCGTTTCCCCCTGTATTTCACAATATTTTTCCCGAATACAACCAAATCTCCATTAATTTGTACCTTCGAAAATATAAGAGTTCGCTCTGCCAATATTCTTCCCAACTAGGTTGATAAGTGAACCCTAGATTGATAGTACATGCATGTATACTATCATTAGAACACGCCTCTTCTATAGTAAATATTGACATATGACAAGCACCTAAAGATAGTAAGTTAATTTGTTGATTATTTATACCGTGCTGTTGTGAATCCTTATTTAGGTCACGCGATCTTTGTCACAATACATTGCAATAAAACCTCAGTCACACCTGCAAACCGACGCCAAACCGGCTTCAGACAGACGGTTTGCTGGCCTTCGGGGGTTATGTATGTAATCTTTTTTTGGTCTGTTGTCGGTTTGGTGACGGTCTCGCCGGTGTGACTGTGGTGTGTTATCTCAGTTACATCGCCAAACCGACTCCAAACCGAGCGGTTCTTGGCCACTCGCGGTTTTGCAAACTTTCCGGTTGCTTGTCGGTTTCGTGACGGTCTCATCGGTGTGACTGAGGTATAATACCACAGTCACCGGCAAAACCGACACCGAACCTAAACTGACCGATTCTTTGTCATTCGGGGGGTATTGCCATTTTGTTCGGTCTGTGGTCGGTCTGGTATGGTATCGGTCTCGTTGATGTGACTAGGGTGTAAATCTAATACTAATCTAAGTGTTCACACGATATGTTTTATTACGCACCTTTCAAGCGTGTGAACGTCAGCACAGTTGAACTGTAAGTTTAAAGTTGTGAATTAAAAAGAGTTTTACTGAAAATATTGCACATTTTAGCGACACAAATCTACGAAGTGGGCCACATTTTCAACGAATACAAGTAAAATCAAGCAAAGGTTATATGACCGCGACCGTGACTTATGATTATATTGGATGATAATCTTGTCAGACAGGTACAATGCTAAGTTTTGTCAAACAGACCTGAAACTAATGAATAATCCATATCAATAAACAAAAAGCAGGCGAAGAAGAAGAAGAAGAAGAAGAAGAAGAAGAAGAAGAAGAAGAATAAGAAGAAGAAGAAGAAGAAGAAGAATAAGAAGAAGAAGAAGAAGAAGAAGTAGAAGAAGAAGAAGAAGAAGAAGAGGAAGAGAGAGAGAGAGAGAGAGAGAGAGAGAGAGAGCAAATTCTACAAAGTAAAATGAATGTGAAGTTCGTTTGCACGGAGTAACAAACGACAGATGGCGTATTTCAAAAACATATTGCTGTAATTATTGACTAACAATAAGCATTTACAAATATGACGCGGAAGTGTCCTTCCATTTATAGCATTAAAAACGAATCCTGACCATTTTCATGAACATTACTACCCCCCCCCCCCCCATCGCTGCAATATTGCAAATGGATAAGGAGAGAGAGAGAGAGAGAGAGAGAGAGAGAAAGAGAGAGAGAGAGAGAGAAGAAAAAAATAGTAAGCAGGCATGCTTTTAAAAAATATACAGAAATGACACGTTCTTTTTTTTTTGGGGGGGGGGGGGCAGTGTATTCTAAGAATCGCTTCGTATAGAGTGTTATTTAACCACTTATTTGGAGTGGAGTGGATTCAACTCGAAGATAATTGACTCCAGATATGAATCCTAAAAGTGGATGTCCACCCCTCTGCATAAAGAATGTAGAAGTCGAGAGTGAGAGAGAGAGAGAGAGAGAGAGAGTGTGTGTGTGTGTGAGAGTGAGAGAGAGAGAGAGAGAGAGAGAGAAAGAGAATGATGAGGGGGGGGGGTGATATTGGCAGAAACACACATGAAAGAGGCATTGACAAATAACGATCTATAGACTTACTCTGTACATTTCAAATATAAAGAATTTAATGCATAATTTCGAGGAATAAAATTTCATGATAATACAGTTCTCATAATGATAATATTCATATACATTACTGACACACATACACTTCAAAGCTACTTTATACACATTTTTACTACGTAATTGGCTACCCAAAATTCATCAAATTTTAGTACTTTCGATTGATAATGAATAAAACCATCACTTTATACATAGATAATGACATACAAACAATGTTTACAAATAATCCTGTATATATTTGATCGATGTCATTCGTACAATAAGATCATATTACATATACATATCTCACACATACATTTATCCCCCAAACCTAAGTGGTGAGCAAAATTGAATTGTTAGTAAATCATTAATGAAATATCTCGAGTGAAAAATGAAAAAAGATTACATACTAAAGGCTATTAAACAACTTATCATTTCCTATTACGTATTAAAAGACGATTACAAGACCTTTGCCAAGACTTCAATACAAAATGAGTAAAGTTTGATACATGACTTTGCCTTAATTTGATCTTTTAATTTTGTATAGATATTGTTTACTTATTATTAAAGAAGAAAACAAAAGAAGAAGAAAAAAAGAAGAAGAAGAACAAAAGAAGAAGAAGAAGAAGAAGAAGAAGAAGAAGAAGAAGTAGCAAAAGAAGACGTAGCAAAAGAAGAAGAAGAAGAAGAAGAAGAAGAAGAAGACGGAGGAGGAGAAGAAGAACATGAGGAAGAAGGAGAAGACGAAGAAGAACAAAGAAGGAGAAGAAGAAGAAGACGAAAAAGAAAGAAAACAAAAAGAATGAGCAGCAGTCCAGTCTCGTTATAATCATGATAATAACCACGTACGACATATTTATTTGAGTTTTTGAAAACCGCACATGTGCCAAGACTAAACATTTGTACAGTGAATTAATTATGCATTAGTCATGTACACAAGTGTCCATTACCAATATTATTTAAATCCAATACACTCTTATTTAATAATAATTCTACTGCATTATGCCCAATTTACTGTCCTTATTTACATGACAAAACTGGGGGCATTTGTATGGCAACTTACAAACGTGCTAGAGTTGATATTGCCACCATCACTTGACACATTCCCAAATGTACTAAACCTGTTATCTTCTTCCAATAAATTTCAATCAGTATTTTACGAGAATACTTTAAAGTTCATTAATTTTACGAGGCTTGACAGCGTAAATACATCGGTAAAGATATGGTAAGTAATACACGTTGCGAATCCAGATTGGGGGTAGGGAGGAGAGGGGCGCCTACTCTTTGGGATGAGGTTTTGAGCGCACCCCTTCTCCAACACACTACTATACCTGCATGTTTACACATTTCCAAATATATTCCCCCCAATATAATGTTGTCCAATGATTGACATTGTGGATCCAGGTCCAATATTTTTGTCATAGCATAGTTGTTAAATACGCACTTTGTAAACCTGCACATTGTTGAAAGTACCGTAATAATCTGCTGACTGTCTAGACAATGTAATCTCAAGTGTGTGATTACACAATTAGAATGATCATTAACCATATTAGTAAATGATATTCACCAAATAATATTTCTGTTAGGCATATATTTCGATATTGCACAAATTTTTCAACCGCAATGAGACTCTAATCGCAGCGAAAAGAACAATTCAGAAATGTAACTTATGTAATTTATGACCTATACGCTTGCAGTTCATCATATATAATACATTACACATCTATACATATCTCATAACTTACATTTCGTAGAAATGACCTTAATTTTGAGACACAACATCAAACAAATTGCACGAGAACAGAAATTTAAGATCGATTCACAGTGAAACTCAACCGGCGGGAAAAAGAGTTTTATGGAAAAAGTCCTACAATCATTTTGGCCTTCTACCAATCCCCTTTCCCCAGCAGAATCGCCCACCTTTCTTTCCAACATGTCACTCTTTTCTGTCCGCGCATACTACTTTTCCGATTTCACTTCTGATAATTTGGTCCATACCCAGCTCTTTGTAGCAGTGACGTCATGAGTTACGTCAGCATTCACACGAAACTGCCCGAACACGATGTGTGTTTTTAGTACTAGAAACTCAACAGATAAAATGACTTGAAGTTAGAATGGTTAATATACAGGGATACCAGATATGTGTGCAAGATATTTATTAAAATATCCAAAGTACATGGTGAGAGTCAAAAAGAGTTAACTCTATGTTAGCTCCCTTCTGCCTTTAAACCGACGGCGGAAACACCATGTACGACATTCAATAACGCCTGGAGCAGAGCCTGAAAAGACACACAACATGAACATCTGGCATCCCTGCAAGACAACGAACATTTACTACTCATAAGAAAGAATACTTTATACTTCACGTAAAAAGGTTAAGACTGTCTTGTACAAATACTGCCTATTATTACCTATACAAGGCATTTTAGCTGCTAAATAAAAAGTCGTATTTTGCACGCTGCTCCGAATATGAAACCGGAGCGGTGAATATTTGCCATATTGCCCTCTTCCGGGTTTGCCCGGTAGACCACTGTACCAAATCAGAGGGCAATATTGAGCCATATTCTACTTGTCAGTGCGCTTTACGCGCAGTATTGTGTAGGCGTTAAAGTGTACGCGCGGTAACAATCATTGTTACATCACAATTACATACCTGCGTGAATAACCTGAAATCAGATGGACCGGCAAACAGACGGGAGTAAAAATCAAGATTGATACCAAAGTTGTATAGGCCCCTATCAATAATTTGCTTAAAAACGCCTTGTTTAGGTAATAATAATTATATTGACAGGGCTTCTTTCGGGGTACATCAGAAATATTGACCGCGCTAAGACCATATTGCCCTCGTCTTCGACTCGGGCCTATATGATCTTAGCTTGGTCAATATATCTGATATACCCCTCAAGCACAGTCAATATAATATAAATATTGCATTACAACATTCTCTTCTAACAACAAAGAAAATTTTGTTTTCATCGCTGAACATCCTTTAAGAAAGGACCGACTTTTCAACTATAAACGGTCTTATAAAAGCTTACTGCAACTTTAAGGGCAATTTGAAGAATAACCCTAATGTGGTCATGATCAAAGTTTCTAATTCCATAGGAAATGTTGTTACATTTCTAAAGAATTAAATTTTCAATGAAATGAGTCTTACCATTCTCATTCCTAATACCTATTTTGTTAAAAACGAGCATAAAGTGTTGTGAGTAGCATGAACTTATGCATTTAAAAACACGACATTTCTCCTTATTTTGCAGGTGTATTTAACGATTATATCATCAAGATAATACTAGCATCTTCTGTACTAAAGGAAATAACCTTGAAAGAGAAATCAATGATTAAGATACAGTGTTATTATATTAATTTACACTTATATCAGGTTTTTAAGTGTCCACCTTGCTTATCACTGTTCATCTAAAGATTAAAAAAAAAACGATTATAAATAATAACTATCCTGTTGAAGCCGAAAAGAAGTCACCTTGCGTGTTCCACCAATGTTAATGATGCCCTCTCAATCTCTTAATTGGATCATGTTTGCACAGGCCCCTTCGATAAATTCCTTCTTGTCTCGGTGGTCACGTAGGGCCAGTACTTCTGCTCAACGATGAGGGCGTCAGTTATCATGTCGTTGTTGACTGTCGTTAAGAAATCCTTAAAGCTCACAAACAGAATAAAAACATTTTGTCTTCCACAGTGAAAGGTTCTTCGATGCAGATGGATTAAAACTTTTAGAATGTGTTAATCCATAATCATACACACTCCATACTTATTCACCGCGAATCGCAACGAAATGGATATATGTACATATATGTGGACTGAAACACGTATCCAATGAATGTGATTACACAGGTAAAACATAAACAGTGCTGTCATCCGTTTCCAATATCAGGGCATAAATCTGAAGAATATTTTATCAATTGCCATGAGTTCGGCAAGAAAGCATAACAGTGAGTGCATCAACACAAGAGAACAACATCCCGTAATAGTTTACTCATAATAACATAGTACTGTGCTTTTGAAAGTCACATGAGTTTATCGGGGGTTTCTTGCGGAGACCCTCCTTCTGCAGTCAATGTTTAGTTACAGCGCCCTCATACGACGGTCTCCACTTCGTTGTCAAGGAACCCTTCCTTGATCTGGCTGTTACTGTTTCTGCTAGAGTAGTCCAAGGCACTGTCGTTTAGCCTCTGTCGCTTGTCTAACAGCGAATTCGTGCACGACGACAAATCAACCTTTGCCTCGCCGCTATCGTTCCTGTCGAGGTGTCCCAGTAACCGGTCCGTTACTTTGGGCGAGTTTTCGTTCGAGTTGTTAAGCTGGCTGAAGTCAATGAGGGTCGAGTTGGGAAAGTGGTTTGGTGTGCCACCGTGACTGCCGGGTGCGAACATGGAATGCGGTCTCTGGCGATCTACGCCGGGTTGATCCGGAAAGGGTTTCATGACGTCACGACACACATTGGGATTGGCAGGACGGCCATCGGCTTCCAATCGCTTCGCGAATGGCTCCTTTTGCGGCTGCGCGCTGATCTTAGAATGGCGGTTCGAGTGGTTCCCGTGCGTTGAATCGAAAAGGCCTACGGTGGCGTTTTCTTCTGCTGTGCGGAAGGGTGAGCTACGGCGGTACGATGGATCGGCAGAGATCAGCCAGTACGTGACCAGTTGCCCTTTGCCCTTCATGCTTATAAGGCCACGTTCTTCCACCACAAATCCTCCCATTTGTTCCAGAAGATTCTTCGTCTCTGAGCTGGTGTGGATCTTCAGGGCTGTAAAAAAAAAAAATGGAAAAATCACCGATCATCAACAAGCTAAACAAAAATTGGTTCGTGATCGAATAAACAAAGAAATGTCGAAAAGACTGAAATACTGTATTCTCTTAAATTAGGCATCATAGTTCATATGCCTTGAAGGAAGATATTTGTGAAAGTACATCACTCGTATCCATTCAAACCCAAGTTCAATATTCTCAAACCTACCTCATGATTTCTTAATCCTTTACGAACTTTTGTCGTCATTGTAGTAGTTGATTCATTTGATTCTGTAAACGGCTCAGTGTTATCATTTTGATGATTGAAAATGAGCTGTTGTCAGAATATCCTATGGTTTTACAAATCGTCAATGCTCCAAAGCAACCCTTGGTTATTTAGGAGTCATTACCCATATTCTTAGTGTCGTAATTTAAAGTATGATTAATGATGAATCCATCCATACCTTCTCCATTAGATTCCATCCTGGATGCGGTATTGACGGTATCTCCAAAGAGACAATATCTGGGCATAGTCAGACCAACAACTCCAGATACCGTTGATCCTAAGACCACACATAAAAGAAAGACAAAACAGGTAAGTCACATGAAATGTTGACAGAGAATTAGGAGAGAGAAAAGGGATTATCCCAGCAATCACACAACGCTCACAAAGCGTTCACAAAACGTCCAGGGACGTTAATACGTTTCGAGTACGTTTATTTACGTCCCAAGACTGTTTTACGTTCTCTGGTCTGGGAGGGGAAAGACAAAACCTAAGTTTTTGAGGGTCACTCAAATTAAGTTTTGTACTGTGGCTATGCTGCTAAATGAAATACAGCACCTCTACATTGCATAAAGCAGGAATCGACTATTAAAAGCCTCAACATTAGGCCTAAAAAAGAAGATGTTTTATCGCCCTTTAGGTGCCAAAACATGGGTCGGTCGGTCGGTCGGTCGGATCGTTTTGTTTTTTAAAACTTTTATCCTTCTTTTTTTCCTCTTTGGGCTGATATTCTCAGTATTGAATGCTTTAATACATATTTTTCTTAATTCATTAAACATTATTTTCCTAAACAACGGTAACAAAAAAGCCGACCGTAGATTTCACGATTTTGGGGTCGGTCGCAAAGGGCAATACAACATCCCTTTTTTGAACGTCTTACCGATACATTACACCCTAATTTCGGGAGCTTCACATCGGAAGAAGAAAGGCAATATATTAGCCACACTCCACCCAGGTGAGGTAAATGGGTACATTGGACTAATTATTTCCTTAAACTGCTCAGGCGTTGTAATTCCAGTCGTTTTATATAAAGGGTAATGTGCCAGAGATGAGCGCTTTACAATATCCCATTATGATTATTGTTATCATAATGCGAACAAAATAGGTTCATACACATATTTAATGGTTGGAATTATGTATTTTATAGATTTGAGTAAGCTACTGATGGAGCTTGGAACTCGAAATTCAAATAATTTTTGGTTAAGTATCTTGTCACCACCTATATACAATTACCCCAGGGAAATTACCTACATAGGACAAGTATGTCAGGTATAATTTTGTCACACCCAGGACCGACCCCAGACCGACAGCAAACCTGACAAAAATTACTTTGCTTCACAAGAGTCCGACGTCATTGTCGGTATGGAGTCGGAGTGGAGTCGGTTTGGCGGTGTCATTAACATCTTAAACGTTTGCTTTAACCTTCGTAACACATCAACGATTATGTCATATCTGAGGAGATCTCACCTGAATGGATGCCTATCCTCAATTTGAGGTTGACCTCCGGACGATGTCGAACCTTGAAGGCCTTCACATCTTCGAGCAAGTGGAGCGACGTCGAGGCGATCTCGGCCGCGTGCTTCTTCTCGTTCCGGAGAGGAAGTCCAGAGACGAGCATGTAAGCGTCGCCGATGGTCTCCACCTTGTAGACATCGTAGTAGCTGATGATCTCGTCGAAGAGCGTGTAGAGGTCGTTCAGCATATCGACCACCTGTTCATAAACGGAAACATGGGCATGAATCGACCACGTCATGATAGTTTCAATCATGGCAATAAGCATTAATTAACAACTGCGTTTTGCTTAAATTTTCCGAATGTAGATAAGCATCAAGACATCATTGGTACATCTATCTATATATCCGTCTGCATTCAGAATGTTCTTACTTTATTTAACTTCCAATTGTTCCAATTGGGTGCCATTTTCTGTATTTACATGTATCTCTCATGTAACCTTTGGTCTAGTCCTTACAGTTCACTCCTGATACTACACTTTGCCAATGTTTACTGTTGTCCCACTGTCTGTCGTAAGTCGTAATTCCCCACGACTCTCTCTTTCATTTCACGTTGCATTTTCTTATCATGCCGATATAGCGACACAGTATGGAGAGCGTTCGTGATGCAGACATGACTAATCACGAATGACGCAAATGGACAGAGCCATATTATTATCATTATATTTTAAGCCCCACTGTACTAGTTTGGCCAGGAGGGATTAGACCTCCCTGCAAAGTCACTGACAGGTGGTTACCTCATCAAATCAGCTCACAATTAACATAAGAAGAAGAGGATCATGGGGGACCAATGGTCACCGCTTAGGCATTGAATGCTATATAGAGGGCGCAAGAAGCTACAAGTAGTGCAGTGTGGCTTTAAGGTATATGTACTCTCTGTTTCATAATAGTGATAATACCTCGAACGGTGTGCTTTCTGAGGACAAACTGGTGAAGCCGACGATATCACTGAAGAAGATGGTGACACATTCGAACGACTCTGGGACTACCTGCATCCCACGCTTCAGCTGGTTCGCCACAGGCCTGGATTCGCAAGAAAAAAATATGTAATGAAATTACTCATATTTTTTCCTTAGCAAATATTATAAAGACGATCATAACTACTTTTGAATAAAAAAAAATCAACTCAAGGGCAATTCCTCTACCCTATTGTATATCATATTGGATTCATGTTGTGATTACGTAATACCCCATTTTGATATTCGCGCACTTTAAGAAGGAATAGATAGGGCTATTGAAATTGCCTAAAATCTTTTTTTGAGATCGGGTTTATAGAGATACAGGGAATGGAACAACAACTGAAATTGCAATAAATGAAAAGGAGATAAATGGTGCTTCAATTAAGTTTACATTTAACGACCGTGTCGAGAGAGACAATTGCAGATGAAATAATACATTTATTAGGACATGAATGGTTTGCGAGAAGTCGAACTATCAATATTTCGCTTGATTGTCATGCGAACGTACGACTATACTCAAAACACCACCTATTGAATATTCAACATATCAAAGAGTATTCCTGGACAATGAAATGCCTTTTTTGGTGCAGTTCGGGCAAGCAATGTGGCCTTCCAGTGTTGATTGTTTGGTAAAATAATGGTATCAACTTTATACCATACCGAATCAGAAGAACAGGGGAGTGTTTCACAACGACTAAGATCGACTGATGAACTTAGCTATGGCAGGCCATTCATACCACTGGTTGCTCTCACTATTGGTCTTTCAATTATGATCTTTAGATAATGTTTTTCTTTCAATAATGAACTATCAACAAATGTAAATTCTGTAGATTTGCAACAAACGATTTATACGACCCTTCAGAAACCAATGCCAGTAAACGGTAAGAGCAAACGGTGGCATGAACGGCCTGTCATAGTTAAGTCCAACTTAAAGTCCATCTTAGTCTTCGTAAAAAATTCCCCTGTTCTCCTGACTCAGTAGTGTATAAAGTTTATACCATTAGTTTACCAAACAATCAACACAGATGGGCCATATTGCGTAGTCTTCGTGAAACACTACCCAGGTTACTTACTTTGGTAGCATCTGATGGAGAAGGTTATCCGTTTTCTTCTTCTCTTCTATAAGTTGGTGGGTCCTGTCCTCCACGATGTCTTCCAGGTTATTAGCATATTTCTCCATGATGACGATCATGTTGTCCAAGATATTCGGCTTCCTGAAAAGAGAAACCACAATATAGGACTGACATACATCGCAATAAATATATATTATACACAATCTCATTTGCTTTATATACACTGTTGGTCATAAAGGTAGAACAAACACTCACAAATTATTATTCAATAAAATCTGAGAATGTATACTATTATTTAGATCTATTAGGAATAAATCAATGTCAAAATCATTCCATAAATTGGGGTAAAAATAATTATTCCACCATTATGACCAACAGTGTACATTGTAGAATAAAATACATCATTTAAATCATCATTAAAATCAGCCTCCTTAATTATGAACAAATTTTTTTCTGAACCTTTACAGATATGTTTATGTCTTCTAGCATACAAGCTTTTCTTTAACTGTACAATATGATATTAAATCGCTGTTTATTAAATTAACATGAAATTTGTATTTTTGTATTTATTAACATTTATTTCCTTCTCAACAGTACAGTATGAAACACAATGTATATATACATGATTATGTAACAATTATTTCAACATAGAGCATACAATAAATAATTCAGATACGGAAGGAGGCGAGAACCCGGAAAGCATAGCTTGAGTTGGGAACGCCCATAATAAATTAACACAGATATGATGATTAACGCATCGTTCCAATAAATTTTGTTTGCAATTCATGGAAATCTAAGTGAAAGTTAAAGATAGATCTGAGTAAACTTGATATTAGCACCCTCAGCAATCTTTTACAGGTGACGCCATTTTCTTTCTTTGCTTTTGCTTGGAGGAAAGCTGTCGGCAAAATGTTTCGCTAAAATCAAACCGAAACTTACTCCCACCCTGAATCAAAATGTTCTACAAAATTGTTCTTATAATGCCTTTGACCGTCAAAGTTGTTAACGCTGCATCAACTTAGGAGGCGCGATAGCTCACTTGGTAGAGCACTGGTCTCGTAATCCGGCGACCTGGGCTCGAAACCAAGGGGATTCGCTAGTGCCCTTTGGTAAGGCATTAATCCTTATTACCAGGTCTCTCGGAGAGGACCTATAAACACGCCGTCGCGACGCGTCGGTCCTATGGTTACCTTCTAACAAACATTTATGCTTTCGTAGCAGTCAGGTAAAATAACCTACACTAACCACCACCATTACTTACATTCCCTTCTGCAGCGGCTTGAGTCTTGTGGTGAGGGTCTTGACTTCCGGTCTTTCATCAGGGTTTTCGTTCCAGCACTCCTGCATACCAGTCAGCATGCAGTTCGGACAGTCATCAACCTCCATCACGTTGGGTCGGAACGGTGTGTTGGGGTCCAGCGGGTGAGTCACCTTGTCTACAATTTCTGGTAAGTGAAAGTGAAAAAAAAAAGGAATCGTCAGTAAACATAGTCGCGTGTGTGTGTGGATGTTTTCGTTTGTAGGTGCAAGGAGATACCAGCATAATATCTCCTTGGTAGGTGCGAGGCGTGTCTGAATTTCAATTTTAACAGATGCCGGGATTTGTGTGACTGAGATATGGTTATTTACGTCCGTCAGAGTAGGCTTTTCGTCGAAGACAGAGTGCTAATTTCCATATATAACAAACAGATGATGAAAATGGGGAACGGGAAATTGAAAACTGAAATTGATTACAAAAGAGGTCGGAGTTTTTACAATCTTCTTTATACAGCCAGTCCGGTGCGGTGCATGGCACTATTGGCAGCATCAAAACCGTATCACTACTTTTTGTTTTGCACATACGCCATAATATTGGCGGGAAGCCCGTAGTGCGCCATTTCGAGAACCTGGAAGTCAAACCCATTCTTGTTCAGAAATTGCTGAAAATAGTTTGCATCTAGACCTTCCGAAAAAACAGCTATGATATCATGGCAAAATTATCATTAAATTTAGCCATTGATGTATGTTCTTATTTGACATAATGTTTTAACATACAAACACGTACTTCAAATTATGACAACGAAAATAAATCTCGTCGAGCTATTATTCTCCAACCCTTACCTTTTGGTCCTAGGACACACTTGCCATAAGGACCCTGCCTCGTAGCCATCTCATACAGGATGATACCTAGTGAGTACATGTCACCTTTCTGAGTACCCTCTGGTCTAGGTGCGGGGTCTCGGAGTAGCTCTGGTGCCCGCCAGAGTAGCTCTTCAAAGACAAAATCATAACATTCAAGACCGAGTGGTAAGATTTGTGTTCATTGAATCATCTGTGCATTTGGATAGATGCGCCATTTTACTTGACGTACATTATTCATGACAGATATATTACCAGTGTTTTGGTTACGGTAAATATGAAAGCTAAGTGCAATAATTGGCTTTGAGGAGACATCTGTTATTGCCAATATAACATATTCATTTATCTCCAATCGAGTTTACTCTAATTTTACCATGTTGTGGATGTGGTTGTTATGACACGAAGCCAGGTGGACCTTTTGCTTTAGAAACAAATTGTTTTACATCTTTTGTATTTAGACTATTAAATAGAGGTGCAGTCAAATTGTGTTAAAAACATAATTCTTTTCTTTTTTAATATAAATTTATTTAATAGGATCAAGGTCTGTTTTAACTGAACACAAAGTGGATCAATGCTCTTATGATCCCATCATAACCCGAAATCATACCAAACAATGATCAAGTGTAAAGTTTTACTTAGTGGATCTTCCCGATCTTTGTTTGTGAAGTCTAAGCAACAAAATTCCAGGGCAACCTACTCTCGTATTTTGCGTGTTCACCAATCTCAGGCGGACGGCTACCGCTCCTGAACTGGTGGAGCCCAAAGTCTGTAATCTTGAGTACCCATCGACTGTCCACCACCAAATTACTGGACTTGAGGTTGCCATGCGAGTGCGTTTCACTGGCGTGCAGGCAGCTTAGGCCCTGAAAGAGAAAATTGGAAAGATTCCATTGTCATATATAGTCATCTACAATGTGATTCAATGAAACGTGGAAATCCACATTGTTAATACCAAACAAAAACTAAATTAAATGTTGTATGCTTGGTTGACAACTTATACATGTACCTACTTTATCTTTGGTATGATAGTTAAATTACAATATGATAATAGATGATGAGGCGAATATCTTTTCAAATAAGGTAAGAATCAAAATCTAGCTTAATTATTAGGTCATGAGCTTTCATTTTGCAGGGAAAGGTCGTTTTTGCTGAGAGATATAGGAAGAGAAAAAAAAAGAGGGGGGGGGGGGTGGAGGAAGAGAGAGAGAGAGAGAGAGAGAGAGAAAGAGAGAGATGATATGAGAGAGAGTGAGGGGGGGGGGGGAAGAACATACTGCAGTACTGTATTGTACTCCTCACAACGAAGCCACATCTATTTTGTTTCAGCATACTTAAGTGCATGAATCTGTATGTAAAGATGAGTATCAAATGCATTCAACTTACTTTTAAGATGTCTCCGATTAATGATGCAATGAACATGCTGTCCAACTTGACCTCATCATTTTCCAAGATATCCTGTTTAAAATTATTGTTTAAAACAGACAAACAAAGTAAATTATATGCAGTTCTCTTTGGGGTTAATAATACATCTACATTGTAATTACAACTATAATATTTCTGACTCATCTGTGGTCTCATCTAAAATAAAATTGAATGCAGGCTTCATGAACTATTATTAAACATGTCCAGCTTGACATGGTACAATGTATATATGTATCATATAGTCTTCGTTTCTATTAAAACACACTTAAGATCGTAGGCTCTTTATTAAAGGATTGTTTAAAGAAAGGCCTCGACAATGTTAATATATCAGTATTGTTGCCAAACTTGGACGGAGAAAGTTAGCTGCTGATTATGATGATTATGATAAAGTAACAGTAACAGCTAACAATATCTGGCTTGTGAGTATTTAAATTCTGGGCACTAAATATCTTAAACAACCAACTGATCACTGCCCCCCCTCCAAAAAAAAAAATAAAATAATAATAATTGTCGTTAATATCTTACCTGTAAGCTTCCTTTAGGGCAATACTCTGTGATGGTGCAAATGTTAGGTGGATCTACACATGCGCCGATGAACTGGTTAAGATGCGGATGACGTAGGTCTCTGATCTGAAACAATGAAATAAATAAATATTAATTAACGAGAGTGTTTAATGCGTATTGAGTCTTTGCACTATGGTATTCGACTTTATTGTGTCATCTCTGTACACTGCAGTCGTGCATACCCTTCATGACTACATGATAAGAACGGCCACCCGAATGCAATTTTAGGTCAGTGACGTTATTCCCACCCCCATTGGGGTACGACCTCCAACCTCTGGTTACCTGGACAAGAATGTAATAATATTCAGGCGTTCTAATATAACTTTTAAAAAAAAAATCATTGTTGCTAGGTCAGCACAACTTAAAATTAAAAGCAGATGTTATCATCAATGATTTATAAGAATGCATTCCTCAAATGACTATTTCAACAACAAAAAATTATGCTAATAGAGTATTATTGTCACATTCTCCTTAAATTCGAATTTAAGGGAAAAAAAAATAAGTAGAAGGGTGGAAGAGGAAGAAAAATAAAAGGAGAGGAGGGAATAAGAAAAGCGAGACGGTAAAAACGACGATGCTGAAAATTGGGGGAAACGGGAAGCGACGCAAACGGGAAAGAGAAGAAAATGGCGGTACGAGGAACAAAAGAAAGGCATTTAAAGTAAAACAAGAATATAATGAAATAAATACTGCAAGAAAAATGAAAAGAAGTACTAAAAAAAAGAGCGGAACAAAGACAAAAAGTAAGAACAACGAAAGACTGACAAAACTTACAATTTTGAGTTCCTTTCGCACTGATCTGGTGAGGTCGACGTGTCTCTTGTGTATCTTCTTGATGGCTACCAACATGTTCTTATAGGTTCCTACTTCAGTGAAGATCTGGCATCTGTAAGGGTCCACGGAATTCTTGCTGTCAGTGGTCATCAGACTCAGCTGTTGAACAATATGAGATTAATAATGATAGTAAAATATTGTTTGTTTGTTTGTTTATTTTATTTTAGCACGGTGGCACACTTCAGCCTAAGGCTGTTCTTCAGCATGGCTGTGCATATCACCACTTGGTTAGTTTTTGTCGAGTGAACCTTTAGTGTGATCATGCGACACTGCGATAATCTTGGCCAGCCCAACTTTTCGCTGAATTTTTAGGGAACGTGATCGTGAGTGGGCAAAATCTTACCGTAATTGTACATACGATTGCCTAAAGTTGGTTGGATGCGTATCAATTTATCTCATGATGGGTGATTGTACATCTATTATATTCAAGATTCAACGCGACCTGGCATATTGACGCTAACAAATTGCGTGTCAGTTAGACTTATTTTCAATTTCAATAACATGTTTGGTTTTGATATTAGTGAAGTATGGCTTATCATAATTTGTGTGTCTGTACAAAGTGAATTGTCTCAACTGACCGATTTTTCAAAGAATATAAATGTCAGACAAACAGACGTAGCCGATAGCACCTCATCATGCTTATGGAGATAAGCAGTGAAGTGTGGTTCGCATGTTGTTTCTGTAAAGAAACAGGCGACGGCCTATCTGTATGTGTTCCTTGTAACGACGATATACATGTATCCACACTTTATGGACAACAAACTTCTGTATTTCGAAATTTACGCGATTAGAAAAATAGGAACTCACGATCTGTTTTTAAAACAGAGCTACTGAATGTTTTGCGAGGGGAACGCTTTCTTGAATTTATCAAATACCCAAACTGCAAAGGCTCCCCTCGAAACATTTATTAAACTTGTTATTCATTTCGAATCCTCATTTTCCTTTTTGTTATAATAACGAGTTCACGCGTTACAACTGTTACATTATCCAGATTCAGCAAGTAAAGTATCATAGCATATTACTATTATGGAATGAAGATTAAATTCTAATAAACATTCTACTTCAGATGCCATCAAAAACTTTCACCTACTCACAATTTCATTAATTTTGTAGAAAAACCCATGGTAATTGGATAACAATGTCTCTTATGGATTTCTCCGCCACAATTAAATGTTCCTGCCGACGAGTTAAAGAAATCACTCTACCGTGTTTATAAACAGGGGGAAACCCCTTCCAATTCCCATTTCATTGTTGATGCAGATTTAATTCCCGCCAAATAATCGACAATTTTCTCAAGGCGAATCATTTGTAAAGCTCTACACGAATAATGCCCGATTATTGCCTCCATTGCCTCCTTCATTGACATGAATTTGACATCGTATCTGTATGCTCTCTTATACGCTATCGAAAGCTGACAACTATTCTTTGTTTAAAGGCACCGTTTAACAATGTTAAATCTGAAATGCACGGCCCTACGTGTTATCAGTGTCTGCGATATGGTGTAATATTGAAGCCCTAAACAAAGTGCGCTTCAAAATGATGAAGGGGTGCCTCAAAAAAGTAAAAATCTTTGAGTGACCGGTTTTACCATATTCGTTTTCCTCAATAGACTGTACTGTTATGAAAACCGTTAGGAAAACGCAAAATTTAGTTTCGATTTCCAATCATAAGTATCTTGATAAGCTGACAGGCGATCGGCTTGTAAACGTCATGAGGTTCCTGACTGACCTAAAGGTTTATATTTATCATTGCAGCATGAGCTAAATCCAGGATTTTGTTTCAGAATCTGAGACAAAGTTACCGGATCCCTTTAATTTGAAGCACACTTCCATTGCACGGCGGATAGTGGCATCGGCGTTCTACAGGCGCACGAATGTTGGATAATAATTGTATTAATATATCCATCGTCTGCCGCTGGCACTAGACGACATAATACATAGCCTGCCGCCCCCCCCCCCTGGTGAGTTATGAAGCCGCTACCAAGTGTGTCTTCTTACATCCTCGAGCAACCACTCGATGTCAAGTCGTGAAACTCCTCGAAGGCACTCACGGGATCATCCACTGTTAGGATGTTCCGTGGAAATTAGGGATTGTAGACACACTGAATGTTTTATTTTTTATTTTGGGGATCTTTTAGGATGCAATGGTTTCCATCCATTTAACTAATCAGCCATATCTTTCAACTTATTACAGAATATTTTCGAAAAACCTTCTTCTGTCTTTTCACATCCACAAAGGTATCTTGGGATAGCATCTCATGATGACGTCACTATGGTCTGAATGTCTGATTCAGTCAGTGACTCTGCTATGTATAGGAACAGAAACTTTCACCTACATGTACCTGTTTCCGGAGCAGTTTAAAAGAAGATACCATAATTTTGTCTTCCTACGAAAAGCATCTAAATCAAAATGTAGCAATGCAGTTTACATTGATTTTTAGAATATTATGGAAACTCCCGCATGAGCAAGACGCCTCTCATACATGTAATTGCATTACAAACACAGTCGGCTATTTTCATATTTATTTTCACTTCATCTACGTTTGTATCGAACTATTCTGCTTTCGGAAATTCCTTCAGGCTGTTCGAAAGGCACGTTCAAAGTTGACAAGAAAATACATAATAAGACATTATAGACGATCAAATCAAAGAAATAGAATGGTAACAATTTGAATAAAATAAAATATACAGTAAGAAATCAAAATGACTATACGCACGGGGATTTCACATGGGCATATTTGTAATGTTTATGTGAAAGGCCTATCATATCTATAGTCGCATAACTCTCCCGTTTGGCCCACCACACAAAATAGCTGAAGTATATTAAGAAGAACAGAGTTCCGGCGAGACGCAGAGTTAAAATATGAAATAAAAAATAGAGTTCATGACATCACACGGGATACACACGAGAGGAGCCTAGTTTTAAGAAACTTCACAAGCGCATTCGATTTATTCCCATCCGGTTAAATGAAGAACAAAAATCACGCAATTCAATTTCCTATATGATTTTCCAATACATTCAGTGACCTCAAATGTTCGATTATATTTAGTTACTTTTTTCAATATTTTTCTTATACTGATTTTCAGAATTCGCTCAAAATTTCAACGTTTTTCCCCATCTGATTTTCTGGACATGACGCTTTGATTTCCCTGAAATGCTATAAATAGGGATTAAATCCTATTTTTTATTGATTTTTTCTATAAAAAAAGATATAAACATGTAGAGGAGTATAAATGAAAAATAATGTATTTACGTCGTATAAAGAAACGAAACGCTTTTTGACTGGAGGCATTTTTTTTAAAATTTATTTTGGATCAACATGGGCTTTGTAATTAAAATTGATTTTTTTTAGAATAGAAAACTAGGGAAAGCCCCAAGTGTAGAAGATTGAATAAAGATAAGAAATTGCTTTAAAGGCCCACTGCACTACTTGTAGCTACTTGCGCCCTCTATGTAACAAACAATGCCTAATCGGTGACCATTGGTCCCCCATGATCCTCTTTTTCTTATGTTAACTGAGAGCTGAGTTGATGAGATAACCACCTGTCCAGTGACCTTGCAGGGCAGTCTAATCCCTCCTGTAAACTACGGCAGATAAGCTTTAAGACGCTCACAAATATATTCAATACCTTTACAACATTTGTCACGGTTTTTGAATATAGTGACAAACCTACTTTGCAACGATCCTATTTGCAACAGTAATCACAGTGTTTCGTTTCGCGGTTGATAATATAAATTCAGGTTGAAATATAATGATGTTTACATGGATTTCCTTGTCAAGAATCCCTAGATATATACAAATAAAAAGAAATGATGTTATATCTGTCAACACCTTTTCCGAAAGCATCTTATGCATTATCAAATTCAAGACATTCTTTGCAATGTCACCACAGTTGATAACTGGCTTCTTGTCTTCAAATCTTGCGGATTCATAGAGGCTCGGAAATTCACATCGATTTATTTTAAATACAAGGGGAAACCCCTGAAGCGAATTAGAACGAAATACAAATACGAAAAGTTATGAAGCTGATCTCAAATCTATTTAATGACTTTGTAGAGATAAATCTACCGACAATTCTAATTTCCTCCTATAATCATGGAGTTTTATTTGGTTTCGATATATGTTATCGAGGTTGCGTTATAGTTATGATCATGTGGGATATCTTCTCCGGAAACTTCAGGTAATAAAAAAGGGAAAACAGGACGATGTTACATACGTCAAACCCCTCCAAAATTAATAACGATTAGTGATTTATGAAACTCAAAACATTTCTTTGAAATTTCAAGGAAATTGGGCTGATGCTTTTCTGTCTCGAAATCTAATCGATCAATGTTGGCCGTAAATATCTTCACGACAAAAACCTATTTCCAGCAATCTTTTTCTCAAATTCAATGATTCGACTCCATTAAGAAGATGAATTCAGGGTGTATTGTAGATATGAGTTTCAAGAAACTTTAGATTAATAAATGGGAAGGGGAAGGCCTCTGCTATAAGTAACAATAAACGTGTTTTATGTAATCGAAAACCCTTCATTGAATTTCAGAACAATTTGATTGATCATGATGTCTTTCGTTTATGAAAATCTACTAGACGAAGCACTACTCCTCCGCTGCCATCTCGCTAATCGCCGATATGTTTAAGCCGTTATGCCTTTGGGCTTCAACATCATAACGAGTTTTCCAAAAGGAATCTCGAAAGCTCTTGCTGTTATTTCAACTTTTTAGAACAAGAATCGGTAGGATTACCAAAGGCTTTTCGTGTTTAAAGAACACTCCGCCCCAACAGCCATTAATATATTGTGAATTCATACCATGCTGATCGCCGATCATAGTTTGCGCCATAATGACTTTCATTTGAATATTCTAGAGTAGACTTAAATGCCAACATTTTACATCATGATAGTCATTTCTCTAAAAAAAATCTGCAATATTATCGTAAAAAATAAGAAGCACTCCCAATCCACAACAATTCTATAGCGACATACTTTTTTTAATCGTGGATATACTTTGAGTCATTACGCCTCTTGATTTCAATGGCAAGATAAATTAGATTTACAAAAACCCTTGCTTCCATCTTCCATCATACTCATTGCTCAACTAAAATCTACAAAATTATCGTGAGAGTTAAGAAGCACTTCTAATCCACAACATTTTAACGAGTAAAGCGGCTCACTTTTTTAATCGTGGATATACTTTGAGTCATTATGCCTCTTGATTTAAATGGCAAGATAAATTAGATTTACAAGAGCCCTTGCTTCCATCTTCCATCATACTCATTGCTCAACAAAAATCTACAAAATTATCGTGAGATTTAAGAAGTACTCCTCATCCACAACAATTTAAAGAGTAAAGCGGCTTACTTTTTTCATCGTGGATATACTTTGAATCATTACATCTCTTGATTTAAATGGCAAGATATCTTCTGAGGTAGACTTACAAGCCCTTGCTTCCGTTTTCCATCATGCTCATTTCTAACAAATATCCACAAAATCATCGAAAGCATTACGAAACACGCCTGCTCCACATCCATTTCAATAGTGTGAATACGTACCTCGCTAATCGTTGATATATTCGGAGCCCTTATGTTCCAGCCTTTGTTTTGAACATCAAGGCATCTTCTTAAGGGGATTTGCAATCTCTTGCTCCCATTTCCCATCGTGCCCATATCGATTAAAAACATATCCACAAAATCAAGTTTTACGAAACACCCCTCCTCCATAACAACACACTTAAAGGGGAAAGAGACTTCCTTTGCTAATCATCACATTTTGAGGCATTATGCATCTTCATTTGAATATTAAGGTACATGTATCGACTATCGACACACGGATACTTTGATCTTAAGCGTATTTCGAAATTCCGACAAATATCTTTGAGATCATCGTAAGCTTGACGATAATCTCCCCTCCCCCCACACAACCATTACAAAAAAAGGAAGACCTACCTTACTAATCGCAGATATAGTTGATCCGTTATGCCGCTTAGTTTGAATATCAGCATAGTCGATCTTCCACAGGAGACTCGCAAGCTCTTGCTCGTATTTCCAATTTCTAAAAAAAAAGACAATGATATCAGAGAGGTATTTGAATATTATGGTCGTTTAATGCTACCATAAAAAGTAGGTGGCTGTACATCTGTTGATTAAAATGGGGGAGAAAACAAATCATTAAGTGTTGAAACATGTCATATAAATCAACAAATGGAGGGACTTAGTCAATTTAAAATTATGTAAATGTTTTGAAAGATACTATATCATTCTTGCCGATTAGAAGAGATTTGGAAAACTTAATTCCATTATCTCTTTGAAAAATGTGAGTGTTTCGTTTTGTTTAGTGTGTTTTATTGTTCTCGTATAATGTTCCACCTTCCACATAAGAAGGTTGCCTCTAACATGATATTTAAAGGAATTGGGAATGTAAGTTGCCCCAAATTCTAAACAAAATCCTGGATGTAGCTCATGCTGCAATCATAATTATAAACCTTAAGGTCAGTCAGGAATCCCATGACTTTTACAAACCGATCGCCTGTCTGATTATCCAGATATTTATGATTGGAATTTGAAATGTCAAAAACTGTTTGCCAAACGGTTTTGAACAGTTTGTTATAACACTACAGTCTATTGGGGAAAATGAGTATGGTAAAACCGGTCACTCAAAATTGTTCTGTTTTGAAGTCCTTCATGATCATTTTGAAGCGCAATGTTTAGGACTTCAATATTACACCATATCACAGACACTGATAACACGTAGGGCCGTGCATCACATATATGTACAACTGGAAACATTGTTAAACATAGCCTTTAACAAGAGAATACATAATAAAAAAAAAATTGATAGACATATAGTGGAATAGTAGGTGAAGAAGTTAATCTTGTATATCATAGGTACCCCAATAGATGGGATAATAATAACAATAACAATAATACAAGAATCGTAAACCACGGCCTGACAGTGGCTTACCTATACACGGTGATGGCAACGATGAGGATGACGAGAAGAAGACCGCCGACGACACCCGAGACGATCTCGACGATGGGTCTGTAGGGTGTGTCACAGAACTCGCCGTAGAAGCCGCAGGTGGGCACGGCCAGGGGCACGCTACCGCTGATCCACGGAATGAAGGTCCCGTTGATAGGCTCGTACACCTAGAGGGGGAGGTGGGGGTGGGGAGACATTGTTTAAAGATAAAGTTCATTACTGGTCTTGCGATATCATTAATTGTAAACAAAAGGAAAAAAGAAAGAAGAGAAAATGAAGAAGGAACTATTTACATTGATGTAGAAGAAGCAGGAAGCTTGGTTATGTGGTACATATATATGTTTGGCCAGGATGGATTATACCTCCCTGCATGGTCACTGTCGGTGGTTATGTCATCAAATCAACTCTCAATTAATATAAAAAAGGGGACCATGGGGGACCAATGGTCACCGACTAGGCATTGTTTGCTATATAGAGGGCGCAAGTAGCTATAAGTAGTGCAGTGGGGCCAAATTTGCTATTAATACGAGGGGTGGGGATGAACCGAGTCCGTTTCAACCCCATTTGACCCATCCTTGGTTAATCTAAACGAAACAATTTATAAGAATGTACTCACCCATTGGAAAGATGTTCCGTTTCCAAGACATGACTGTTCTACTTCCTGTAAAATAAAATAAATACGAAAAATGTCTAAACATTAAATTGAGTGCTTGACAAGCAATTTCACTGTAAGACTGTTATATAATATTGGATATTGTCTATGGCGCGGGGGGGGGGGGAGGGAGGGGTGTTGGCTAGAGCCCCCACCCCTCGTTCGTACGCCTCTGTATCTCTGTGAGCTGCAACATCATCAGCATTAAGCTTTGATAAATGTGTCATATTTTAAAAAAATTGTCGTATACACAAGTATAATTGTTTGTGAATAGAGGGAGTTCATTTGAAGCCACCTTTAAATACGAGCGAAAACACAATATCAAATTCATTTTTGTTTTACAAAACGTGACCCGTGGATCGATTGTCAAACTATTATACATATAGTATGATTAGATTGAATGTTCTGGTCGAACATGATTCTTTCTGATTTAGATGCGAAATATGGAAGCAAAGACATTTACCGGGGTGCTATTCGTGATTTTGATGGTGGCGACGGGGTGCATGATGTAGCCGAATGTTTCGTCGACGTCCTCTCCCAACTTGACCGCAATCACTGTTATATCGGCATAGGCGTCACCGCGTGCATCTATATACTTTGGTCGCCCCGTTATACCTGAAACAAAAATGAATGGAAGATTGTGCATGTAACTGAAATTAAATCGTATAAATAGGGAGACGGTCGATTGTATTTTAGAGTGTTTTTCAATTGCCATTAAAGAGATGATTGGTACTGCAAAATCGAGAAATATTAAAGAATAGGAAAGTAGTAAAGCTTTAATATACATGTATCTCTTTTCACTGCTATATTATTAGTGTCATCATCACCATCATCATCATCATCATCACCATCATCATCGTTGTTATCATTATTATTAGTATAATCTTACTACTATTATTATCATTACTATTTTTATCAATACTATTGTTATTATTAATATATTATTATTAAGTCATCATTAGTATCAATGATCATATCATTATCTTGCTCAGATAGACAATTTCCACTATACATTCTAGCAGTTTGGTATATTTGTATACTATATATTTTCTACATGACTATATGAATACAGTTTTGTTTTCATATTTTTGTTTGCATTTTAATAGTGTATATCGTATCTTTATTTGTGAAGAAAAAAAAAATTGTGAAAAATCATTTTTGTTTTTCTGTTTTGAGGGGGAAAACTATTAAATATCACAAAAATCACGTGACAGTGGTGGTTTGAAGATGGTCAAGAATTCTCACCTCTAGCTGACCAAGAGCTGGATTAGGAATAGGATTGAAAGTGTTAAAAGGGGTGGTTGGGCAGTGGCCAAGTTTTTCTCCGATTATTATTGATATGGGTCCACCCACTTCTCTCAAGCCATCGGCTTTATAGGGTGTAAATGATCCAGCACAATTCTCAATGTATATATATTGTATGTGATTTTTTATGAAATAATAAATTGAAATTGAATTGAAATTGAATTGAAGGTTAACCCAAATATAAACCGCCTTCCGTTGGATTAAGGGCTGGATTATGGTCTGATCAAGTGGTTGAAAATTCAAGATTAAAAAACTTTTCGAGATACATGTAGAAAGATTCATCGGATTAAGAATGTAATCTTTCTTCTGCTTGACTAAGAGCTGGAATACGACAGAAACAGGTGTGTGAAATTCAAAGATTTAGAATTGGAGATCGCCTTTATTTAGAACTTTTAAATTCAACCCAACAGTTTCCTCCCTTTTCTTAAAGGGATCGTTTAGCAATGTTAAATCTGAGATACACGGCCCTACGGGTTATCAGTGTCTGTGATATGGTGTAATATTGAAGCTCTAAAAAAAAATCGCGCTTCAAAATGATCAAGAAGTGCCTAAAAAAAGTAAAAATCTTTGAGTGACCGGTTTTACCATACTCGTTTTCCCCAATAGACTGTAGTGTTATGAAAACCGTCAGGCGAACGGTTTTCAAAATTTGTAATTCCAATCATAAATATCTTGATAATCAGACAGGCGATCGGCTTGTAAAAGACATGGGGTTCCTGACTGACCTAAAGGTTTATAAATATCATTGCATCACGAGCTAAATTCAGAATTTTGTTTCAGAATCTGAGACAAAGTTACCGGATCCCTTTAAGATTAAGGGGGCGGTGACGATATGTTCAAGATCGAAGATTAACCCAAGTTTTATCCCCTTCTCGCAGGATTAATATCATCCAGAGATGGAGAGGAGAAGGAGGAGCATAAGGAAGAGGATGAAGGGATTAAGAAGAGGGATGAATAGGGGAATGGGGAGAGTTATAATCCATAGGCTATCTTATATTGATGGTTTAATCCTACTTTAAAACCCCTTTTTGGCTGGATTAAGAGACTGCTATTAGGGTAAGGGCTGGATGAGAAGTAGTCTAAATCGACACATGATATCGTGCTCATGATCTACGTTCCATTGCTGATATCGTAAGTCTCAGCTAGGATTTCGTTCAGTGCTGGAGTACTGTGAAAGTGAAGAATATTATATATCTAATAAAGACAGTAGTTGAGCCGAATTTAAACCCTCTTCTACTAATCGAAGACCTGGATTATGAGTGGTTGAAATCGAAACTTACTAGCATGTTTCCTGCACAAAATCCTGCGCAGGATCTCCGTTCCATTCCTGATGTCGTAACCAGCGGCCAAGGTCTCGTTCAGTGCTGGAGCATACACGTTGTACACATTGTCGTAGAGGTAGGCCGCCTCGATAGGAATCTGTGGATGGAAGGAGAAGTGATGGAGAGGAGAAGGAGGAGAAGAGATAGAGAGGAGAAGGAGGAGAAGAGATGGAGAGGAGAAGGAGGAGAAGAGATGGAGAGGAGAAGGATGAGAAGAGATGGAGAGGAAAAGGAGGAGAAGAGATAGAGAGGAGAAGGAGGAGAATAGATGGAGAGGAGAAGGAGGAGAAGAGATGGAGAGGAGAAGGATGAGAAGAGATGGAGAGGAGAAGGAGGAGAAGAGATGGAGAGGAGAAGGAGGAGAAGAGATGGAGAGGAGAAGGAGGAGAAGAGATGGAGAGGAGAAGGATGAGAAGAGATGGAGAGGAGAAGGAGGAGAAGAGATGGAGAGGAGAAGGATGAGAAGAGATGGAGAGGAGAAGGATGAGAAGAGATGGAGAGGAGAAGGAGGAGAAGAGATGGAGAGGAGAAGGAGGAGAAGAGATGGAGAGGAGAAGGAGGAGAAGGGGTGTAGAGGGGAAGGAGGAGAAGAGATGGAGAGGAGAAGGAGGAGAAGAGATGGAGAGGAGAAGGAGGAGAAGAGATGGAGAGGAGAAGGATGAGAAGAGATGGAGAGGAGAATGAGGAGAATGGATGGAGAGGAGAAGGAGGAGAATAGATGGAGAGGAGAAGGAGGAGAAGAGATGGAGAGGAGAAGGATGAGAAGAGATGGAGAGGAGAATGAGGAGAATGGATGGAGAGGAGAAAGAGGAGAATAGATGGAGAGGAAAAGGAGGAGAAGAGATGGAGAGGAGAAGGAGGAGAATAGATAGAGAGGAGAAGGAGGAGAATAGATGGAGAGGAGAAGGAGGAGAATAGATGGAGAGGAGAAGGAGGAGAATAGATGGAGAGGAGAAGGAGGAGAAGAGATGGAGAGGAAAAGGAGGAGAATAGATAGAGAGGAGAAGGAGGAGAAGAGATGGAGAGGAAAAGGAGGAGAAGAGATGGAGAGGAGAAGGAGGAGAATAGATAGAGAGGAGAAGGAGGAGAATAGATGGAGAGGAGAAGGAGGAGAATAGATGGAGAGGAGAAGGAGGAGAAGAGATGGAGAGGAAAAGGAGGAGAATAGATAGAGAGGAGAAGGAGGAGAAGAGATGGAGAGGAGAAGGATGAGAAGAGATGGAGAGGAGAAGGAGGAGAATGGATGGAGAGGAGAAAGAGGAGAATGGATGGAGAGGAGAAGGAGGAGAAGGGGTGTAGAGGGGAAGGAGGAGAAGAGATGGAGAGGAGAAGGAGGAGAAGAGATAGAGAGGAAAAGGAGGAGAAGAGATAGAGAGGAAAAGGAGGAAAAGAGATAGAGAGGAGAAGGAGGAGAAGAGATGGAGAGGAGAAGGAGGAGAAGAGATGGAAAATGAGAAGGAGGAGAAGAGATGGAGAGGAGAAGGAGGAGAATAGATGGAGAGGAGAAGGAGGAGAAGAGATAGAGAGGAAAAGGAGGAGAAGAGATGGAGAGGAGAAGGAGGAGAATAGATGGAGAGGAGAAGGAGGAGAAGAGATGGAGAGGAAAAGGAGGAGAATAGATAGAGAGGAGAAGGAGGAGAATAGATGGAGAGGAGAAGGAGGAGAAGAGATGGAGAGGAGAAGGAGGAGAAGAGATGGAAAGGAGAAGGAGAGAAGATATGGAGAGGAGAAGGAGGAGAATGGATGGAGAGGAGAAGGAGGAGAAGAGATGGAAAGGAGAAGGAGAGAAGATATGGAGAGGAGAAGGAGGAGAATGGATGGAGAGGATGAGGGTTTGAGATGAGGGATGATCAGGGGAATGGGAAGAAATACGAAGGGTTGAAGGAAAATGTGTATGGGGAGAAAGAAATGCGAGAATGAAGGAGGAATAAGAAGCGGAAGGTTAATATAGGAGTTAGGAGGAGCAAAAAGAGAGGGATATTCGGGAGGAGGAGGAGGAGGAGGAGGAGGAGGAGGAGGAGGAGGAGGAGGAGACAAATAGAATGGAAAAGAGGATAGGGCAGGGTATGGAAGGGAGGAAAGGGTAGCAGTAGGAGGAAAATGAGGGTAAAGATAGAGGAGGGAAACAGAGGTATAGGAAAAATGTAAATAGAAGCATGGGAAAAGAAGGAATCATGAAAAGATAATGAGTGAGAGAGAGAGAGAGAGAGAGAGAGAGAGAGAGAAATAGAGAGAGAGAGAGAGAGAGAACATTAATTTAAACATAAATATTTGGTGTATTCCATAATTCCAATAACGCAAGAACTACAATAATCAGAAAGTTTGGGCGTATGATTCAGTGATCGTATCATTACCAACTTTCACCAAATTAGGAACTCTCTGATGCCAAAGACAAATAATATAATAAACGAAGTGACAAAATATATAGTTACTGCAGCTTATGAAATAATAACATATCTTGTATAGATAAATTATACTTTCATATCTTTTATTTCAACTACACATTTCAAATACAATCATGTATTTATAATTTGCAATGCTCGACCTTTTTACTAGTAGAGGATGGATTTCTTCTTATCATGCAAGAACACTGTCTGGTATAAATCTATTCAGGATTTGTAGTTTGCAATGATAAAACCTGAATAGACCGAAACCAAACCTCAAAGGATTCTGAAAGCGTGAAATGGGATAGATGGGAAGATGACAGATGATTAATGGCATGATGGGGAAGAGAGGACAATTGACCGCAGAAATATTTCCTTCAAAATGAATACACTTTACTGGAGACCTCTTTTGCAAAGTGGTTTGCGTCATAATAAACCCTACTCTGAGAATATTTGCTCTTTTCGCTTGGGATTACCAAGAAAATGATATGTGCATAATGAACCCTTTAGGTTGAAAATGCCAAGTATTAATCTGAAAAAGTTCAGCTGACGTGCTAATCTTCCACTTGAAGTCTCTTGAAACCAGAAGAGGCGCCAAATCTCTCCAAAAAGGCAATCAAGGGCTCGTATCAAATCATTTATTTTTCCCTATCCTCATAATTCATCCTCTCGACGCTCTAGAAGATCATTTCGCGATTCTCAAGAAAATCTTCATATCTCCGACGAGGGCGAAACCGAGACGCCGAACATGCTAGCTACCCTGATTGCTAAGTTCTGCGGAACCCCTCGAGGAGCTCGTCAAACGTTAAAAAAAAATTGAAGCTTGAGAAATTCAGAGGGGAATGGAATAACCATTACAACAATATCTATGACGGAATCATTTGTGTGTGTGTGTGTGTGTGTGTGAGTGTGGGGGGGGGGGGGGGGGGGGGGTAAGGGAGGGCGGAACGCGGTGCGAAGGGTCAGTCACTTAATAATATTCCATTTCCCAGTGCATCTTTATTGACGAGGGGATGTGCACATCCAAACCCTATTCGTTTTTACTTCACCGCGATTGTTGAAATCGTTTGATGAAACTTTGTCCCTGATTTTTTATCACGTTCGCTGACAATAAGGTGTGACATATCTCGGTCCGCTAAGAGATGCGAAGTAAAAATGCGACATCGTAAGAACAGACGAACTTCATTATTACAACGTAAGAATGCATCCTTAACAGGAGAAATCCGCCCTTATATCAAAATTATCAAAAATAAAAGAAACCAAATGTTGGTAAATTCCAGGGCCCAAGTATTCCCTATGAAAGAGAAAAAATAATGACCATTGAAATTACATAAATGATAGGAGAGCTGGTTTCTGAGGAAATCAGAGATCTGTCAATTTTTTCTTGTTCAATCACAACTTTGAAATAACTATGATTAAACCTTTAGCAGATCTTTCTCAGATTGCTGCGATTATTTTTCATTCATGTGTTTAAATCAATTTGATGTCAGCTAGGATTTTTTTTTGGACAGATTGTTATCACTCGACAGAGAGAGAGAGAGAGAGAGAGAGGGGGGGGGGAGAGAGAGAGAGAGAGAGAGACAGAGACAGAGACAGAGAGACAGACAGAGAGAGAGAGGGAGAGATAAAGAGAGAGAGAGAGAGAGAGAGAGAGGGAAAGAGACAGGGTGAATGCTCACTCGGGCAACAAACCTTTGCGCCAGCTGGAAAATGAAACGGTCTCCTCTGTAGAAACCCTTTTAACATCAGCATTAGCTCGATGAGAATCATCTTCAAGTTAATCAATACGTATGGACGTAACCACAAACAAGTGCACCTGCTTTCCATTGCAAAGACAGTAAGCGTATTATAATATCTGCAGCTCACATTCTTTCAACCTTTTTTTTCTTCCAAGCTATTAATAGAACGATTAAAGTTAAACCTCACTTAAATTTTCATGAGGTTCCAGGAGATCAATGAAAACAACCAAGAAATTATTTAATCTCTCCCCTGTTAGTAATTTAAAAATCTTTCTAAATACCTCGTGGGTTCTGGGAAAGGCCACAAACAATTTGTGAGTTTTGTTATATTTTTTTGTAACGGTGTGGAAACATTTCATAGCAAAAATATCCACTGAAAAGGATGGCTCTTTAAATGCCTTCATATTCGAAATATGACAAACAATAGTTATTAAAAGGTTGTGGACCACAATTTTTACGCCACATGTTTGTATAGTCCAATATATACATTTCTGTGTACAGTAAATGTGACTCTTATCAAGACTGAGCCCACTTCTTTTCATTTTGATGATTTCAAAACCGGACAGTACGCACCCATACTTAGGCCATTAACAAAAAAAATACATGATTAGCGTCCCCGCCCGCTTCCTTTTTGATGGTCGCCTCCTTTTTCTTCTTCTTCTTTTTATTTTGTTAAATAAAAAAACAGCATGAAAAACACTCCTAAAATGATCTATTTTTTATTTTTTTTTAAATGGAAAAAAAATGCCGCCGGCCATCTTGAAAAATAATTCGGGTGTCAGGGAAAATGTTCCTAGCGGCAATTTTGAGCGGCCATTTTGAAGAAAAAAAGAAGAAAAGGGCCTCCTCCTTCCTATTTTTCAAAAAGGCAGGACGCTAAACATGTTTTATTAAATATTTATTTGGCCTTACGTGCAACATGATCAATATTTCCAATCGCCTCCGAACAGTTCCCTTCACATTGTAATTGCATGTCAAGGCCCCTTCTTATAAAGAGATGCGTCCTCTATCCAATCCAAGTTTGCATTCTCTTATTTCTTATGTACATACATGTAGTTGCGATTGGTATCAATTGCAAATAAGTTGCGACTAATCGGATCTGTTTATAGGACGGGACCCAGAACTCGACTACATCTCTAAGAAATCCTACTTTTGAGTTGATCCTTTTTTTAGATTGCATAATCCAATAACATGACTGAAGGTGCGTTTAAGCTCAATTTTGAAGGCAGAATGAGCGATTTGAAACGCACATCGTAAACGCTCATCGTAATCGCAGTTCCACGGTGTACTGTTTATGCTCACTTCTCTGGCTCCTCCAGGCAACTCTCACTGAGTGGCCTTAATTGGCCTTGCAGCTGGATTCGCAAACCTACACTGTGCATGCTACGTAGACCCACTAGAGGTCAGTGCGTTGACCCCATTTAAACGCGTTTACAAATTGTAAACGCATCTTTTTGTGAGTTTACGATCGGCGATCGTGATCGCCGTTTTTCGGTGATTCTACAAAAGTGAGAAACGGCGCAACCGTGTTTTAAACTAAACGCGTAACAGATGCCTGATTCTGGCCAGAAAAAGTTGAGCATAAACACGCCCTGACACTCTGACGTCATGTCTTCCTTTCGGTGCTCATTCTGATCTTATCATTCAGTTTTACTGGAAACGTAATAATTGCACCTTTAAAATGGTGATTAATAACGTTTGATTTGATTCTCCAATACCATGATAAGACAGTACGCATGATCAGCGGAAGTATCATTTTGCCAGGAATACGTCGTCACCTGATAATTTCCATTTACATGTACTACCGCAGTTCAAAACGGCATGTGCTCTAGAAAAAAAGTCATAAATTACTTCTAATTATAGGTTCCACCTGAAAGGCAAATAGCAATATATCAAATTACGCCCCCACACGTTACAACATTAATCACAATTATCTTTCCTGGGTAACGCTAAAAATTGAAAATATATAGGTAAATCCTTCCCTTCTAGCGAATATTTGACCGAAATGTTATCCCCCCAGAAGCGCTGTGGTGGCTAGGTGGGACTAGTCTTGCAAGTGCAGACCCTTGTCAGTAGGGAGTGCATAACGGTAGGTCTGGGTAAGGAGACTATACTGAGGCTGGAGTCCGTAAGTTATGTACTGTAGCAGCTCCTGAAACAGCCTCATTTCAGACTGACAAATTTAGACTCGGCCAAGACTCTATACAATTATTTTTTAAATCTCAAGTTAGAGTCTGTGCGAGCAGACTACGATGGGACTGGCCTAAAGTCGCCTCTTTTCAGACGCCAAATTTACATTGAATACCGACTGATGGCTATCTACAGGACTCTGGGGCATATACATTTCAGTTTCCTGCGAGTCCGCGTCAGAATCACATTCCCACGTATGTATTGAGTTTACCCTTTAGGGTGGTAATTGGTCAACACTGTCTTGGGGCAAAGAAAACTAGTTCCGAGCCAATAAACATCGAAATAAATGTATACGGTTTCAGCTATTGTTTTGTAAAAACGAAAGTTTATGATCCAGTTTGTCTGGTCTTAATTCTATTTTGAATCGAGAACAGTAACTTCATCCCTCACTTTCGGACTGACATGGACATCTTCCTTTAGGGGGTCGTACGAAATGAGTGATTTGATGGTGTGTATCGAAGTCAAACTTTAATTTGAGTAGTTGGAATTTCTTCCGTTTAATCCCAGAAAATTATTCCCTGGTTCATTTGATAAGGTTTAATGTCATTGCATGTCTTTCATCAGTATTCGATACACATACTAACGCAATATTACATAATCGCGACTACTGTACTTCCGAAAAATCACCCTTTAAAGGCGATTGTTATTACTTTGTGTGTCACCTATTGAAAAGTGCAAACCTGACAATGATGTATTACGTAACCATAACATGATTGCTACTGGATGTTCTATAGGTATTACAATTGCAATTGAGTTGCTATTTCGAGAATAGTTGCGTTCGAGCAATGTAATGTTCTACGCTATGGTTTAAACAATTTCAAGAACGTTTTGCCTTTCGAAATAAATCATATAAGTGGGTAAAAATGTTTATTCCTTAAATATAAAGTTGGGTTCTGGTCATGCGATTGCATGGGGAGAGAACAGTTGTGGAATCGATCAGAAAAGGTTGATCATCTAGCATATAAGTATTAGTGTGTAATTCAAGGTTCTGGAATTATCAACATGATAAGAAATTTGCTTGGTAACATTACAAGCACTGTACACAGAAAGATGTATATGGGACTACATAAACATGTGGCATAAAAATCCGTCCCGATTTTTATGCTGTTGCATGTCATATTTAGAATATTAAGGCATTTTGAAGAGCCATTCTTTTCAGGGAACATTTGTTATCTGATGTTCTTCCACACTTGCATAATAACATGATAACGCTCAGAGATTATTTTTCACCTCTTCCGAAAACTCAACCTTCTCTTTAACAGCGGTAGTAGAGGGGGGGGGGGGGGGGGGGGGCACTTGCACCATTGGGGGAGGGGGGCAGCGGCCGGTGGATGAAATGCAAGTTGACCGAGGTCATCTAGGGGAGGGGAGAGTGCTGGAATGGGTCGTCCTATGTTCTTGCCACGTGCTTCCCCCTCACTGTTCCACCCTTTTCTCACAATCATCGGCTGACGTTCCCCACACCTACGCACACGTGACTGGCACCGTGTTTATTTGCGATTCTTTATATAATTACGGGTATTAACAAGTAGTGGTGTGCAAGAGGATTCAATTCAACTCACGTTGCGTTTGGACATTCATATCATTCATTACATTCGCAGCACCGCGAAGCTAATTTATTATTCATGTGACGTTAAGGTGGTAACTCAACCATCGTAAATTAAGGCGGAATAATCAGTCATCATTAAAGGAGCTACACAAAGATAATTCACTAACAACTCATAAATAGAACAATTTACTGAGAAATCATATAGATATCATGGAAAGGCGTAAAATGCAATTGTTCAAGACCCTCCTTAGACCCCCGAACGCCCCTGAACGTAAGTCAAACACACAAGCGTAGCGAGCTCTGAATTGTGACGTCACACACTGGACGAACAGCTCAGTGCCGTGTAGCAGTATGCAGCTAGCCAGCCGTGTCTCGTATATGACGTCACGAATATTGACGCTCTACAAAGGACCGCTGAAGGCAGAAAATCTGGATCTCAAAACTAACATTTTTGAGAGTTGATTACTGCGGGCCCCAAATAGAGAAGAGTTGTTGTATTTGATCGGCAAGGCTTCCCCTTCGTAATAATATATGAGTTTTGCATCAATTCAAAACACTTTTGATTTCTTCGTGTGGCTACTTTGAATTAATGTAGCTTGTTAGGGGAAAAAAGTGCAACAGCTCAGAGTATCTTGCTATGAATTCACATGTAAGTCAAAGCAAACTGCGAGGTGTCTTTTTGTCAGGGTGATAGGCTTTGGGAAACTGTAAATCTCCAAGGCAAAAAGCCCCCTTTTTCACACCGCTTTGATTTGCCCAAACATGATATGAAATACTAAGAACAGCGATAACTACATGTATATACTTACTCCGAGAACGTCAACTGCATCTCCAAAGTCAAAGTTGAAAGGGGGTTCCTGGAGTTTTTTATAGGTCTTTCGTTGGAAATTATCGTAACTCGGATCGGTAGCAGGAGAGAGAAAGAGCGCCAGCAACGTCCGGTAGTACATCATGACCTCCCTCGAAGGTTGGCGAAGGTAAGGATCTTTAAAGATTAGAATGAAAATGCGTAAAATGTGAGTCGATATGTATGCGGCATAACCATCGATAATTGCACAGGTGAGGTGAGAAATGTTAAGTTACCAGGGGATGGGGTAAGCGTCCTAAATATTTTGCCCTGTAACCTGTGTATGTTTCAGAATTTCAGCTTCTTTTAATAAGGGAATAAGGGAGTTTACAGATACAATCTGCGCATGGGCAGATAAAGGTCATTAATGTACCAAAAAGGTAAAACCCACCAAATATGAATACTGGATATGCGCTCATGAAAGTTATGTAACATTATTCATTTATGCACCAACGGTACATTCTAAGATACGCAGGTGGACGTATTCTTTTCAAGAGGGCAAATAAAAGGTATTCATGAAGCACATCTAGGACTTTGGCAGTTATTATTCTAATACCCCATTCACAGTGGTTTTGAAATTTGTAGCGGTGTTGTAGCGGAGCGGCGACACCGCCATAACACCGCTACAAATGCATTCACAGTAGAAAAGTTATCCCGCTGCAGCAGCGGGATAAATATCATGTACCCATTCACGCTGCAGCGGGTGATTTTTATTACCTCCGTAACAAACACGTGTATGCATGGCTCATGACCCGCGAGTGACCCCGATATGACCGGAAATACTTCAGCGCGGGGTTTTCGATTGCTTGAAATTGCGCGCGCTAGCTGTACTTTACACACTCTTCCTCATGTAGCTAGCTCGATCATATTACTTTTTAAAAAACTAGCATTTTTATTGCTTCCAGTCAGAATATTTTAATTTTTTGAAGTGTGAAATATTTTTATTTGGATAATTATAATATCTACATAATAATAAAATCAATTTGAATCCACTGGTTACTTTATTTCTATTTCACTTTATGTTCCCCATTGCTGGAGAAAAGAGGTCAGTGATAGGTAAGTAAACAAATCACACGTGTTTGTCGCGGTGTTATAGCGGAGAGCCTTCACACTGAGTAAACACCGCGACAGCAGCGGGACTGTCGCAAACAATGCCTCCTGTTCATCGAAGCGTAAACACATATCACACAAAAATGATACCAAATGATTTGAGATAAAACACTCTTTCATAAGATGTATAATGATATACTGTTCATAGATGATTTTTCAAATAATTAGCAATTTTCTAGGTGTAAACTTTTTTTTGACTCACACGGTAGATCCGTGAATTCTAATTTAAATGGGAGTAGACTCCTTCCCATTTAAGAAAAAAAAAAGATTACTTACATAATTCCTATTGTATTTTAGGGTGATTTTGGTATCAAACTTTATTTATTCTGGTAGCCCACTCGTTTTATTTCTTGATCTGATGCGAATATATGGTCCATTTCATTGTTTTCTATTGTCATCGATAATTACGTAACTACATTTTGAGATGTCTACCGAGGCCGCCCGAGGGAACCAAAGAAAGTGGCCACTGTAGACGTTGGCCTTTCTAGACATAAGTTCGATGTCACACATTTTTTTTCTCGAGGGAGGTATAATACGTGGTAACTATAAACAAAGGGCCTGTACTGATTATTTCATTTGTAAAATTGCAAACAAAAATACATTTAATACAGAGATGAATCAAATGAAATCAATAAATTGATCGTTAAACTCATAGCCTGCCATAAGGATGCATGCACGCTATTGTTATAATGCCATGTACACCTCAGCAAGCTACTGCTCCTCTGCTTCTTGCATGTCTGCACGCATATGTAATAGCAGTTATTGTTCATGCCTATTGGACTGTGCCTAGTGTTTTGCACGCGCTATTGATAGTACCATCGCGTTAATCCGATTATCTCGTTATAAACTTGGCACTGCGGGGATTTGGGGCCTGGCACAATGGAAATTAACCCGGTGGCAGGATAAGAGCGAGAATCTCCTCTATACCTACCTCCCTGAAAGAGATGAAGTTGCTTGTAATCGAAGTTCTCTTGGTTAGCCCAGATGACCATATACTCGCCGTTTTCTAAGAGACCATGGTACATCATCTCGTGTAGAAGTTCGTAAACCTCCCAAAGCTCGCCAATAAAGATGTAGACTTTAGAAAGAAAGAAAGAACAATCAAAAGACAAAACAAAATACTTGGTCGTTGTAATGTTTATGGCTTGGGCTATTACCTATTCACTTTAATATCATGGCAATGGTTTAGCTTTAGAGTAAAATTATAGCTAAACTACATTTTCTTATTTTCCTCAATTCTATTAAATTTGGGTAAATTGTACCAAGTGGAACATTACCGAGTCAACAGTCGTTTTTTTTTTTAGTCCGTTTGGATCTCTCTTGTAATAAATATATTTTGTTCTTTCTCCTTCCTGCTCCTTCTACACGTGTGCTATTTATTCGGGAACATTGGTTTTAAGAGGAACACTCAAAGACATCGGAGAATGTACAATTTCCAGGGGCAACACGACACACGAGAGAAAAGTGGAACGAAAGATATTGGACCCACAGGGGTCGACCTATCTCAGTTGACGACGCCATTTTGTTTTGTCCTACCTTCCCTTCTTTTTGGAACAGCGGACTAGTTACATGATTCTGTTAGACCGCGAGCCGATGGCCCTCCCTTAGGTCGAGTCACGCAGGGAAAAGGGTAAATCAATGAAAGTTTTCTCTTGGTCAGTGTGGGGTTACATGCACATGCAGGATCATAACCGAAAACGAAGCAGAGGATATGAGAAGCAAGTTTTAGGGGTAGAATGCCCTCCAATAAAGAGAATATACTGTACTACTGTTAGGCCACACAGTGCGCCCTCATCGCTGGTTAACGACACCCGACGCGCGTATTCTTACTCGACCTTTAGGCATTCGAAGGGAAAATATAATGCAAAAAAAAAACACCAAGCATGTTGTGTAAGGAAGAGAAATGATCGCTACAATTGGAAACTTAACCTAGTTTTGTACATATCAATTAAACGTTGTGTCTTTAGTGATATCTTCTGGGTCTCTTGGCGATGTATCTCTTCTCTGATCATAACTTGACGAACGTACCTCAAGATTTGAAATGAAGAAATGAGGACACTGTATGACGAGGTAAAGGATATGTGGCTAAATTTGTGTTCCCAATTAATTTCCTTGCCTTTCGCCCCTATCTATAATGGCATACATGCAGGTCTACAAGGAAAAGAAAATAGGAGGGGGGTACCCTAGGTTTGTTTTACCCCATAAACATCATTGCCTGAATTCCCGTGTAAACTAAGTGGATTTATAGCAATAGTGATATGACCGGACGAAAACAAATTAAACCGCTGCTCACTTTCCCTTTTCATGATCTGCTCGATTTCATCAAAAGGGATTATTTTCACAGCTCGAAGCAACAACCGAGCAAATTCCATTTTAATTGTCCACAGGGATCGACAGATCAATTAAAAATTTCCCGGATTGAAACCCAAGTGTACAACCAATGGTACATGTAGATGCACAGCGACTTGAGGACGGGATATGATACGGGTTTTTAGATTGGTTTGATAAAGACGAACATTCGGAAGGATAAAAGGGGTTGCCATTTCAATAAATTGTTGTTTTTGTATACATGAAACACACATACAAAAAACCGTTACATGAAGAACACGTACTTGTTGAATGAACTGTGTAATCATATCACCTACATTTAGGTCGGGTTCCCATAGGTCATGAAGGTTAAGGGTTAAGGGTTAAGGGTTGAGGTAAAGATGGATTTGAACTTGTATAGCAGTGATAAGCTTGATTTATTATTATTCGAGTGATTTACATGTCCATTTTGTCAGACAGTAATCATGGTAATATGCGCTGTATCCGCTTTTTCGTGGGAGTATACAACTTTTGTTGCTCTCGTTTGGGCATGTGCAAAATTCAGTTACGACGGCTTTCCACATCTTCCCAGGATACTATTTATTCTCTGTGTCGTGAGTGGCAAGTGTAGACAAGAATGTTCCAATAGTGTAACCACGGTAATCTTCCTTCTACTTTTAGAGAACTAAAATAAAGCGTCAGAAGCGTCATCAGTGGGACGTGAGGTATTACGCCCCAGTGCCAGTTGTGTTTGTGTATTTTTGTCGGAAATTTTTAGATTACTTTTCGAGACTGTCTTGTCGTGTTATCGCCACCCCCCGAAAAAAGAATAGCATGAATACAAAATAAAAAAGCATTTTGTTTTTTCTTCTTCTTTTTCTTGCTTATAAATTCACACTCAGATGTGGAATAGGGATAACCTAAACTAATATTTATTAATCATAGAAAGCGAAGAATGTTTCTCTTACTTCTAGTGTGTTCGTAGGTCTCCCGGACAATCGCACGCATCTCAGGCTCCACCCCGTTTTCGGGTTCATAGAGGGGCGGGATGTAGGGGCTCGCGTAGATCTTGACGTCGCTGATGTGAATATTCTTCGTGGGCAGCTTCAACTGCAGGCTCTCGCTCACGCTGAGGCGGTTCGATTCCGACGACGACACGATGCTGACGTTGTACCAGTTGAAGTACTCGAGGAGGACGGACACGGCTTCGGTCAGGAGGTCGTCGGTCGGGATCGTCCGGGCGAAGGTCGGGTAGATGCTCTTGTCGCTGAGTTTGCTTTCGGCGCAAGTCTGTAGTGGAGATTTTAAAAAATGGAATATTTGTCAGTTAGAATAATAGTAGATTGTCACGATACATGGAATCAATATACTTATTAGATATAGCAGTATATATGATACACATTTATGGGTATTTAATATGATTATCAACATACATCTGATTTAACGAAAGTTTAAGGCAGCAAAGGTGCACATATGCCATTTTAATGGGAAAAGGGTTTAACAGATTAAAATGGCGATAAGTTAAACAAAACTTTTTCAAGAAAAACAAGATTAGGAATATTAATGGTAATGATAAGAAGAGGAAGAAAGGAAAGAGAGAAAAATTTCTGTGGTGATGGTAGGAGGGGGGGGGGGTGGAATCTCACCCCCCCCCCCCCAGTATCAGATTGACATTGATAAATGCTTCCAGTTCATACGGTATTGCCCCTCCGAATCTCGATGAAAATGGATTGGCGACCCAATGTTTCAAGAGCCACATGAAGTATATCAAGCGCAACATTCACACCAACTTGTTATTTTTCTCGCAGATGGGTTTTCCTCCTTCCCCTAACCAAATAACTAGTAATGCATGTGTATATGGCCATTGAGACACTACTACGTATTGACAATGCCATTATCACTTTGCACTCGACGCCATTGGAACGCTTATTTCGTGTTCTAGATTTCGATGCCGATATACCCTCCACCTACAATTGCCCCTCAGCCAGCGGCTTCACTAACGGATACAAAGTGTATCTTATGCAAATAAATGAAACAGAGGGTAGATGTACTCTTTCTATTGACAGAATTAGTGAAATGCCTATGAGGTTATACGAGAGAGCAATCTACCTGTTCGACAGAATTTTCTCAACATTTTGCTTTCCATTTCCCCCATCTATCATCATGAAAATCACTCTTGATGCTACTTCATCGGAGGCCTTCAAGGGGGCGCTTCCACCCAGCATCTAGACTAAGAACTATAGTTTTACTTGCACTACCCTTTAAAGACCGTCAATACTACTGGGCCAGAGGGGATTAGACAACACAGCGAGGTCACTGACAGGTGGCTATCTCATTAACTCAGCTCTCTACTAACATAAGAAAAAGAGGATCATGGGGGCCCAACAGGCACCGATTGGGGAATTTTTCTATATAGAGGGAGCAAGTAGCTACAAGTGGAACAGTGGGGCTTTAAATGCACCAATAAGCATGCACTGCAAATGAGCACCTCAGTTGATTCCTCAGCACTACATCCTCACTTATGGATCCTGCTGAGTATCGTCATAAAAGAAATAGAAGAAGATGTTTTTCTTCCATATCCAGTCGGCGATGCATGAATTGTTTATTCCAAATGGTTTTTAAGGTAACGGTCTGTTGGAATTGGAAAAGTATTCATCTTAACGAGAACAAAACAAATTAGTCCTCTTTGTGCAGGTCTAGTGGTTTTCTGGACATCGAACATTTGATCACAAAGTACGGGGTTGGAATCTCTGCTACAATGGTCACCCTCGACCCAGGTGAAGTAATTGAGCACCTGGTAGGATTATTTTGTTAGCACACACCATTGCACAATATGCATTGATGATGGTTGCTTCATTTTCATGAGCTATTTAATGGGATCATAACTTGTCAATACTCTTTGGTATATGTTTGGAAGTAAACGTGAACGTTACATTATACTAACATTGAAATATTGAAATGCAACAGTCTTTGCTAAAAATCCAAGGAATTCGATTCTTTTACGAACTCAGTTCTGATGAAGTGATCACGTGGCTCAGTATATACTACATGTAGGCAAACAAAAACAAAACAGGGCACTGACATGACTCGCCAAGATAACAATAAATCAACATAGAAAGCTTTTGCACAAGCAGTCTGTCACTATTCGTCCATAACCTTCGTACGCTAATGCTTAAACACATCACAGTCCTTATCCTCCTATACGCTAAATTACATGCATTAGTTGGTAAGATACCCCCCTGTACCCACTTCCTCAGTAATACCCCAGTACTTTCCAAAGTTCATATCCGGCGTTAACCAGGCGAGCGCCAGAAACCCGGTTTGGGCGGGAGCCTAGCATTTTACCCCAATCTTCAGACACTTTTAACACAATTTAATTAATCAAGAAAGCGACAGCGCGCAGAAAGTCACTGCCATATCTATTAAAGCACGTGATCAAAAAGTAGGTCGCCGATTCGCCACTTTTTCGATGCAATCCAGAAATATTACAGAGGCAGATGTAATCGGTTGTATTGAGGGTGCGTAGATATTGATTCGGGGGCAATTGGTGGTGCACCAATAAATTCAGTTTGTCTGATTCTCTTAATATCGAAGATGCTGAAGAATACATTTAGGTCTATACACAGTTGAAGTTCATCGTTATTTTGGTAAAATCCCCCAAATCTAGCACGGTCACATTCTTAATTATATTGTTGTTCTGGGTAATATGTATCCATCTACATGTACCTTTAAGTTTTATTTTTTATTTTTTACATAAAGGAGCTAGTACAACCTCGCGTGCACGAAGGCATATTGCCTTGATAAAAGAAGTCGGAGCAAAGGAGTCTGAAACTAACCTCTTATGTGTTCATGTTTCGATACAGAAGCACCATTATGAGTTTAAGGAGTCACTAATTTGCACGCCGCATTCTAGCATTGCTCTTATGCAGACCTTTTCTTTTAAGAGGTCTTGGTACAGAAGCCAAATTAAACTGAAAGAACAGTCACAAATTATATTTTACAGAATCGGGATATCATGTTCAACACTTCAATCCATTCTCTCTTTTGACTGCATCTCATTTCCCCTCATATTACCAAAAAAAAAAAAAAAAATGAGATCACGATCAAACAAATGACGTCATAAAACAGTGCTTATTTACTATGGCAATAGCATACAGTTGTAGCTCTGTGTCTTTCGAATCAACGCGAGGTTGTGTTTCTAGCCAGATGTGTACTAAAAAGCTGTTGATATGTTGGGCATTCTCATTCAGATGTAATCATTGCGATCCTGATAATGATGTGAGACAGGGGCGTGTACACAGGAAGCATCGATTTGTGACCATACTCTAGCTCCCATTCGTACAGGGTAGGTAATCCAGGCCTCGCGCATAATGTACTCTCGAATGTGTGTGCAGTGAACTCAAGCAGTCATGTCAGCTGAGGCAATATTGAATTATTTCGATTATCTCCAGTCGAGGGGGCTGGCCTGAGCATTAGATCTAGAGTGTATAATGAAGGGTTGAATGAATTCAGGGACTTCATTTCTCACTGTGGCAAACCCCATGCCTCGCATGATTGTGTGTGCTTTCGATGAAAATTCGATTTGGTTTGTCAAGGGAAGAATTAGGAAGCGAATGTATCTTGAGTTTCTGTCTGCGCGGACATTTCATTTCATTTCACCGAAATGAAGAAGTGAAATAGGAAGAAAAAAGAAGCAAACTTTATTTTGTACCTTTATTTTCAATGTTGGGGTTGTATTCAACATGTATTTAACATGTTTTGAGGTAATCATTTGCAGGCTAAGGAATCTAACATGAAACTATTTTATCGTACTTGGATAAACGAAAGCAAGGCAATAATTATTATTAGAGAAAAGAAAAGGGAAGTGGAAAGGAATACAAATGAGGAGAAAAAAAAAGAAGAGAGAGAGAGAGAGAGAGAGAGAGAGGGGGGGGGGGTATGTGGTGGAGATGGGTAAACTCGTTCAATTAATTGTGGTAATTAAGACTGTGAGGATTTCGAGTTGACCATATTCAAACATCCAATTTCCTCAAGGAATAATAGTCTGGATTAAGTTTTCCTAAAATGTCATTTTAGGTCGGAAGCATTTTTAATTACTGGGTCTGGATTAGGCGAATATAAATTCATATCAAGTGAAATGACGTTTTTTTTTCGTTGAAGGAAGGTAGATATTATTGTAATCGCGTAGATTATTAATGGAGAAATTAATTATTCTGAAATTTAAAATATTTGGTTCAAATTTAAGTCGATCGAGGACAGAGTTCCTTCGTGCTCCTAACAAAATCAAGAAAGAGAGAGAGAAAAGAGAGAGAGGGAGGGGTGGGGGTGGGGGTGGGGGAGAAAGACTGGAATAAAGAGAGAGAAGAGAGAGAGAGAGAGAGAGAGAGAGAGAGAGAGAGAGAGAGAGAGAGAAACCATCAGAGACAGGTAAACTCTTGGTAGAAGGATGAGATAGAAAGAAATTGTAGAAAAGTTCAGGATAGATGAAGAACAAAAATAGAACGAAGTGGACGACCAACAGGAAACACAAAAACAAGAGAATAACAAAAGTAGACGGGGCAATCGCAGAGATGGAACAGGGGCGCAAGAGATAAAAGACAATATTTATCATGGTAATTACAGAGCACAGATGGTTCACAGATGAAATTGGACGTACGCTGTCTTCATTTAATGCCTCAATCTACCAAAACGGATTCAGCCGATGTTATTTTTGGTCTCTAATCTAGCCGTCTGACGTGATGTTTCAATGAATCCAATCAATTTCATCTCTTATTGTAACAATTTTTTTTATCAGACATCAACTAATAACATCGTTATAAACGAGAGTAAGGGGTACCGCAGACGGGCGGTCATCGGTGAGAGTAACGATGACTGATTGAAGTGGTCATGTTTCCACGGCCAAAATCAATGTACGAACAAGAGTCTATTAACTACTAAAACACACATAACAACATTTTATCTTATTCATTTTTTTAGAAATATAACAAAGGTACCATTTTCACTTTTTGTTCAACCCATGTGCATGATATTATAACTGAAATGCAAAAAAAGGAACACGACGGATTTTCTGTTTCTTTTAATATCAATTTATATAGAAATGTTAATTGATCCGACATTATGGGAAAATGTTTATCCAAAATAAAAGTGAAATAGTATCGTGTAATAGATATTATAGTAAAGTTTAGACCAGTCGGACATGATTGCTGGAAATCGAATACACTGAATTTGGCCGACACGGATTTGTACACGTGGGACAACGTTGCAAATGGAACTCCTACGAGATATGTAATACCGTCATTATTGTGCTTTATTGCTCAAATAATTTATACAAATTGTTACATAATTATTGGGCAGATGATATTCATTGATACTTGCGATGTTTGACAATAATTGTTTGCATTACGTTAGAATTTGTTTTTGATTCCAGCCGTAACTCAAGATTCTCTTTAATTCGACTAGCCTGGGGAAATAACATAATTTCAAGTCGGCGTTTCTTGTTGCGTCTGCCTCCATGGCCCTAGGCTAATCATTGCATTGCCTAAATATAATTTTACCTGCAGAAACTAGGCTAGATCGTTATATTATCTGTCATCATACATATTCACATTCAGTTGAACATCTTCTTAAAGATAACTATTCTATTGCCTAACGCAATTAAAATCAATCGCTATAACTTTGCGAAGAATAGTATGTGTATGTGGGTGTGGGTGTGTGTGTGTGTGGGGGGGGGGGGGTGTAAGGGGAGAGGGGCAACATTAACATATTTCACAAATCTTTTTCGGAAATACAAGCTGGTGTGTTGGATGGAATATGTGGAAAGGGAGGAAGAGAAATCGAAATTCCCTTCTTCTCTCTACCCATAGGCCGACTACTAGTACAAGCTCTTCCCTAGGTCGAAGGGTGGTAATACAACAAGGACGATGTTTACCCCGGCGGGTGTGTCTTGAATTATGGTTTTCATGTTCAAGGGAGGGGGGGGGGGGGGCGTCACTGTCCTAGAACCCTACCCCCATATTTTTCTCTGGCCTACCTACAGACACCCACTGGCGCTTGACTTTGCCTGCCAGGACGCATAAGCATTCATTCAGGACATCGATCTAAATAATTGATGGCGTTGACAATATTTCTAGCTCACTAGGACAGAGCTGGTAGCACATGGACGCGATGTATACAGGGAAATGAGGGGGCGAGGACGGGGGTCGCATATTTCTTTCCCGTCCTCGTTTGATTTGTTTCGTTTTGTTCTGGCTTATGCGTTGAGATGGCGCAACGGCAACCGGTTCATAAAGGGCTCCAAAGTTTATGATGTTAACAAGATTCCTAGCCCAACTGAGGACCGAGTTGGTGGCACATGGCGTTAACGTGATGTACATAATTATTAAAAAAAAAAAAAAAAAAGGGGGGGGGGGAAGTCACATTTTCATTTTCCTACTCACTCCTCGTTTTTCCTGGCTATGTCTACCCTCCGACATTCGTTAACGCATGCCTTAAAAAGACGTATCGGCAAAAGCGGACTAGGCATGTCCCCGTTCCATGTTGACGAAAGGACTGGGTGGTAAGGTATTCATTTCCCTCCTAGGTTTATTCTAGATGTGCTTTTACCATCAGACACTTATTGAGGCATGCCTAGAGTACAGCCGTTTCCCAAGAGCTCAATTGATTACCACAGGGTTTCACTGTGTTAAAGTGTTAGTGTGTGTGTGTGTGGGTGGGGGGGGGGGGTGGGCTAGTCGCACAATCCTTCACCCTTCTCTTTTTATGTGGCTACGATGGCCACGCGTACCCTTAGACAATCATTGACGCTTGTCTACACTAGCCGTTCAGGCGATCAGTCACGACCCTGGGTCGGGAGGTGACCGCATCGACAAGATCTACCCCAGGGGCCGAGTCGAAGAAAACAATAATAACCATCCCCACCAAGCGAAGTAGACAGAAGATGGAGGGCTGTTTGCAGAGAAGCAGACAGTCGACAGCGGCTCAGTCGGAGCATACTCCTTCTTGAAAGATGACGGATTTACACCCCAAATTGCGATGTGCTGCTCCTCAAAGATACGACTAGCAAAGCACGAAGGGAGATAGCGGATCTGCAGCCAATTCCAGCGAATTGAAAGGTGTTATAAACGTTCAAAACACCATATTGACTATAAGAAAACGAAATCAAACCAAGATGCCACTCTCCATTTTACCAACTATTAAAATGTTAACCTCTGTTAGGCATGCTATGATTTTTGAAGGACGGACAGATTGATTGCGTGATCGTATGAGGCAGAATCGATGGCAGTCCTTTTCCTTCTTTTGATTCGCCCTTATAACATCAATAAAAGATATCAATCTTCGTTTTCTAAGCCACAAGCGAGCGATTGTTTTAACTGTCATCTTCCATTCCTTAACGCCGTTCGGGAATGTTGCACAAGTGGCGGAACATGGTTCAAACTATCGAGGGGGTACTGATAACATGGGGTGGTCTTTTAAAAGACCGCCCCATGTTATCAGCACCCCCTCGATAGTTTGAACCATGCTCCGCCACTTGTGCAACATTTTGTTGTGGTTAATTCAATACTGGGAGGGTGTGCGAAAGGGGTTGTACAACCATCCTTTCACGTCTGCTGTCCTCTCTTTTTTTCACTTTCTCCTTTTCTCCCTTCTTTTATCGCATTGTTGGTAATTACCAGTGAAGGAGGGGGTCCTATCACCTCTCTTTGAGTTCCCTTTCCCATCTCCATGTATATTTCTTTTTCCAATGTTCTCCTCCTACCTTAATTGCCATCAACAAGGCAATAATTAATGAAAGGGTCTATGCGGGGCTTGTATCACTTCCTTTCACGCTCTCTCCCATCTCATTTTCTCTCTTTTCTCCTTCCCCCTCGCATTCTTCCTCTTATTTCTTTTTAATTAATTAAACAAATAAATAATAATAATTGGCGGGGGGGGGGTGGGGGCTACCCCCGTGCCACCTGTAGCTACGCCATCCGTCGCAGACCCAGTCGACGAAAGATATGTGTTACCCAATGCCAGCCCTCTAGAATCATACGGGCACGCGCACCAAGAGGCGATGAGAACAAATCGATAAAATGAAACCCAAGCCTGGACAGAGGTTCCATCATACCAAACTTAACTTCTTGAGTCTCAGCCAAACCATATCCATATCATGTACGTATGTAAAGAGTATCTGCCTTGGGACCGAGGGGGTTAACATCCAGAGATGAATGATACGAAACATAACTCGGTATTGCGCTGGAGATGATGTCATTCCAACTACATTTTGGGCGGTATTGATTTATTTTGTTTGTAACCTGGTGATCATTTCACCCCTGGAGACACGAGGGGGTGGTCGAGAAGGCACTTGATAAGATCAAAGTTGCCAGGGAATACGTGCAACAAGGCTTGCCTTTCTTTCGTATAGAAATCTAGTCACGAATGATAATGGTTTCTATTAGAATCGGATGCGTATAATCAAATTAATTTCAACAAAAAAAAGCCAAGTTCTAACCGCAACGATGTTAAATCCATTTGACATATGACATTGTCAATTCAAAACCATCGCAATTTTTTTCTCGAGAAATCAATATGAGGGCTATGTTTTAAAATGTTTTGCAATGCTTTCAGAATTCATGCTCGGATCATGCAACAAGTCATTTTCAAGTTTTGAGGATATTGCAACTGCCTTAACTTAATTTTTTTTAGAGTTCTTGCAATTGTGTTCAACACACGTTTTGTAAAAAGAAACGTAACTCTAAACGACATTCATACTTCACAATTTTTCTCTGCGAAAGAATAGAAAATAGTGAAAATGAAAGCAACAACCATGTCCATTTTGTAATCGTCATTTCGAAGAAGGTGATAATATCGTTACTTCATACGTGTAAGGAATATACGCCGCTGAGAAAATAGGGTGATTGTGTCGAGTATCATTGTAGCACAAAAGACATGACATGACAACAGACACAGATATCGACTCTATATGATTAGATTTTTTTCTACAGAGATGCAGATGATTTGATTTCATGCGAGGCGATGATTAGTATAAATCCTTTGAAAAGGCTTAACGTGACTTTGATTACGTCGAAGAAGCTTTGTCAGTGTTCCGAGAGAGAAAAAAAGGCCCCCGGAGTTTATACTTTTATAGAAAATACCCTGCTTAAAAGCATATAATATCGAGTGAAATGTCATGATTATCATATTGTTCTGAATATGGAAAGTGTAATATAAGATGAATGCGCACAAAAGGAGATTTTATCCGACTTATTCTCAACGTAACCCCACTTCTTGAGCACATCATTTTCACCTCTTTTCGATCGTCTTTGGATTCCCGCGGGTGTACTCAAATGGAGATTCTCCCTATATCGCTGTATTACGCGATGTGACACGACGAGATGCATTGCTATGGCAACTGCTCGACGTAGAAATCAACATCACCGCGATGATGCAGGGATGGGCAACGCTCCCTTTCGTAGTGATTAATCACTTCGATCGTCTGTATACATAATGGCACGGTGGATATAATGGGTTTTGTGCATGTAATAGCATGGATAGATTAGCAAATCTCGCTTCGCATTGTAAACGGAATACATTAAAGAGATGTTGCACATTATCAATTCAGAAAGTGGCCAATAAAAATAATGGTAATGATTGCGGTGACATAACGACAATGATGGTGATGACACATTGATAGCTATTATCTGGACTTTAAATCACCGGATTGGAACAAACACACAAATAAAACAAATTACAATTTCATAGCAACCATTCGCAACTGTGCACTCTGCCGCTAAATATAGTAGTAGCCATTTGAAGTGAATAAATAGATGATACAACGATCTCCACAAACTAAGGTAATAGTAAAAAAAAACGTATGCTTTTTAAGACCACAACAGGTAGAATAAACTGTCTGCATTTAAATTATTTTTTATTTCGTTACAGGCAAACCGCAGATTTATTTTCTTTTTCAAATAAATCTATTTAAAATGTATGAATTCTGAAGTTTTTGATGACAAGATTCGCGTTATAGTGGGTATGTGCCTTTGTTTTCCGCAGATGGATTGAGACATGTAGACGAAATATCAGTAAAAAGTCACTACCTGTATATGTAAATATTTAAACAAAAAGTAAATTTCAAGAAATTTCATAACACACCTTGTATTTTTTGTTAATACAAAATTAATAACGCAATGTGTATGTTTGTCTTATAAATAAACACATTTTCGAGAGATAACCAACACTGAGGGCGAATGTTCTTTCACCGGGACTATATTTTCCACCCACCTGTTTTTATACAATTTCTTATTTGATGATGCACCTGCATATCTGCTGGAATCAGAGGAAAGCATACCATCCCAATTTTTTCTCTTTACACACCACCGACTCCATTATTTTACGCCTGATTACGTCACAGCTCACGTGATGCTACCCAACACAAAACTAACGTAATTATGTGATTCCACGATGATTGACAATCTTCAGGAAAGGGGAAAATGTGGTGGCGTACTTATATTTGAAATAGGATGGAGTGAGGGAGGTTGTGGGGGTGTGGGGCTCCGTTGAGGCATTTATAACATGAAGGTGAGTTGAAAGAGGGGAGGGGGGGGGGGTGGAGTTTTACTCTGTAAGGGTCTTTATACATTAAAAAAATCATACGTGTTTATTCATTAGAACAAACATACACTGTTGATTTTATGTTATCAACAACAACGAAAATAACTTATAGAAATAATACAACTTTACGAAAAGAGTTTACGTTTGATATAGAGAGCTAGTTTAAAAATAAGAAAGTAAACAAGAAATGTTATGACAGCCCCATCTCCCGAGAGAAAGAAGGAAAAGAAAAGTGGAAAAAGGGATACAAAAATAAGCTTATTAGATTGCTAGGTGCCTTTCGGGTCTATATTCGAAATGAGGAAATTTTGTGAGGAAATTGAAGGTGGTGGGGGAGGGGGGGGGGGGGGTGATACGGACCGACTGCACCCCCTTCTAAATCTGACAGTTTAAGCTATAGTGCGAGATTGTTTGTTGTGAAGGAACAGAGGGGCTGTTTACACAGACAATGTTTTGCCCAGGCTCCCGACGAGCTAGAATAAGCCGGTGATGCGAATGAGAGAATATTGGGAGGTGAGAGGAGCCGGTTGAAACAACGATTGTCGGAAAGATTATGACTGCGATGAGCGACATACAGTCGAGGCAAACTGACATTTTTTAAAGGAGACATGGAAACAAGCTGAAACGTAAAAACATTTAAAACTTATTTATAACCTACGACATTATAAATAATACACACGCGTTGTCCCTGCACAATAATATGATGTCTTCATTTTTCCCTACCTAAGTATCATCGGAGCCTGTTCATGTACTGATGAACTATCATCTGAAGATGCATTCATGGTAGCGTACTTCCCTTTGAAGTTTTTGCACTAACCTTTTAGTTTTCACCCTACATCTCAATTTATCTATCACTCTCTGCATTTCCTTTAACACCACCTCATCATTATCTGCTTTTCCCCCTTAATAATTTCATCTCAACATGCCCATTTAAACCCACGCATGTAATTACGTGTAATTTTGATCACGTGCATAATCGAAATTGCATGTCTGTATCGTCCGCTACGCTGTACGTTCATTGTGACGTAACGTATTCGTTTATATCACGCCTTGCGCATTTATAGCATGTCACGTGATATCTACGTATACAAGATGGCCCCGACCCTCGCGAAGATGATCAAATCATATTCCAGACACCATTGACAAGACAGTCCAAATTGAATTTAATGCAATGCTAAAGAAACATGATTATAATCATTATGAATGACGGGTGCTCGCGTGTGAGCTGAGTCGACCGTATCATACACAAAGTATTGGCGAATGTATACTCTATATATTATCATGGTTCATGAATTCGACGAAAAAAGCAACAAGCAGAACCACATCGTCTCATGGAATACCATAACCTGTAATTTTGCTTTGAAGTAATTCATCTGTACAAAACAACTTTGTTAAACACGTTATGTTAACAATTATACACATTTTGTGTGAAATCTATTTACAACGGCATGGGCAGGTTTTTTGTCATTAGAACTTACATGAAACAAATGGAAGTCCTGATTTGAAATTGTGGCGCTCATGCGATTGACATCAGTGACTTTCATTGTAGTTTCTCGTTGATTGTCAACAAAATTGTTTGATGCATTTGTGGCAGAAAGATTTCTGTTCCAAACTGGAGCAGTGCCAAAATGTTCATTTTACAGTTATCTAGAGTAGATATGAAGACAGTTGTAGGCAGATTTTTTTTTCCTGCGAGTTTCAGAGCGGCAGCCAAAGCATCCTAATCATCAACATACCTGATGGAACTAATCATTTTGTATATAGATTTGACCTTCAGGAACCTAATGCCTCTTTATAAGATCAAGCCATTTTACCAAACAAGATCGAGATTTCGACTTAAAAACTTTAAAAGTACTAGCGTATTAAAGCTAAGGACTATGATGCTAATGCGCGGTTTAGAAATAATGTTCACTGTAAGATCCATGTGAAAGGCAATTATTTAAATGCATGTTTCATTAACTTCAAATTGTGGCGCTCATGCGACTGAGATCAGTAACTTTCATTGTAGTTTCTCGTTCATTGTCAACAAATCTGTTTGATGCATTTGTGGCAGAAAGGTTTCTGTTCCAAACTGGAGCAGTGCCCAAAATGTTCTTTTTACAGTTATCTAGAGTAGATATTAAAACAGTTTGGAGGCAGATTTTTTTCCTGCGAGTTTCAGAACGGTAGTCAAAGCATCCTAATCGTCAAAATATCTGATGGAACAAATAATTTAGGTTGTATAAAAATATATATTTGACCTTCAGGAAACTAATGCCTCTTTATAAGGTCATGCCATTTAACCAAACAAGATCAAGATTTTGATTTAAAAACTTAAAGGGCTATGATGGTAATGCGCGGTCTGAAAATAATGTTCATTGTAAGATCCATGTAAAAGGCAGTTAAGTGCATGTTCATTACATATTCATCGAGTTCCTCGAAAAGCTATTAGGCAATAACGAAGATCTCCGAACAATGCTACATGTACGTACGTTGTATCGCAACGCACACAGAAAACAAAAGGGAAGTTACGCCGAAGGGCAAGGAGAAATATCTAACCTTTAAAAACAAATGCTTTTAACCCCCTTCCTCCCGGCCTAGTGGTTTCATTGCACAGGTAGAGTGGGATTTGGGAGAGTAAGGGTTAAGGGTTTACGCCTTGCAATCTACAGGTTGACTTGCACCAAGCTCAGTGCACTTTGCTAATCAGATTTACCACGAGTACTTATCGAGCGCGCAACGCGGGCTTTTGGCGCTGAGGATAAGAGCTCAATCCCGGAGGGCCCCCTCAGAAGGTAGTGAAAAGAAAGAAGAAAAAGAGAAGGAGGAGGGAGAGAAGCGCAGAACAGCTTGAAGTAACCAAATAGAGAAACATTATTACAATCAAGTTGGACCGCACTTTGCATCCCTCCGCATGTACTCGTTCGTTTCTCCTTTTCCGACAGGTTCTTATTGCTTCTCGCTTCTCGCCTAGGAAAATGGGCTATTAAAAGAGAACGAGGGCGGATGAGTAGACAGATTGAAAAACAAAACACGTATGAATTAGATGGAGCAGGAGAGGGGGAAAGAGAGGATGAATGGGAAGAGAGGGGAAGAGATAGAGATAGAAAGAAAGAGAAAGAGAGAGAGAGAAAAAAAAAAGACGGAGACGGAGATAATGAAAAGGGGTAGGATGTGAAGCGTAAAATTTCAGTTAAAGTATAAACCGAGGACGAATGTATTAAAAAAATATATTGTGTAGATTGAACAAGATATATATATATATATATAGAGAGAGAGAGAGAGAGAGAGAGAGAGAGAGAGAGAGAAAGAGAGAGAGAGAGTAGGGGAAAAAGAAAGATTTTAAGTGAAAGTAAATCTTTGGTTAACGCAAACTCCAAGCTTTACGTAACAGAAAATCTTTCTGCGTATACGAGGTCTTATATGCCGTCAGAAACGGGGGGGGGGGGGGGGGGAATGGGTGTGAAATGAAAACAACAATTATGAAATCAAATCAGCTTTCTCCTGTATACATTTCTTATTAATCTACTCAAAGTGTTCTCAGACACTGGTATCTATTTCAGTTGCTTCTATGCTCTTTTGAATTCTCAATATAAAGTCTGTTTAATGAGATTGCTTTCTTAGGCCACTCTAAGATTGCCTATCCACAGGGTCGTATCGTGAGCATGACTTTCAGCCATCTGCGTGATTGTTAGAAAGTTTTTTAGAAAGTAATATTCGTTATCTTCTATGATGGAAGATGAAAATACGATCTTTTCTATTCAGCTGCCAACCAAAATGAATCTAAGAAAAAAACAAATCAAGTAAATTGAAGAAAATCACCGAACCTTACTCGCGTACCTTGAGGGGCCAATTCAAAGTGATCTTTGGGTGGAGGTCTATCTTTCCATCAACTTTTCGATTTGCACTCCATTTAATTGGTCAAAACCTCATCCATAATCCACCAAGTAAGGTGATATATGTTTAAGTCCTTGGTGGGCAATTAGCGATATGAGACACTATAGAAACAAAATCCCTTGAGGAGACGTTGGATAATTTTGAATGTTTCCCAAGGTTGTTTGTTATTCGGAAGATCGTGCAGACCAAATTAAAAAAAAGGATCCGTAACAAGCCATACTATCAGTAATGGATAGTTGATAAAAAGGCTTGGATTTCAGTGAAGTGCCAAATCCATTCAAGGTTTGATAAGAACTAAAAAGGTATTGCTTAGCCACTAAAAAAGGCTTTTATTACCAACAACTTTGGAATGATCCCATAAGTTTTGTCTGAGGGGATCCATTTTTGAAATAAAGTCTTTGCAACAATAACAACCAAGAGCAAATAAAAAAAAAAAAAGTTTCGAGGTAAGTTACTATGGTTGTAATGTTAGCACAACATTCCAATCTTGACTATAACCATAAGAAAATAACAAACAACAAAGACTTAATATAACTCAATATTATTGGACGAGAATGGATAGCAGAACATCCAATCTTAACTGTAACTATAAGAAAATAACAAACAACAAAGAGATTTAATATAACTCAATATTATTGGACGAGGATGGATAGCCTCGTTCACTAAAAGCAGGAAATGATTTGAGGTAGATGTCCGTCGATAACCGACCAGAACACAATCACTTCCTAATCCCCTCAGTCTACAACAAGAGCCTCTCGTAATACACATCTCGCTGCGGCGTTCCAACCACCTGGCTTTATTCAAGTAATGTTGACAAAATGAAATTAAACGACAATAGTAAAATCTTTCAGGTTCTCTACCCTACAAAGATGGTGAAATGTGGAGATATCCTCCAGTACAGAAGTGTATTAAAGCCGCAAGAAGAACACAAAAAAGCAAAACAGAAGCTGAAAGGGGTCAATGCCCATGCATTGTCTCATAATTGCACGTGGATAATTATCAACAAACCACTGAGTGTTAAATCTACCACACTTCATGAATTTCCTTGCAATATTTTGCCCATCATTGATCACAATTTGTTGTTGATAGCTTTGTGAAATGCGATGCTTCAGATCTCCTGAGTACCGCTTGTGATGCCAAATAAATATTTTGGTTGACCACAATGGGTATTCCACGATGACAACAAGAATATTGGCTCATGCATTATTCATGAAATCATAGGAGATAATGATTTTTTGAGAATTGATATTGACACACGAGCAGAGGACAGTTATCGAGTGTTTTAAGTGTTTTGGGAGACGTGATATTACGCCCCCCCCAAAAAAAAAATAAAAAAAATAAAAAAATAAAAAATGAAAAAAAAAAAATTAAAAAAAATGAAGCGCTCGTTCAAAGATAGAATTGACGCAAACATAATTAGGATAAAACACTTACAAACGAGAAGAAATAGACACTTTAAAGAATATTGATCAGGGGTCTTTTGAAAAACTTACGCGAAACTGTTTCGGAAGAGTAAGCGTTATTATCATTATTTCGGGTTAAACACGTATTTTCATGTTTCTCATATCTTTATAATCAGGTGTTCCTAAATGGCAGGCTTTAATTACCCCCTCCTCCATGGTAACCAAAACTTTTAATTTTAGAATCTACGTCTAGATCTGAATATGAGGAAGAATGGTAAACAAGTGAAATGTATGATGTGCTATTTTATTTCTTCTAAAATCCGTTAGTTTATGCCCGAGGGTTGGTAGACAGCATTAGGACAACTCTAGTCCCTGGTATTGATCTTTGCGTGTTTTACGGCGACTGACCGTGCGATCATTCCCGAGGGGTCATATTGATGCAAGGGTCACTTTATGTTCATTGTTTAAACAATCCAGGCGCCATCATCATGAAGTGCACGTGGCCTCCGATCCCGAACGGGAACAGTTGAATATAGAATTACAACGATAAAGCTACGTCTAGATATCAAAAGAACATCTGGAAAGCTTGGCGGACCTAGGGAAAATATTGTGAGCCGAATTGATTATTCTGGCCACCATTGCATCACTGTGAATCAGGGCTAAAAAAAAACACATCAAATTATTCCTGATTTTTGTGGACAACGCTCTTCCGTATTGCGGTTTCTACTCTACATACACCCCTCCCCTTCCCTCCACACTCAGTGGCGTAGCTACAGGGGGGCGAAAAAGTAAAACGAAAGAAAAGAGAGACAAGAGAAAAAAGGAAAGGAATGAGAGGGAGAAAAGATGAAGAAGTAGCCGGGGCTACTTCCCACACCCTCCTCCTTACGAGTAGTATCATTCGTATTTTCTGTTTCCAAGTAAATCGTGCGCCCCAATCTTCCCAGTGCCACTGGATACAGGTAATCATCTACAGCGTCTTTTCTGCTTCTCTCTTCTCCAATTTCCAATCAAAATAAAGTCCCTCTTTTTCCCAGGAAAACTTTATCTTCAGAAAATCCAAGAAAGCCTGCGTATCTCAGACTATAAAAGCAACCTCTTCACCTTGTCATTGGTGATCAGTGGAAGAAGTCGAGGTAAGAAGCATGAAGATGGAGTCCAAATTGAATTCTTTGCGCCTAATCCGAAGTCGGCCGCAGGTTTCTACCTAGAAAGTACCTTGAAATTAAACAGTTTCTCGCCTGCGAATCTATATCGCTACGTTTATGTGTTGTAATGTTTTTTCGTGATTCTCTCGTTCGAGCATTGTCTCGTTGGCTATGCTAATCAGAAACGTTCATGCGAGCTTGGAGTTTAAATGTAATTAGAGCCCTTTTGAATATTGGGAATGGCAATTGTATATATACATACATTCTGAATGGTTTAGTATTACGTATTACAAGACATGAAACGATTGTGTTATGGGAGCATGAATTTCGTTCCAAAATTTCAATAATTTACTACTTCGAATAAGATGGGCAGATATATTTGTGATACAGTCAAGGCTTTCATGTGGATGGAAATAGTACTTGTCTGAACCTTTTAATGAAATATGTGAAATATCAAAAACAACTGTGAAAGAGCGAACTATTATGTTGTCAGTGACATATGATATGCCTGGAAAAGCAACAAACAAGTTAGGAACATTGAATTAATTTGAAATTTATATCGTCTATCTTTATCATCGAAATCATTTCAATCACTACAACTTCTTCTTCTTGCTATTGCTTGGAACTAATTACATATCTAGGTTGAAGTATTCACAAACTTTGTTTTATTCTATTTCTGTATTACACCGACCGCTGCTCAAATCGAAAAAGGGTTGGATTAATCGCAGGGAAAGGCTAATCTTTATTGGAATAAAACAGAGGGAAGAAAATCGAAAAAAACGTCAGAGATCTAGATCTGGGAATCTGGAATAGTCATAAAAAAGCAATCTCAGAAGCAGATGGTTTGATGTATTTTCGACAAAGAGCATCGATATTTTCTGACTACAAGAAGGAGAAAATAGCGAAAAAATATTCCTCGGATTTTCGCTCCGTTCGGAGTGCGTGCGTTGATGGCGTTTAGTGCTGTTGAGCCTCCACTGCTCACGTTTCAACACGGTTAATCCGAACTGTAGACACAAAGGGTTAAGAAAAGATCTCGCATGACAGATGGCGCAAACCCTAAGGGTTGGTCTAGAGACGAATGATGACCACTGATTGACTGATTATATAACCCCAATTTCCTCCGTGGAGAAGTCATGGAAATGTCATCCCTTTTGCCTCTTAGATTTTCCTTTGCTATCGTGGAAATGAAACTTGGTGTGTGGAATAACAAAATGCTTCCCCCGCCCCTGGGCAGATGGGTTCCTTCTCTCTCCATTCGGAGGGATAATTAGACACGTGTTAATTGTTCTCATTGAACGACTGTCAGTGTCTTCCAAAGCTTTGCAGATGGAAAACCCATAATTATGTGCATACCCTGGGGTAGCCTCTATAAATAAAATGCAATATGAGAATTTTGAAGTGCGAAATAGAACTACTGTGTGTCCAGACGTATATCTTTTCCGCCATTTTACGATGCATGATTAACAAAAATACGCAGTATTGATAATTTTTTAGATTCATGTTAAATCAAATGGGTTTCATTTTTAGAACATTTGATTGAATAGGACAAAAACGTTATTATTATAATTTTTTATTTGTTTTGACGCTGGGGTGGAGTTTAAAATAAGATTGATTCTTTTCTCCAAATGCAATCTCCCGTGGCGTGTATCGTAGACAACCACAACTTTCTCCAGCAAACTGTACTGTTTTTATATATTGAAGTTAGATGACATTTCCCGCCCATAGGGAGACACAAAGCTTTTCTGTACAGGTCTAGCCCGTCGATAATCTCATAACGTAGATTCAATATATTTCTAATCACGCACTGACCACAGAAAAAAAATCAATCTTCGTCTAGACCTGGCCTGGAATTTATGTGGATTTTCAATCACAACATTTCCCAAAAATGTAGAAAGACAAATCGATACTTTTTGAGTTAGAATGAAAATATCATTCTTATTGGAGAATGTATCTCAAATTAACTCGTTATCGAAAAAAACTTACAGTGGCATGCAGGGTTGGTTGGGAAAAAAGAAAAAGAGATGCGATCATTGAAGACCCAAAAGCACGCATGCTCGTGACTGAGAACATATCTTTAACATTTTCCACGAAGAACATGAGAAGCAAAAAACTTGTTCCGAGTGGCTATCTGATTAATGGCGAATCTAGGTCGCTATATGTGTCAACCCACTTTTCACGTATATTTTCTTTTACCGCGTGTCGTCTGCTCCATCCACGAAAACAGCGTCATAATGAAACCTCCCCCTATGGTCTCATTGCGATCGGATAGGAGTGATGGAGACGATGTTACGAACTGACACACTATTACACTTGGGGCGACGCTGCTTGCGTCTCATGTTCGCCCAGCACCCTCGCCGAGAAAGAAAAAAAAAAACAATAAGGAAGTCACATGACTGAAAAGCGCTGTCGACTCGCGATCATGATTTATTCATAAAAGAACATCGCGAGGAGATGGTATGAATAAAAAGGATTTACTCGAGCGAGAGTTACTTAAGGCGTATCATCTAGGCGCATCAACGGATTCATCATCCTTCCGAAATAGCTGTCTCGTATGTAGTTTAAAGCAGGAGAAAAAGAATAAGTGAGAGAGAGAAAGAGAGAGAGAGAGAGAGAGAGAGAGATGGAAATCTTCGTACATGAAAAGAATGAAGTAAGGTTGCTGTGGTTTACATTATGGAGTAATGTGCTTGTCACGTAGTCGTAACCGATATCGTTACAGACAAGTAGTACAATTACAAATGCATAAAAGTTTTGGAGATTGGTGTATTAAACTTATTAATTGGTTTTTGCCACAACGACTTTCTATTTCTTTCTTTCGATTCTGGAGTTGTTTGTTATGCTATCGTCTATATGTGGTATTGAGCCCTTAACATGTTGAAGATGAAATCAAATCCAAAAAGCGCTCATAGGCATTTCAACGTCGAGTGGTGTTACAGCATATCAGTGTAGCAGCAGGATTTTGAGATCTGGATTTCATTGAATAATGATCACACTATAATATTTCTAACTGGATAGAAATTTGTTCCTAAAATTACTAAGAATTGTAAAATGTTAACGTCATTGTTGACTTTACATTTGAATGGCATGTCTTTTCTTCTTCAGTTGCATGTGATTTAATAATTGTAGGATAAGATTTATTAACTTCGAATATCTAAAGAGTTAGGTAACACAAGCATACCCTAATTTCATAATAACCAGTATGAAGGGGAAGGGGGAGATGGTTTGCTGAAAGAAGTAATATCTCATCCTCTTACGTTCTGTTTTTTTAGATCCTCCTTTTTTGTCTTTCAAGTTGGGGGAAGGGGAGGGGGGGGGGTCGCGTGCCCTTAAACCAACCTTACAGCGAAGTGCCCCCTAACTGTTAATTTCCCATTTTCTTCGAAAATTCAGTCAATGCCTCTAATCAATAGCAGTTTAGCAGACGGAGAACGACCTAGAGGTCAACGCCACGAGCACCGGGATGAATCAAAGTCAAAATGTCACCCCCGTTCACGCAATTACGGAGACCGCATGCCAAAGGGTGAGTAATGGTTAGCGAGCACCAGACAGGGCAATTCAATTAGTATAGAGGGGTGTTCTCATTTAGTAAATACCACGTCCCCTTTTTTTCTTTTAACTCTGTTAACAGATCAATCACGACGTCGTGTATGATCGTTTGTTTTAATAGTGGAAACAAGAGATTCAAACACGGAATCCATTAAGAAAGCTAAAAAGTAAACAAACTTCTTTTATCAAAGCCAAATCAAATGTTCTGTATCGGCATGTCTGGGGTGGGGGCTGAATGGCTCAATGTAGGATTCATTTGTTTCCCTGTGGTAATTGCAATCGCTCATGGCACCTTCATGTAGGGCCGTCTAAAATAAGCTACCCTACCTTTTAATACATGTAAAGAACTCAGTTGTAGTCCATTATTGCATGGGAGGATTGGAAGGGAGGGGGGGGGGGGGGGGTACTTGTGTGTGTTTCAAATATCTACACAAAAGGGGGAGGACAAAAAATAACCACATTTTCTTAAGGCGGTAGTAGGTTATTGTTTTGTCGAAATTTTGTGTAGGGATTTAATTTCTTTAAATTATTAGTGACATAAAGCGTTGTTGTTATTAAAACATAATAGACACATAATAGATTATGTAAACGACAAAACAATTATGCTGGTTAATGCATCTCAATACCGTATAAACAGCCACAAATGCAATTATTCTCTTCCCATATCGGTCACATATCCATTAGCAGTCTTATGACAGATAGTCCATCTCAAAATGTTGAGCTTACAAGATAAAACGACGGAGGAGCTTCCAAAATATCAACAACCTAGGGCTTTTTCATCCCAAACATTTCTCAGGAGAATTTAATCGTATAAGCGATTTAATCAGTGGAAAACTCGAAATGATGAAAAGGGGAAGGGATATCAAAGGGTTACCCTAAAAGAGAATTGCTGGTGAAGTCCTACGGGAGGGCTTTATCTGCAAAGAAAAGCTATGGTTTGACATTAACAAAGGGTATGTCCACATCAGCTGTAGACAGAAGATAATGACATTTTACTTGAGGGACAACATCTTCCACGAGTCGCTAAAAATTGTGACTAGATGATTTGCGATACGACATGGGAGAATACCATGTTTGTCCTTTACTTTACGAATGTTTCAGTCTTACTTTTTTCTTCCAAAAAATGACCGATCGGTGGCTTGGAAAGACGGACCGATGAAAACGACAAACAGATAATTGCTTTCCAAATGGACGTCGGGTGACTTTTGAGACGAATCTAGCAGACTGAACTCGGTTAAACTTCAAATTGTTTGCCCTGAGGCGGAGTAATGAAATACAATCGGGAGACATTATGAAATGCAACTTGTTCCGTCGTCTGATCATATCCCTCATGTTTACAAAGCTTAATGAATAAATACAGATTGGCGCAGCGCATGAAAAAAATATGGGTAGGCAAGATTTATATTAAGGTTATCATGTAATCTCGTAATCATTGTGATGACGCAGAACACAGTCCTAAGTTGATAATATCACTAAACAAACACCGACTGCTTATGACTAATGTAGCGTAATAGCTGCCAGATAAATGTGATTTGGAGTAATACGATTGCCGAGACTTTTGAAAAATCAACTCTAGGGTAATTTCAATGCCTTGGTGTACATCCCATACATAATAGATCATGTTCGGAGTGTATAAATATTTCGTAATGTAATGTAATTGTAATGATCGCTAGTGGTGGCGATTGTGTTATAGAGTATTGCTGAAAAAGGAATGCGTAGTCCCACGTTGGCATATGTGTGTCGGGTGTTTAGATGAAACTGCATTAACATTTCACAGGTCCACACAGCCCTTTTTGTTCATACTTCACGACAACCTACTGACGATAACTTGACGCCAATTCCTCTCCAAATAATAACATTGCCATAATTTCCACTGTTTTTAAGCAAAAATCTTTCCTGAGAAATTACTGTGTCGATGCCCATGATTATAGACACGAAATTTGTTTTTCTGCCATCCCTGTAATTCTGTTACATTCTATAAATTGACAATGAATCTTCCTTTGAGAAACAAAGTCTAGAAAGAGCGAAGATTGGAAAGAACGACATGGGAGGTAATAGTCTGGTTAAAGCCTCCACTTTTGGATGTTAAATAGTTAGGACGTTGGAGGGATTATCAATGCCGTTAAGACACCTTAAAATAGATGCTAAGGAACAAAAGGTGTTAGATCAAGATGGAATAATAAAAAATGCAGGAGAAGCGAAGAACCGATGATGGAGAGAGAGAGAGAGAGAGAGAGAGAGAGTGACATAAATACGAGGATAGATGGACAGATAGAGAAAAGGTCTTTGTTGTTTCAACTCAATAAAGTCATCGAATCCATACTGCTCAAAGGATGAAGAAAATCTAGCTGAAAGTAGTGCTCTTTCGCAGAAAAGCCCCATATTGAGAGACAAGATTTGGGGTTCACAAAAAGGACGAGGTTTTCAGTTTGACTGATTATCGATTACCAGCAGCCGCTGTTGACTCCGTCATATACCTAGACAATCGAATTGCAAACCTTATTTTTTCGTGTTTCAATAGGCCCGTTTAACTGCCAAGACGAAAACAAGGAGTTAGTTTCTGTAGAAGTTCACTTCTCTCTTTGTAACATAATTAAAGCATTTAACCAACTCGGCCAGACAAGAGCACACATTAAAATTCTATCCGACGTTATCGTTTGCAAGGTGCGATAGGTTAGGAAAGACATAGAAAGGGAAACCTGAGAGGGAAGGAGCGAGAATATTTGACAATACTTCAATTCTGCAATTTATACTTTATTAGGTATGTACTAATAGTTTTACCTTATTTATTTGGTATGACATACACAATTATTATTACAAATGCAATGACCTTAAATTATGTTGTGATGAAGGGCAGACGGGCCGAATTGCTACAACGCTGATTTTCTCTGTAAAGGCAGTCATGCCCACTGAATATACTGTAGAAAATTAATGCTAAAGGAGTGCATAATGTGGAACTTCGGGAATGCTTCACTAGATGACTTCGCTGACAACTTATTTTACGGATGAGGAGATTTAGAGCAAGGAAGGCCCCGATGCGAGCTTATATTTGTATATATTTTTTTCTTTTCGCTTCAGGAGGATATGGATTAGTGGGTGACAGATTGATTGCCGTAGGGCAGGTCGCCTGACAGTCTGTGAGGTACCCTATACGCCGAAACTTTAATACGGGGGCACATCTTTTTAGAAACAGGTGGAAGCATGATGTCCGCTGCACACAAGTCGCTCATTCAGTTGCGTCATTGCATGCGCTAATCAACCTTGTAAATACGGGGGCACCGCTTCCTAAAAACGATGGAAGCATGATGTTCGCTACACACAAGGCTTTTATTCAGTTGCGTCATAAGATGCACTAATCAACCTTGTGAACACGGGGGCACCGTTTCGTAGAAACAGGTGGAAGCATGGTGTCCGCTGCACACAAGGCGATTAATTCTAAGTAATGTTTTGCTTTATTCATTTAGTATTCCCTCGTTGAATGTATGGTATCACTTTCACATGACACGGTAAAGGCCGCGCTCATCAATGACGCAGGTCTACGTCAGATAAATGATGCACCCGTGTACAACACCCATTAACACAACACAGAATACAGCACGAGCTTTTAAGCTCTTGCCCGTTTCAAAGCGGTACCTCTTTGGTACCTCCTTGCACCCCTGTGTTCTGTAAGATTCTGGAACCCTACTTCATGTTTATGTTTTGATATTTTGACCAGTAGACCGACGGTTGTAAGTTCGGCCTCTCTGATGGACTTGGCAATGAGTATCAAAACCCTAACAAAGGGCAAGAGCGCATTGGCTTGGTTTGAACCTGGGACCTCTCGGATACGAGACCGCTGCTCTACCACTAAGCCATCGCGCCTCCTCTAATCTAATTCTTATGCAAGTTGATTGGGAGCTATAAAAGCACATTCCGCAGCGCCATTGCTCGTGATATATCGTGATGCAGTACCATGGGCAACTGACTTTTAGTGGCAAAATTGAGATGCTTATATTGTTTCACTCCACTGCGGCTCATAGTCATGGATACGACTTATCGAAGAAAAATATTTGAGAGATAAAGAAATAAAAAAAAGTTTGCCAAAGAAGCAATCATCATGATCATGGGCAACTAAACTAATCTGCTAGGTAGGTCGAGGCCGTCTGTCAGTCGAAAGTAGTTATCTCAATCTTTTTCACTTCATGCGTTTTAAGTGTATCCGCCATGTCGGCGCATGTCTTTTTCCGCGAAAACATTTGGCAGTGTTAGTATCACGGACATCTGTCACACTATTATTAAAGGGAAAGTCCACCCCCAAATAAGTTTGTTTCGATAGAGGCAGAATAATAAGAAAATCAGGTGAGTGAAAGTTTGAGCAAATTCTGAATGAAAATAAGAAAGTTATGAATTATTGAAGTTGTGATCAATCAAATACAAATTGGCAACTCTGTGACTTATTATACGAGCTCTCCTTCATCTGCTTTGTGCATAATATTCCATAAAATCATGTTTTCTTCGTTATTGATGACGGAATATATATTTGTTCCTTGCAGGGGGAGTATAGAAACATATTTGCAATTATTATATTTATGGTGCATGTATGGTTGCAATTTTTCTTGAGGGAAAATGAAAATTTTAGATTTTTTTAGTACTGAGCAAATGGAAGTTGAGCTCGCATGATACGTCATAGAGTTGCCAATTTGTATTTGATTGATCACAACTTCAATAATTCATAACTTTCTTATTTTCATTCAGAATTTGCTCAAACTTTCACTCACCTGATTTTCTTATTATTCTGCCTCTATCGAAACAAACTTATTTTGGGGGTGGACTTTCCCTTTAAGAAAAAACAGAAGCGCAGAATATTGATCTGTTTTTCATGATGCCTATTATATTATTTATCAATGATATCTTCACCAACGAAGGCACGCGGCGTATCCAGAACTTATTACAAGGTGTGTGTGCGCGTGTGTGTGTGTGTGTGTGCGTGTGTGTGTGTAGGGGGGGGGGCGTACCCTAGCCCCATCCTAAGTTGGAAATGCAACAGACTGATGCACAGTTCTGTTTTTAAATCTTCTTTTGTTTTGATATTTAAAAAATGATTTTCTCCACACGATCGCACAATGTAGACGTAGACAGAGGCATATATCAACGCTGAGAAAGAAAATGAATGAGAGAGGGAGAGAGGGAGAGAGGGAAAGAGAGAAAGAGGAAGGATGGGAGAGAGAGAGAGAGAGAGAGAGATACAGACAGAGAGAGAAAGAGAGAGAGAAAGAGCGGAACGCTTTAGGGGGACATGTTCATGGTGGCACGTCGCGTGCCTCTAGACTACGCCGATGAGACAGAAAGGTAGACAAAGAGAGAAAGAGATAAGTATAAAACAGAGATAGACATAGATAGAGAAAGAAAGAGGGACGAGAGAGAGTGTGTGTGTGTGTGTGTGTGTGTGTGCGTGTGTGTGTATGTGTGGGTGAGAGAGAGAGAGAGAGCGAGAGAGAAAGAGAGTGAAATATTAATATTCCCCTTGGAAACAGGTCAGGCGAGAAATTGTCATGTTTACGTGTTACATTCAGTCTATCAAGATATCACTGTCTACGCCTCAATGTGTCAATTCCAACATTTCGGGCTGCAGTTTCAATGTAATTGGCAGATCAGTTCGAAAGGGCAGGGTCTTTTCTAGAGGGGACAAGAGGGGCGCGTTCGACTGTAGGGTGTAAACAAAGCGGCTGTCCATTTTAGGAGCGGGGGGGGGGGGGGGTGCAACGCATAATTCGCAATGTCGTCTTGAAATTAAGTACTCAGCCTATGAAAACTGAGCCAAACATACATACAAGGAAAAAAGGAAGACTGTCTACTAGGAAAAGGAGCACAGATATGCAAAAGCAAGAAGTACCTCCCCACAAATTTGGGCATGCCATTCTTGCATGAAAAGCAATGTTCTATTTAGAAAGCTGTGCATCATTTTGGAGGTCTCTGAATCCGATCATAAAGATTTCATAAAGCATTGGCCTCATCAATGTGAAACTGAGTGTTCGTCGAACCAAACATTGCATTCATGCATTGAACATCGGCATGCAGTATCCCCATGGTTAATTTACCACGAAGGGGAGATAGAGAGGGTGATAAAACAATGAGAGAGGGACAAAGGAGAGAAAGAAAAAGGAGAGAAGAAGAATAAGAAGAGAAGAAGAAGAAGAAGAAGAAGAAGAAGAAGAAGAAGAAGAAGAAGAAGAGAAGAAGCAGAAGTAGAAACCGTAATAGTAGTCTGGTAGTAGTAGTAGTAGTAGTAGTAGTAGTAGTAGTAGTAGTTGATGTAGTTTTACTAGTAATAGTAGTAGCAGCAGCATTATTAGAAGTAGTACCATCCGTCAGTAGTACTAGTAGTAGTACCAGCACTAGCAGTAAAAAATCCAATATTTCGAAAGTATAATTAAGGAGCCTCCAAAATGAACTAGATTATCCAATTTGTTATGATATCCTTGACTGCTTTTTATCTCCTCTCTTAAAAAAGTTTCTTGACTGATTAGTTTTTAAGAGATGGAAAGGGAAATTCCCTTAAAAAAAAAGAGAGAAAAACTAGCATATACGAAACATTGCGAAATGCTAAACGAGGCATGTAAACTGATGTTGGGCTATTTTTCTTTCTCAAAAACATGTCAAAATAGACAAGTGCGACGAGGCGCATAATCGTGATATTCGCATCGTTGAGTTGTATATAACTTGCTACCTGTGTTTTGAAGACAAGATAAACAGAATGAAAAGTAACAATCTATTCAGACTTCTAAATTATCCCCTAAGGAATAAATACGAACAGAGGGAGCAGGACTAAAAATTAATGACGAAGAGAAACAAAAATAAAATATCTATGGGCAAAAATAAAAGAAAAGGAAGAAACAGTACATGAGAGAGTAAAAAGTTAACGAGACAAAGAGAAACATCAAGAAAGTTGCTACTGCTGACGATGATGACAAAAAAGATGAGGAAGAGGGGACGAAACAGGAGGAGAATGATTTAAAACAGAGGGGGGCAAAATAAAATGGATTCAAACACCAGAGATGTGATGAAACTACATAACCAAATGGCCTGATTAAAACCAAAATACACAGAGAGATCCGGCAAAACCAATGTTGTTTTCTCTAGCTCAATTACACCGGTCAGAGAATTCGTCCCACTTTAATCGATGTGACGAGTTTAACACGACTACCAATAACTGAGCTGCCACAGTAGTTTCTCAGCACTTATACGAGAGATCTTCAAAGATACTGGGAGCCGAACGCCCAATTGATTTCTCCTTCTAAATTGATATTAATGTGTGACAGCCTCTGGGGCTGGAACTCTATTTTTGCAATCCGATCGCATCAACGGAACAATTTATATCCCTGGTTGTCTCACGTTAGATCTAATCTCTCATCTTTAATGGAGTTCGGGTTAGTTAATGTTCCGGTGTATGTACGTAGCATTACTTACAAAAGCAACGTAGGCTTCAAAGAAGAGCAACATTTTTTTTAAATTGAACATATCAAGTCATGTTAGGGCAAAGATGATTTGTCTTTACACCTGCAAATGAAAAGTATTTTATGCTGGAATTTCATCACCCGACCTCATTAACACAAAACAGTTTAAATATATTTATAGCAATATACCACATCTTTGACCCCGACATTTTAAATGCTTTCCTGTGGTATAAGGCTATTTTTGCGGCATGCTGAGAAGAGGAAGAGGACGAGATGGGAAAAAGAAGGAACCAGAGAGAGAAAGAGAAAGAAAGAGAAAGAGAAGAGAGAGAGAGAGAGAGAGAGAGAGAGAGGTTTTTTTTTGGGGGGGGGGGAGGAGAAGAGAGAGAGCTATGTAGAAAAGAGAGAGAGAGAGATACAAATAATATGGAGGGAGAGAAAGAGAAATTTATGCTACGGTCACAAAGGTTCGTACGAACGATAATTTCGTATGAATCTCCCTGTCTTTTACATTGTCTACCCGAATTTCCTTTGGCTGAAAAAATCGTTCGTACGGCGTTCGTAGCAGTTCGTAATGGCATTTGTGACCGAGGCTTAAGGGAGAAAGGTGAAAATGAATAACCAGACAGAGAGCTAAAAAGAAGACAAATACAGAAATAGAGAGAGAGAGAGAGAGAGAGAGAGAGAGAGAGAGGGAGAGAGAGAGAGAGATAGAGGGAAAGAAAAAGAGATAGATACGGAAATATTCAGAAGTGAGAGAGAGATCGCCTCTCCTTAGAGTGACTGTCTCGAGTCGAGAGTCCTTGCTTGTTGATTAAACTGTCATTCAGCGGTGGGCCGGGAGGACAAGCGTGAAATCTAACAGTCGAGAGTAAAGCGAGAGTTTGAATGGACGGTCATCGAAACCGCTGATGACAGGGGCTGATGACAAGGCCAGGGGGGCTGCACCGGGACGTGACAAGAGTGAAATCACCCAAGATGATGGGGACATGGTGCAGGATCAGTCGCATTAGGGTTAACAAAAAAGGGTGGGGTTTCGGTTATGATTAGTGCAGCGATGTAATACTAGTGAGGAAGATGATGGGTCATTTATCTGATACACGCGTCAAAGAATGTCAAAAGGTTGTAGAAACAAAGAGAGGATTACTGATAGGTATCAATGTAATTGAGGATGGAGTAAGCGAGGGCGAGAGAGAGATCCACATATCGTTCGCTGTGGACTCACAACTACCATGGTTTACATAGGAAATATGCTGAAAGATGGAAGGATTTAATTATTATTATTTGTTTTGGAAGGGGGGGGGGGCGTTACATTTCAATCAAGAGTCACGCGATTGGATTCATAAAGATAATTATTAAAAAAAACACGACGGCCGTATCGTATACAATCAAAAATGGCGGGGCAGTTAAAAAAAACACTCTTAAAGCCCTTGAAAGCCAAAGTCTTAATAGTAATAACAATTATTAGGAACAAAGCATTATCATGATCAAAGGACTGCGCATGAAGCGGACAAAGGCGGCATGGTTGAAAGGACATGCCGCGTGTTGCAAAATTCAGATTGATCCCCCTTAAGTAGGTAGATTGAAGGTCGATGCATAACGGCGAAGTTGTAAGCATGCGAACGATCTTTGGTAGATGTAGAACTACTACTCGGTGACACAACATTCCATTATAGGTGGAAATTTAGGGGTTTTACCATGTTGATTCCGCGACGATTACTCTTAAAGGGACTCAGTAACATTACCTCAGATTCTGAAACAAAATCTTGGATTTAGCTCATGCTGCAATCATAATTATAAACCTAAAGGTCAGTCAGGAATCTCTTGACTTTTATAAGCCGATCGCCTGTCTGATTATCAAGATATTTATGATTGGAAATTGATATGTCAAAGCCATTGGATTTTTATGACACTACAGCCTATTTGGAAAAATGAGTATGGTAAACCAGTCACTCAAAGATTTTTTTTATTTTTTGATCTTTTTGAAGCGCAATTTGGTGTAGGGCTTCAATGTAACAACATATCACAGACACTGATGACACGTAGGGCCCTGCATCTCAGATTTAACGATGCCTGTAACCTGTAAAACAAACCGCAACCCCGAACCCCCAAATTCTATTTTTCGACGAAATACAGCCGAGAGCATCGTGTCGCAAGATCGATAATTGTCGGAGCTTCGAACCCCGAACTTTATAATTAAGACGGTAGTTAGATGAGAAGTAATAAAAGACGTGTAATTTAGTTTTCAAATAAATAACTTATATCTAAAGGTAATGGTCGTGCCATTAACAGAATAGATATTCTTATGTTGGAAACGTTCGGAGTGCTGTTAAGAGTAGTATATTAAAGTGATTGCACTTAGCTGGTTAGCTGGTTAATTTATTGTACCGGATGTAAACAATGCACGACAACTTTATATTGAAAATTTATCTAAATATACAAGATTAATTTGTTTGGCAAACGGAACATTTTTTACCCACAAGTTTAATTTTTACACGGAAATGACCGATGTTGTATTATATATAGTTTTATACCACATTTATTTAAAGCGAATATATATCTTTAACTGAGACGACGAAATTGTTCTGCTTTATGCCTCAAACTCTGATATATGACCAAGGCTCAAATTAATTTTTTGCCCACGGGGGCTCTTAAAAAAAAAAAAGCCCCCGTGAGCCTCCTCACGGGGGCTCTCTCACGTGCGCGTTCGCCTCGAGCTCCAGCAGATATGGGGCGGCAGCGTGAATACGTACCGGTCCTAACTGCGCAGTATAGCCATTGCAGACGGCCGCACTGCACTGCGAGCTTCCGTTGTTTGTATCGGTAATACTCATATAGATGGGATATATACCGTCATCCTCCGGCGAATAAGCGTAAATTTCTTTACAATAATGGCGGCCTTTGCTCTCTAGACACCGACAAATTCGAGCGAGAAATCTTGCACTCTAATCTAAGTTCCATGTCATTGGTTTAAGGTTTGAAAATTGACACTCAATATTGTGTTAAAGTTATAACAGAAAAGATAATCTTTATTTTATAATTCCACGGGGGCGATTTTTAATTTTGCAATCGCCCCCGTGAGCAACCTGACGGAGGCGATTATGTAGCTCACGGGGGCAAATCGCCCATCGCCCCCGTGTATTTTGAGCACTAATATGACTCTATAACGATAGTAATAACACTGATATTATAGAAGTACGCTTAGCAATAAATAATCCTTTCCACGTTTATGACATGTTCCCGCGGTCATAACATTTCTTTACCTGAACATTCATTCGCTGCACTGAAAAAAAGCATATTGTGACGTCACCGGATGAGTTTGTTTTTAATTTCAAATATTGTATGTCCTTCATCAGGACCACGATGGAAAACAGTCAGTGTTTAAAAAAAGAAATACATGAATAAATAAATATGTCTGCTACATGCTAGAGCTAACTAACTTTGAATCAATAATCTCTTAATCAATACTCGTAAATTATTCAAGAAAGGAAGAGAGAAAGAGTTTCCACATTGTAAGTAAAACATTGAAACAGAAATAGCGATTTACGTTAACACACTTGTAAACAGGTTATTCCGGACTCACTGAAAATAGCCTATTATGACGTCACCGGATGAGTGTTTTGGCAAAAGGTCAATCGATAGCAATGAGATAACGGTTTTTGCTCATTTTGCGACGGATAATCCGTTAACCCATGTCCATTTCGCCTCCAGTAAAATCGATATTTCTTCATGTATACCTTGAATAAAAAAACAAGGAACATCTAAAGTGCTGAGATTCATGTCTAAATCCTATGCAAAATATTGCCAATAAAGCTTGTGGTGATGATCGAATTTTCCCCACCACATCTTTTTCTAGTTTGAGACTGGAAAAGACAGCCACAAAATAAACGAGGCATAAAGAGAGAGAGAGAGAGAGAGAAAGAGAGAGAGAGAGAGAGAAACAAGAAGATTGGGGGTAATAAATGGACGAAATGAAAAACAATTCCCCTTGATGATTGGATCGGATTATTCAGTCTCGAGTCTGAATGAGATGGCCTACATCGTACTCCTTTTGTGGAGAGAACGTTTGATTCACGAAAACCAATCATGTAAACCATATTTTTTGTAATCAAATCCAAGTGATAATCCGTGGCACAGCTTTCAGGTAGTTCAGTTGATAAAAAGCTCTTCTCAAGAATTATTAAGATTTATTGCAGTTCGAAATACATAGAGTTTCTATGAGTTAGCTAGCCATTGGAACCTATGATAGTGGTGCGTGGTACTTGCGAATATAATAAGACATGTATCTGAAGAAGAAAAAGAAGAAGAAGAAGAAGAAGTAGAAGAAGAAGAAGATGAAGAAGAAGAAGAAGCTAAAGAAGAAGAAGAAGAAGAAGAAGAAGAAGATGATGATGAAGAAGAAGAAGAATAAACAAGAACACGAAAAGAAGAAAAAGAAGAAAAACAAAAATATTCTTATTCTGGATAAATGCAAACTAGTACTATAAAAAGGTCAGGCATCGTTTTTGCCTCCCTAAAAGTGTCACTTTGAGCAGGTTTGACTGATTGTGTTGTTATTTCTTTATGGAACCTGCGTGGGTTGATAAGTGATATCAACTAGGTTCAAAATGCAATTGATATTACCATAGGTCTTTTCAGGTCCATGGCCTTATCCTAAGAAAAGAAGAATTCAAAGAAGAAAGATTTTCTTAAATTCTGCAAAGTTTCTTTCCGAAAAATAAGGATTCCCCCCTGAAAGGTCAAGCAATCCTACCGACAGGCCCACGTTCGATCGATCCCAGACCGTACAAAGAACGCGTATTACCAAAATAGCGAGGAGGCGGTTCGGGGTCAGTTGGGAGTCGGTAAGAAGTCGATTTTCTGGTCTGACCGGTACCTCGATCACATCAACGAGACCAATATCAAACCGACAACAGACCAATAAAAGAATGGCTAAGGATTGGTCGGTTTGGAGTCGGCTTTGCGGTGTGACCGAGGCATAAACAACTGTGGTAATTGAATGATTGATAAGTCAAGAACCCAACTCTTGGCTTGGGGGTGAAATCTGTATAATCTGGAGCTAAACAAAGATTTATTAAGGAACTGGTGAGAGGTAATATACCAGCCGGATATTCACGCCACGGATTGCAGTTGCGTAGCACATCCGAGCGCAGTAAGTAATAGATTGCCGTATTACTGTTGAATTTCCGACCCCTTGGTTCCTTGGCATTTCCACTGATGCTTTTTAAATGGCCCGTTTCCGTAAACATTTGCTCTGGATCTGATTGACAGAAATTCTTCCCAATGTTGAGCGGACCAGTCACATACTAATGATAATAAATCTACGAACGCATTCGGTCTATGTATAGAAGATAGTGGAGATTAGTAATTCCTACCAATCTATGTTAATGCACCCCCCCCCCCGCAGCACGGATATTCCAATATTTAATTTGTTTTATATTTATTGCAAATGTTTATATTTGGCCGGCCCTTATGAGTAAATCGGTCCACTTCAATCTGTAAACATGAACGACGTGGAGAAGTTGTACCAATGGAAAAGCTTCATAATGAAGCCATGGTCATGATGATGAGAATCAATTTTGGGAAAAAGGTTTAGTCTCGGTCTCCTCGGTCTGGTCTCGGTCTCCTCGGTTCGGTAACGGACTCCCGGTTGGTAACGGACTCCTTGGTTTGGTTTCGTTCCCCTCGGTTTGGTTTCGGGCTCCTCGGTTTGGTTTCGGTCATCTCGGGTTGACTGGGGTCACACAAATGTTGTAAAAAAAACATCTACAGACTCTGCTTTTAAATTCCTGCTGGCACTGATTTGTATTTCTATCAAAAGAGAACACTTTCGTCGAAATCTGTGCCAGTCATCTGTTAGGCCATATTTGATTCAGCCATTCAATCAACCCGTTCGTGCCATTGATGTAACCACTTTACTGTAAACCCTATAAATAAAACTCCTGAAATAAAGTAGTTCCACGGTTCTACTTTCTAAGTCCATCGCCTGGAATGCATTCCATCCATCATGTCGATATACAAAAAGGAATACAAATGATTATCCCACTCTTTTAAAAGGCAAGTTTAATAAATACAATTTCATGCATGGATTCATTTCTCGAAGAAGTCGTGTTTCTTGTTATTGCTGCCACGACATTTAAAATGTGCCATCTCTATTCTTTTGCTTAAAAGGAGAACATTATTTTCTTCCGCTTTGGGCTAGACGGGCAAGTAATTATTTTTCTTTATACAGTGTTAAGCGCCCTCTTGTCTCTCATCACTAGATATTGTCTGAACATATTCGCCTTTTAAAGAGCTGAGCACCATTTCACAAAGCTTGTCATCAGTGACAAATGACAGTTTTTGTTATAAGCTAGTGAAATCCTTGCTTCTGATTGGTTATCAGCAGATTTGTCACTGATTTTTGTAATTTGTCATTGAAAAAAGGCTTTGTGAAACAGGTCCCAAGATGAGTTCTGGTAAAGATTTTTTTTTCTTTTAAGGTGAGGTTTCTTTTAATGTTTCTTGAAAATGCATTTCCCATAAAATGCTCTCGTGATAAGAAAAAGTATCTGCAAAGTTTAGTGCAATTTTGTGTTGGTAGTCCCATATACCCATTTCTATGTGCAGTGCATGTGGACAACTTCCTTTTTCTTTATTTTGGTATTAATCCAAAACTTCACAGTAGACCTAAATTCGCATGAATTACATACCACCATTTCCAAATTGCTCCAATACACAGTGAAACCTGTCTACAAAGTCCATGCAAGGGAGCTTTATAGGCTGGTGCTCTTTACGCACAGGTTTCTTTGTTCCATGTTTCAATGAGAAACCATTTTCGAGCAAAACAAAAAATGTGGTCTGTGTAGACAAGTGGTTTTTCTATAAAAGTTGGTTACTACAGGAGGTTTGACTCTAGTTTCTTTCACAATGTAATCGCACGACTCAACTTTTGTCTGACTCTTCAAAGTAAACCTCTCCCCCCCCCCCCTCTTTCCCCTTTATCTTTTCCCTCTCTATCTCTGTCTGTCTACCTCTCCCTTATCTCTCTCTCTCTCTTTCCCTCTATCTCTCTTTCTCTCTATATCTCTATTTTCTATATTCAATAACCCCGGACGATATTTTCTGCAAGCACGCCGTTTTTAAACACGATGCATTCCAGCAAGAACCCTACTACCCTATATAGTCAGCCGGCAATCAGCACTTCTGATGAATTCACTCAAGGCACCTTTCCCCTGAGATCCTCCTCGAGTAAGAACTAGACCGATTTAAAAAGTACCCTTTTCCCTCTGGGCACATCTGTCTTTTCAGCCATTTACCTGTGTTTTGATCCGCTAACAATATATTTAGCCGGATAATATATCAGGCTTGGTAATCAATAGAGAGCCACCGTAACACAAGGCCTGTTTTCATCAGACCGAAGTTACAAAATAACCCCATATTTTTAGACCAGATATGTGTTGCCCTATTTTGAATACGAAGGCATTTTAAGGGCGAAAAGTTGTCAAGAGACATTTCTACTTCCAAACTGACTAAGATTGGGAGACCTTACCTTAAAAGAAGAAAAACAATCTTATACTTTACTTGCCCGTCTAGCCCGAAGCGGAAGAAAAATGATGTTCTCATTTTAAGCAAAAGAATAAAAATGGCACATTCTGAATGTCATGGCAGCAAAAAGGAGTACACTACTTCTGCGAAAAATTAATCACGTGAAATTGTATATTCATCAAACTTGCCTCTTAAAAATTTGGGAGAATCATTTGTATTCTGACATGATGGATGTAAGGCATTTCAGGCGATGGACTTTGAAAGTAGAACCGTGGAACTACTTTATTTTCCCGAAGCTCGAAATTGCGTTTCCACCAGACCGATACGCTCATCACAAACTACCTCGGACAAGCGCTAATTAGCCTGCTATTTCCTAAATAGCGGGCGTTTTTGGAAACAAGACCAAGATTTTTCGGCATATTTTCTCGACCAAATATCCCGCTAAATCCAACTGCGGGCCTATGAAGGCGCAAATGAGCTGGCTAACAAGAGATGGGCTAGTTAAAATAGCGGGTTATTCTATAACTTCTTCGGTCTGATGAAAACAGGCCTACAGACAGGCAATGTAGGTCCGTGGCATATGGGTACAAGGTGTGCCTCAGTTGTGGGATTTAAATCGATGCTGCTTGCCTAGTTGTAGCGTTTTGTCGATATTTTTATATGGGTAATGGGGGTATTTTGATTAGGAAAAGCGACTAGAAACAGGTAAGATATTAAACACATTAGAGAGAGAGAGAGAGAGAGAGAGAGAAAGATAGAGAGAGAAAGAGAGAGAGAGAGAGAGAGAGAGAGAGAGAGAGAAAGGGGGAAGGGGCACATAGAAATAGAGAGGGGTTATCGAGGCTGGGGAAATAGAGCAAGCAGAACAGATAATATGAGGGCAATAGATTAAATGTAGAAAAAAAGTAAGAATTATTGGTAGGGAGAATAGGCAATTTCAAAGATAACCGTGACGACAAGTTGAAAAGAAAATCTAGATGTCTGATGATCCGTACATACGTTTTAGAAAACAAAGCATAATCTATCAAACGCTTTTGGCACAAAATGTAAAGGCCTTCAGGTTAAGCGATGAGCCAAGAAAAACAAGAAAATTGAGCAAAAGCCCTATGACCGCCTTTCACTACACGTGGTCCCAAATATGCAAAATTAAGTTGGCTTTTTCAGGAAATGTGGTCTACGAAACGGTTTTCGTTAATACTTTTTTTTTTTTATATATCTACTATAGGTTTGACAGTTTAAAATCATTTGAGGAAAGTTTTTCTCAAAGGAAACATTTATTACCGGAACTAAATCTTTAAATGACAGAAGAAAATCATTGAAAGAGAAAAAATGATCGAAAGAAAACGGGGAAGAATTGAAGATTATCAGATTTTAAAGAATATCATCCCTCTACATTAAACGTCAATAGCTTTCCTTCATTTAAAATGTTTTCTCACTAGTGTATTTCTTTTAAAAACAACTTGTTACTATACGAGTTTCGAATACATTTCATCTCGTCTAAACTGCCTGTTAGTTTGAGTAATATGTGGATTTCCTGCGGTTTTCAATCATTCTGATTACAAAACCTGCATCAATAATTTCATCACCTTTATAATATTCCTGGAAATATGACCTAGATTTGTTTCAAAGGATTATACAGAATACAACGTCATACCGCTGGTAAGTTATTTAGAAAAAGACCTACTTACGTAAACTTATTGGCGTTTTAAGCAGGTTTAAGATGAATTTACATTCGCGGTTTTTCTGCGGCTTGCAAGAATTCTTATTACAAAATCCTCGGCATTATATTTTTCATTGTATTTAGACTGCCGGGAGGAGAAAATGCCCTAGATCTATTTAAAGAAGTGTGCGTAAACTGATTAATCGGGTTTCTTGACGGCAAGAAATCGAAGAAGTCTGGAACAGCATGCGTAATGGTTTTCTTCTCCTTTCTTTCTTTCTTGGTACGCGATATCAGGGAGCTGTGACGACGTGGATCGATATACCGCTAGAGTGGACGCCCCCGATGGATGGCTTGCGGAGAAACCACCTAGGCACGTTAGCGCGCTGAGTCCTTGAATAGGAAACCCACTGGTAAAGGGAAATAGGCCAATGCAACCGCCATCTTTACGCTACTTGAGAATAAATGGGGGAAGTTGTCCGATGTTCTTGAGAGCTATCGACAGCACTGTAAGCTCAGTGGTCGGGCTGGGTGGGCGCGGAAGCGTAAGGGTTTATGTAAAGTTGAGTAGCGGTCATGCGATTGCATTGCGAAACACCCTCCCTGCGGAGCCATGGAAAAGGTCGATTATGCAGTACATAGTAATTAGTGTTAACTGTAAGGTCACTTTTGGAATGATCGAAATGTTTAGTAAGTGACTCAATCGGACTAAAAACCAGATGCGCTGCTCGGAGAAATGGGTATATGGGACTGTATACACATTTAACAGGGACGTGTTAAGCTTACTATTTACGTAACTTCATGCTTCGTTTAACAATTTAATGTTTCCGCACCAGGAATACCATTTAAAAAAAATTGTTAAGCAGCAGAAGTTTGACATTAGAACGTTGTTTAGAAGTTTGTAAACCTTTGCTTTAATCGATTTAATCGATAGCAGGGACGTGTTAAGCTTACTATTTACGTAACTTCATGCTTCGTTTAACAATTTAATGTTTCCGCACTAGGAAATCCATTTCAAAAACATTTATTAGAAATTAGCATTGACTGACGAAGTTTGACATTAGAACGTTGTTTAGAAGTTTGTAAGCCTTTGCTTTAATCGATTACTGGCATATATGTTTTGGTCATATGTTGATAATAAGAACTGAACTCACCGAATTTACGTGATCAAACCCATGTAGAATTGTATAAAAAGTGTGTGCTACTACTGCAATAGTATGCTATAATTTACAAGCCCTTGCTAGGGGTATTTCTAGGATTTTGTAGAAAAAAAGAGAGATGGCAAACAAAAATTAAAACATTATTGACAAGCAAAAAAAAAATGAGGGGGGGGGGGTGGGATGGGGCTACAGTTCACAATAATAGGTTACTCCCCATCCGCTTTCTATGACTAATTGCTTTTTTAGTTTCAGTGACACCTCATTTCATTGGCTTTGCAACTATGCAGATCTTCTCTCGTTTGTTCTTGGGTCGCCTCAAGCTTCGATTTTCCAGAACTTTTAAAATAAAATTATTCATTAAGAAATACAAGGTAGGTATTAAAAATAAAAGTTGTGATTATTAAATGAATAAACCAAATTTTATTGTGATTTAACCATCTTCTCCTCTTCTCGAAAATCTCTTCACAATATCCGACTTTAAAAAAAAAATCTTATGGCTTCATTCGGCATACTTGCTTTTGATCTGGCATAATGGGATTTTGTCATTTAACAAACAGACAATACAGAAATTAATATGTAAGTATATTAATGAGAAAAGCGAACGGAATAGGACAATTAAGAAGTAAAATAAGAAATAAAAAGAAACACTAACTACCACGCGTTGCCAACTTGTCATCATTCGCATAAGACGTCCAAGTAGGGATTATGTGACATTTAATTTCCCCCTTGATACGTGCCGATCAATTTATGAAATTGCAAAAATACATTGAGATGTCCAAATGCAATTTTCCAAATGGATCGCAGCTACTGAAAAGGGATGTTGTACAGGCCAAGACGTATAATCGTCTTGATTGCCATCGGGCAAAGTGAAAATAAAAAGGAAAAGAAAGAGAATAAGATTACGAAACTAAGTTTCTTGTATCGATGATGTTTAAACAAATACTATGATGAACCATGACAAAGAAAGAAAACAAAAATATCCGATCTAATGGAGAATATGTCATAAGGATTACAGCCACTATGATATGTGGTAGACGATTATTTTCTCAAAGGAGTTTTAATGCATTTAAATGCTAATGGAATTGCAACTCGTCCATTCATTAATTCATTAAATTGAGTCATGTATGGTGCACAAGAGATATAATACTGTCGATGAAATTACACAGTTTAATAAGTTTTGCAATCGTAAAAGGTCATATATGTACTTGATTTATAACTAACGACCATGTGCCTTATATAATGCTGTTGGAAATGGAAACGCATTACCAATATCAGGCAGGAATACTGGTTATCGTGTGCCATAAGTGCTACATAAAACCGTCATATACTCTGGACTTATAACATTTAATTACTTTCCTGCAAAGAGATATTGGTCATAAAGGAAAAATATGCCAACCGAAATTAAAAATAGGAATGGGGATAAATCGGATCAAGAAAGAAATAAAGCAATAATTAAAGCTAGAAAACCACGGGAAAATGTGAAGGGGTAGGCGGAAAATGAGAATAGGACATGCAGAAGATATCCGTCGCACAAAAGCGCTTTCAAGGCTCTACAAGCTATTACGCCACGGTTAAATTCTAAATTCGTCACCGCAAATACCACTTCTAAGCAATTTTCGTCAAACCAAGGTTACAACCCGCGTTTAAAATATAGCTGGCTTCCTCCGCAACCTCTGCAAAGAGCAAATCAAATTTTGTGCCACTTTATTTCACGAGCCGGAAATATGAATGGATTTTTGTTTTTGTGGTCACGGATAGCGAAGGTGGATTACAGTTAGAAGGAGACAAAGATTGTCGCATCTGTAGATACTAGGCCGATATATTGAAGAGAGAAGAATACCATAACATAAAACAATTTTGTATGGATGGGGGGGGGGGGGTGGATGGTGCAAGGGTTATTATCATCAGCAGCCGGCTAGAAGGCCATTACTGCCATTGTCAAGAAAGAACTCTTACGCCGTTCTTGCAGGTAGTCGACGATATGAGATTAAAGACGAAAATGATGCGAGTGCCTGAAGCGCGAGAGTAAAAAAAGTTCCAACTGCGATATTAAAGCGTATATTTCGAGGGGGCGGAAGACAGAAAGCCTTTTTGCGAAGAATTCAGAAAGACAAAACATCCAGAAAGAAATGAAACGTATAGCAAGTGGATCATTTTTCGTGCCGATCGCCACCGTGTCTGAGACGAATCTGAAGTCTATCCTCGTATATAGCTGAAGAAAAGTGAGAGAAAGAAAAAGCTACACCCTCCGTCTCTGGAATCATCATCAGTAGAGGAACATGGACACCACGATGCCCGCAGCTGACGCTGGTGGATTACCAAGAAAGACAGAGAGATATAATTAAAGAGCCGACGGATTGAACACTCCCGAGGAGAAATTACCGATTAGAAAATGAAACGGACTGAACCTCTCTTTTTAATCTTTTCCTCGAGTTTGTATAATACTACATTGTCAACTTGTAGAGAATGTTGTTGATTAGAAACTCAAAAGTGAGAGCGTTTCATGAGAAGATTGAAACGAAAGTGTTTAGGAAAAAAGCCTGGAGAAAATCGAATATCTATATGTTACGTAGCATTGGCGCCGAAAAACTTTATAAACTCAAAGTAACGGTTCATTGACACATGGTATCATGATAACAAGTAAAGTTTACATGTTATGAAATTCTTAAAAGTGATTTTCAAATAAGAGTTATCAATATTAAGGGGCAGGAACCAATGAATAAAGAGAATGAATATAGATATGGAAAATGAAATAAATATGAATATGAATATCATTTGAGGAATATTGAATATTTCATAAATAATTATTTGACCTATACAGTCAATTACAAAATTTCCGAGTTTCGGCAGTTTTTTCATTTTTCTTGCAATTTCTATTCATCGTTTATCATCTCGGTCTGTGAATATTTCCCCCTTTTATTTCCTAACTGGTATGATCAGCTTACAAGGGTTACGCCATCGAACAAAAATGATACTCGCAATTTAACCTTCTACTCGAATCGGTAACGTTTGTAGCCCGGAGACAATACAGGCGGGGTACTTTTGTGCACCCTTTCGCTCTCGATTGCACCCTCTCGACTCTGGATGGTCCTCGTGTAAGAGGCGAGTCCAGGTTTTAAGTTACACCTTGGGGCGAGGTAATGTAAAGAGGTGAATTTTTCCTTCACGAACTAAAACATGCTCTTAGCCAATTCCTGACGAGATTCCACCAAATTGGAGTGCACACTTAGAATATCTTGAGAGTCGGGAATTAAGGCAGGACCAATTCCATTTGTACCCCTCATGCGATACGCAAATGAATGATTAATTGCTATGGTCTAGATACGTGAATTTCATCGTGTATTTTGTCACATCATCCTCAATGTAAGTCATTCTTATAAAAGGAAATCTTACTAGCGGCGTTGCTTTAGCATTTTGAAAAGTGCGTCGGGTTGGAGGGGGGGGGGGCGGATTGTATTACCCACAAGTTAGCCTAAGATTTTCATGAGGAAGAAAAGGGGAAAACGTAAGCAAACCAAACTTTCAATGCTTAATTTTGTGGACACAGTTAGTGATTTGCCGGAATAATTATTTGAATTTGGTATTTAAGGGGATGAGTCTTTGTGGAACCGTGGCACGCCCTCTATAGCAACCCCCTGTATCGTAACCTAGTGGACAGTTGCTAAAATCGATTTTGATATATCATTATTGATTTACCAATAGAAGCCATTGGACTAGGCGTTGTGGCGTGCGCCTGTAATCCAGCTAAAAAGTGGAAGTTACAAACTGATTCAGACGAGGACGCAGGTTCGAAACTGAGTCACGTCTTTCGGATGGTGACGTTTAAAGGTCGGTCCCAGACGTAAATAATCATATCTGATTGATACACGTCTGTAAAAACCCAATACACACACACACACACACACACACACACACACTCTGCACAAAGCGCAAATTGATTTGCAATCACTTTCTTTGAAACCCGATCTGATTTACTTTCCTAGGGCAACAGCAGGTGTTTTTATGTGGATGTGGGTGTGGGTGTGGGTGAGTGTGCACGAACTGATGTCTTATAAATAAGAAATGAGGCGAAAGCTCAGGACACCTGTTAGCCAGTCTCGAACTAATTAATATCAAAGTACTGGAGGCCAGCGGTCGTGTTCCAAGAGAGAAAAAAAAATGTGTGTTTAAGGTTGTGTGTGCACGGTGATTTTGGGAGAAAGATAAAAAGAGAGTTAGTGAAAGATAAAAACAAGAAAAGGAAAGAAAGAGAGAGAGAGAGAGAGAGGGAGAGAGAGAGAGAGATAGAGAAAGAGAGAGAGAATACACCAGGGGAGAGACAGACAAAGAGAGGTGGAGAGAGAGTGAGGAAGAGGAAGATAGAGAGAGAGAGAGAGAAAGAGAGAGAGAGAGAGAGAGAGAGAGAGAGAGAGAGAGAATATGCAGACAGAAAGAGACAGACGTTGAAAAGAAAGAAGAGACAAAATGAAAATGAGACATGTATCTCGGCCTTCTGACAATTTACTTTGAACTGTCCCCTTTGGTGAGGAAAACTCTCATTTGTTTTAATTATTAGGGTTGAGGGCAGCAAAACTTGAAGATAACAACTACTAGTAACAGGGGGGGGGGGTAGGTATTAAGGGAAAACTTCTAAATATAACAAGCAAAATGCAAAATAGACAGACGAAATTCAGGGAGACCTCCCTTGATGTCCTGAGAATGAGATTAATAATTCCTTGTTTACCTAATAATTCAAACACCCTTGCAGCAAAGTAGAATCCATATATTTATTAGCTGCTGCATGATTTCTCCAGGTTTTGTTCGGAAGGAAAGAAATTTGCTACTTTGCGGGGGTAAATTAATCCTGCTATTACTTGGGTCAATCAAGCTTATTGTGATCCATGCCGACAAAGGCTCACTTTCTAACTCATGCAATTTGTATTCATTGGTCATCGTCCCTCGCGCAGATAGAGATAATTTTTGCTTTATGGTATCATGAAGAATGGAGGAAATTAAAGCAAATTGCTTAAAATACCAAAGGTGTAATGCAGGTTATTGTGTTTTTTTTTCACGACCATGACATGACATAGTTTAGAGAACGGCCTTCTAAACCAATGTTTTAGATATTTCGATTTTTTTCTATAACTCTTTTGAATAATACTCGTAAGCACTGGTAAATAACATCAAAATTACTGACTAATTTATTTTGCATTGAATCGTTTGCAGACGACAACATATTTGTGTTAATCATTGTTGATTTACCGAACCAAACACCCACTTTTTGATAATTTTCTGTCCAACATTCAGTATGTAAGTTCCTCTCTACTACCTCTACCGAAACCTACTTAAAATCTACTATCCATGTATGCTCTGTGTAGATCCAAACTATTTCTATTGATTTTTGTCGAGTACAGTACTTGAGATCCGCACATTGGCGGGATCCTCGTGGGGGAAAGGCGGAAAACCCAAAACGAGGCAGATGATATGAATTTCCATAATTTTTGTCCTATTCCCCGTTGAAAAGCTGACAGGTTAATCACGCCCCAAGGCCAGGAGAATCTCAAAGCACCCTCTTTCAAGGATAAAGAAATAGTATCTGCGAAAATAACCCTTAGTCTATCTCTGTACAGATCAAAAAGGCATTTAGGACAAAGTGATGAGAAGGGTGGTTATTCATGACTTTTGTGAGCGGTTTCGTTATAAATCCGCTGAATAATACCCCCTTGCTTGTGCGCTGATTTATATGTTGTGCAAAGAAAAATATGACTGTAAATTATAATAATTTCTGGGCATTTGATCCTACTTTTCATCAAATAAGCTGTCTTTATGTGGGTTAATCATGCTTCTTCTCTTCCTCTCCTTCTTCATCTTCTCTTCATTCACAATGCTTTTCCAACCTCCTACTAGATTTTCTCGAATAGCTTTGCTAGAACCTTTGTAATGTATAGATACTTGTTTGTGACATATTACCTCTTTTCATTGTTTTATTTCTTTGAAAACCATGATATTTACTATATATTACCTGTGATCAAAATTGTATTTATATATCATTTATTTATTCATAATTTATTTATACATTTATTCATTTGATATATACATGTATTTATTTATATAGTTATTTTTATATTGTATTGATGGATTGAGAGATTATTTGTTTGATTGATCTATGTATTAATCAATTTATGTATTTATTCGTTTATACATTTATTAATTTCGTTAGTTTCTATATAGTTGGGAGCAGTCTCATGTAATTCAGTCGTAATATTATGTCAACAATATTTGTATTGGACTTTTTCTCTCTTATTGTAAACTACTTAAACTTTCAATCTTTCATTGCTGAACTTTCTAAAATGCCAAACCTCCCACATGATCAAAGCCATGTTTTACCCAACCCTTATCGTAATTCGTCTTACTTTGCCTTTATGTTGGTTTAACCCGCCTTTGTGCTTTTACAAATTGCCATAGAAACCGCTGCCTTGAACGCATCCAAAGCTAAAGCTTTCACTCACACTTTTGCCATTCTACGTCGTTATTGCTATCCACTGAAATTTCCAATAAAGCATATTCTAAATTGAGCAACAAATGACATTTACGTTCATATTATGCCCGCCTACTCTTTGTCAAAGAAAATCCGTTACCAAATCTACGATGAGGGCTTCAAGATAATCCACATTTTCAGTCTTATATGATATAATATGATATAATATAATATGATATAAGCCTGAATCCGATTACCGGGGTAATAATATATCTGTAAAGCGCTTAGGCACATCGTTGGATCGGTGTATTGAGCGCTATATATATAAAAAAAAAACGGATTATTATTATTATTATTATTATTATAATTTAATAAGACGATTATACAAGTTATTTTTGTCGTCTTAATCTTCTTTCGACGAGGCACGTTTTGGTCTCTATTCACACACGTCTCATGCACTGCCCACACGTTTCTTCTAAAATGACATTTCGTCATGTTTGTTTTACCTACAGCTAGATTTAATTTAATATGGGCTTTTCACATATACTAATTGACTAAGTAATTGTCAGTTCCAGTTTTAAAAAAAAAAAAAAAAATTATCTGTACAGACTGAATTTTGGATACTTAACAATTCTAATAAAAAACAACAGGAATGATTTAAATGACAGGCTTGTGTGTTGTCTGCACAATCTGCGTTTAATTCTCTTTAAACCTTAAAATCGGTTTAGATGATGATAACATCGAGTATTGAGGAGCGCTAAAAAACAAAAATGTACTAAAGCACTTACAAGTTATGGAAAATGAAGAGAAACATAAAACATGTAACAAATCAAAAGGTAAATCAAACTATGTTACTGAGGGAAAATGATATTTTAAGGTATCTCCAGCTGAGCATCCTTTAACGTGGGCCCTGTTTCATAAAAACTCGTTATGAATAACAATATACGATAATCGTTTTAAGCTACCGAAATCCCTAGATTTGATTGGCTGAGAACAGATTTGTCATAGATCTGTGGCACTAGTTATTGAAAGTTTAATGAAACAGGGATTTGTGCCACTGTTTCGGTTGTGTTCACTTCATACAGCGTCAGTAACGCGATAAAATGTTATATTACAACCTCGTTTAATACAATTTAAAACTAATTATAGACAAAAACTTGTCACAAGTGTAAAGACTCTTTGAATCTCCGAACAATCGTACTTTCCAACCAAATTTGATATTATCTTGAAAACAATTATTTCATATTCTGTACTTATTGTCGTCCATAGGGAACTCGACACTATCTACATGTAGAACGCGAGGTCATGTGCCTATTGAATTAACCAACATACTTCAGACACTGCGAGAAAAAAAAGCACTTCATATTTTGGACACATTTGTTTTTACGAGCGTAACACGCGATGTAACTAGATATACACGTGCCCTCATATCCTAGATTTTAAACCGATTTGCCCAATCATCAACTCAATCACTTCCAAACATCTTCAAGCAATTCGATGAAAGAGAATGAAAAATGGAGAAAAAAAATCATAACAATTCTCTCTCATCATTTTTCCTTTGCTTCAATATGTGTGCTTACATATGAAACATCAAAGCGCAGGTTTAATAGTCGAGTGTGTTGGTGATGTGCTCAAGCTCATGATCAAAAGTATTAAATTTGTAAGATTCTGTAAAACTCTTTTCTTGTGGACGGCGAGGGGGGGGGGGGGGGGGGCGGTGGAGGAGTGCATTAACGTAATACAATTATTACCGCAATATTTCTTTCTTAAATGATTCTTTAAATCCTCTACTTTGTTACTCATTGTTTTCGTCGGTTTTGTTTACTTGTTTCAATTTATTTTGCTTTATTGTTATTATTATTATTTATATATTTTAATTTTTGGTAAGTCTTTGTTTTTCGCATCGCCCTATTCCCTGATTTCCACCTAGCCATAATTATTAATACAATTGGACTTTCATTGGTTGTTCATATAAACCCTTAAATTTCTTAGCTCTCTTTCCCTAATTAAATTATTTCCCCTTTTTTAAAATGTAACCCCCTCCCGATCACCGATTCTTACTAGCACTCCTGCGTGGTGTCAATGCACCATAAAAGTTTCACATCTCACTAGACATGCATCTTTCTATGTCGACAAATGATTCCCATCTTGCTTTTATATGACTACCAAAACAGTGGCACTGTGAATACAAATTCCCCATTAGCAGACGCCCATGCGTTCGTTGGCGAGATAAGATAGCACGAGGCACTTGTCTGCTCTGAGAGATAATTCAATCACAGCCGGAACTATTGTAAGGAGAGAAAATTCGGCGCTATGTGGGTAAAGGAAGCGTTAAAATTGTATATCAAATGAAGCAAAATGAGTATTGTAATTAAATGTATCATTAAGGCAGTTCACACGCACGCAACCCATGTCAAGAGCTGTCTACACACTCACTCCTGTGATGGAGAGATGGAAAAGTTTGTTGTTCTGTGTTGTTGTTGGTTGGTATGTTTGTTTAGCTAACCGATAAGAAAGCATGTGTATGCTTGTAAGTAAGCAACCAGGGGACAAGCGGCTTTATATCCTGTCCGAGGGACTTGGTAATAAGGATTAATGCCTTTAACCAAAGAGCACTAGCGCATCGACTTGGGTCCGACCCCGGGAAAGCATGTGTATGTTTGTAAGTATATAAAGCAACCATGGGACACGCGGCATTATATCACTTCCGAGGGACCTGGTAATGAGGATTATTGCCTTACCAAAGGGCACTAGCGCATCGACTAGGTTCCGACCCCGGGACCTCCCGGTTACGGGACCACTGCTCAACCACTGAGCCATCGCGCCTCCTTTCAGTTAGTTCACATCTTACGCTGATAACGGGCAGGAACAATTTGATTGTCCAGGTCCCCGTTTCACAAAGCCTTTTTTCAATGACAAATTACAAAAATCAGTGACAAATCTGCTGATGACCAATCAGAAGCAAGGATTTCAGTAGCTTATAACAAAAAACTGTCATTTGTCACTGATGACAAGTTTTGTGAACCCCCCCCCCCCAAGCAATGACGAAAATACACTATAAATCTAAGCCTCACATAATTGACATTTTATTCTTGTTTCGACTTCGGACAGTTAATTCTCCCCGTTAACCATAGCTAATTATTTAGTTTGGCGTACTTTTATTTTAACTGGAAGGGTAAGCGACAGAAAAGTTGTACTTTTTCGTTTTTTTTCTCCCTCCATCAAGTATTTAATTGTAGCGCCTTAACCATGGGGAAGGCACGTGCTTGGCGATCATGATTATCGTATACACGTGTGCAGAATATCCAAGCTTTCATACGCAGGGCATGAGGCAAGGTCTGAACGGAGAGTCTTAAGTTTCAATCGATGTTTAAGTGTCTTGAACTTATCCTCCTGCATTTGGATTATGCAGTCACGTGACCTGTGCACAAGGAGAAAAAAGAGCGTCTAGCGTGTCAGGTGGATTGGATGACCATGTGATTGCTTTCTCGTCGAGTGTTTTGTTGGTGACGAACGAGATCTCGTTCCTTTTTGTTCTTTAAAGGTTGGTTGTAGTGAAAGGCACCTGTGTTGAAAGTGATTTTTGGAAGGACATTCTTCAAAAGTTATTCTAAAGGATGATTCATGGCGTAGGAATAATTTTCTATCAATGTTGTACTTTGTGTTAAATATCACTGGCACTGAAAAGGAATGAACACATACTAATAGACGTATGGGACTGCACAAACACGTGATTGTGTGATCAAAGTTCTATACCGTTTTAAGGCTGTCATTTCTATGCCAAATTCTTACTATTACGTCACAACTCTGTTTTTCTACACAATGGTCATGGACTCATGGTCATTTAACCAACTGTCCACCTTTCCTTTTAATTTTCTATCCACACAGAAGTGGGGTAACGCACCTAACGGTTGACTTGACAGCAGAATGTTCCAATTACGAGCACTCGCCACCGCGAGGGCACATTCTGCAGAGTGACCGACGCGAGGAGGTGTTAGGTTAGACTGTTATTGCGAACATGTGACGTCTTTAACTCAGTTATCGAGGCGTTGAATGTGACGTCTAAAATGCCATCGGGGCTTCAAGCTCGAGAGGATACATGGTCCACTATTATCGTAGCCAGTTTTCAGTAGCGGCCCCGGTAGAGTACTTAGATGAAGATGGGGAGGGGGGGGGGGGGGGTGGATAAATCGCTTACATGGTAGACGAAAAATTTCAACAGAAAAACAGAAGAAGAAAAAAATCCTTAGAATATAAAATACCCCGACATGTGTTTTGAAGGGTTTACGAAAGATTATCAGATTTCTTACTTGAATATGTTACTGTATTTCCGCTTGCAATTTAAACGGGGTTGTCGCATCACTTCCCGAGACCCCCCTACCGCGACGCCTCTTGTATTCCAGTAAAGGTTGACACGGTACTATAGACGCAAGGGGGTAAATGCAGACGGGCAGGCGAAAAATAAGTCAAGACTGTTTTATCTGCAGTAAACGTGTTATTTTTGGCACCTTATGTATAGCAGAAGCTCAATCGCGTTGAGAATTCGTCGGATTGCTCATGTTTTGAGAGCCTCCCACCTTCGCAAAGTTCTGACTTTAGTGAATGCCTAATTGTGGAGTGCGTTTAGAATGAAATGTCACTGAGAATTGCATTTTCTTCCCTACTTTTATTGTTGTTGTTGTTGTATTTATATATTAAGGCGGTAAAGTTGCACATGACATTCCTGTCTATTTTTCTACCTTTTTTTAAAGTTATGGGTGCCGGGTATTCTCTATATCTCCCTCCCTCATCTCTCTCTCTCTCTCTCTCTCTCTCTCTCTCTCTTTTCTCTTTCTTTCTCTCTCTCTCTCTTTCTCTCTTTTTCTCCTTCTTCCACTCTCTCCGTATCTCTTTATGTACCCTTTTCTCTTTCTCAGAGCGAAAGAGATGGAGGGAGCTCCGTGAAGGGACAGGAGTTTGTTTCCGATGCCAAAAGACATTTAAACAGCATTGGCAACACCTTAAGTTGATTACATACAAGGGTTATATTGGTAGGTAGTTGCACAATTCTCTTCATATACATCACCCCAGTGATACAAAATTACTGATATCGCCGCTATTAAGATGACATGATGTTTTTTGAAGGATGAGAAATGTGCATACAAAAACAAAGAAGAGGATCAGTGACTAGCTTAGATGACGCAGACGATGAACATGAGTATACCGTCATGATTTGACTTTCCATCTGCAAAAGATTCTGATTTTTTGTTTCCCTCTCGATCTCTGGGATTTGAGAAGAAAATGTGAAAGATGTGGACTGTGAATACAAAGAAGGATGGCATCCGTGTCTGTCTAGCTTAGGTGACGCAGACAATGAACATGAATATACCGCTATGAGTCTTGACATCGCATCTGCAAGAGATTCTGATTTTTCCCCGATTGCTGGAATTTGAGAAAGAAATGCTTTTCCTTTCTAGCTCCGGATGTTTTTGTCATTCTTTGCAAGCCATATCATTGTGCATTTACTGTGCTAAGGACTTGTATGTTTCTATATTCGGAGTGCGTTTGTCATATCTTGACAGAGAGTAGCATTTCCTTTCAAATGTCAGCATAAGCTGAAGTATTAAGTATTAAGTATTGATGGTAATTTGAGTTTTCAACTTATTGGAATTGAACCCCTCTCTCTCTTAACTCAAGAATATTGTGTGCAAAAAAAAAATGTATGTTTAATCGCAGTTTTACAAAAAACTAAGTCCCCTCTCTGCCCCTCTCATTCCCTCTCTCCCACTCTCACTCCCTCTCTCCCCCTCTCACTCCCTCTCTGCCCCTCTCACTCCCTCTCTGCCCCTCTCACTCCCTCTCTGCCCCTCTCACTCCCTCTATGCCCCTCTCACTCCCTCTCTCCCACTCTAAGCCTTTCTTCTTCATTTCTTGTTCTCTTGTCTATTTTTTTTAAATTCATACACATTGCACAGGCGCTTGTCTGTAGAGAAGAATGTAACTTCACCTTCCTCAAAATCAGTTATAAACAATACAAACTTGGAGGCTTCACCGAGGGGGAGGGGGGGGGGGGGGAGCTTGAGCCCTAGGCCCTCTCCTAGAGTTGCTACTGATTTTACTATCCTGTCTTAATATGCATCTCCTGGAAGGGTCGAAACAGCACCACATCCTGATCTTGATCTTTGAAGATCAATCCGCTCCCGAATCAAGATCTAATATGAAGGTGATAAAGGGATGTAGCATTAGCAGAGCAGGGCGGCTTTTCTTACGTTGTTACATGTTACGAGAAGGGTTTTAAGCCAGGTTAAAGCCGAAGTTCGTCAGCCCTCTCAAAACAGGATTCTTCAAAATGATTGATCAAAAGGGGATCATCCTTTCTCCTTCAAGTTGGCAACAATATTATTTGTATAGGGTTAGGGTTGTTTGCTGCATTGCTCCAATAAAACGTCTCTTTAAACAATATGCATGCATGTATATCAGCTATGTTTAAAAGTTGAAAACTGCTAATTTATTTGAAAAATAATAATTTCTTACCTGATAAACATGTTGCCAATTTAAGGTTTCAAAGTTTATTTACATATTTTAAAACATTAGGTGCCAAACGCCTAGAGTTCATGTATAAAAGAAAGAAAAAAAGAATGGATACAATATATGCAGCAATTTTTACCCTTCTTTCATGCATTTTGTATATTTCTTAGGCTTCCGAATCTAACGTTGCTGATCCAAACCGGAAAATGCAGAATGGTTTCCTCAAAGGGGGCTAAGTCGACGAAAGCCCGATGCCTCTGGGGCTTACCCCTCAAACGTTAGGCCGAATAACGCTCGGCGACAGCGCGCATTACGGCGCTGTCAAACCTCGTCGTTTCGTTAGAATGGGGTGGCTAGATCCACATTATCAAATGCAGCATCTTGCACGGCATGTTCCCCATTATGTCGGCATTGGTTAGGTAGTTCCATACACGTATTGTAAATGTTAAAGTCGTACAAACCAGTATGCATCTTATTGAGGTATACAGTGATACATGTAAACATTTATGTACGTAACTTACATTACGAATATAAACATGTACACTTTTTTCATGCAGATTGCATTTGACTGAACGCCAGGTATCATTTGTGTAAAGTAGCCCAAGCTGAGCTGAGAATCTAAATTTTGAATGAGAAGAGAGAGAGAGACAGAGAGAGAGAGAGAAAATCGGAGAGAGAGAGAGAGAGGGAGAGAGAGAGAGAGAGAGAGAGAAGGGGAGGGAGTAGAGAGGGGGTGTACACTCTACATTAGTTATGAACGTGGGGAAAAGAGAGCGAAAATGGGGATCTGATAGAGGGAGGAGAAACAAAAGAAAAAGAGAGAGAGAGGAAAATGAGAAAGACAGGAGATGAGTATTTATTGATGTCTGAGCGAAGTGTATCCAATCTCTTCGAAGCGTAATGTTAGTTTCTTTCTAAACCAAACAAAAGGGTCTCAAATGTTAATCCTGTGACAAATATCATCAGCACCATTTTAGAATTTTATGATGAGAATTATATACAAATGTGAACAGTGCCCCTCGGTGATCTGATTGTCACTGAGGCTACAACTCCCTCATAATCCGAGGCAGTAGCTAACAAACACTGACGACTTGGTGTTTGCTCCAGTCATTAAACCGAACACGACCAGATATATGCCCGTGATCATTGGCGGCTGAAGGGAGGGGTGGGTCATATTCGGCCCGTGCCCCTTAAAACAATACAAAACGCAATAGCCACACTTTAACCATGGACCTTGCCTTAACTACACAGCTCCACGATTGTGCCCACATCCATTAGAGGTGATGACTCTTTTTTTTTATTTCGTTTTAATACATGTCACCAAATTTTCGGAAAAATGTGCCCCCCCCCCTCATTTTGATAAAATCCTTGATCCGCCCTTGACTTTGATTGCATCAGGCAGAACAAATCGTTCAGCGCCCTAGAAGCTCTTGAATGATGTCACGGAAGAGTGTTTCAGATTGCGAATAATAACTGGACTATAACGAAAAATACCGGACTACTATAACTCGACATGGGTTTTGTCTTCACGTTGCAATATTACTGGCTTAATCTCAATAGCATTCGCCAAACAAGCGCAGTAATATTTGCGTGCTTCGTATCGCAATATGATCATATTTTTTTTAACACACTAAACTATAAACAGCATTTCGTCACATTTCGCTGTCCATACGGTGTGACATACCTCAATAAGAAACACAGAGAAAGATCTTACACAGAATTCACAAATTTTATCGTTAAAAACACAGTATGATGTGCACTAATATTTTGGTTAGATAATCCATTCATGAATAGGCCTGTTATTTATATGAAACCAAATGATGTTGAGGCCCATAGATTAGCTGCGTGAAGGTGGCATTCCAGAACCAATTATTTTGCTATGATCATGTTGTATTACCAGTCCAAGAAAGAAAACAAAACAGGTTCGTTTACTTCATTTATACAATTTAATATACATTCATACTTGCATTTAGAGTGAAAAGGCCTACATGATAAGAGAAAGAATCAAAAAGCAATTCACATTAAATCAAATGGATATCATCTTTCCCACATCGGCTTTATTCTTCCGGAGACAAGTCTCCCACAGTACTTCAAATCTTAGTCTTTACGCATACATTATAACTCATTGAAGGAAGAGATTTGAAATACAATGCCTCGAGCATTAATGCTACATGTAACTCTATACCCGCTAAATCACTTGAAATGTTGAAATGCATGTAATGAATAAATGTATACAGCACATGAAGCTATTCATTCATATTCGTCTCTATGGTACACGCAACATTGCAACTCAATCAGTCGACGCCACCAAAAAAAGTGCGGCAAAATTACAGTTTAAGTGCCTGTAATCACATTGGATAACTATTTTTGAGATGTAATCAAGTCGTCGGAAGCCCCTTTCACACCGGATCTGCGTAGAGTTGCGTAGTGTGGCGTACCGAGTACGCCGAAATTAGGCCGCATGTGCATGACAAAAATGTTGCTTGGGCGAAGTCCCTGCGTAGGTTATGCGTCGGCTTGCGTGCGGTGGTGTATGGCTACGTAACCTGTGCATAGGCACCGCGTACCTATGGCGTATGCAGTTGGCGGACCTACGCGTACGATTGCGTACAACAGGTGTAGGGTTGCGTATGTTTACTTTGACCTGGCGTAAAGGGTACGTAGGTGCGCAGGTAGGATCTAGGACGCCTTTTTACGCTTTTACTGCTTCGTCAGACTGGCGTAGGGTAGCATAGTGTTGCATAGCGTTGCATAGCGTTGCGTAGACTTGCGTTATAAATGCGTACTTTCTAAGTCCGGTGTTTACGCCTAAAGTAAGCGAAACCAAATTAAACATGTTTATTTTGTTTGCGTCCATCTCGCAAACCCCTTTGCGTCCCTCAGCGTATAGTGACGTAGGCCAGGGTATTGCAGCGTACGCTCGGTATAGTCGGTACGCAACACTACGCAACTCTACGTATGGCCCGGTGTGAAAGGGGCTTTAGGCCAGACCGTCAATATCGTGAAACTATTATACCTTCAGCGCACCCTGGACAAAGTGGTAAGGAAAAGGATAGAGAGAGAGAGATAGGGAGGGGGAGGGGTGAGCCACTGGGCGAACAAGAGAGTGGAAGAAAACCTAAAGAAATAAATTGGGGAGACAGGAGAGTGGAACTATGTACCATTAAAAAAACGCTGAGAAACAGCCACCACTATCCCATCTAAAGCAGACTGCTGTAAAATCCATGTCGTTTTATACATTTGTCTCGTCCTGTCTATACCGTACTCCCATCTCGTGTTATAAAACTGTCAAAGCACCGCAATTAAACAAGGACTTGAGCTCTTTCGATAGTGTCAAGATGTGCATAGTGTCCCATTTATGACCCTCTTCGGAATCCGATGGTGGCTGGATGTTTAGAATTAAGCTATAAACAACGAAGGGCCAAGTCATTAAATGTTATATGGCAACCGTTTCGGTACATGGGTAACTTGAATTTAAGAGGCTACGAACCATCAGACACATTAAGCCGGTAATGCTTTTTATGGTAGTGCTCTGACAGAATAGGGACAATAAATTACATTAATTCAGTGTGCAATATATTGATGTTAGCACATTCTCCTTCCATCTGATGTAATTAATATATAAATCTCCTTAAAGTTGAGTATAAATGGGATAGCAATCAATTCTGTATGTTGACAATAACCGTTAAAGTTTATTTATAGATCAACAAGGAATTGAAAAGTACTTGAACACCATTGTAACTAATCATTACCCCTACGGCAATGCTTTATCCCAGTAGAAAGTTCATTCTCAACCGTGATTAACCCAAATCATCCGAAATCAACCGAACGCGACCGAACACAATCGAAATCAACTGAAAGCAATTCCGCGATATACCGAGGAGAAGAAGTAACGACGCCCCACACATGCAATAAGATCCGACTACCAAATCTTGAACCGCAAGTTTGGTTACACGGTTAAATCGGATCAGAAAAAACACAGACAGAAAGAAAGACAGACAGACAAACAAACAAAAACAAACAATCAACAAATACGATTGATTATGTAATCTAGTCATGTTCAAACACCATGCAAAGAGTCCACTCGGCTTGCAGATGGTTCTCTAAAACTCATGGTCTAGAATCTATAAAATTTGCCACAATTACCCACCGAGTCGCATCACGTATTTTTGGAAGGGCCGACGTAGAAGCATTAAGAAATTAACAGCAAAGTTTGACGTTAGTTGCTGATTCGAAACATGTGTACAGACTTGGATAATCGTGAATAATTAAAATTTCAGATGCAATATTTCTGAGGCCGATGCCATCGAGTCACACGTAGGGGCAACAATAAAAGCAAAAGATTGCGGTAGCATTTGCGATACGGTTGAACAACGTCATGCACAAAGTCGCATTACGTATGCAAGAAAGAACATTATAACAGCCCATTAAAACAATGGCTGTATTAAAGCTCAGTTTCGATTGGTGTTGATTCCATGTGTGTAATAGGACCTTCACGTCGCGAATGATGAAAGGATGACCTTAAAGAGAAGGTGGAACTCTGTGAAAGGTGAACGAATAATTTGTGAACCGTGTCATTCTTTAAAAAAAATGATATGGTGGAAGAGTCTGATAGAAGAAAAATTTCCCCTGAAATGGATGGTTCTTCAAGCTATGGGTTGTAGACCACAACTTTCATGCCACACTTGTATCCACCCCAGGATAACCACCCCCAGACAACTATCCCTAGGACAACTACCCCTAGGACAAATTACCCACAGACAACTTCCCCCTAGGACAACAACCCCTAGGACAACTACCCCCGGAAAGCTACCCCTTAGGACAACTACCCCCCGGACAACTACCCCCAGAGGACTACCCCTATGACACCCATCCTCTAGGGCACTTCCCCCGGACAACTATCCTAGGGGTAGTTGTCCGGGTGGTAGTTGTCCTAGGGGTAGTTGTCTGGGGGTAATTGTCCGGGGCGTAGTCGTCACAGGGGTAGTCGTCCTAGATGGTGGTTGCCCTAGGGGGTAGTTGTCCTAGGGGGTTGTTGACTGGGGGTGGTTATCCGGGGGATGGATGTCCAGGAGGTAGGTGTCCGGACACGCATTTGGATGATTTCAAAACCTTACAGTATATACCAATATTTATCTTCTTCATTGTCATCACTTTCCAATTGCTTCCACACAGTTTCTTTCACAGCAGTCTCATGTCATGAACTCAACTTTATCCTTAAAGTTTCAAATGCATCATTCGTGAGGCCAATTCCATGGTGTCACACGTCGTAGGAAAACGGACACATTATTGGGGACAAAATAATAGAAGGAAGATTGCGGAAGCATTTGTGATACGGGTAAACAATTCCATGCATAAAATAGGATCTCGTATGCAAGAAAAAGCATAGATAGTCCATACAAAATATTTTAGTTTAAAGTGTTTCGATTCGTGTTGATTTTAGACGCATGAAATTGGATTGTCATGCCATGAATAATAACGATAATACTTGTTCTTTTTTAGCGCAATTCATGGCTTTGTCATGTTCAATGCGCTTTACACGAATGATGACAGGATGCGTTGGAATATATAACATCCGTAGGAGCCTGACCTATGCAGCCACACCTCAGGTTGATAAGGGCACGACAAGAACAATTCTGAAAATTGGATCGCGTAGACAAGCACAAAACATAGGACAGTCCATAAACAAAACAATTAAGTGTAAAGTTTATGGATTCATTTTGAATCTATATGCATGAGATTGGAAGTTCAAGTCATTAATGATGAGAGGATGCGTGAAAAGATGCAACATGCGGAAGATCCTGATCGATCCTGCCACACCCCCGGATGATGAAAGCACGAAAAGAACAATTCGGGTGCAAAAGGTGTCATACTCATTGACATTCAAATAGTGTTAGGAGGGTTGTTTTCCATACCGATATAACAAGGTGATTATTTTGTAATGGAATATGCGACGATGGCTTGAATCGTGAGAACCATAACCGAATCGGAAATCAAGTCTGACGTATATGAGCAGTAGGAGGCATCTTCAATTTGGCTTAATACACATTAAAATCACACGTTGAATACAAAACACGGAAATGCCCAACTCCAAAATTTGTTCTGAAATCGTTTTCGGAATGTATCTAACTTCATATGAACATTTATGACGGACAATATCCATCGCTTCCGATAATCATCTCCTCTTAATTGTGTAAGGTTATTCATCCTGGGGCGTTGTCTCAAAGTGTGCCCGCATGAATTTTAAAATCTCCACGTAAAGACGGGTCTGGTTTATACTTCGTTTTAATCTTTGTATATTTCTTTAAAACAGATAGATTTTCCTCGTTTTATCCGCTGACCGCGATTGAGAAAAAGAAGTCACTTTTTAGTAAACACATTTGATAAATCAACTTTTCGAGAGAAAAAAGAAAAGGGCTACGTATTTTCAAGCTTGCTCTGAAATCCTCCAAACATGCAAAGTAAACAATATGTACATCATTTATTCTGCTTGAACGAAAGTTTTGGCTCGTTTTGTGTACCTATAGTAGACCAGGGAGCGCAATTCATCATGACAATAATTTACGGAAAAAAGCCCAAAGCCTGAAGCTAAATTCTTAAATCTATTCCTAGATGATTCCCGACCACTGATTAATCGATGCAGCTAGAATGGGGAGCTCCAGTTTCTTTTCCCGAAACTAGGCCTCTCTACTTGACTCTAAGTTGCTGTATCTTATTGTGGTCCCTTTTTTGTTTTCCTTCACTCATTTTTTGAAGGTTTTCAGACCTTTTCCAACTGGATTGTTATTCCAAATGGCTCGGGAGAGCGCGCAGGGAGTTTCTAAATGCCAGATTTTCCAGGTAAGACGTGGTTAGGGGGCTTTGCGTGCGACCACTTTGAAGTGGATCTTTTATTAATGAGCTCAACATCCTTATTCGAATTTTTCTTACAGAGAGAGAGAGAAATAGATATAGAGATGGAGAGAAAGATAGAAAAAGAGAGAGAGTGAGAGAGAGAGATAGGGAGAGAGAGATAGGGAGGGAGAGCGAGGGAGGGAAAGAGAGAAATTCAAATTTAAAGATCAAGTTGAGCTGGTCATTCCATCACAACGCGCCATAAATTCTCTAGAGGCCAATGGAGAAGGTTTATTAGGTAGTAAATGAAAATTCATGTCGATTGTGAAGTTTTTTAAAATAATAGAATTCAAAAGAAAAGAACCATACTATCCACTCTTACTGAAGATCACGTTCAGGGCTCACAGGAATGGGTATTCGGGACGACGCGCAAATGTTTTGTCGAAACTTTTAAAACCATTTCTTGTCATACTTGGAACAATATGGCATGTTTAATAGCAATTCGATTTTCAAAAGCCTTGTATGATGTTCTTCCAAACCGACATATTAAGAATATTAAAGCTGAAAAATTATCATGGCCATCTCATTTTTACCAGAAAACAATCTGCTCTTTAATGTACATTTTTGTTCTATCCCCTCCCTCTATAGACGAAAGTCGGTCACGATAAAAACATGCGGTCAGTTTTCTTTATCGGCCAGAGAATTCTAAAAACGAATCGCGGATATATACATCTAGAAGCTCTTTCCCCCTCCGGCCCATTTATAGAGCAATTCCAATTTAATTGGGTTTAATGGCAAGCTGAAAGGCGTCATATTCTCGGATGGTGATAATTTATTTAGAGCAAGTATATGTTAGAAGAAAAAAAAACAGACGGAAAATTACAAATCGACACTGTTTATAAATTTGATAATAAGGAGCAATTTTTCTTCTGCCGATTTGATGTCTTTGGTATTGAAAACGCAGCAGGGAATTGAATCAGGTTATAAAAGAGTGAGGCATTATGTTTACATAAAGGCGAAAAGTAATACTAAACAAAGTTTTCATAATATAGTAGAACTTAACCCTCGCTCGAATCAACGGAATTAATCATCGTATGAGACACCGATTCCTTTTTATATATCTGTCTTCTTTTGTGGAGAGCAGTGTAATCTTATTAAAATACTAACTCAGATCACTTTCATATTCGAAAAGATACGCAATTACGAACCCCATTCCATAAATTGTCTATGAAACAGCCTGCATCAGAACGGTTATATTTGGGTTGGGATTATGGGCAAAATACAAACCATATATATATTTTTTTCGCATTATATTAGAATATATTAGTCAATAATTGAGCGAGAAGTTACGAAAAGCGGCGGGAAAAAAATAATATGAGGATAAAGTGCTTGTAATAGTATTTTTGTGCGTGTGTATGTGTGTGTGTGAGAGAGAGAGAGAGAGAGAGAGAGAGAGAGATGGAGAGATGGAGTGAGAGAGAGAGAGAGAGAGAGAGAGCGAGTGCGAGAAGGGGGGGGGGGGGGACAGATATGTATATTATACATGAGCGAAAATTGGAAGCGTCAGTATGTCTATTTTTCATCAGTTTTCTTCGATTTTGTAGTTCCAATCAACTATTAACTACCTGCGTGGTATATATCCTTTCCGGAAAAAGCCAGAATTGAATATGAAAGACATGACTGTGGTGTCAAGTGTGGCGCCACACCTCAATCAAATCTTCGTTTACTACACTGGTCAGATATATAAGTATAACTGATGGTGATATAATACGGATGTAAGTGCTGGTCCGTGACTTTGCTGATTAGAATCTCAAATGACCAGTACTAATTTCCCCTAAAACGGTATACAGATTGCCTGATTCACCGTCGTTGGGTCGACAATTAGTCTAGATTACAAAGTGATGTTTATGGAGCTCCGTTAGGTAATGGAAGATGATGCTTCTGTGTGCGGTTGCTCTCACATGATAATTATCGTAGGCCTATATCAGATTGCTTTAGTTTCTGGTGTGAATATAGTTTTTGAGCGTCAAGCTGGAATGCTCGGGATGAAGGGAGTGGAGATTGTGCATACAGTGTGTGTGCGGGCAAGTATTGAATCCAATGACCGGGGTAATAGTATATCTGTAAAGCGCTTATAGACATCGTAGATGTATTAAGCGCTATACAAATGCGGAATATTATTATACAAAATCGTCGAGTACATTATTAAGAGTGGCAAACATGAAAGGGGAATGGCGTCTTTGATCGACAACCTGTGGATAAATATAATTTAAATGCATTGTCAACTACCCCCCCCCCCCGCCCCTTTCACTCCCCACCCCTCAATGATCACGTTTCCGCTCAATCAGAATCAACGTAGAATCGGCGGTGTCTTCTGATCTTGTGAGTCGGTTCCCCGAGCCGCTCTCAATGCAATAATCTACACGCTAACAGGCACGGATAAATAGAACTGACAAGTTCACGTACCACGGGAGGAACATAATTCCCATTATTACTATGAACTTTGCTTGAGCAAATCGCGGATAATTGAACACAAGTTAACCCTGTCCTCCTCTCATCATGCAACAAATTGATCAAGATGATGAATAATTAGTGGAATTCGTGAGAGCGTTAGCCGAAAGTGCATTGTCGGGTCAGTGCATGAAGATGGTCCTTTATTTCCCGATTGGTAAGCGGAGCAAATGACGCGCGTTTGTCTTAACCATAAGAATAGACTTCAATTAAAATAAAGTAGCGTTGCATTAACGATAGGTCGGCATACAAATAAACAATCAAAATAAACATCTGAATTTGTGGTAAAACGTGACATAAACAGACACGACTTAATACCAGTTATTGCAATACATGTACTGGATTTGACCTTTATTGTTTAAGATTGCAATTTATTCTCGTTTACTGCATTTTATGTCATGACCACTGCTTTTGAACGGTATATTTTGAAACATCATGGATATTTTCAAAACTCAAAACTGTAAAGAAAAAAGGTAAATACATATTCCTTCAATCTCTTGTTATCTTTATCATCTCGTATAATATACAAAATGACCTATTTAAAAAAAAAAATACTTTTCCTTTTGACTCTTCAAAATCGAAATTTTATCAGTTATTTATTACATCATAATAAAATATTTCAACCATTTGGGATAGGCCTTTGACTTGAGATTATAGGTTAATTTTTCTGGAGGAATTGAATGTAAAATGATGCACTGTCACACGCCACGAATTATTAATGGAATCTTGCCTCCTCCATTTTTATTTCAACGTAAGCATTGATTTTTTAAACCTTTGATACAATAAATAAAGTACCTGTTTCGAACCTGAAGCTGAATTATGTAAGTATAAGCAAAAATGAATAAAACACAACAGTAGAGCGATTCGTGATGCATGTGATTCAGAATAAGTCACTAGGCATAAAACATACAATCTCTGTTCCGGACACCTAACACAGTCTCAATGTAATTAAAAAAAAAAACTATCAAAATGAAAACAGACTATACATCAAATGGATAGGAAAAATCGATCTCGTTTGTGTATCGCCAACTCTGGCAAGGGGTAATTTATCACTAACTCCCTGGTCAACGCACGAATCATGGTCAATTATCATAATCCGTTGCAGTTGCCATGGTAACCCTTCCAATCATCTTCGCATCCACCTGTCTGCTTCGATAATTATGCATCTTAGATATTCCCTATTTGTCTTCCTGAAAGTGCATCGAGGGTAATGACGTAATAAGCGAGAAGCAAACCTGCTATTATGTTCAATGCCTCACATTTTCTTCGTTCATCAAAATTGTTTTTATTTTATTGTTTTTCCTTCGATGATTCGTTGACTGACTCTCGGGAGAGTTCGTTCATCTAAACTCCTTGTTCTACCCTCATCACGAATAACTAATTTGCTGCGGTAGTCGGTATAGTAAATAGAAATTACATAATACGTCAATATTATCCATGTACTATACATCTCGATTTCAATACGATCAATTTTGCTAAAAGGATAACATTTCGCTTCCGCCTTTGCCTAACATTTTTTCGTTCATCAAAACTGTTTTTATTTTATTGTTTTTCCTTCGATGAATCGTTGACTCTCGGGAAAGTTCGTCCATCAAAACTCCTCGTTCTACCCTCATCACGAATAACTAATTTGCCGCGGTAGTATACGGTAAATAGACATTACATAATACGTCAATATTATCCATATACTATACATCTCGATTTCATTATGATCATTTTTGCTAAAAGGATGAAAATAATTCGCTTCCGCCATTTCAACTTCGCTTTGGAAAAATGAAAAACGACATCATCTTTCAGGTATAATTTGAAAGTATTTGCCTTTCGAGAGTTACATAATTGTGAACGCATGGAAAATTATAAGGTCTGGATTGAACCCCGGCTATGTATCGCATTGTAATGTAGTATGTCATTCATGTGCCCGTCTAGCAAATTGAATGAGTGGTCCATGTTATATCGGTGGTTTGCGAGCTCCATGCTGTGGTAATGAAATAATGATTATTGACTGTTCTGGAATGGTCGGGCTTCGATAGTTGTTTTCGTCCTGCTTTACTCGACTCCTTTCAAGAACCCAACACCCCCGGGCCATTCTCATTCCTCATTTAGGAGGAAGAGGGGGAGTGTGGAAGAGAGGGAGAGAAAATAAAAGAGAGAGAGAGAGAGAGGGGGGGAGATACTGAGAGAAAGAGGGAGAGAGGGAGAGAGATAAATGTCAAGGGGAGGCAGATATACATAAGAAGAAAGAAATAGGAAGAAAATGAAAACACCGAATTGTTTCTGAGTGGAAGATGAATGAGATAATCTAACAAATGGAGCAGTGGAGCAAGACAAAATATACTTAATATTCAATCTTGTCCTTTGCGACCACAAATCTCTTTCGATATTTAGAAATCTTCAAGGAGTTCAGAATGAAAGAGATAATAAGACAGAAGAATGAGGGAAACAGAGGAGAGGATGAGGAAAAAGTCAAAATACAAGGAGAAAGGGCAGTGATGAAAACGGAAGTTGGAGAATAAGCATGCCCCGGGTGTTTTCCATTAGGTCATTGTGGCATATATTATAATGCTACGAAGCGTCGCGCTGATTGGGAGGGACTGTGGATGTCATGCCGGGAGGCATCGGAATGCATCGCCGTTCCTTCCCCCATCTTCCACCGGGTCCCCGGCCGCCCCGAGGTGTGGCAGTCACCCTCCATTTTACGTATGATTAATTCAGCCGTCAGAGCAGAAAGGCCTGACATTTTGGCGTTATATTCAATTCACAACGGCTAAACGGGTGAAGACAGGTAGAGTCACAGAGATAGGGAATATAAATTATAAAAACACTGTATGTACATGTAGGCCCATATGGCTCGATAACAAATATTTAAAAAGAGAGAGAGATGTGGAAATAACAATTACGCTTACAGGTACGCTTACAACAGGTTATCCACATAATTAGGCATTGTTTGTATATAGGATGGTTCGTAATAGGCTCTCCTTTAAAGTTATCACCTTTTTAGTGAACACGAGGATGAGTTATTCTGGTATAATTCCATGTTATGTTATGCAGTTTTAATCTTTTTGTTACAAACCCATAACAACAATGGGTGCAATCAGTCAGAGTTTTTATAGTTTTAGGACATGAATTCAACCATCTTATACATTGATGGCAAGCGGTGCACGCAGTTCTTAGATTCAAACATAACTTTATAAACGATGACACAAATTCATACAAGGATATTCACCGCTACCCACCTTAAACGGTTATCGTCATGAGATGGCAACCCGCCTATCTGCATCATTTGCAAATGATGAAATCATATAACGGGAGAAAAATGGCTATTCGCACACAACAATACACTGTTTGATACGCTCGAGGTAGTAGCTTAGTCTGTACGCGTTGTCAGGAAAATGCGGGGACAGATGATTCCCTTACCTTTGCCTTTACGGAATGATTGTTCTTCTTGACTATCATCTGTTGCCATAGCATCGCATCCATGATTTCTGTCAAGGGGTTTTCATTTTCATTACTTTCTCCATTAGAGCGGTTATGAGAGATGCGATGAATATTTTTAACATTCACAATGGTTATGAATAATTATACAGGCTATCGAGGTAGCGCGCTTTATTCCAATTACTCTATTTTTCACACGCAGTTAAGTTAACCATTGTAAATGGTATCAAAACGAGTCGTTAAGAAGAGAGAGAGAGAGAGCGCGCGAGCGCGAAGAAAAGATAGATGAATAGAGGGAGAGAGAGAGAGAGAGAGAGGGAGAAAGAGAGAGGAGAGAGAGAGAGAGAGAGAGAGAGAGAGAGAGAGAGAGAGAGAGAGGAAAACCTATAAAAGATTAGTATGGAATAAAAAGAGAGAGATAAAGAGAGAGAAATAATAAGATTACTAGTGCGAAATAGGTAGTTTTATGTATTCCCATTTGCCACTTCTCACTCAAATGGAAGTGGCCGATTCATCCCCAATCAATTATCCCCATTCAATGAAAATCAAATTAGTTGTCTGAAACGCCAGTGATCAATACCTCAGCGTGACATCGCATTTTACTTTTAATCAAATTAGACTTCGAATCGTTTCACGAAACGGGAAACGAGATGTTTAACCTCTTTTATATTCTGAGCGTGCGCCACATTTCTCTCTTCATTTCTCCGTTCATATCACAGTCACACTAACATCAATTACATGCCCTCAAATGGCCGAGAATTGGTCGATTTGGAGTCGTTCTTTTTCCTCTTCTTTTTTGGAGGGGGAGGGGGGGGGGGGGGGGGGTAACTGAGGTATCAGCACACTAGCAGACGATTCACGCTCTTTAATTTTAAATGACGCGTTGCTTATTCCAATTGTGGTTCCTAACTCCGGTCATAGTTCGTTCTACGAGAAAGGGAGCGGTGCTCGCCTATTCTACGGTGCATTGCGTACCTGTAGGTGCGTTGTGGCTGCACCAGTGGTTCGCCAAATTTAATTGAAAGTGGGCCAGGTGACGATACGAGTCTGTATCGGAAGGTAAATTGATATTCTATCGGCTAACACCGTTTGCTGGAATAATTTGCGGAGAGGGAATGGTGGGTTGGCGATTCCGGATGTGGTCGGTATGTGCGAAGGGCTCAAAAGAGCTAGAGGCTGTAAGTCAAATCTTGTTACTTGCCTAATGGTCTCATCTGATTGTCTTATCTTCAGCTCTTCTCTTTTCTCTCAACCAACTCTTCTTGAGGGAATGGTATTGGATGTCCACATGTGGTTGTATTAGAAGCTAAGAGGTCTGGGGTATACAAAGAATCAAGTCATGCCCGAGAGTGCTTTTCTATTCATTCCAAATGAAGCGATCACGGTATGGCTATCATACGGATAAAAATAATGATTACGTGTATTGGTAAGATAATTGCAAATCATCTGAAGTGGTACTTTGGGTCTTGTTAATACGTTTAAAACACAATAGGGTATTCGCGCACATTAGGTTTGTTTTTTAAAAGTCAAAATAAATGATGGCTAAGAGAATTCAAGGCTGCTTTAAGTGTGCGCTAAGTGGCGAAGAATAATTTGTTCCCCAAAAGTGCACTTCAAGAAGCTCTTCCACTCTGGATGTCACTATGGCAACGATGCGTTTTCTTGTTTTATCATATTTTGGGGGTTGTTTCGACCTACAAAATATTATCCTTGATACACCCTTTCGGGAAATGGTTGTCCCTTACTAGTGAATATCAAAAAGAGAGCATCTAGTTTCGGAATGGATTTTCATACCTATGTCCTTGAGCGGCTTCGTTGCTTCTCTCCACCAAGGGGGTGTTTCATAAAGCTGTTCGTAAAGTAACGCATGACTTTACGAACGACTTGTATATGAAAAGCCAAATGGGATGCTCAATCATTATTGATTATTATTTATTAAGTTGAACTGTGCAGATGTAGATTAACATTCTTATTATAACAACCATTTTAAATGCAAAGTATATTTTTTGCCATAATTTAATTGAGATTATTGGAAATATCAGAAAAAACTTTGGGCATTCTATCTGGCCCTTCATAATTATACAGGTCGTTCGTAAAGTCATGCGTAACTTTACGAACTCTTTATGAAAAAAAACCCAGGTGTTGTATGGGTTCCCGGTAGGATGAGAATGTGGTTGTTGTTGGATTTAACAAGTAAAAAGCCGACTAGGTAGCAAGCTCCCCAGGGAGTAGAGATTGTGCGCTGTAATGTGCAAAATAGCAATCGAATTCAGTGAATAGGATACCAATGATACCGTACGCTAAGGTCAGCTAATGTGAAAGCAATGTATAATTCACCAGTGTTGTCAATAATATTATTGTTATCATAATTGTATTATTATTAACGATGGGCATTATAAGCTTATATCAAAACACAAAATTATGTTCAAATATTTGTTCTCCTGAAAGGAATTCCAAACACAATCGCTAAGAAGACAACAACACTAACGACATGACAGTGGAAACACTTAACTAAACACCGCTGGCGATCTAAAAGTTGCAGAAGATGGTTCGAACCAACACCGGACCTAGGTCTAACCTCATTTATAGGCCATTAATTCTTCGTAGAAAATGGTCCTACGTGATTCTGTCATCATTACAATGACCTCATGTTAATCTCATTTTCATGTTGGGACGGATTGAAGTGTGTCTACAAAATCTGAATAGCGGGTAGTGGGAGCCGAAAACACGACATGAATGAAGAAAACACACACGCACACAAGGAAAACTAATAGAAAAACAAGGCACCCATCATCCATTTACGATCAAACTTCCCAAGGTACTCATCTCTGCATTAACCTTGTTAAAACGACCGTGAAAATATGTTGACGAATTAGGTTTCGCCGAACCGCAGCCGACAAAGACGGTCGACTGGCGGTACCTTTGATCTCGCCAGCCAGGTGTTGCTATCGGAGCAAGCAAAATGCTCTCGTGTCAGACATTAAGCTTGCATCATCCTCGACACCTCTTTACGATGTACTTACATGAAATGTCAGGGATCTTATGATTGTATATATTAAAGACCATGTCCTATAACTGGCTGCTTCTGTCGGTGGTCTTTGAAACTGTTAACGGATTCTTTCTCTGTTCTTCTTCATATTCTTATATCACTGGTCATTATTTCGTCATTCCTCACTGTAACGGCATTATAACTTAAGTTGCAACTCATTTGGGCAAAAATATAAAGAATCATAATTGCTTTCTTAAAATCTCGGTAAAATAAACGAACGCCAATAATTCTCGTTGGATATTAGTTAAAGTTTACTTAAGAATAGCGGCCTTTAAATCCTGTTTTGCCACCGTATTTAAAGTACGTTCAAGTGATGTGCTCTTTAAAAAATCAATTTGGTGACAATAAAGAAACATCTTTCGCAAGAGGCACTTGAAAAGTTTAATGATCTTCACACACTTGTTTTCAAAAAAATGTAAACATGTTTATCAATTTCCATCTACTTTGACCCTTCGCAATGTGTTCGTTGTAAAAAGCGAACATCCCTGCAGGTTATTCATTGAACGAACTATATAATTGGTCCATCAATTACTAATGTGGTGCCATTATAATTAACCGCATGATCGGGTGGGTATACGTCAAATGGTTTTTGATGGGAGTGGTACTATATACCAAATCAGGTTGAAAAAAGTCATTAGTCCTTTCGTCTACAGTAGATGTGGACTCATTCTGTATCAGCAAGGGCATGTCGGGGTTTTTAGGATTATTTAATTGTAAGATGGAAAAAAAACGCTTGATTAATAAGCTTTGATGGTGGTTTATTGAGGAGTTGTGTTAACGAATGAGCAAACCCACATGTATACATATAAAAACAAACTAAAACACGAAGATATGTATTTCCATGTTAAGATACATCGGGAATAGGTTAACATTCAATGTCATTCGTTGCTGAACGCGATTCAACTTAATTGAATAAAAATGAAAGGAGATTTTGATATAATGTGTATTTAACGTATTTAATTTATGAATATAAAATCAGTCATCTCTCAAGTGAGATTCTGTTTAGTAAGAGAAGAGGATATATAATTTTTGAATTGCAGGTGTTTTTCTTCCCATCCCAAACATACTTGTGTCTCGGAGAGGAAAAATAGTGTGAGCGGCAGTGAATATACATCTTAAGTTGTGAGTGTTTTTCTATTAACTTCTCGATGTAGAGATTCATGAAAGCAAAGACCGAATAACCAAGCATGTTTTTGGAAATGAAATCCAGCCTGAGATAGCAATCGAAAGTTGTTCCTTTTTTGTCCTTGAAATAACAGAGCTAATGGCGGATGGCGTGCGAGATACGACAGGTGAGATATGGTACCACTCTTGTTGGCGCATTAAAAGCGTGAATCTGACCCGTTTATATCGCGTTTCGCCCATAACCTTTTCCGATCACATCATTTCCATCACGGTCTTTTCCCATTGGTCTGGCAAACAACGGCAAGGCGATATTCGCGCCAACAAGAGATGATCGGTGTCGCACAAATTATACCACCATACGTTTCTCATGATAAATGGCCACACGATATTATGGCCGTGGGAAAAGGCTTATAATGTAGCGGTGGTATAATATGTCCGGCCCGTATGACAGAATCGGAGTTTGGTGTCAAACTAAAGAGCTTCATATAATATATAACCCATGCATGATTCGCTTTCTCTTGAATACCTCTCCGTCTTCCATCTATATTTGCCTTTCTATGTCTTTTCGTCTAGCTATCCCACTCCATCCGACGTTACATTAAGGTGTGCTATAAATATCGTAGGGACACCTCTTCACGTTTCGCTCTCTCCCCCTATTTCGCCCCACTACTGCAGAGCCTTTTCGTTTTCTTTTCGCCTCTATCAAAACACATTCAATGAGGAAAACCTAATCGGACTGCTCAAGTGTTCTGTTCAAGAACGAGGGATGTTCAAGTTTCTACATTTGATTAAAGTCGAAAAACAACAACGGTACGTTAAGGCTGGGTGGGCTAGTTAAAACACGAGCGATGGGTGGCAAGGACAAGGTGGGCGCGCATGCATGTATTTCACACTCACACACACACACGCACAAGAACACGCGAACACGCACACGCACACACAAGCCCTCGCACAATCACGCACACGCAATCACAAAGAGAACGAGAGACAAACAAATAAATATTGTCTTCTTCAATATATCACTCACTGTGATAAAGTAATCGAACTAATGAAAATTACTTGCTTGTTTTGGATAAAGGATGACATTAATCAAGAAAAGGGGGACAGAGAGAAAGAGAGAGAGAGAGAGAGAGAGAGAGAGAGAGAGGTGGATGGGTATACCGGTTAATCACTTTTTGGGGATTGATGTAGACTCATTGTATATTGCACCCTGCTTAGTAGGTGAAAATTGTGGTTTCAAGAAGGATTAGGTGCAATTTGAGCACAGAGTGAATGGAATCATGCATGGCAAATTTGTAGAAAAAAAGAGTCATTTTCAAGCAGACTTAACAAAAGAAAACAAAGAAAATACCTGAGACAATCAAAGAGATAGACAAAGGGTCAATGGCAGAGTAACAAAAAAGACTTGACTGAAAATACAAAGTAAGAGTGGCCTAATCCAGATTGTGAAAAGGTTAAACATTGATGGGCGTCGGAAAAGCAATCATACGCTTAGATGGGACGATTGCATGGTGTGTTGGAGACCCGTACGGGGCGCGTTAACTCGTGACTATCTGCCCTTGAAATCGGTGTAAAGAGGGGAAGGCATTCTTGTGCAAACCCGGTAATGAAGTCTTCAACCCGGTTGTAGGGGCTTTAGAGTAAACCATGGACAAAATCGCAGTTTGATGACTAGTGGGCGGTAAGCTGATGAACCATCGCATGACTATCATTACCCGACCCAGGGGTGTGACCAGGATTGTCAGGGGGGGGGGCGGAGGTAGTTGATGAATTTGATTCAATTTCCAAGCAAACGTGTTTACTTTAATTGGGGCGTTGTTGTCTCCGCACTGTGAACCACAAGGTACGGGGTTCGAATCCCTGCCACAGCAAAACGTCCTCTGGGAAACAGTTAATCTACATTTGCTGCATTCCACCCAGTTGAGGTTAATCGGTACCGGGTAGGATTATTCCTTAAAATTCACTATGCGCTGATAACGGCTGCAGGAGCTAAAGTCGGGGTAATAATTTTCGAAAGCTCTTTGAAAGCGCATATAAATGTTATATCATAATTTGATATGGGCTATTACTTCGTGAAGACGTTAATGTACACTTGCCACGTTAGGTGAGGTAAATCGGTATCTTCGTGAAACGCATTATGCGCTGATAACGGCTGCAGGAGCTAAAGCCGGGATTTTTTTTGCGAAAGCTCTTTGGAAGCACATAGGAACATTATATCATAATGTGATATGGGCTATTGACTTAGAGAGACGTTAATCTACACATGCCACATTAGGCGAGTTAAATCAGTCCCGCTAGGATCATTCCTTGAAATGCACTCGAGACCGGTACACCGGCTGCAGGAGCTCAAGCCGGGGCAATTAATTTCAAAAGCTCTTTAGAAGAAAATACGAACGCTATGTCATAATGTGATGTCCGCTATTCAAGAACGGAATATAATTATCATTATCATCCCAGTAAGTGAGATATACACATAAGGCCTATCTCGCAATAACCTCTCGTTCTCAACATCAGTTTGTCCACGTGTTCAGCGCTTTGCCTTAGGTAATGAAGGCCTATTGACCTTGTGTTTCCCGGCAGGTATCGTAACCATGGTAACAGTTTTTTGAAAATTGCTCGCATCAGATAGTGCTACACATCTCTCGTAGTTTTCTTGTATACTATTGTATTTCTCTATACACTCTTTATTTGACACTTATTCTGTCCAATTATTACTCGACTATTATCAAACTCATTAGCTCCTCCAAGAACATCATTCACGGAAGAAGGTTTACGCACAACAGTGGATGACTCAAAATTGTGTTATATTCCAACTATCAAATGAAACAGTTCAAACCTTGCATTCTTTATCTGTGTTTTTTTATGCTTTTCAGATTCTGTAAATTATCCCACAAACATACATAAAAGTGATTTAGTTTTGATTTGGGTGGTAACTTATCATAAAAAATACACGACAATGTTGTATTGCATTTGCCATATGGCCAGTCTGTCAGAATGTCTCCTAGACAGTGCATGTTCAAATAAAGTTCTTCTCCCGTTAGCTCAAGTGCTCAACTTTCCCTTTCTAATGCTAAGGCTACAAGAGCAATATGTCCTTAATGATTTGTCTTGTCATGCAAAATTCATGTTTGGCGGTCCAACGTCCGTCAATATCTGACGCAGGAGTGCGTCAGTGGCGCATTTTGTGACGAGCCGTATGATAATGATAGTGTACAAAAAGCAGAATGCACAGCATTTTAACCACTGCGAAGAACTACTGTCTTAATGAAGTTGAATTACTTGATTAGCGCAGGTACTAACGCAATCAAAATGACGCCTCATTCTCACCCAGTACATTGTACATATATTATTAACGCAATCGCAATGACGCCTCGTGTGCACCAGGCTTGATTAGCAGAGGTATTAACTCACTCGAAATGACGCATCGCATGCACCCACGTTGATTAGCGTAGGTATTAACGCGATCGAAATGACGCATCGCATGCACCCACGTTGATTAGCGTAGGTATTAACGCAGTCGAAATAACGCTTCATTTGCACCCACCTACCCACCATATCGATTTGAGCTCCCCTATGGTTATCTATGCTCCACTACAATGTCAAGGAATTCAAAACAAACAATGATGACCCCGACATCATGACTCTTCGATAATGTGCGCCAACAAGTTGTTGACGTTGTGTGTATTTCTCCTTGATTGATGCGGGAATGAGAGAGGGTTACGGTAACTAAAGATGCGGCACAGAACGAGATGGAGCGGGCGGGGCGAATAGGAGATCATAAATCTAATAACAGACACAGCTTTGATTCGAAGTGGATGAAGACTTATGGGCACATGTTGAGGAAGAGTGATGCTGTCGCGTAGAGTTGTTTCGGGAAATGAATGTTCTTAATAACAAACAGACAGGAGATCGGATGGATGGGACAACGTTTAGGTAATTGTAATTGAATAGAACAATGTTGTAAATTAGAAAGCGAGTGGGGTTAAATGAATTACCGCAGACGGGCTGAGACGCAGTGCAAGTTCTTTAGAGAGACGGAAAATTAAGAAAAAGCCAAACAAGTGCATACACATAGATAGGTAGATATGGATAGAGAGATATGGAGGGGAGAGAGAGAGGGAAATAGTGAAATCATATTGAAATGAATTGAGAAAGCGAGATAGAGAGTGTGAAGGAGGGAGAAGAAAATAGAGTGAGAAGGAGAGATTGCGACATAGAGCGAACGAGAGAGAGAGAGAGAGAGAGAGAATAAATAACTAAACAAATGACAAATGAATATAACAAATAAAGATCGATTTTGTAAGCAGCAAAAAAATAAGTGGGTAGGTTGGCTAAAAACAAAATTAAGAATAGAGTAACAAACACCAGGGTAAAACTCACTTTTTCTAATAAAAGAAAACAAAATTGATGGATATTTTATTTAAGGAAAATAAATGGCACATTTGGGACGTTGGCAGATGGGGAGCAATCACCATTAGCCTCGAGAAAAGGGTTATTCTGCTAATGTACTTGCCTCTGCCTAGTAACGTGATCTAGATCTTTTATTCAAAATAATATGTTAAGAGGGAGCCGACCAGCATACCTATTAAACATCAATCACAGATGATCCACAAGACTATTTTCATCGGGTGGGAAGGAACGGTAGGGGAGGGGAAGGGTTAGCTTTTGGATAAACTTTTTTTGTGGATAATGTAGCGAAGCCCTTTTTTAATAGCTAACAAGAAGCTATAGAGAAGTTTAAAATTGCCGCAATTGATGATTGTCAAAAAAATATATATTCAAATGGACTTTCTATACTCTCCACTTTGTTAAAGGTTGCGTAACCTCCGCCCCCACAGTAAAGTAAAGTATTACTTCGTAATTATATTGACGGAGCTCATTTACGCTATTGTAGAGAAGGGTTCATTAATGGTAATACATAATTATAGTAGCGTTAATGTCGGGGCAATTAAGTAGACGAGGGACTATCTCTGAACAATATGGCAATATGGCAAGCCAACCTAATCTCCTCCCCAAAAAGCAGGAAAATAACACTTTTTTTATGAGCTACACCGGGGAGTCTTTGGTCCATCATTGTCTCCTTTGGCGCCAACTTGTCGCATCAAATGTGGTGGCAGTCTGATTGTTAACAGATTACTTTAATGCAATTTGCTGATTACCTGATTGGAAAAAGGATTTAGTCTTGTGTATACCTAATGCACAGTATTGCTGAACCATATTTTGTTTAAAGGCCACGCTGAAATTTGATGGCCAAATGGAGGATGAACGAGTGAGTTAACTTTTAGAGAGAAAATTTATTTAATTGAAGAGGAGCTGATAAATCCATTTAACGGATATGACCTTTATAAAGTCGTCCTTGCCCCCTTTCTATTTAAGCTTGTACAAGTACGAAATTATGTCAAGAAATTATCATTTAATTTACATATACAATGTACTTTATAGGCTTGTCTTGCATTTACGACTCGCTCAAATCATCTAGTATTTATTGAAAGTTGCTCAATTTCATTTTGTCAAGAGTACGCTGGACGAAGCTAATTATTCATTATACTTAATTCTACAGGTCTTGACCAAATATACGATGTCCATGAACAGAGAAGAAAAAAACATCAACAACGAAAACCAAACAACAACAGGAAGAAAGAAACACAAAATTTAAAAGACGGAGAGATAGAGAAATAATAATCAATTAAATTTGAATTGAAAAGTTATCCGCGTGAAAAAGGAAGATTTAACAAAGTAGCGTGAGAAGATGGGAAATTTATGCTTGTGTTAAAATAATTTACCGTGATATAAACTAACGAGATCTTGGAAACGTGTGATTTCAATGCATACTTAATCATGCATTTTCATTCCAAGTCACCTTGTTTATAACGAACGGTGAACTCAACCAAGACAATTTCTATGCCCATGTTAAGTAAGATCAGAGTAATTATTTTGCGGGAGGAAGAGGAGTAGGACAAGAGGAAAAGGTGTACACAAGGCATTGTTTAAAAGTAGGTAACACTTTATGAACGAACGCACGCAGATAAGAAACGTTTGATTAATATCTGCGAGTATAATCATCTTTCTACTATTTAACCCCATGTCCCACCCTGCACACCCTTTTCCCTCCATCCCTCTCTCTCTCTATCCCTCTCTATCTCTCCCCCTCTCTCTCTCTCTCTCTTTCTCTCTTTCTCTCGTTCCATTCTTTGCTATCGGTGGCAAATATCACACCACGTGACCTAGCATCTAAGTGGGTCAACAGGGGATGACTTGTCGAGGGCAAGGGCTCTTCGCCGTCACGCCTTCCTTACCTGGTTCCCTTCCCACCCCTCCCTCGTGGAGGGTTCGGGTGAAACCAAGCACGGGTTTGAACAGGTTGCGTGAATTGGTTTCCTCTGGACGAGGGCCCTCGAAGGCGAGCGGTCTCGCGTTTCACAGACCCGCCCAAAGTGGGGGCTTCAGACGCACTGGGTTCACTGCATCCTCTCCCGGTGTTCCGCTGCCGGAGAGGAGGACACATCCAAGGGATGTCTTCGTCTTAACACACATCAAGCCCAAGACATCCTACTTATTACTCTGTTGTCAAAATATCTGAATTTACCAATATCTTCTCCTATTTTCGTTTCCGCCCTTGAGTGCTAGGCTTGTTCCGTCATCCATCTTGGTTTCCACAGTTCTTCCCACTCGTCTTTACAGATTCTTTTCTGACGTGCCCGGTGACAGCATACCCGGCTTTAATTACAATCCGTTTCATAATTAGACCTAAAAGTTTGCTATCTTTTGAATCAGCTTCTTTAATATTCACTTTCAACCGTTTGGCGATGTTACCTTGGTATTTTATTGGTCGATTTAACATAATATATTGACTTGTTTGGTATTTTGCCTTACCTATTCTGATGTTCATGTCCTTTTTTTTAATGAACTCCTACGCTGCATCAACCTGCTGTGGCTGACTAATACAGGTTGCATCACATGAATATGTTTATTAAATTTCCTTCAACATATGACTTTCAGATTTGATTGATGAAATGCAGCAAGCGCTGAAAATGTTCTTTTGGCTTTTGTTACCCATTTATCCTCACAAATTGCTCTACCGCCAGCGCGAGCTTTACTTGATGAAGCGCGGATACCTTTCGTTTTGCAAGTACAACATAATTACGCTCCCTCCTCGTTTTCTAGTCTTGCTCTCCAATTTACGCAAATATTGTGCAGCCTTCATGCAAATGGACTTTTTGTCGAGTAGAAAGATCTCGGCTAATATTTGTTCTATCTCTCCCAGCGTCTCAAATTATTCCATCGAGTTTTCTAACGGAAATGCCGGGCGATTGAGTGCGATGTTGAAGTCAATCTCAAGACCTTGTATCCCTGTGGACGGTTCAAGGCAACGTTTCTGCTTGAGCAAACGGAATCTTGGCCAGTACTATCGGTTGTCATGACCCCAACATATTTTCTTTGAATAAAAACCGCTCTCAAAATGTCAGAGGTGCCTAAAAGGTCTCTACCATATATATTTTAAGAATAAAAAAGCAACACATGGGGCTGTGATATGACTTCTTGACATAGGATTCACTGGAAAAAGTAATTTACGGAATTTTGAAATGATTCTGTATACCAAACTAGAACTAAAGTACGAATTTCTAGGCCTTGGGCTGTGTTTCCACCATCTCACCATCCTGTGGCATCAATGTAACACAATTTTAACTGTTTTGGTAATATATTTGAGTAATAGAGTCTCTACTGAATTGTCTTGCTTGAACACATGTACAGCATAGAACTACAGAGATGAAGTCGATGTATGTAATGTAGTAATTGAACAACCTAAAGAACTCGGGGAAAAAGAGGAAGAGGGCAGGCACAATCTGAATAAACTGATTATATACGCCTGAGACGTTGCCAAAGGTACTTCGATTCAGGAGGACCTAAAATTCATGATTTTGCTCTCTGCACACGACGTGGTATTGTCATCGTCTGATGTCCAAACGGAACAGTTTTCAGTTAACCGGGCTGAAACTATAAACTACATACTGTATCATATTTCATTCATTCATTTGTGAGATCAACAAATATGAGACTCAAGTTTGTATGACCATGATCAAAATGAACAACGTGAATGACACAAAATCATTATAAAAATAATTGAAGATGTATCAAATGTCATATATTGATATTCTCCTGCAGAATTTGAAAAAATTGTGAAACTTGAATCTATCAAAAGAACCCCCATGCATCATACTGTACATAACCTTTATCCGTTATCATTCCATCTAATGCAATACACGTATGCGATCGAGGAAGCGTTCTATTGGGTTTTAACTTTTCCCTCAAATGGACATCTCATGCGTGTACAGATAAAATCTCAATGCGACCTCTGCTTGATTAAGAAGAGTGCTTAAATGGAGTGATTTGGAATGACTCAACACGCCAGACCAATTAGTTTCCAACCCGAATCCTGATGCATGCCTTTTTATGACGTTCCCCTGTCAATATCTATAAACGTCTATAAAGCCAGAACATCACTGTGCAATTTACTTGGAGGATCTTTGGTCGAAACGAATGACAATCAATGCAACATAGTTTAGAAACATGCGTGATGACACCTCGGTCACACCGGTTGGACCGACATGAGATCGACAACACCCCGAATGCAATATTGCATTACGCCGAATGGATATTAATCGTTCAGTGTGACTGAGGTGTTTCCGGTAACATGCGAGTGTTTTTCTGCAAGGTCATACAGGATGAGGAAAACGCCAATTTCGCTATTAGTCTTTTACCTTGATAGGCTTAATGTAAGTTTTTAATTACAATAAACGCGAAAGCTTTTAATCCAGTTATCATATATCATGCTTTATCTCTTTTTAATCCTGTTATTCATTAGGCATTCCAGTCCGCACTAATCATGTATGCAAATGTGAATCCTTGCAAAAACGTGATGGATATTATCCATTATCCATGGCATTGGTGAAGCGAATACTGTCACGAAGGGCCATTGACATGTAGCTCTTTAAGGACGGTTGAAATGCCTTCGCCAAACAAAATAGCTAGAATGATCCGCCTACAATGATCTGTGAGTCAGTAGGAACAACTACTACTGTAAATAAGAACCATCTTATCTTTGTGTTATGCTATGCAGATCGTGAAGGCTCATGACTTTTTTCCTCGGTTGTTTTTCTTTACTTTCGTTAGTTTTTATTTGTTTAATCTGTTTTTCAAGTTTACCATATCATTATGTGAATGAGGCCTGTAATAACAGACTCTCTCCAACACGAAAGAAAAAGCACCACAATTCGCGTTAGGACAAAATTAAAAATGTCCGGAAGAGCAGTGGTTAAAGAAAATATTGAAAACAAACGACGTCCCTTCAAATCGCAATCGCCCATCCAGATCTTCACTTCACCATATAGTAACATATTCCACACACAATGGTTTGCAGAGGGTGAGATGAGTAGCATTCGAATAAATAACAAAATATATCTAAAGGTTGGGAAAAGGATTTAAGTTACAATCATCCTCCGATCACTCACTTGATTAGGTATCTGGGACTACCCGCACCCGCAAAAAAGTGTCTAATTCGGGATGCGGTCTCGAGATGCGATAGGCATCTCTTAGACTGATCACGTGACCATGTAGAGAAAGTTAACTCAGTGAGGACCTTTGCGTGATTGACTTACATCTTCGCGGTTTCCTAATAACCAACCCATCCCGAGATCTGTGAATAAACAAATCTCTTTCGGGGTAAAACCACGAGGAAACGATATATCTTGCCCTGTTTATCTCTTGTTATATACAAGGGATGAATTTAGTGATGGGCCGGTTTCCCGCGCTTTATTTGGGCGTCGGTCGTCTGGATAATAAACAAAAGGAAACGATGAGGACGTTGCTAATGAGGTGACGAAAAGAAGACGTGCTCTTGGTTAAGTCAGAGTGGCTGTCTAGTAAGAATCAAGCTCTTGACAGGCATCCGCCTTCCACTGCTTCTTCAACGAGCATTTGCTACTCGAATGTCCGCATCATTAAATTGACCTCTTATGTTTCCGCAACTCCTCACTCGACGCTGATGGAAGGAAAGGAGATCCTCGCATGGAACTTGTAAGAGGTGTGTATTTGAAGGCTTATTGAGAGGAAACAGATAGAACAAAAATATCAAAGGTCACAGTGGCAAGATAAAAAGGGATTTTAGATGGACACGCGTCCCCGAAGATACGAGGAGTCAAGCTTGGATTCCATTAAAATGTAAAATCCTGACCATTATGAATATATTATACGACTGTAGAACACGTATCCTATTGGCATGCAATTTATTTGGATTGGTTTCGGCAGAAAGGTTCAAGTCATAAACGTAGATATATTAAAAAAGTTCCGGCAACTTGACTTCAAAGCAGGAGGAAATGAACGTCGCTATTGATTCCTGACGAAAATAGAAGTACTGAATTACAGAGGACATATGGACTTTTTGTCATCAGCAATATCCTGATAATCCACGTCGATTTTTAGAGTTTCAACGAGCCTTTCAGGTTACCCACTGGGTAAAGGCAGGTTTAAGCAACCTAAAAGAAGTATGAGATGTTTATACAAGGGAACGCCACCATTTTAACGGATGATGAACGAATGTCGAAGAAAGTCCTCTTTAATTAAAGGCATCGTTTAACAATGTTAAATCTGAGATGCACGGCCCTACGTGTTATCAGTTTCTGGGATATGGTGTAACATTGAAGACCTAAACAAATCGCGGTTCAAAATGACCAAGAAGTGCCTCAAAAAAGTAAAAACCTTTGAGTGACCGGTTATACCATACTCGTTTGTCCCAATAGACTGTAGTGAAAATGTGTGATTCCAATCATAAATATCTTGATAATCAGACAGGAGATCGGCTTGTAAAAGTCATGGGGTTCCTGACTGACCTAATTAGCATTACAGAATGAGCTAAATCCGGGATTTTTTTTCAGAATCTGAGACAAAGTTACCGGATCCCTTTACAGATTCTATTTCTATATGAAAACGAATCTGATAAACACTTCAGTGCCTCAAATCAAGAGAAGGGCAAGTAATAAAGAATGTCAACAATCATGAAAAAGGATTTATATGAAGAAGTTGTCGAGGCGAAGAGGGGGAACATCATTTCTTGACAAGTGATCCCTGCTTTTCGACAGATATAATCATAGAAACTGTTGTCAAAATGCACGCATTTATTTGAGGATAAGAGGCGTTACTCTGACAGCTCGGAGAAGTGCAGTCATGTGTAGAATCCATAACATTTTCCTAATGACCAAAACAATCCCGGCCACGTTTGAAGCAATACAAATGTTATTTCCATCGCCACTTTGCCAGAGGATTTCGACTTTTTTAGAACTCCAGGACGATATTTGTCATCTCACAATATCAAGTTATTCTTCAAAATGCTATCTCAAACTTCTTTAAGAGAGAAAGAGAGAGAGAGAGAGAGAGAGAGAGAGAGAGAGAGAGAGGAAGCTCCTGCTTTGGAGGAAAATTAGGCGGTTAGGCGATAAGTGGTATCGTTATCAAGAGAGCCCGTTTTCTCTTTAAAACAAAATCTCCTTGAGTTTTAAAACTTCATGAAGTCTCTTTTTTAATGCTGCAAAGTATATAATGGCTGCAAGTAATGTAAATAAAAGATGACGGCATATGCTGTGATGTCCATTTAAGTATTGCGCCTTCTGCATCAAACGTCTTATCTCTTAATAACGACAAAAAAACTTGGAAATTAATATAAACAGAGAGAGAGAGAGAGAGGTTTCGTACATATTATGTTACCAATGCACTTTTCGTGAAATCACTAATCTCAGCTCTCTTTTTATTTATTCAAAAATAAAGCTGATTTCTGGTAGTGTGATTGCATTGTGAAAGAAAGCTATGGGGACGCGATTGATAACAAGGGGGATAATGTAGCGCATAAGTATTGATGTATACTTTGAGGAATTATTATATTAAGTATTATATCAGGTATGGAATTATCAAATGATAAGAAATTGACCCTGTTCTGCTAAAAGTTACATGCACGTTACACAAAAATGCCCATATGGGACTGGACAAACATGTGACATGAACGTGTGGTCCACAACCTTCATATAATACATGTATGTCATATTTCGAACATGGGGGCATTTGAAGAGCCATCCTTATTTTGTGGTTATGATACTATTTCACATTAGCATAACGAGAATAGAAAAGCTCACCCATAACTGTTCACCTTTCCCAAAACTCTACCTTCTCTTTAAATCTGCTTCTCCAGCTGTCTGTTATTGCTCTATGGCAAAATTTGATTTGCGATCGGCAGAAAATCATCCTAGCAGATCATTGGCTCTTAAGAATACAACTTGCCGCTTACGCTTCGCCTTGAACGCCATGGCATAGTGAAAGCAAGAGGGGCACTTGTACTTTTTTCCGCCTTTTGCTCCATTCTACGTATAGTCGAAGGAGGGATTCTTCGAAAGGATAACAGGGATGAGGGGGAGAGAAAGAAATAGAGAGAGAAAGGGAGAGAAAGAGGGAGTGAGAGAAGGAGAGCGGGAGTGAGGGAGATGCTAAATAAAAGAAAGTACGCTACCCACCTTGCGTGAAAGACGTCGCAAGGGGAATGGCTACAACCCGGGTTTCTTGTCAAAATAAATAATGTTCGCCAGGGGAAGCTTGGCCGAGGCAGGCCGCTTTTTAATTCGGTTCATGTTGTCAGTAACGGGCGGATCACTCGGGGCAAATATTTGCAAGCTGCAGATCATAGGATTTATATTGTTAACAATACAGAGAGTCATCGAAATCAGTGGTCGAAAGGTTGCCCGCACCAGGCGAACTTGATGCTTTCACGTAATGCGCATTTTTCGTACTCTTAACTCGTGAGCAATGTAGGGTTACATATTCGGAAAAAATACTCGTTAATAAAGATATGACAAAAATGTCTTTAAGTATGATTGCATTAGTCTCCAAATGGTCATAACATATTCAAGATAATAAAACGCAATACATGCATTGCATGAAAAGAAAAACAATAATATGTAAATAAAACATGCATGTACTCAGTAATCTTATCGATTTCATATAGAAAATTTAAAAGAAAAGAGAGATTAATTTGTATTATATTTATTTCTAGTGAATCCAAACACTCCCTTCGATATCCAGAATTCAATAGTCTAACAAAATGATACGGCAGTCCAATGTTTTAAGGTTGTATCACAAACAAACAGTGACAAAGGCTTTCATTTTACCAAAAGATGTCTCTATTTACCGGATTCCCCCCTTCTTTTTTTCGGGGGGGGGGGGTGGAAGGGGATTCACATAAGATGATGGAAAGTACGCAAACTGATTTTTAAAACAACATGTTGTAACTGACGTTTCCTTCATCAGACCACTTTTACGATATTCGATTATGTAAATGCAAGCCTTATACCACCGAAATCTGAGACCGAGACTAACAGCCATGCCAGGAAAGAGACCTTCAATGGAAAAGATGAAGCAAAGGGGACACGAGAAAAACATGCTACTTTCATACCTTCAAAAAAAGTGTCGAAGCAAAAGGAAACTCGACACTGTCCTTTGTACAAACTGGCTTTGACGCGCGTTAAAGCCATCTCACTTTCAGAAATATCGGGTTATCCTAAAATGCATTGACGAATATTAACGAAATTATGAACACAATTTGTGTGACAGGGTTTGAAAGGAGATAGGGATCTTGACGACACTGGTTCGTAAACCTATCACAGAAGCATTTCAAAAGTTTGTCTATTTTTACAACAACACCTGTGACGGGAAGTTGTTTCTTGTGTTACCCCTCTTACTTGTTGTGCAACTCTTATATTTTTGTAAGAGTTCTAGTTCCCGCATGTCTCAATCCTTTCTTTCGTCACGTTCTAATTTGTTTCTTTCCTTATATTCTCCCACGTATGTTCCTCAGTCCTCTTGCTTTTTATACCTAGTTTGCCCAAATTTCACATCGTTCCTCCTCCTACTGTTCTCTTTCTCTCGCGCGCGCTCTCTCTGTGCCTCTCTCGCTCCCTCTCTCTAGCTATATATTTATATTTCTCTCCCTTCTTTCTTATTCTAGTGACAAATCGATTTACCCTCCAATTAATTCAACTAAAAAGCATCATATTTGTTCCTTGATTAATGGTCATTATTCTCATTGCGCTGGTTTTCAATTCCCGATTATAAGGAAGGATCAACGACCCCTTTCTCTCCTGTGATAATGATATGTTTTATAATGAAATTGTAGATCAACGTATCACCCCTCATGCTCTTCCCCATCCGTTAATCCTTATATGGATAAAGGAAGCAAATGTGATACCATATTCTTTTGGCAGTAACATGTTTGGAACTTTTCCTGAGTGTTCACCTAAAGCTGTCATTCCAGTTCCAACGGCAACCTGCAATGTGTTAACCCGTTTGAATTTTATTTCATATTCCATATTGATCATTTTTCTTCTGCAGCATGCCAGGTGCTTTGTTCTTTTTTCCAGGTGAGAATCGTACACCAGAGAGACGTTGCTCATCTCCTTTTCTCCTCTGGTTATCAAACTTCTCCGCCTCTGTCTCGTTGTTCCCCCTCTTCATATCCTCTGTTGCATCTCTCCATCCATCTCCTTCGTTCCGCTGTCAACCTCTCCTCCCGCCGTCATCATCTTACCCGGCTCCTCCAGTGAAGAGTGGCCGGGAGCACTCAATGCAACCCGACCTATCCAATGCATCACCATTAGCCGATGCCAGCTCGTTTCAAATCCTCTCTTCGTCACCCTCCCCCTGTCCCATAAAATAAACATTGTTCGAGGGGAAACATTTCACCGTAATGTTCCATCAAGAGAATCATTATTCCGTTCCCGTTAAACCCCGTGGTTTTTGCTCGCTCTACATAATGAAAGGCATCCTTCTATCGGAAGGCGAAGTTAGAGCTATTTCCGGCGAATCCCGTAGCGTCTTCGATAGTTGTATCCTTTTTGAGGATTATGGGCTCTATTCTTGCCTGGATACAAATGGGACTTCAAGGATGTCCACTGATCTTCAAGCCAAGACTTTTTCAACATTGCCTTGTTGGCAACCTTGCCCCAACTTAATGTTTCCAAATGGCAAATTCAATAGGGGAAAAAGTCGAGAATTGAGCGTGAAAAGTGAGAGTACAACAATATAGTCTTTCACCGTTTCCTTGCCTAAAGCTGATAATGTACATGTACATTCTAGGTTTAAAACGTCAGTAAACTGTATTGACAGTTGTAATGCATAGTTTGTTTAGATATATACGGATCCGTTGGGGGGTAAATGATTGCGAAGGAATCTGGGCCGTAAAGCAAGTCTTGTGCCTGATACAGAGGGAAAAAAGCCGAGAGAATAATCACGTCATCCTGTCGCTCGTAGACAAAACCCACGCTATTCGACATTATTATACAACACATTACATGCATCAATAAAGTACGATAAGGCTTATGACGTTGTCATGCTGATTAACTGAACGGCGTTAGTATATTAGATTTCACGTATTGTGCATCGCGTTACCGAAAAAGCGAAATTTTTCAGCGTCAAACTTTAGCGGCCTAATACTTAATGACGTCATAATCATATCAAAACTTTTTTTTACTTAGTTTACATCTACTATAGATTTCCACATGTGCGCAGTACACTGAAAACGCCATCCAACCTGTATGACGCGAAGCATTGTGCATTGTGTTACCATTAGCTGATGATTTTTCATCGTAAAACTTTAGCGGCCTAATACTTAATGACGTCATAATTATATTCAACAAATAATTAGTTTACATCTACTATAGATTTCTACATGTGCGCAGTACAGTGAAAACGCCATCCAACCTGTATGACGCGAAGCATTGTGCATTGTGTTACCATTAGCTGGTGATTTTTCATCGAAAAACTTTAGCGGCCTAATACTTAATGACGTCATAATTATATTCAACAAATAATTAGTTTACATCTACTATAGATTTCCACATGTGCGCAGTACAGTGAAAACGCCATCCAACCTGTGTGACGCGAAGCATTGTGCATTGTGTTACCATTAGCGCGTGATTTTTCATCGTTAAACTTTTGCGGCCTTATACGTAATGACGTCACAATCATATTAACAACAAAATTATTGTAGTTCACATCTACTATAGATTCCACACGTGCGCAGTGCAGTGAGAACGCCAGCCGACCTGAATGATGCGAAGCTGGGTCGCATTCTCTCCAAAAACACCCTTCACTACGGCTAATTTCCCAGCAGATCGACATGAAATAAACATTATCAGACAAGCGTGTCAAAACGCACGGATCGGAAGAGAATGGGAGCGGGAAAAGCAACAGGCAACTTGCTATTTATGTCCCGCGTGAGATGTCGCCTGGTCCATCACTAGGTGAACCTCTGAGGGAATTAAAGTTTTTTATTTTCGTCTTTGCGCATGCGATTGTAGCTCTAACAAATAAAATGGCCGAAGTACGGGACAACAAGTGAAGGAAGGGGAACAAAGAGATTAAAGCCTATCTGCACTAGTTTGGCCAGGAGGGATTAGACCTCCTTGCATGGTCACTGACAGGTGGTTATCTCATCAAATTAGCTCTCAATCAACATAAAAAAAGGGGGACCATGGAGGACCAACAGTCACCGCTTAGACATTGTTTGCTATATATAGAGGGCGCAAGTAGCTATACACAGTAGGGCTTTAAGCAAAAGATCTAGCAGGATTCGGGGAATATTGGAAATACACTCTTTACACTATTTCTGTGTATTTAATACACTCTTTACCAGGGGCGTAGACAACGGGGGGATGAGGGGGATGCATCCCCCCCAGCTCACAAGGTGGGGGGGATGGCATGTACAATCATCCCCCCAGGTTTTGGGGAATGATATTTGCTTACTTAATAAGTCATAATGATGATAATAATAGTAATAATAATAATGATAACAATTATAATATTAATAATAATAATAATTATGATGATGATAATAATAATCCTCATCATTATTGTAATTGTGTTTATTGTTATTAGCCGCATTCACACGGTGAAAGCCAATTCAGACGGTAAAAAAAAAGAAAATCTTACAAGTATTTTGTGGTTATCTTGTGGTTTGGAAACCACAAGATAACCACAAGATTAAACAGGCGCGGATCTACGGGGGGGGGGGGGGTTAGGGGGTATAAAACCCCTTGACGGCCCAAAAAAAGGAAAAAAAGAAGGAAAAAAAAAAGAAAAAAAAAAAGAAAAGAAAAAAGAACGCACGCTGGAGAGAAACCCTTTCAAGTGCAAATATTGTGAGAAGATATTCAACTCATCTGGTAACTTAACAAAACACATGATAACTCTGGATATAACTGTGTATTTAACTGTTACTTGATTTAAAAAGACGTTATCATGCACTGCTTTTTATGGTCTCCATTGTGTTAATAGATGCCAGGAAAACATCACTTACGGGGTTCAAATAAACACCCCCAAAAAATCGGCTCGCCGCTTTGCGGCTCGTGGACGATGCTCCGCATCGTCATTATTGGTCAACCCCCCCCCCCCTTAGCAAAAAGCTAGATCCGCCCCTGAGTCATCCCCCCAGGTGTACGAACCTGTCTACGCCACTGCTCTTTACACTATTTCTGTGTATTTCTTTCTTTGGAAAGGGACAACAGTCTGGTGTGGAAGGTCAGAGTGTGACAAGCGTAGACGGACATTATTCAGAACGTTATGCGCACCTGCCTCATTACGTAGACTGTGTATACACATCATCCTTATCACTGCGGCCTCATTGCATCAGCTCTCAAGACAAATGTTCTATAAGATTTTAAGAAGGTCATAGGAAACTGACAGGCATACTGAATGTTTTTGATAGAAAGAAGAAGACGCTGAAGAAGAACAAAAGACGAAATAAGAAAGAAGTAAACAAAGACGCAGACAGAAGAAGAAGACGAAGAAGAAGAAGAAGCAGAAGCCGAAGAAGAAGAAGAAGACGATGAAGAAGAAGAAGCAGAAGCAGAAGAAGAAGAAGAAAAAGAAGAAGAAGAAGAAGAAGAAGAAGAAGAAGAAGAAGAAGAAAAGGAAGTAAAAACGAAGATGACGTAGAAAATGAAGAGGAAGAAAACAAAAAGAGAAGAAGTTGAAGAAGAAGAAATGGGTAGTTGATTTCGATTGACCCATTCTGTTTTAATACACTTCGATCATTAAAATGATAAATCTGAGAATCGGTCACGCATCAATAACGACACAAGAACTGGAAAAAATTAACAGGACTTTAACTTATCTTTAGCGATCTTGTTTACTACAAGCCTCATACAACTTTTTAATCATTATTTTTACTTTATTAAAAACAACGTCAACGTTGCCATTGTACTGGGAAGATTGAGCTGTGCTTAACAGATTGGACTGTTAGTCCATGACAACATTTGGCGAACTGGTTAATTGACTTAATGGAAAATGAAACGATGCGCGGATGATTGATAACAATACAAATCATGTACATTTGCTGCTGCATGTGGAATCAGAATTTGCAAACACCCACCCTCATAAAGATGGGTCAATATTTAATTCATTCATAGCTTTGCCATTGCAACCATTCACAAAGTCTTGCTTTAGCGCGTAAAATAGCGCGGGTAACCCATGACATACTTTTTCTTTAACATGCTCTAATACCCTGCAATATTGATGCCGTCATCGTTTTTAAAGATGATACGGCCTGCTGAAACCGAGGCAATCTTGAACGAAACTGAAGCCTGGCTTTATCTCAAGAGTCTTGATGGGGAATGGTAATGTAATATTTATGACCAAATTGGGATAGAACACTTCCATTTTAGCACCTTGGAATTACGATTCATGAAGGCAATACTATTAAAGGATGATGGACGTTAATGTCACACCTATTCCACAAGTAAAGTTATTCTTTCTGATATATAAATATCATATGTTTCAGAATAACATGTATCAGAACGGGGTGATTCACTTAAATATAGGAGAGAAAGTAAAGAATGCATAAATAGTTCAGTGAATCCATCTCATCCTCTTAAAATATACCGTGCAACCTATCGAATGCTAAAAGGAAATTCATAACGGATTATGAAAAGAATAAAACGGTTAAGGTCTTATTCCCCTGTCGCGGCCGGTGAACCGACCCGTATTTGAAGATGGTTCAAACAAGCTAACAAATAACTGCTAATGGTATACAGTCAGAGAAAGAGACGTTTTGCGAGGACAACGGGTGGTAAATTCATGACCTACATCTGAGTGCTTTGAGTTTTCGCAGGCTACGAAATTAAAGGAAACCTCACCCCAAGAAATAACTTTAGTTATTCTGAGAGATTTAGAGTATTCTTGCCTTTTAATCTACAAGACTCCCCATCAAAGTGAATGGGAGAGGTATAGCGGCAAATAATTATGTACAATTTCTCAGAACGACATCTTCATTTATATATAACGTGTACACTTTCGTAAGGAATTAGGTACATCAAAGGGCATGAATCCATCTCATTTTCAGAATACTTTCGCTTATTCTTTGTGTTGAGGTTTCCTTTAAGATCGCATGGCATAATCAGTTGTATACATTATTGTCCCACAATCCAAGTCATATCCATGCGGTTAAAATAAAGCACCTGAAACCGCAGCATGGTTCAAAGGTTGCGCGTGTTCATTGATGCAGAACGTGTACCGTTAACGGAGGACATTCATTGTATCCCAATAGCGGATGTCTCCAAACTGGTGCAAGTTCACATCTTCGTTAGATCTCAGACGTGCGGGACACTTAAACACGTATTATAGAATACTTATAGTTCTGAACCAAAGTAAACCAGTCTTTTTACCAATGACGTTCACAGGAAGATTGGTGAAGAGCGGAAGGGATGAGATTAGTGTACTTTTTTATTCTCTCTCTCTCACTCTCTCTCTCTCTCTCTCTTTCTCTTCAATAAGGTGTAAAGATCGTGCACTTTGAGTAATTCTTTCTGAATTCAATATTTGATTACAGTAGGTGGGTAGAATCTAAATGTTTGTTCGTGGGAAACGAAAGCAAAGTATTGATCCTATATATCCTACATCAGTGAGTATGAAATATTCATAGGTAACAACGTGAACACACGTTACAGCTAAAAGCAAATACGAGTACAAAGAGAGAGAGAGAGAGAGAGAGAACAATAACATCACTTAAATCTTTAAGAATCGCGTTCTCTGCGTGATACTTAAATATGGATTATCAGTCACAGACAATCTTAAAGAACTTCTCAATTCTGGATTATGTCTATCCTTTAGGGGTAAAACAAGCTGTACTTCTTCGTAAATATCACCTGGCGGGCGATTAGATACTACATCATTTTGATACATCACTGTCGCCTGCATCCTACGTAATTCAGCGCTAAGTCTCTTAGGAACCAGGTACTTTGTTTTCTTTAGGCAAACAAGTAATTCCTTTCTCTTCTGCAGCGATTCATGATTTTCATTGAAAAGCTCCGGATGGCTCTAATCCTTAAAGAGGAGTCGAAAGCCTCCTTTTCCTCTTCAGCTATTTCACTTTTTTTTTTTTTTTTTTTTTTTTACTAGGAAACTCCTTTTTATCGAAGAGTCAGAAACCTTTTCGCTTTTCTGTTTTTTTCTCCATAGAATTGCTTCTTGAACCACCATTTTTTGTATATTTAAATACAGCGCAAATCTTGCAAGCCCGGCCTTCCATGGTATATTGAGCCGTCATTATTTGTGCACTTTTCCAAATGCTTATTGAGGTATGCAAATCTGTTGAATACATCTAAGACCATAAGCCAGCGTAATTGGCGGTAGTGCCATAACGCGTCGTGTGTATCGGGCTTATTAAGACAGGTAGCCAACACGCCAATAATTCAATGCAATACGCTGTTTATTTTCCAATCATCTTGGTACCATGCCACCCTCCCATGACGCATCAGAGACTGCACCAGTTGTTGACGCAGTGCTACGTCAGGTAAATAACGCCTCGTGTGCAACGGCGCAAGGATCAATAGCAAATAACAACCTAAAGAGCTCAATGTTCAACGCTAAATGTGCTACCATGGCGTGAAATCGAGTGTGTGGGCCTACAGAGAAGTATGTAACTCATTGGTACTGACACGACTACGCTATCTCGTTCAATCAGCAGAGTACATCATCTTAGCTGAAGACAGGTGGTGGAGCATCTCTCCAGCATGCCCCTGACACAAACTGAGATCAACACACCAACATCATCCAATCCCCGATGGTTGTTTCAGATAGACTGTTATCATCTTGAAACGAGGCACGTGTCTGTGTATCAATGTCGTCTTATCTATCTTAATCGGCAAGGGATTTGATCGTCTGTCGTATTTTTCATCTTCAATATGTTTCAAATCAATTTGATTTATCAGAGTTTAGTCCAGAGCATCATTTTGTCTTCAAACATAATTTGACAGTCAATGTAGTAATACACATTTGAATTCCCCCTTGGTATGATTAGTAATTTTACCAAGTACCACTGTGTTGTGTATATGCTCAACCGAATAGTATTCGGCTTCTTAAATTATTTTACATCACTATTAACTGGTTTAACTTTCTCCTTAAATTAATCTGTTATCTACGATCCTATCTTCTAAATGAATAACATTTTAATCACTTCGTATTCTGATTGTGTGCGATCTTCTTCAATTAAGAGTTTTTCTATAGGATATTTGCACGATGCGTTGTATTGAGTTCTGACATACATGTAGCAAAATAAGTGAACATTCAACACGATTTACAAGCGATCACAAACTTTCCAAGACATTATTCATTCTTGTCACTCGCCTTGTACTTTCTTCATCGATAAACCATGATCAGGATTAATTAATCATTTTCTTACTTGTTCACATGCAATATTAGCTCACAACCAGGCGCGCCGGAAGTAGTTTGGGATTGGGGGGGCAAACATTCCAGGGGGCTCACCTTCCGAGGGCAGTGACGTAATGAGAAAAAACGTTCGGAAGGGGGGGGGGGGCAGACGAAAAATCTGCATCACCACCAGTCTTACACGTTACATGCAGGTCCCGCGGAACGTTTTTCAAAGTGAAGTATTAACGATCAGGTAGAGCGTAAATTAGCGTGGGGTCCAGCCTCGGCAGGGTGTCAAGGGGCTGAGCCCCCGGAAGCTCAGGGATTTTAGGTATTTAATTACGGTTAGATGAGCATCCAGGGGCCTCTTTAAGGCCATTGACGTGTTCCAGAGGGGGGGGGGGAGCCCCCAGAAGCTCAGAGGTTTTAATATTTAACTACGGTCAGATGAGCAACCAGGGGCCGCCCTAGGGCACTTGGTTGGGTCCAGGGGGCAGGGCCCCCGGAAGCTCAGGGGTTTTAGGTATTGAATAATGGTCAGATGAGCATCCAGGGGCCCGCCTTATAGGGCCCTTGGTGGGGTCCAGGGGGCAGAGCCCCCGGAAGCTCAGGGGTTTTAGGTATTTAATAATGGTCAGATGAGCATCCAGGGGCCCGCCTTATAGGGCCCTTGGTGGGGTCCAGGGGGCAGAGCCCCCGGAAGCTCAGGGGTTTTAGGTATTTAACTACGGTCAGATGAGCAACCAGGGGCCGCCCTAGGGCACTTGGTGGGGTCCAGGGGGCAGGGCCCCCGGAAGCTCAGGGGTTTTAGGTATTGAATAATGGTCAGATGAGCATCCAGGGGCCCGCCTTAGAGCCCTTGGTGGGGTCCAGGGGGCAGAGCCCCCGGAAGCTCAGGGGTTTTAGGTATTTAATTACGGTCAGATGAGCATCCAGGGGCCCGCCTTAGGGCCCTTGGTGGGGTCCGGGGGCGGAGCACCCGTAAGCTCTGGGGTTTTAGGCATTTAATTACGGTCAGATGAGCATTTTTTATGCCTTATTTGTGACATTGGCAGGTCACTTATTTTTTCTCTCCGTCTTTCTTTCTTTTTCTCTTTAACATACTTTTTCAAAAAGTGAGGGGGGAGGGGCTCGAGCCCAGCCACTTTGCAGACCATGTCATAAAGGCTTCTAAATAAGCGTATTTTTCGCCCGACTGTAATTTGGGAATTTCTTATTTTCCAACAAACGCATAAAAAGGTATGACTTAAAAAAAAATGGAGAAAAAATACCGGAAAATCATGTCATAACAGCAACATGTGTAAATCACTGGTATCGTATAGATATACCCCCCCCCCCATTCAGTACGCCAGCGTTCAGGGGCTCATGTCTTCTCACCCCTATAACAAAACCAAAAAAACAGACACGTTTTCCCATTCTCGCACAATATGTCCACGATATGCGCGTATCGCTATTATAAACCGTATAGGTAGCATGCGCAATGTTTATAAAAATTTAATTCCTGTGAACTTTCCTTTTCTTTGAATGGAATGGTATATGTGCTTTAATTCAGGTTTTTATTATTGTTATGTTCTTTTGGGTTAAAAATACAAACCATGTTTATTCCTTTACTGCTTTTTTTTTTTTTTTTTGGAGGGGGGGGGGGCGTTTTGGGGGGGCAAAAATGCGTTTTGCCCCCCCCCCCCACTTTTTTGACTGGGGGGGCAACTGCCCCCCCTGCCCCCCCCCCCCCCCCCCACTTCCGGCGCCTATGCTCACAACAGTCCTTCAGCCCCTATACCTCCCCATCCTCCCATTCACCCTCGCTTCCCTTATCCCCCATTTCGCCTTTCTTTCCTTTCCTCCAAGTAATCACCTTCTCGTTACTTCTGGCATAGATTGAGAAATTGATATTGCAGTCAGTTTGCCCCTTTCCCTAAATGTGATTCACATCAATCCATCATGTCCACCAGTGCCTCTATTACGGTGCCTCTCTTCACCTTCTTTCATGAATGTTTCATTTGCTTTCTCGTATTTCTCTATTCTCCATTTTCTGTGAAAAGAAAAGAAATACGCATCCTCTCCTTTCAAGCTTAATATCGGGAAATATCCGATTCGGAGAAAGTGAACAATTCGTAATCAGTCCATTATCTTAGGATTTTTCCCGATTGTAAATTAACCTTTCTCTTTCTTTTATTCTAACTTTGCTGTCCCTTACGTTTTATACCACTTTGCGTCGTCTTTCTTGATCTCTTTTTGTTTTACCTCTTCCCGCGGTCTCTCATTTGCCAACCACCTTTACCTTCCTTAACATATAATCATCTCCCCCCCTCTCCCTCTCTCTACCCTCCTTCTCTCTCTCGCTCTCCTTCTCTCTCTCGCTCTCCTTCTCCCCATCTCTTTCCTCACTCTATCTCTTTGCTCCTTCCTCTCTCTCAACCGCTATCGCCCCTCTCTCTAACGACCATGAAACCCTCAAGATGATGATTAAGACATCCAATCATGGTTTGATTTTTTGTGTTGGTGTGTGTCTAGAGGGAATAGAAAAAAGCTACATTCGGCAAGGTACTAATACTTATTTGGGACCCCCGCAGATGTGAGATTCGACCTTGTATTTAATCACTCTCCATAGTATATTTCTTTTCCCCCTTCTCCTCTCTTCTCCCTCTATCTCTCCTTCCCTTTCCGCCTTGATAGCCTTTAACTTTCTCTGAGAACGGTACAGACCGCGGTATGAAACTACAGACAGCTGTTGTTCAAGACGTGATCTTAACCTTTCAGAAATATTGTATTCAATAATTTCTCTTCCATTTCATTTGTACATCTGAGTTTGAATTATATTTCTTTCTTGCTCCCTCTTCCCACTCTCTCTCTCTCTCCCTCCCTCTCTCTCTCGCTCAAACACACATACCCGCCCACAAGCAGAGTTCGATTCTCCTTGTCTTTCTGTTGTTTCTGCATCATTTGAAAACAATCTGAGGACGAGGCATGCTTCAGTTTACTATCCAGGAATCCGTGCAATATTACCTCATTCTATGACTTTTATTAAAGAGGATGAAAAGGTAGGAAAGAATGAGAGAAAGAGAAAGAGAGAGAGAGAGAGAGAGAGAGAGAAAAAAAAAGACGGAAAGAGAAAACACAATTGTTAGTCTCTGCGTTAAAAAAAAAAACTCACGTTTCACGTGACATTTTTCAATCTCCCTTATATTTTTTCATCTCTTTAACTTCTATTTCTGTTTGTCTCTTTCTCTCTCCTCTCTCTCTCTCTCTCTCTCTCTCTCTCTCTCTTTCTTCTCTCTCTTTCTCTCTTTCTCTTCATATCTTCCCCCTTTCTCTCTATATATTCCTCTCTCTCTTGTCATCGTCTTCATCTATCCCATTCCTCCATTCCAATTATCTCTGAAGTCAAGATAAACCCCAAACTCTGTCTGGCCGCCCATACACCAGGTAAACGTCGCTTGTGTTTTTGGCGGGAACCAGATAGCAATAATTTTCGTAACGCGTATCCGACACCCTCCTCAAACAGCGATGATTAAGTCGTTAACAAAAATATTCTTGTATAAGCGATCAATACAAGACGGCAACTTTTCGAGCAATTTGACTACGGCCAGTCCAATTTCCACGGACGATTTATTCTCCACGGTATTACATTTCCTTTGAAGGACAATCACCTGATCGCTTGTTTTTGTCTTTTCAATATCTCACAAGAAAGAATAAAAGTTATAGCCTTTCTGGCAGTGATGTAAGGCGTCATTTAGGTAAGAGAACATGGGCAACCGTTGATTAATTGACAAACGGCGTTATCGATGCACTAGCTCTATTCGTCCCTTGAATGCTGGGAGCTGAGAACACCCGCGAAAGAGATTAGAGCCCCGAGTATGAAGGGTGAACGATGAGATTCAATATGCCATCCCTGTCCAAGCGCAGATTAACAACCACATATTACCCAATCTACAAAAAGAACACATAGGCCTAGTCCCTTTTGTAAACAAAACTGTGTTAAAGGGAAACTCAGCTGAACATTGTGCCAAATATTCAAGCAAAATGCTACATTCTTTCGCAAATATAGGTTTTCTTGGTGTAGAAACGGACAAAAAGTATTGAATCTTTATTGCTACATTCGCCCACACTGTCTCCAGTTCAACGCCGTCTACATTTAGATCACGCAATTGTCTAGAGAAAATTGTTATCGCTATTCCCATCTCTGGCATAATTACAGTAATGCTTTTATCGAAATGATGGCCTCTAACTGAAAGCGCAACTTTTATAATCAACGGTGTTTTTATATCATACTAAAGAGAAGGAAAAAAAAACGTTTTACTGATTGTAAAGAAAAAAGGGCCTGCTTTTTGTCATAATAGAACTACACTCCCTTGGTGGGAAATGTGATGGATGCAATTTACGTTCGTTTCCTTTCCCACTGCTAACAATTTTGACGCTTCCGATGAAAGAAAACGATATCACTTATCAAAAGTGTTATATTTCATAATTGAAATGTGCATCCTTGCCCCTTCATATGCAGAATTCTGCTAATGGAATTGGAGTTGGAAGCAAAACAAAAACGAAAAATGAGTTGGCTAAACTTTATTGAACGAGAAATAAGAAACGTTGGTTTTCGAGAAGAAAATCCATCATAAAAATAGCACACGGTTCTTAATGCTTTTTCCGTCAAGAAGTGTTGGATGGAATACTTCATTGAGTGATACTCCATTTTGATTTGTGTCGTGAAGGTTATAACAAAAATGGAACTTATATATAACTGAGATATAACTCATACATAACCCGTATAAAACCTAAATATAACTAAAAACTGCTATAAAGCATTCAATGGTACTACACAACAAAGGTGTTTTATAGGTTTACTATGAAACAAAGTCAATCAAAAGGTTGATGGACAACCATGAAAATAACTCTATTAAGTGTGATATATTGCTCCATAATGTACCAACGCAACGATAAAATGTCTGATGAACACCCTGTCTCATGTTTTTGGTCAACTTTAAACAAAATGAACGGAAGCCAGACTCATTTTTGTCACCGTACATAATTAATTAATATTTCACATTTCCCTAGAAAACATCAGAAATTCTCTTCAGCAGGGAAATAATCCATATTTATAATTATTTAATTTAATAGTTATATAGCAAGAATGTTATATATGCATCTCCACACAATTAAATAACACATCTCTATCACAGTGTATTCTTTTCTTGTTCAACGGAGACGTATGAGAAACATCCTTCTGGCAGTTAAGTCCCTCTTGCACCAATATGTCGACGTAGCTTACGGGTATGCCATCACAGTGACAATGGTGGGCGAGGAAATTGAGCAAAGCAAAACCATTCCTTCGGGATAATACTCAGGAAAAACCTTCATTTTTTTAAAGGAACGACACAAATGATTATTAGTTTGGATGAGAGATCAAAAGACCCTGAAGAGTAAAATATGTTGATTTGCCATTGTTGTCTCGGGGGTATCAAATAATTTCAATCATAATCTATTCATGGAAAATCTCCGTGAAAATAGTGACAGCTGATTAGCGGAAAGGTTAGGCGGGTGTCAAGAGGACTTCCGGGAAATCTTTTGAAGAATATCGAAAGCCATGGGAACGCAAAAAGCTCGCTACTCATTATAAGATTCAATCTAGCATTGAATTTTGCTTTTAAAATAGACATTGTAATATTCTTTTTCCCCATAGATAAGGGTAATAATATATTTGTAAAGCGCTTAGAAACGATAAACCGTATTAAGCGCTATATAAATCCAATAGTTAATAAGTAGTATAAAAATGAAAGTGGCATTGTCCGTTAAAAAAAGACATACTAGACATACAGACATACAGTTAATGAAGTCATCTGGTATGCAGGAGAATTTTTTTTGCTTCGAATATCACAATTAAATTGCTATGTTTGAATTATTATATGAATAGTAATTTGAGTTAGAAGATAGTATACGTTTCTCGAAGCTTGTTTGACGGCCCTCGTATTTAGCCCGGTTCGTTTCTGAATCCTGGGTAACAAGATGATGAATTGATTAATTAGCTCATTAATTAACTATTGTTCTCTTATACAATTATGTATATATCCATTTATTCTGACATCTTTCCCTCAGGCCAACCAGCTGTCATCGGTTAGATTTCCATTTACAGATTAAACAAAGGTAGGCATTATCATATGTTTCTTCGCTTCCCAATATACATGTACATTATTCGTAGGAAAAATGATTGTGCATGTCTCATTATCCTAATGCGGTTTTAATGAAATGGCTATTATATAAAATAACCCGCCAAAATCACGGTACCCCGTGTCCCTTTTCCCCATTTCAGCGAAATCGGCAGATCAAATGGCAGGTTTCGGGTGGAAAATAATCAAAGACACGAAAATGCGTCTCGACTTTTTGCCCAAACATATCGAATGTCTATATTAAAAGGTCATTTTGAGCATTACCATCAAATAAGCGTGGTAAGGACACGATTTTTCTGTTTTTATTAATTCATCGTGCTGGTCTATTTCTAAACACAAGGACGCATTATGTAAAATCGACTTTTGCCCTCGTTTTATATTACGTCATTTTTCTTTTCTTACAAGGTTTTTTTCTGTCTCTTTACATTTTTCTTTTCAACGTATTTCTCCGTTGTTTAATGTTCACTTTTAAAGTCGGGATGAAGGCAAAATAGGATCATTGGAGAGTAATTGTATCGTTAGGTCTCGGGTGTTTTAGGAGAGAATTAGGTTATTACTTTTATGATATTAGTCGGACTACCGAGACCGACGCCAGACCGGCAACATAACGATCAAGAATGAACATCACGACAAAATAAGCCGAAAGTCGGTCGGTATGAAATCGTTGTGGAGTCGGTTTGGTAGTATGATTGAAGCATAAATGGAAGGTAATAACTTTAACCGATTCTTGTGAATTCAAACATGCAATTGATATCAAAGTGTTTCTGAGAATAACTTCGAAAATATCAAGCCGTCGTTTTTTGCCGTATTGAAACGTATATTGAACTTGATTTGATTTGATTTGATTTGATTTATTGGTTTCTGCATCTTTTTTCTTTTTTTCATCATACATTTTCATGAACATAATATGGCTTGATACAATATTTCAAGTGTATATAATTTTATACAGATAATAAACGATATTAAACAAATATATTGAATTTAAACAAATATATTGAATGCATAATTAACATACATTAGATGCAGGAGGGCTACAGAAATAAGCAAAGTAGCTTGACGTGCCCGCAGCCCTCAACTTAGATACAACAATACAATGATATAATACCCTCTGTTTCGCATTTCGGCTGACGAGGCAGTAATTGTGTTGTTTAAAGTAAATTACATCATCATCACGGTCATGTTGTTTAATAAATGTGAAAAAATCCAACATTTTGAAATGCAATCACCTTACAACTCCGAAATATCTATCAATTTTCTTGTTTGAAATTGACAGAAATGTCTAATTATTTACACAGCTTTTCTAACGACTGCAGAATGTACAGATTTCACCATTTCTAATACCAGGGTATCAACATGGCTTCATGCGATAATAATTCTAATGCATTTTGAAATCAACTAGGTGAAAAACTGCGATCGCTAAAACTTAGAGTAGCATTAGATCTTTTTATAGACTACTTAAGTCACTGACTATGAAATCTCTTCATACCCGGACCCAGGAGGCAACGAGTTCAAACGTATATCATTACCCAGCTTTTTGATCAAAATCTTCCGATTATACGAATAGGAAATGGGTAAATGAGGCTGTAATATTTCTTCAAAATCAGTCTTCTACTTCGATTTTTAAAAAGAATGCTTCAAAGAAACGCTGCCTTGATACTACTGTGCCTGATAGCCTGTACGTGCCGAAGTGCTCGAAAACGGTTTTGTTAAGGCTAACAAGAAGGGACACAAAATCAATGATTTTCTACTTAAAACTTGTCTTACAACACACGTTACACACGTACACATGTATGGTCGTTGGTATGAATACCGAAATGCTGCAATTCACAGACAATTGTACGTACATAGACAAGCTCATATTTTCTAAGTAGTGTGTTGTTGATCATTTTGCATTTCGAAAAGAATAAAAATCCCTATGATGTACCTTTCACCCGGGATCACAATAAGTGATTTATAAATAGTATTCTGATTTATATGTAAATATCAGATCATCATAGTACGACTCGAACTAAACAATACAAATTGTTTAATTTGTTTGTTTGTTTGTACTGCTTATCTTGTTTGTTAAATAGAAGCTTCATATTTTCTCCCTATAATCCTACAAGATCAAACTAACGGTAATCACTTTCCTTTCGCATTACATCGTTCTTTATAATCAATCTAGATGGAAATCATATATATCTTTTTAATCTATTCTGTATAGCCATATTTTCTTTGCTTTGCTTATGGTTGACAAACCTTTAAACTTAAGCAAGAATCAGTATTTGAGTGGTGGAGATTTAAATAATAACGATCGGAAATAAAATGTAAATGCGACACAAATGGTATCGTTAAATATGTATTTTCCATTACACCGACTTAGAGTTGGATTGATGCTTTATCCCATGCCTATGGTAAAGTGACTGGTAATGGGCATTTTCAGGTCGTATTTTTAGGTTGGAGAATCATATGTAAAGCTATCCAAATCTGTAATTGCAAACACACAAAAGAAGGCGTATGCCTTTAGCAATTACACGTCTAATCTTTTAAAAGGTGCATGAAATCTTTCCAAAAGAAAGGTCATTATAGTGTGCTTTGTATGCCATCATCGTGGACACTCCAACATTGAAGAAGGAAAGAGAGATTGCTTGGTAAAAAAACATCAGGAGTTAAATTTACCCAATAGTTACAGACCAGTTACGTTGCTAGATAGTTATGATATTTACTGCAGTTTTCACAGCACTCAGTATTGTTTATTCTTCTGAAAATAGACACTGTAAATTATCGTTTCATAAATCAAACGAATTGTGTTTTTCGATCAAAGGGTATCGAGTATTGAACATTTTCCTTTAGTTGGTGAAAAGATCTGCATTTTGGTTAAACGAACTGAATCAGCGTTATCTGGGGGTGCTCCGCAGTTCTTTAATTAAATCGCAAGCACTCTAGATTTAAGTACTATTTGACACTTCTTGGCAAGTTACGTATACAGTGATTTCAAAACATTATTCGTTACTTAGCTTTGCTTGCTTGGTGACAACCTTGTCAGCAGACTTTAAACCAACACTCCACCCCACCTCCATTCTAAACATCCTAGCGACGCCCTTGTCTAAAGAGGCCAACCAAACGAAATGACATGATTTTGAAATCTACATTCGCCAGGGGAGCGCAGTCATTTCCCATACCATTTACCCCGCATTACGAGTAATAACACCGCGACAGATAGAAACACAACAAAGATACCCCTTGCCAATGTGTTCAATCAAAACACCGGGGAGTGAATCTCCGGAATTTTCAGCAAAAAAAAATCTTATTAAGACCTCTTCGACACTGATTGTCGGTTGCCTGAGCGATTGTATATAAAGGAGTAGGACATCGCAGGAAAGAAATGGAAATGGATGCCTTTGGTTATTTTCATTAAATGCCGGGATACCACTTTTCCCCGTTAGTGTTAATTTCATTGTAATAATACGGACCTCTATAGCAGGTTCATTACTTTCTTCATAGCTCGTTTCATTTCAAATAGAACAAAACAAAACAAAATGCTTTCAGGCTAGGAATACTAGGGATGAGCTAATTTCCACATTTGTTTTTTTTGGAGATAATGACAGTATTCCCATCAGAAACGTTTCTTCGTTTATCTAGAGGGAGATTTCCTAAATGTTATGTTACAGGGTATTTCGAGGAAATCTCGAGACACATAAAGTTCTTCTCCTTAGCCGGATAATAGACGATTTACATTTACTTGGTTTTTTAAATGCACATTTAATGTGTGCTATCAAGCGAGCAGCGGCATTTTATTTAAGAATAAGAAATATAACGAAAATCACACTACATTAAACACACCTCAAATTTGCGTTTAAGATAACAGGGGAGTTAGAATGTAGGTCTGTCACAGAAATGCCAGAGGCGTATAAGGGATTTTGGGGTGAGTGGCATGAAAAGCGAAATTTCGCTTTCTTTTTCCTTAGAAATGATGTATTACTCTGTTTAAAAAAAATGGGTACACATAAGTGCCTTCTGTTTTCTATCTTTCATTTTCTCGTTTCAAATAACCAGTGCACTATGAGAAAATAGACTGGAAGGAAATTGCACCTCCTCAAAAAAAGAATAATCCCGGTACAATGAAGCAAAATGATTACTGCTCCTAGTAATACGGGTGCTACAATCCCTAGAAAATGCATGCCAATTCCCAGCGGGCAAACACATAAAAAACAAACATAAAGGTGCATTAATGTTCTTGTCAGTTTGTGCAAATGAACTGAAGCATTTCGTCAATTCGTCAAAGGCAATCAGCACGGACATCTTTTTTTCTTACGTCTGATATACATGTAAGCTTTCTAAAATGGTTGATCAATCGATAAAATAAACACACAAAAAAGTCATGCAAGTGTGAAGCGAACGTGACAGGTATAGAGCACAGAAAGGACAATAAAAAGTAACCACTAGTCACGATTTTACAGCATTTCTATTGTGAAAGTAAACATTCTACATTCACCTAATGCTATTTACACCTTACGCTGCCACATTATAAGTTTACTTGCTCTAAAACTGTTACGCTATTCTTGTTGAGCACGAGGTGACGTTCTCAATGCGTTATTCCTGCGCTAATAAAGCCTTTGAAAGTTATTGGCGCATACGCTATAAAATCATAGTCATGCTTTGTGCTTTTGACTTTTCAATCCCTTTTTATTATGCGAAATTTTTCATATTTGGTGCATCAAAGGCCGCGCTGGTAGCTGACGCTGTTTTACGTCATACAAATGGCGCCTTATATGAAACACGTATTACGCAATCACCTTATGTGTTAGCTTCAATAGGGAAGCTCTTTATCAAAATTTATTTCAATTTGCAAATTACGTTCCTATCATGCCTTTGTGGCACAATCGGTGAGATTATAGTGATTGTCCTACAGCGTATTGAAATAATTGAGTGGCTTAAATGTTGTTTACGTGACAAATTTCAAGGCTATATATACAGCGGATTGATGTAATACATGCAACTTTTTCTACTTTTAATCACACACCGCTGATTAAAGCAGTCTCGATGTTTACAAATAAAACAAAGACTGAAAACACTAATGGACAATGATTTTAAAAGTTTGCGCTTCTTCATGTGATGACGAGGCTTTCTGGCGAAAATTAATTATAATAAGGCAGAAACCATTAGCAGGTAACTGAATATGTCAGAGGGTAATTACATACAGCCTAACTGAAATGTAATTGAACACAGTAGGTTATTTATCTAACCCCGCTTTTATTATCTTTTCGTATATTATAATTGCGGTAGTACATTATTGCATGTAAATTGACTTTTTAAGTATAAACGCTTCATCTTTCCCAATTTAATTTGATTAAATCAAATATTCAATTTCATGTTATTCCATGATTTAAAAATATAAAAAGATTGCAGGCACATTAAGGAGCTGGTCATGGCTGTGTCGTTATGAATATTTTGTTTGGCTTTAATTAGCAGTTTATGTATTGAAAATTAGATCTGTTCACTTTCTCTCATCATTTTTAGAATTATCGCCATTTGGACGAAATCGATGTAGATTCAACAATAGATAATGTAGAACCATTTCGCTTCTTTCGAATATTGTTTTTTAAAGCAAACCTCAGTGAGTCGTAACGCTTCCCTAAAAATCAAGGAGCCGATTCAGGTTCCGTTTAAGAAATATGGGGGGGGGGGGGGGTAATTTTCATATGGAAAAATGTATTTGATAGTCAAGCAAATATGAAACAAAGTTATTAAATTTCCGGGTATCTTTTCAGTATAAGCTTCTTCTTTTTTTGCAAGGGAGGGGGGGGGGGGGGGTACGGCTTGGCGGCCCCTTCAACACGCCAGTATGCGGATGTATTCTAATGATTTTATTTACACGAACTTTAATGTCCTCTAGTCCTTTTCGCAAACGGTTTTGTGGATGTATGGTTGCAACTCTTGGGACAGGGTAGAGATCTTCATTCCCAGAAAAATGACAGACACTGGGGAATATATTCAAGTAACTAAGACTCATACGTGGAGAATCGCTAAAAGGATTTTGAGAATACAAAAATATCTGTAGGTCAAGTACACCGTATAGTCTTGTGTTTGCAAACCTTTATTGATCAAGGTTAATGTACAACAGAGACATAACACGCAAGTTAATGGAGATTGTGCCTGTTCACCTGTTGGTTATTACTATAAAGCAATGTATTTATGTAGTCAGTAAGATTTTAGGATTATTGAAACTACCATTCTATGGATCAGATAATCCCGTTCCGCAACAGTAAATATTGGGCTGATTAGGCACACGAGAAACTGCCAGTCCATTCCCCTGGAAATTTAACAGTTGTTAACCCTAGTCATGGCTCATGAAGTAAAATGTTACTTTCCTACTGGAAACTTATCATTTAAAAGCGCACGTGGAATATAATCTTTAGAACTTAGAATGCAAATCATGCTTAACAGGATAGACTACGCCCCCGAGAGAGCTGCATATCTTGATATTATCTTTAAATTACCTTGTCTTTTAATATTGCGTTAACGTTTTTTCGTGTTGGTGTGATTGGTACTGCGATTGCTTTCGACTTTAAGATTCATGCTTGAAACGCCAATTGTTAGGTGTTTAATACTTATCATCTCTTTACCTCCGGGACGTGACTGATTGGTTTTCACCCACGTTGAAATGACGTCTGAGACACATCTACCTCATCTTCCTAGCTTTATGCATCCTCAGAAGGCATGACAAGAATCATTCATTTCGTTCCATGTAAGCATCTCAGATAATTAATATGCAAACAAAGTCTCATGTTCGACAAGTTTATTCGGCACTGTCAACAAGTAAAAAGCATTGGTAACCTGAACGAAATTGGAGCTTTGTAGCAATTGTTATAATTTTTGTTAAAAGTAATAGAGTACGCCAAGTCTTGTTATTACTATGCTCACGTCGCGACGTGATGTAGTTCTAACGAAGCATGAACGATTTCCCCTAGGCTTGCTATGGTTAACAGACTTAAGCAAATGAAGTGTAGACAAAACTTGATAGATCCTGCTCCTACATTTACTGAAGTGATGGAAGTTATGATCTTCTACTGTAGCATAGCTTGCTACAAAACATGGCTAACGGCAGCCATCGCCATGATTTAGAGGTACATGACATAGAACTATGTTTATTTAAACAATACATGTGTAATTAATGTTACGTCGCCGAGGGAAAACGGCTGCTATATAATTATATAGGAAGTCCCAGTAAACCATAAGTGCGTATCGATTTATAACTCTATTTCAGATGCTGACAGGTAGTTGCTGGGGGTACCTTTGTACTCCGCCGTTGAGCAACCATTATGACAAGCTACAACATGATGAACGATCGTTACTTGATCTTGTCTAGCTTGATCGTAAAACATTTAGAAATTTCAGTTGTTTGAAGAAGCATGACAGCAACATTTCTGTCTCTTAAGTAGCGGAGAGAGGGGGGGGGGGGGGGGGGGGGGAGGGGGGGGTGAGCAATTTGCATCCCCTCATGTTTTGCTCCCAAATGTAATTCATTTGTTAAATCCTTGATGGGAACTAAAACTGACGGATGGGCATACGTTGCTCCCGATACACAAATGTTTGTGAAAGCCAACTTGATTTCAGTACGACAAAAGTAACCTATTTCCAAAGATCATTGTGGCAAGGATGAATATGAGAGGGGAAAGGGGGGGGGGGGGCTCGGGAAGTGGTTGAGGGGATGGTGTTAGTCCAATATGCCGTAGACAAACTTGACGCTGTTTTGCTTCTATGTTCTGGGGTTTAACTGATATGTGGAAGCGCCAAGATCCCCTGAGCGATGGATACGACCGCTATTGAATACAAAATTATCGTCATTATATAATTCTTTACGGAAAAAAGGCTGGGGGGATGCCCGTTTAACCTTTTGATGGCTACGCCTACGTGCCCTTCTCTAACACAAGCTAAATAATTTCACAAGGAATGAAGGACACGTTACATTCGAACCTCATTAAGGCCTAAAGGTGTATCTTCCTTGAATTGATTAGATAGTATCAATGACGGTTTCATTAGGATGTCACCCAGATCCTATGAACCAGGTTAACAATCGAAAGGCAAGGCAGGTTAGTTCTTTTACAATTTTGAGAAATTAAAGCTGATCTCCAGGCAGGTTATGGAACTGTTTTTGAAAACAAGATGACGCGTTTCCTTATATTGTTTTAAATTAATTAAATGAGTACAAGGAACCGGCAAAATTTACACAAACGACCTTCATCACACCCAATCACATTATAGACGTGCATGTAATCGAACCTCATGGTGTACTAGACGACACGTGACAAGGACATCTTGCTTGAACTTCTATGTTTTTTCAATCTTTTTTAACATTTTGTGTTCATTGCGCAGACTGTGAAAATTTCCGATCGACGAACATCTTATGATTACTATAATTAACATCATTATTATTGATATTATTCTTATCATTACTTTTATTATCATCATAATTATTATTACATCCTGCATCAAAAATATATTGACTTTTGATTGTTTGAGAGCTCTTCACGTGACCAGAAATATTCTAAAGATTGCTCTGGAAAAGTACTAATTGGGAGTAGAATGAATATTTGGGAGTACTACTAGTATTCGGGAGTTTACATTTTGTTTGGACATTTTAAAACAAATTTAAACTGAAACATTTTAAAAAGTTACATTTTTTTGTATAAATTTGTAAAAATGTTTTAAAAGTTTTAAAAATCTTCTTTTTTTTTTTTTCTTTTTTTTTTGGGGGGGGGGGGGAATAATTTTTGATGGTGGATAACGAACATTTGGTTACTTGTTTGTTTGCGTAGCTAAAGCGGTATATTCAATTTATTCATCCAGGCACTTACATGCAATTATATGAGATGACTTTATACTCGTAAGAAAACAAAAATAGGAATGTACTTACATGTAGCTTTGTGCACGTTAACATTATTTTCATTTAAAATATCTCAAAATTATGCCATAATACAGTAAAACAAAAGGAACTTATTTTGGACAGATGATATGACGCATGGACCGAAGCACTATTCTATTTTTTCAATTTCCCAAAGTATAGAAATAAACAAACCGAGGTAATGATACTTTACTTTCGTCGTTCATAAGCGCCATTACATAACTACACAAATTTCCATGTTTAACACGATTGTATTGTTTCTTCTAAATCACTGAAGTACAATTCCTCCGTCAATTATACTGACCTGGGCAAGGAATTTGTAATTTAGATTTGATGGGTTAATAAGCTCTTGAAACAACCTAGATGACAACCAAAATTAAAGAAACAAACAAACTAAATATATATTTTTTTGTTATAGCAATTACATTTCGATCCCTAAACGCACAACAATGCGAAAGGTTTATCTCGTACTGCCACAGAGCTTAACCGGGTCGCCATGAATTCAATAAAATTATAACGAACGGGAAACTGATGGTATATATATATTTTTTATTAATATATCCTTTTTTGTCTGGAGAAACCGACGTGGTTCGTATCACCAAGACAACGATTCATTGACTCTCTAATGAAGTCAAATACCAGACAAGTTACATCTACAGTGTGTAAGTGAGATAAATGGGTCCCTAGATCGACCCATTTTCATTATTTCAACCTTATATCATCGTCTCGATAAATTTACCTTGCTCAGAATCATATTCGTGGATGAAAAATGACGAAGTAGAATTGGCGGGTATGCGTCCGTTTACCCCCTTTATGTATGCCTCGTTTTTAATAATGCACTCTTTCTATTACCACTCCTAATTGGTAGCGATGGTGGATGGTCATAGAACCTACACCAACATGCCCGATCTCATGATAAAAGTCATCTACTGATATTAATTTTCATGCTTTGGTATCAATTAGATTTTGGTCTGGTCGAATTACGAAATTACTGTCTCTAAAAACCCAGTTTACCCGGTACGCCGCCAAACGCTTCTCGATCCAAGGTTTCACCTTTTTTTCAATTTCCGGAGATGGGTAAAATATTAAATTTCAATCGCACGTATTCCCATTCATTTATCGAAATTGCTTTTGATAAAAGAAAGGAAAGAACCAAAACCAACATGCATTGATTACATGGCCAAAGCCATTCAAAATGAGCTTCGGAAGGTTTAAATCTGAAATTGAGCCGGCCAAATTAGGTATTACATTTTCGAAAATGTGATATGTGAGCTCATTTCTAATTATGTTTGATTACGCGACCCTGTATGCGTTACATCACAACGCGATATTGATTTCATTGCGTGAGCGAACATCTGAAGGTAATATATAAAATGCTGGGTGATTCACAGTTTAATTTTGATGCCACAGTACGGAAATTACTGTGATGGAGGGAGGGAAGGGGGGGGGGGGAGAGTGGGTGATTAAGATTCAAAACAAATAGAGAAAGTTAAGTAAAGGAAAAGAATATGATAAACTCTTAAAGGTAAAGACCAGTATTGGAAACGCCCCAATTTCAAAAAATGAAATGGAAGCTCTCATTACCAATCATGTGAAAGAATATGTTTTGACTAATACATGATGATAAAAAATTTGCCAGGAAACCGCCTACTAATTCATATATTTGGAAAATTTGTTTCTCTCATGGTCTGGGAGAGATATAGAGTAGTCCCATATACATCTTTCTGTGTATAGTGCTTGTAACTTTACGAAGAATGGGCCAAATTTCTTATCATTTTGATGATTCCAGAACCTTGCAGATGCTAGATGCTAGATGATCAACCTTTTCTGATCGATTCCACAACGTTTCTTTCACAATGCAATCGCATGACCATAACTGGTCTTTACCTTTAATTTTACATTGACTCATTTTAAAACCACACAATGTCGTCCGCCCATTGTCTAATGGCACAAAGTAATGAAGGCCCAATGTTAATGTCAGATGTTATATGATTCATTATGATAAATACTTTAATATACATGTAGCTATCTGTTGTGTAGTACATAATTTATCATCATAATCATCATAAATTATCTTTAACCTTTTGTACCACTATAATTATTATTATGGGTTTCGGAGGGTGATGGAAATTAAAATTGTGAAATTCTGCATGATTAAATGAATTAATTGACTTGTGTCGAAGTAACAACTCTTAAAATTGGTCAAAATCACGAAGTATACTGCTTTACATTATAGTTAGTAACTGCATAGCTTGTAAAAATAGACTTTTAATACAAAACTTGTTGTATTACAGGTATATAATATCACATAACGCAACGAATTGAGACCTCTCCACTCCTTCCCACATAAAGCATACCTCATTGAACTAGGGATGACGTTTAGGCAGACAAACTTGTTTATTCGATATAATTCTTTATCCATAGGTGCCTCGAGCTGAATAAACTATAATCGTAATTGGATGTGTCTTTCCTTCAGATAGATATTCCGAGGGGAATTCAAGAAACTTCAATTATCATATGGGCAACGGGTATCGTTTCTCCTATGTGCGGAGCAGAGGAGGTGGAGAGACGTTAAATAGAAGATCAAGGTCTGGAAAAAGGGAGCAAATAATTTGTAAGTTTTTTTTAGTACATTTTATGTTTATTTTTGAATAATATCACAGTAGAAATATCCATTACAAATAATTACTCTTCGAATGTCCTCATATTCGAAATATGACGAGATACAGCTGAAAAGTTTGGACCAGAATTTCATGCCAAATTTGAATGTAGTCCCATACACCCATTTATTTGTCCATTGCATTTGACTGTCAGCAAGATTGAGTCGATATATTCCTATTCCGATGACACTAAAAACTCTCTGTATTCCTTTACTCTGATGTAATACACAATTAATCTTTTCCAATTGCTTCCATACCGTTTTTTGCAAAATGTCATCGCACGAGCAGTACTCAATTTTGCCTTTAAACTGCGTTAACAAATCGTTTTTTCCTCTATTAATGCTCCGAGCATTTTGATACATTACAGGATTAGACTGCGTAATTGCACATAGAGCTACATGTACCTTGGTCATGGTTCCCATTGTGTATTCTTTCTTTTATGAAAGGAAGACGGGTTTTAGGGCGAATGGTATTCGCAATGGGATGTTGATTTGCCTTTGTTAGACGAGCTAGTGCTGGAATATTCAATGGTCTCGTCATAATCCGCTGTCTTTCCATTGTCATCTAACCCATTTCGTCAACTAGGCGATGTTACAGAGTACAATACATAGGAAAACAACCATTAGAGACAGCAAAGCAGGTTGAATCGGTCTTCTGATCACCTCTTCATCCTTCCTCAAAATTCTTTTTCTTGCCTTTCACTTCCATTCCCTCACCTAAAAGTTCGCAATTACCTTCGTATATATTTTTGTTGCTTATTTTCTTCTCCATTGTACGATCTAAATCGGAACCATGATGGAAAACAAGTTTTACCCTACATAAATATGTTTCAATAAGCAATATTAAAAACAATCAACTTTTCTTAATTTTGGACCAAAAACTGATCAAACCAACGGGTTGTCTTTAGTGGGTACACTCCACCGGAAAACAAACATTTAAAGCCTATCTGCACTAGTTTGGCAAGGAGGGGTCAGATCTCCCTGCATGGTCACTGACATGTGGTTATCTCATCAAATCAGCTCTCAATTAACATTAAGAAAAAGGGGACCACGGGGGACCAATGGTCACCGATTAGGCATTGTTTGCTACATAGAGGACGCGAGTAGTAGTGCAGTGGGGCTTTAACGGATAGATTTGTTAAGATTACACGTTCTATGAACGTTTGTTTAATACTACACTTTCTAAAGAAGAACAAAGAAGAAGCAAACTTGAACTGAAAGTTAGCCAAACTCATTAGACTTTCATAAAGCATTGACCAGAAGGAAATAGGCCTACGTGCCATCTACATCAGGCCTGATGGATGATTTTCTTCCAAATCGCTGACATCGGTGTTTTTTTAAGCCATTAGTGAGAGAAGACGTTCGAGTTTGAAATATTAGTTACCAAACATGGCCTGACAGTTTCACGACGGATGGATAAAGATGATTAAACACCTTGCGTTACTGTTATTTTCTTTTCAGAACCATAATTTTCGCTCCGTATAATTATTAGAGAGAAGCAAAAAAAATAATCCTCATTTTTCCCGGCTATTGCCGGTAACGGAATAATCAGTTTTGAATTTCATGAAATCTTTCGCGCCTTAGGAAATTCATGGGCGCTTCAGTCAGTGCTTTCATGCACCGTGCGTGTTAAGTTATTGAAAGTCGTTAGTGTGTGCACGATCTGTCTCTCTTGGCGATACGGAATGCAATCGATCACCCGATGGCGATACCTGCGCTCATCCATGTGGGGATGTTTTATCTCTCGAAAGCAGTTGTCTGCTTGCCTGCTTGCTTGCGTTTCTCCCTCTCCGATGTCTAACGCGTCTTTTAGAGCTCCGGCTAAGTCTATACCCCGCAAAGCAAATCGCGAATATGCCTAATGGCGGTGATCGATAATATCTTGAGAAAGATGTTTTATGCTGATTGATTGATTTTCACTTTTGATTTGATGTTGATTCAATCAACCAATCAGGTTTGCCAACCGTGCTTCCCCGCTGGTAATGCATTTTGGGTTTTAACATATTGCAAAGATCGAAAGCAGAACGCCAGGGTTGCATGGTCCAGTGTTTGTTCGGGTGTATTTGTATCTCTGAAATGAAGGTTCCAAAGAAGTAGGCCTGTTTTTGTTGTTGATACATTTGAATTGGCCGGCCCGCTCATTTCATTGTTTTAAGAGATAGACAAAAACGAAAAGGAAAGGAAAAAAAGGAAGACAAAAATACACTGGTGAACAACATTCACAAACCTATACAAATTTATTTTTAGATAGTCAAGCCCAGTTTCATGTCATTTTAACTTTGCATCGGAGTCGAAAGGGTGTTGGAATTAAAATGTATATGACGTTATGTCTAGAGGTTATGAAGCTGATTCGCCATCTTAAAGAGAACGTTGAGTTCTGGGAAGAGGTGAACAAAAATTGTTACCGTTATCATTGTTATTATGCAAGGATGGAAGAACATCAGATAAAACATGTTCCCTGAAAAGCACGGCTCTTCAAATGCCTTCATGTTCTAAATATGGCATGTAACACGTGTTCGTGTAGTCTCATATACACCCTTCTGCGTACAGTGCTTGTAACTTTACCAAGAGTTGGCCAAATTCCTTATCATTTTGACGATTCCAGAACCTGGCAATACACACGAATACTTATATGCTAGATGATCAACCTTTTCTGAACGATTCCACACCGTTTCTTTCACAATGCAATCGCATGACCAGAACTCAACTTTATCTTTAAGTGATACATCGCTGAAATGTGCAGATCATTCGGTGAGGGGAGGGGGTGAAGCGCCACTAATCATCAATACAGTAATTGCGTAAGCAAAAAGGATCATGGGAGGACCAGGGATTTTTCATTAGAACACAATTTTTGAATTTGTTAATCATCTTCCCAAAGGGCACAATGTTAGGACGAATTCTACCCCCTCCCTCTTTGTTTCGACAGTCCTGAATATGCCCCAAATACAAAGGTTAAAACAGTAATAGTTTAGTTGGTTCCATATGTAACAGCAATAATTACAATCATCAATTTAAACATACGATTCACGAAAATCATATCAAGAATCTAGGCAATTGCTACAGGATGTAAGGTAAAGGGCAGTTATAATTTATGGCTCCATGAAAACTAGAACTTTGGAATATGTTTGCCAACCCGTTGAAGTGCCATGTGATTTAAGAGTAGTGGACGAAATATGAGATGCAAGAGGAGACTTAGATATATTGACAGCAGTGTACTTAGATATTCGTCTGTTCGGTGAATCAATACTGCGCATGAGAAAGGTGTGACGAAAATAGACCATAAATGGAAAGATAAAGAGTTTGGGAAAAGGTATCACGATAAAAGTCAAATGTTGAATTATACAATTGGTAGATATACACATATTTTAGCACAGGTTTAATATGCAGCTCAATCAACAAGACTTTGTAATCTGTTCTTGTCTTGTCCTTAATTGAAACAAACTTCGACCTATTTTCGAATCTACAATTAAATTATAGGAAGGGGATTGGAGAATGCCTGTGAATTTAAAAACAAAGCAAATAAAGGGACCATCAAAGCAACAGTCTTGCAATTCGTTCATCAGATAGATGGAAGGAAGTATATTATAAGGAAAACATAGTTAGGTTCAGACATTAAGTCTACTACGGGTGTCTATACGAAGCACTTAAACGGTCAGCTTGCTCATTAAACCCCGCTGCCTTGAAGTCTACACTCTTAGCCAACATGATGGATAGCCTCATTAGTGCGCTACAGTCGTTACAGGGGAACGGAGAGGACAAATGAATACCAACGAAGTCTGTCTATATGATGGTATTAATTCATATGACCGATTACGTTCATCTATGGCCGCAACGAGAGTAACTATTTGAATCTTCTACGTTTGATGAAGCCAATTTCGTTGGTGATATCGGAACAACCGATTGATGTCGGATGGTGCGCTGTACCCCATTCACACCGCAAACGACCGATAACCGACAAACTCTTCGCCCGTTTAGTGAGCAGTATATCTTCCTTTGGTCTATTGTCGGTACCGGTTTCTGTGACTGACATTAATCGGACACCCTGCCAAGTCGACTCTAAATAATTTGAAACTAACCGAATTTCGGCATTGCGTGGTAGCGTGCGTCCGAAATTCGGTTCCGTAATCGGTCTATTATCGGTCGGGTGTCGATATAACTGGTGTAACCGTGATATAAGCAGCCGTGATATCAATTTAAAATTCAATAGCACGGGGTGGTGGGCTTAGCCGAGCTTATGGGTATCAGTTTGCATATATTTGCGGATTAGGTTCAATAACAAGAGGATGGTCTTAATTTACATTGTTGGCGGTAGGTTATTGTAAACCCATTTAGGAAATAACATTTGATAGTTCTATTATCTAGATTGCTGGCCCAAATGGGCCTTTGGTCCATATTCAACAGTTCAACCGCTCTTATTACTTCCCCTATACTCACAACCTTACTGACACGAGCTTTGAAGTCGTCAACATGGCACCTCTAATCATTATTATCTGAATCATGGACATTAATAGTCCTTTGAAGAAAACTTGATAAATAATCAATCATGCAGCCATGGAAAAGAGGAGGGCTGTGACCTTTTTCATACTACATTACTAAAATACAGTTTCAGGATTAAAAGACAAGTTAATATACTCATCGACGTTATGATTAAACAATCAAAAAATCAACAGAGAGACAATTTCAGTATCCTATTATAATACATGCAGGAAAAATTTGTCGGATTACGATTATGTGTCATGTTCTCAAATTTCAACATAAAGGGACACACACCAGGGCTTTTGAAATGGCCTCATGTTACTTTTTTTTTAAAGCGAGTGTATCCATAAATAATAAGAGCAGTTTATAATGGGGCTTATATCAACATTTAATATGTAGATTTCCCTTATAAGCAAGGATGGAAAACACAACTTGATTATTTCAATTGTATCGATCCTTAAGACGACTCAATATTATAATCAGATTTTAAAGACAGAATATTTCCCCTCCCCACCCTGTTCAAATAGATATGTTCGGCATTCATCAGACTTTGTGTTGATTTGCTCCTCCACGATTGCGTTTTTTTTCTTGATAGTTTGCAGTCTGGTAGGAAACTCGAGCGAGACATTGTGGAACCAATGGCGATGGTTTGATTGATGTTTGAGTAGCCCAAAGATGTATTTGTCCAAACAATGAGTTCATTATTTTCATTTCATTTGATTGATGAGTAGTTTATTTAAGAATATGTTGATTAGACCGTATATACATGTATATGTAAATGCTATTATGCGGGGATGTATGCATCTAGTTAGTGTTGGTGCGCGTGTATCATATTCTATTGCGGAAAAACCAATTAAAAGAAACATAAGACATATAGATAGTTCTTAGAAAATGTACATAACCTTCAATGGAACGAGGAAATTATTGTTAGCCTAATGGTACTGCAATCTCCTTTGGCAATTTTAATGATTTTCTTAGATTTCCTTCATTTATGGATGGGTGAATAAATGAGCCATTCGCTGGACATCACTCATTCTTAAGCGGACATCTTAATGGCCGCTCTGGGATACTTAAAACCGTTTTTGTTTTTGTTTCGATATAATATCTTTGCAGATACGCCATTTGTCGGAGTAGACGTCAATGCTAGAGTTACATCAAATACATAGTCAAACACAGAATAATTCACTTTTTGTATGACCATTCAAGTGCTTTGGTACTAGGGATTACATTTTTAAAAGGTCCTCAGAACTAAAAAGATTAAAGGGGGCCAGTCTGAATGTCGTACTAAGAGCATTCTGTTATAGAAATTGAAGAATTATCATTGAAAACTAATTAAACAAAGACCAACGTGTTCATCTTTTAAAAGCAAAAGTTTGGTTCGATTGTGGGCAGAGAACACCATGACGTTTAAACAGAAGGGCAATTATTGTTTTATTGCGCACTATATTTATTTATTTATTTTATTTATTTGTCGTTTTATTTTGACAGGGTAGCCCTTTCAGTTATAAAAACTGCTCGACCAAGGGGCCCTGTATCAACATAATCAAAAACATTTTTACAAAACATATAAACATACATAAGTTATAATGAAGACAAAAATTAAACAAGATAAAATATTGAAATAAATGGGGGGGGGGGGGTAAATATTCATGTAAGTACTATTTTAAATTATGTGAGAGAAAGGAGTTTGCAGTGTTTTTTAAATGAATCCAGTGAGTTTAATAAACGTAAAGAAGGTGGTAATGCATTCCATATAACGGAGCCTTGATAACAGAAAGATCTTTTGAAATACTCGGTTTTGTGTTTTTTAATGAATAGAGGACAGGTAGTTGCATATCTGGTATAAACGTTTATGGGTCGATAGCACACGATATCCTTAATATATTTCGGCATTTTATTATTAATCACCTTATACATCCATATTCTAAATTGGTATTGCACTCTCTGAACAACTGATTGCCATCTTAGAGAGGATAATAATATAATACGAGGTGTCAAAATATCTACGTTTAGTATTAAACGGGCATAACGATTTTGTAACTTTTGTAACTTTTCCAAATGACACTTTGCTGAACATCCCCACAAAACAATACCGTAGTCAATATGTGACAATATCAAACTATCATATAACAATTTTAAAATTCTTTTCGGCAAATAATATTTAATTCGTTTTATACATGATATGGTTCTAGATATTTTGGAGGCAGTTTTCGATATATGTATATCCCACTTTAAATAATTATCAAATAATACACCAAGATATTTAAATTCATTTACAACTTCGATAACATTATCTCTGTAAATCAAGCGTACACTTTGATTTTTGATTCGTTTTCTTGTCCCAAATAACATGATCTTACACTTCTTGATATTCAACATTAAGTCATCTTTTTCAATGTGATCAACTATTTTTTTAAACTCACATTTAAGAGTTTTCTCAACAAGGGCAATTTCTTTGCCTTGGCAAAATATTGCCGCATCATCGGCGTATAAACATATTTTAGTATTTTCACAATAGGGCAAATTACAGAGGTCATTAATAAAAACAGTAAAAAGAAAAAAACTATATAGTGTTATCAATTAAGACCTACAACTTAAAGGTAAAGACCAGTTATGGTCATGCGATTGCATTGTGAAAGAAACGTTATGGAATCGATCAGAAAAGGTTGATCATCTACCATCTCGCATCTGCAAGGTTCTGGAATCATCAAAATGATAAGAAATTTGGCCCATTCTTCGTAAAGTTACAAGCACTATACACAGAAAGATGTATATGGGACTACCCTATATCTCTCACAGACCATGAGAGAAACAAATTTACTAAATATATGAATTAGTAGGCGGTTTCCCGGCAATTTTTTTATCATCATGTATTAGTCAAAACATATTCTTTCACATGATTGGTAATGAGAGCTTCCATTTCATTTTTTGAAATTGGGGCGTTTCCAATACTGGTCTTTACCTTTAACGTCAACCATTAAAAAGCATAGTGAAACAAACAAGGATGCTTTTCCTATTAGCTTTGTCATATACGTAGGTCTGGGTTTGTGTTATGACCGAAGACTCCGTCAAGTAGTTTTAAGTTTAATAGCGATCATATTATGTAGATGCTGAAAAGGCCATGTGTTGCTTTCTCATGGTTTTAAATTGAGTTGTGTCAACCTGCGGCAGTTACCCATTGTGTATTTAGAAGCCCTAAAATAGCACATTGTCACTTGATCGTCAGGAGGAGGAGGAGATGAGGAGGGCTGATGGCAGAGTGGATTAGTTTCTACTAATGTACGTCAAAAAGGCGGAGAAGTATGCTCTTAAGATGGTGACGTAGAATCAACGTATCATTTGTAGAAGAAATAAATTCAAACATCCGTCACAAAATGATTAGATTAGATTACATACATATGAAAAATATGTTAAGTGGCGGAGTAGTATGCTCTTAAGATGGTGACGTAAAGTCAACGTGTCATTTTAAGAAGAAACAAATTCAAACATCCGTCACAAAATTATTACATCAGATTACATGAAAAAGAAAAATATATTAAGTGGTTTTTACTCATCAACTACGCTGTTTCTGCCTAACTGCATGGATGATAACGAATAGTGATATCGCAATCGAATTATTGAGATGAGTTTTGTTAAATCAGTGTATGAAGTAAGAGGCCTAATTCAAATAATGGAGTCGAACTTCCGATGACAAATGAAAATAACGCCCCTATAAAGCATGCCTTTAAACAAAATTGCCCACATAATTCAAAAGAGTAAAGAAGTATTGTTTAATCTCCCCCTCTCCCTTTCTCTTTCTCTCTCACTGTCTATTGCATTCATGGAAAACTCTCCGATCATGATTTTATTTTCTTGGCATATGTTTTCGCGTGTACTAGTTCATTTATTCCCAACCTTTAGCTGCCTCTTTTTAACCGTTCTTTCCATTCACGTTCCGCATTTCTCTGTCACTGCCTCTCTGCCTTTCTTAACCTTGATCTTTTGAGCCATGTGAGCGTGCTCAAACTGTAACACTGGCAATGTCATGAAGACGCGACAGGAAAATGATGCAATTTGTCTATGGACGTGACGGGTGAACTTGTTACTTCACATGCGTTAAAGAGGCCCAAGTACGACGCTTTGAAGCGCACGGAATGGCGTGAACCGAAAACCGTATTAGGTGCGAATTGTGTGGGTGTGCTTTTCGTCGTGTGTGTGCGCGTGTGCGTGTGTGTATGTTGTGTTTTGGCTCTTTTGTCATAGCGTCCGCAAATAGAAATAATGGTTCATTGATCATTATCGTGCACTCTACTAGGTGCACTAGCCTTTCAGTAGCGCAGACAGGTCAAACAATACCTTGTAAGGGATATTGTTATTACGGCAGGCAATTAGTCATCATATCATGCGCAAATTGCGTTCAGAACTAGCGAAACGGTATAAAAGCGCTGTATTTTGATGCTGTAATATATCTTTTCCAATCTCTCCATATTTCAAAATTGATTGGGATGTAGTAGTCTTATAATTGAATTGTGTTCATCTCTGTGTTTCCATTATTCGTGTGCATTGTTGTTTAATGATAGGGGAGTAATGTTATGGAGCAAGTAATCGTCTGACTCTATATTTGAACCGTTCCTTAGAGAAACGTATTAGAACTGAGGCAAAATATTGCTAGAAGGCGTTAATTTTGTGCAAATATCCTAACTCTGATTGCTATACTAATTCGAAAGGATAATGATAACTTCACATCTTCATTAGATAGCGTGGCGTACATTATTTCACCTGTATACTTGTGGTGGTGGTTATTTTACCTGACTGCTAAGAAAGCATAAACGCTTGTAAGTAGGCAACCAGACGACCGACGGATTTAGGTCCTCTCCGAGGGACCTGGTAATGAGGATTAATGCCTTACCAAAGGGCACTAGCGCATCGACTTGGTTTCGAACCCGGTCACCGGATCACGAGACCACTGCTCTGCCAACTGAGCTATCGCGCCTCCTCAATGTACACATGTTGATTTTATTGTGTACAGTTTATCACTTTCAATATTTACTTCCCATTTGGATGATGAATTGATATTTGTTGATAATAGTGATGATGAATACACTATCACCGTCGATATTCTCATTCTAGAAACAAGATTAATGTCATTTTTGCTAATATCTAAATTGAATGCAAATTAAACATGTGATCGTCATCTCTGCTTGATGCATAGACTGTCACCAGTAGAAATACGATGATCTCTACATTCAGTAGTCATCAATCATGTCAGACATCCTAATGAAATATAAGTTAATTCCAGCCCATCTGTTTCCCCCTACCCGATCGCGAATCCAATTACATGTATATACAACCTTGTATTTTATATCCATTTGGAAACAGAATGAATATTGTCACGATATCCTATATAAATTCAATAAAATCATGGAGAGGTGATATCGAATTGTATAGATGCTTAAATGAAATTCGTATAGAAAACAGAGCGTATCAAGAGTGATAAACAGGTGGTATTAATAACATTATATAGAATAGATGTAGATCCAAACACACGCACACAAAGAAAGGCGTAAATTGAGGGAGGGGCATGCGTGCTATGTTATTGATTGTAACAATATGAATACGTTTTTGATAGACAAGCTTTACAGATCAACGTTTTGGAATCTTTAGATTGATCATTAAACCTATGAGAACATGAAAACTGTATCTATCAATAAATAATATATCATAATGTAACGATCATTTCATGAACAGAGGTACTTAAACAATATTACAACTGTATGGCCAACAGTGAACTAGGGCCTCTGCTACGTATAAACCATATTATAGTGTCAAACAAATCCAAACATACGTATTGTTATACAACACGTTAACAATAATATCAGCAGTATGATACATACACGACGTTAGTTTGTGTTTATTATGTTTGTCGGACTTTTACTGCCTGGAATTATCGATCACCATTGATTTCGTTACAAATTCACGATGGAAATTTATTCACAATGAAACGGCGATTTGCGCAACAGGCTGGGTTTTTGAACAGTGCCAAAGCGACGGTGCGTCAAAGAGGCCTCCATTTCAAGCTGGCAAGGAAATGGAAAGCCCCTGGAACCCGCTTGAAACATCATCGATGCGTTTTGAAATATTCAACAGTTCGATACTCTTCCCACCTGATTTAGTTTATGACATTTGAATCGAACATCCGAATCGTCCGAATCTGCCAAAAGACTTGTTGTAGGTATATACAAAAAAAATGTATTACTCGATGTACTTTTAGCTCTAGGTCGATCTTGATCGACCTTTCGATTATTGTTTCTTCACCCCTGGCATCAGACGCCTTTTTGAGAGGCTTGCAAAGAAGTTAATCTTATTTCTTTATTTTGTATTCAACATGTAGTCTAAGATTGGATTAACAAAGTAATGCTAAATAAAAAACATGTCCTCATCCAATTAATACTGTTCAGGAGTTTGAGGTAGACTTTAAAGTCTTCATAGCTATTCACTCCGCTACTAGATGACGTTGCAAAGATTTAACAGAAAATAAAATTAGGAAATTTCAATGGCTTCGTCCATCACATAAAGTAATGTAAGGATATCACGTTAACATTATTACGTCAAGCGAACATGATTTCTATAGGCAGTATAATAAAGAGGGGACTGAAATTTATCTAAGTTGATTTCTCGAGAGACTTTGTAATCGTGTTCCATACACCTGTCAGGGGATCTGTTTAACTACGACATGTTTATGAACTCAGTGTGTACTTGTTGGATTCTCTGAAAATTCTCATCCTTGTGATTTACCAGAGCTCAGGTCGATGCTAAACTAACTCCTAGCCAGTGGCCATTCCTCCAAGAACGTAGAGCACGGCTCAAGATGGTGCTCATGTACCGCATTATCAACCAGCTCACATACATTCAAACCGAGGACATTCACAACAGTTTCACATACCCTAGACTCTATAGTCTACCAGAGGCAATTTTGTTCACTGACTCTAGAAGACTGGAACTCACTGCCTCTACTAACTTCTTCAGGCGGGAAGAACAGACAATCTAGCTGCGGTAGAAGGGGGAACCCGTTATTTTTAGCTGCACATAGATTAATTGGTAGTCTTTTATTATGGCACTGTATACATACACTACAACATACCTATCAAACCAGTACGAGAATACACCAGATGGTGGAGTGAACTAATTAAGAAGAAGGAGATAAATGTCAGCCTTTAATGTTCGTACTGTCTGCTACTACTTCATCTGCACAATTCTTGACGAATACAATCCCGTGCTCATTGTCTCACGACGATCACATCCATTCAAGTAATATAGTATTAACCCAGATACATTTACTGGGTTCAGGGCTATTACTAATATGAAATATCTAGCTGCGGGGCGATTTTGTTGAAAGGCTTGGCTGAACGCATCAGGGTAACCATGGCAACCACAATAGTAAGGGGAAAATATAAACCAGAAAATCCTCAAACACCGCAATCACGGATCATATTCCAAGGTATACGTCTGAGCTAGATGACTCTTCTTCATCCTCAGATTTAAATCTGATATTTCCAATCATCTAGCTTGTGTCATATTATATATATATATATATATATATATATATATATATATATATATATATGTATACCATGCTTTTTTCTCAATACAATGATATTTTATTTGTGCCATTGAGCATAACATACACTGAGATATACTAGGTCTATTTCATTGTTGCTACTCTTAAACACACAACGAAGATACAAACTTTATTGCCCTTCTAGCTGTATCCCCATAAATAGTTTTTTTGCTTCTCTCTTTTTATTTTTTTAAATGATAAGAAATGGCAGCTGGGTAGCTTTGATATCAAATTTTAGCGTTTACTCATTTTATAATTGAATAGGACATGTGTTATATATGACTACACTTTTCCTCACGTGTCAAATACAGCGTCACAATTAGTTCCTCTCGGTTAACGAGAATGATTTTACTCCACTCACCCATGCTCCAATGGACAAACATCTAGATACAAAGTGTTGGGGAGCAAAGGGCACCAATCGGTTCAACCCCCACATGAAAGATCGTCGACCCACGACAAGGTAGTTGCAAAGCACAAAAGCCAAAGGAAAAACTTGTGTTTTTGGCACCATCCATGAACTTTACTGTTTTATAGGGCGAGTGCAGGGACATTCCGGGGTTAGATTAGATTTCAATTAGTGTTCATTCAAAGGTTATGAAACCACAAACAGAAGTTGCCGCTACAAAAGGACGCCTACTGAACCTGTCCTTGATGCATCTGAATACAAATGTGAAGAATTACGAAATTATTTGTGACCGCTGACACCACTAATACCACTAGCATTATGCATCATCTGACATGAAAATATGACGGTCACATCAGTAATGCTCACATTCACATTCATAATTTGATTAGGCATGGAAGGTGTCACGCTTTGTTTCCATAAACATTTCTTTGTAAGATGATGGAAATAGTTTTCTGCATTTTACTTTAAGCTCTACCTATACAAACTATTTTTTTTCTTACACAGCTCGTAATTCTCTATAGACAAACACAGCCATGAATAATTGATAAAAACCAGTGTATTTTCGGAGCGCTCATTCTGAGTTTGTCAGTGAGTGAGTGTGAGTGAGGTAGGGACCGAGTGGGTGTGCGGGACATATAGGTTTGCATGTGATAGAGCACTGTGTCACATAGCGGCAGCATGGAATAAATCATCAATGAAATCAATATCGTATTTAATGCACCATCAATACTGATGTTATCTTCCCATAAGGAAAATAATCTCGTAGGAAAGTTCACGCTTAATGCGTGAGCGAAGTTAGTCGAGATGAGCCTCCGGGACTTTGAATAATGTAAATAACATTCGATTAGAAGAAGCAGTAAAGCTTCAACCCAGTCTCTGAAGGGGTATTACAGGATGCTGCAACTGTAGTCTTTGCATTTTTTGTTTACATTTGCATTCCACGTAAAAGATGTATACAATAGTAGGTTTGGGAAAGTGTACTTCATATGATCAAGAAATCAATGCTTACACAATCAATCTGTTTAGTTATTGCAGTTGGGGAAAAAAGGCGTTGTCGTTTAAAGGTAAAGACCAGTTATGGTCATGCGATTGCATTGTGAAAGAAACGTTGTGGAATCGATCAGAAAAGGTTGATCATCTAGCATCTAGCATCTGCAAGGTTCTGGAATAAGAAATTTGGCCCATTCTTCGTAAAGTTAAAAGTACTATACACAGAAAGATGTATATGGGATTACCCTATATCTCTCACAGACCATGAGAGAAACAAATTTACCAAATATATGAATTAGTAGGCGGTTTCCTGGCAAATTTTTTATCATCATGTATTAGTCAAAACATATTCTTTCACATGATTGGTAATGAGAGCTTCCATTTCCTTTTTTGAAATTGGGGCGTTTCCAATACTGGTCTTTACCTTTAAATTGTAAAGTCAGCATCATCTTGATGAGGTGCCAGGGAACATGGATTTCCGCTGTTGAGGATTAGATAACAAACATCATGCTCTTGGAAAAGAACTTCAACGTAACATTTTTCTGACTCACTTTGTAATTTGTAATTCCAATGTCCTATAGACGAAATGTATAGTCCCAATATTACACCATTGAGCCTTTAACAAACATGGATTCGATCCGCTGAGTTAATTTGTTATTCTACGGTAATGAAAAAACAACAACCTTACACCTGGGCCTCTGAAGACAAATAAACGTTGAGCTTTATAATAATAATAAAAAACGGTACTTATAAAGCGCTTACCACCGAAGTCTCTAAGCGTAATTACGTTTTCTAGTTTTGAAATGAGTACATTAATTTCTTTTCTAGAGTATGAACTAACAAACAGTGAGTTACCATTTTTGTACATGTAATCTAGCAATGAATGATATATTTTCATACATTTGTCATGATTATATTTTTGTGTCGATTTAGTGCCTTTTAGAATGAAAAGTCCTGTTGACCGTCTCTTTTTTTGCACGTTTAAACAATTATTACAATTTAAACTAAATGCGAAACACATTTATACTGCCAGCAGAACATTTTTTTTTTTATTATTATCTTTTTTTATCTTTATTGAAAAAAGATTTTTTTTTCATCTAAAAGACTACGATTTCGGGCGTTTCATTCCAAAAGAAGCTGAATAAAAAAAAAAAACATCATCCGTTTAAAATATCAAATATCTTAAAACTCATAATTTTACTTATGAAAAAATTTGCTGAATTTGTTGACATTTTGCACTGACCTTGTAGATTGGAAAGTGCAACCATATCTACACAAATCTGAAAACTTATCTGCACATGCTTACACAGGAAACAATGTTATAGAACAAATTCCTAAGCGACAAAGTGGATTTAATTCTTTTTTAAATGACACGATTTTGGATTGAGTGCCCTTTTGGAATGAAACGTACATTTTGGGGGAATGTGGTTACCCTTTGATTAAAAAAGAATACATTGCTGTTGATTACCACGTATGAGATTCACATATTCATCATAATATACATTTTTGTCTACAGTGGATTTCGTCGGCGCCTTTTGGAAATAAGTTCTTCCAAATAATACCTCTAAACAACCTTAAAAAAACATAAATCAGAACCGCTAGGATGAATTTAATTTCAGCGTTATGAGAAACCCTTGCTGATGGGCCTCTTAAAAATCAACAACGAGTTTTATTACGTTTCAAATTTTTACATAATGATCTGTGGACGTATAACCGTATACACGTAAACCAAAATGTAATTGCGTACGCCAACGCATTCATGATATTCGAATTTGTTTTTCTTTGTTTCTATGCTATTCTGCTCATTGCCTTATTCAATTTCTCTTATTTTTTGTTTTTCTATCTTTTTGTGTCGTTTTACCACGCACAATGTTGTGAATTTTCCCTTTCTTATCACGCCATTTTTCATTATCTATCTTTCCTGAAATAAACTGGTTTTCTTCTGGCTTGCTTTTCATTTGAAGAAAGTTTTCTTATTGCTGTTTTCATGTCTTGATTTAATATAGACCAGACATTAAACAAAAGAATGAAAAATTAAGAGAGGACCTATTTTCGTTCAGTCTATCCCGGGGCACAATCTATATTCATTTTGTAATTGTCATTTTGTTTTGTATTTTGAGAGGTTTTAATATTTTGCCTGAAAACCAACAAACAAATACATGAAATAAATATGCCATGATTCGTATTAATGAGAAGCTGATATTTCTTGGGAAGCATTTCTGTTTGATCCGTCTACTTCGTGAATATTACGAACAAAAGCACAACCCCTACAATGTTCACAAGGTTAATTGCCATGCTGGAACAATAATTACATCACAAACAAAACATCGAAAACGCTCGATAATTCCTGCGAAATTCCCGCGTTTGTCTTCGTCTCCAATGTTTATTCAAACATGTTTACCGCAGTTGTAAAAAAAAGGTCACATTATTTCATTATTCGTGTTTTTTTCCAGGTTCGACAGTTTCCACCTTTTTTGGGTTTGGTCTCCGAAGCAAAGGCGACCTTTATCTTTAATGAGATTATACACGTCGTTACCTGCGTTTTGCAGGGGGAAGTTGGTCGCCTATTCCACCTCGTAGGACATATTCAAATGCCAGGGCCCAATCCCTCTCTTGCCTACGCAGCCGTGAGATTTGATTTAAGTTCAAGCAGTACAAACCCAAGCTTGAAAAAAGTTCCCACCGGTTTAGGGAAAATTTGTTCACCTTTGAATGTCGGCACATATGGTGTTAGAATGCAAAGACCACTTTGCATAAAGAAATCGATTGTATGAGTCCCATTATCACACCTCTGAAACCTGAATATGCTCGTGAGTACCTATGCTCAGGGGGGTGTTTCACAAAACTTGATATCAATAACAAGTTACAAGCTACTGTTACAAGCTACTGAAATCATGGCATCTGATTGGCTAAGAGCAAATTTGTCATAGAAATCTAGCATTTGTTATAGATAATAAGTTTTGTGAAACGGGCCCCAGGTGTTCGATTAAACATCATTAGTAAACATGAAGAGGGAGAAATTACATTTCTTGTAAATGTTAAGATTGGTTTGCCGATATAATGACCGAAGGCCGCAGAAGAGAAAAGAAATCGAAGAAAAAACATTTAAGCTACAATCTATGTTTACAGCTATTAGCTTTGTTTTTCATGACGTTTAGTAAAATAAACAAACAAGCAATCTTACGAATAAACAAAAATATACAAAAACAACTACCGAGGGAATCTCACTGAATAGCACAAACGACGTAAATAATAACTGTGTAACCTGTGTTTCTTCTTTATAAAAGGGCGACTTACATGAGAAACGACCCTGGTAATTTTTGTTCAAAACATACATGCATGATTGGTTCATCCATGCCGATCACGTGACATACTGCACAGAGGCGCCACGGGAAGACGCGGGTAAAAAAGGGTAATCTAGGCTAGGCGTTTCGTGCATAGACTTGTAAACGTGAAACATGGTCACAGTCTAGCATAGGATTCACTTTGGATTGTTTGACCCGACAAGTAAGCTGTGACTCAATCTTAAATCATTGAAACAGGATTCGTGATCTCAAGATGTGCATGGTCTCATATCAGTGAGGAAAGCGACTTTAAGCATTTGCAGTATTTTGCAGAGATAGATTAGACGTTGAAAGGGAAATGAAAGGTGATATGAGTAGAACAAGAGCGTCTCCATTGGAAACCGTAAGCTATAGGTACATTGGTCAATGGAATACATCTAAACTCACTACACCCTTCGTTAATTTTTGTTTTCAATACAGTACATGAAACAAGTTTTCTCGTTCTACGAAAAGGTGGAACACGGGCATGATTATGTATAGTTTGTCCCTCTAAACTAAATGTAGCGCTTTTGATGATAACTAACTACTTAGCAATAGATACCTGGCTTGGCTCAGAGAGGGCTATATATACCACGTATTCAGCCGGAGAGAAAGATGCGCTGATTGAGATGGGTTCCTATCATCGATCTTACCAGAGCCAGTGATGAAACCTTCTTAAGCATTGAGCGGGGCTTAAGCATCCTCTACCTATCATGTCGTGTTTTGTCGGGTAGTATGTCCAGCATTCTGGCGACATCATGCTCTTTATGATTTATGGGATAGGGTCATGAACATGAAGCGTGTTCTTATTTCTAAGAATTGTTTCATCGGATGTATCATGGGAAGTGGGTATTTGCCTAGCGATGTAGTGGTTGCTCAAGTCTCGTATTCTTAAAAGTTACCTGCATGTCTCGGAGCAATGTCGCAAGATGCGTCCTAAGCGGCTGAACCAAGCCTACTATAACCATGCTCGATACGCTCTCTTCTTGCGATCATGGCCATAATCCGTACTCTCTACTCTCAAATCCTCATCCAAGCGAAGACGTAATTCTAGCAGCATCGCACACATGTGGCTCCCTCCCCAAGGACACCGCCACAGCCAGAATAAGACTCTCGCTCAATAGCGCGCAGATAGTAAGGGTGTAACTTAACACCATGTCTTTAGACGGCTGTACCTCACCCCGCTTATTTTTTCTTCTCGGGCAGAAACGAAGACGCTTGCCTGAGGGACAAAATATAATATCTGGGTAAAGGTGAACGTGAATAAATTTTCATTTCGGACCGAATGAGAGTATGATACGAAGAAATGTTGACCATCTTCTCAAATAGCCGTTCTATGGGTGAAAACCCAACGGTTGTTGACGCTGAGCAACGTTTGCGGGAGCGTGCTACATGTCTTTCTATTATTAAAGGTTGTTGTCGCATATTTCCCCCGCCGGATCTACCTGCTTTAGTACAGAAATGATAACAAAAGCGCTAGTTCTACTAGGAAATGTATGACTTTTTCGCCTAGTGCACTTTGATGGCGAAGAGCACAACAATGCCGTTCGAGGTTGGGAACGATAACCCATATTTTTCTGTTTTTATAGATAAAAAAAGTACTTTAATATCTTAATTAAATCGTTTTTTAGGAACAAACATTTCTATGATGAGATTAAAAAGCGTTTAATTGATGAATTTGCATTTCATCTCTCCCAAGAAAAGTCAAAGATGATTAGGCTTAGATCCATTCTAAATCAAATTTTGCACAGTCATGTAAGAGAGCATACTCAAATGGCCTTAGTGTCATAACGCTAGTTAAAACCACGATTGGAGCAAGACCACTTCTCCGTCCATTCATTTGTTTAATCCTTTACTTTAAAGATCTCGGGTCATTGGTCATACTTATATCAAAACGATTATGTAGTACTGCAAACAAACTTATCTTTTTTGTCTCCTAAATTTCAATGTTGGGCAGATCAGCTAATTGATTAGTAGAATATTCGTCTATAACGACTCAAAATATTCAGCAATATTATGTTGCGGAGTTTCTATTGAATACATGTAATGCAATTCGTCTATTTTACGAAGGCTGAATGCATCAGTAAAAAAAAAAGAGGCAATCTGAAAATGAACTGTTTGAACTTGGAGCAAGCATGGACGCCCCCGCATCGACCGTAAAACTTACTTAAAGATCACGAAATCACAATACGCCCTTAGCTTGCCTTGATCCTTCCTCTTTTTTCATGTTGGACAGAGCTCGGTCATAAATTTGTTATTGCCGCCACGCAAATACCCATCATTACCCGAGAGACGAAACCGAGTCCCCGGCTCCCCGATACCTCATCCACTATTTAACGAAGAATACGAATAAAGAATATAGGCAGGTGGGGCTGTTTCCACTGCCATTCATTTCGTACCGTGGGTGAACATTGCCATTTCGATTGAGCATTTGATACATATTAAGATGTAGAAGATAGTGCGAGTCAATAGGTGGGATAAAATCTGAAGGATTATGTGAAACGGTCTCGAAAGTATAAGCTGATTATTCTGATTCGTTGATCCATTAATCAGCTTGGGGAATGGTTTCTCTTTCTAAAAAAGAAGCCGGCCGTGATTTTTTAAGCCTCGACAAACTTTCAAACCGCCAAGCATTAAAATAACATTCATCTATTCATTTTTTATGAATACATGTTATCAGATTTCTAGCGGTAAACCAGAACGGAGGAAGCTTGACATTTTAACATTCCTTACTGAAAAGAAAGTGGAATATAGCAGTATAATAGTATGCCATCTACTTGTCTACGTCCACACAAAGCAGCATCAAATTCCAAGGTAAAACAAAACCGGTAAGGGAATCATATAAAAACATAAATAGTAAAATGTCAAAAGCCAGATCATGATGCATTTTGCTATTAATCCGAATCTCGATATGAAATAGGTGACATTCATACTTCCTTTTGGAGGATGAGAGGAACCCTTCCTACGAAATTGGATCTTTGTTGTTGATCGGTTTATAATAATGGGCTTTTAACATTATTTTATTGACATAATTTTTTGTAACGTATTCTTTTTCTATAAAGTAAAGTGGATAGATTAGAATATTAAAACATGGGAGTAAAGAAAATCATCCGACCGCTCAGCAGAATAAATTTGATATGAGACAAGTAAAACGCCGTACCATTCTCTCCATTAAGGCAGGGGTACACAAGGAATGCGTGGTTCCAATTTGTATCCTAGACCTGTACAGTAGAAGCGTGCTTAAAAGGGTGTGAAATTGTCACCATCTTGGATTCAACTCTCACACCCGACATCCTTAAAGATTTGCACTTCTTGAGGTTCACTGTGAGTTGCACTATTTTAATCCAGGTTTGCATGTTGGCAACTTTTTGTACGTTTAAAATGTGCATCCTATTGGATGGGTGCTGTTTTGCATCACTTTGTGCGCAGTTGCGAATCGTTATGTCTCTAGTGCGACAGTGCACAGTACTTTCATTCAACGAAAGTTATAAAAATACACAATTATCTATGAAAGGTCGAAATTTGGCAACAAACTACGGATTACGAGGATTTGCATTGGCGTAATCGTGTAAGTGAAGTTGCTTTGCTTGCTAGGTTTCTCGTCTGTTCCAGACATGGAAGATCATAGCTTTTCATCTACTTCTATAACATGCAGTTATCCTTTGATATATACACCATGAGATGCGAAGGCCTTTTTTTCCAGTTAACACCAATGCTAGTTTAGAGATGCACTACGGTCTGAACGTGCTGCCCCGACGATGTACTTTAAGTTCACTCTCCATTATCATCATCATCATACAAACTAGATTATGATTATAACCAGTCTCACCCATTCTCGTTTTCGGCTCCAGCGGGCATGTCTCTATGTCACCCTAACACAATCCAAAGGGGTAATTTCATTACCTCTTGCCCCGACTCTACAATTTTTTCCCGAACTTTAACGCCGGGTCTCCGATGTTCCAGCCGGCCGGTGATGAACTCGCAGTTACCTCTTTTAGATGAAACGCAAAACGAACATGGGTTGAGAGTTGATGGAAGTAGATTGAGCATGTGATGATATTAATGAATATCTAATGCAATTCGATGACAACCTAATTTATCTCTATACTGAGTTATTGGAATAGGAAAGGCGGGTGTACATCATTTACGCACCCAATTACACAATCGAATAAAACAAAAAATATAGATAGATATCATAGAACTATTTGTATTTTTTGTTGTCAAATTTTGCTTTTCATTCGATATACAATTTCCCTTATCATATTCAAAGCTTATTGATAATCTATTTCGGTTTCTTGTCAGTATCTATATCTTTTCGAGAGTGGACATAATATCCTTAGCTCGGAATCAAAATGCAATCCATTTCCACTTCTCTGTCCGCACTTCATTAGGTAAATGCTTTACTCTACAGTGAAACAAAATCACTTTTACCTATTAGTTTCATCATGTTTGGGCTTGCACATTCTAGGTCTAAATTAGATTATCATGCCTTCTTCTTCTAACCCTGCTAAATGGAAATATTAGTATCACATTTCAAGAAATTGAAACTTAAATAATATCCTCGCTTCATGAAAGCATATGATACCAATCCCACAAAGAGACTATCGATTTCCAGATACTGACCTAGATTTATCGCTTATCTGATATCGCGTTGCCGGGCAAGATTCGATTCGGAGTCAATATTTCAAAAAAGCGCGCCTCTTGACTTGTTCTTGATCGCCGCGTCCGGCCATCGCCTGCTGTCGCCACGAAATGATACAGTTGGTGAGCGCCGTAATATATTGAAACCTTACCCAAATTGGGATCTTCTTTCAATGTATCTATCTAGGGACTCCCTTGACCTCGTGAACGAGTCGTCACGGTGACGTCTTGACCCATTTCGCCTTCAGAACAGGTGGAACATTGTACGACGAGTTCTGCGCTTCGATAATTTCATAGCATATTTGAAAAAAATAAGATCTAAGAAATAAGAAATATATTCCTTGCTATACTACCATGTCGCCCATTATCGTTAGTCTAGAGGGAGATAATGGTGGTCATGTTGGCGGCTTGTTCGTTCACTCTCCCCCCCCCTTCACACACACACATACACACAAGAAGTTCTAATCTATATGTATACGCTATATGTTTCTTTCTAAAGGTAAAATTGATGAATATGAAATACATGAAAAAGACAAAGAGGCTCCTTGATTTTTGTTATGTAAAGGATTGCCTTCATTTAAAACCTTTTACTTGTTCATTTGGACAATGCTCAATAACTATTGTTAAACTATTAAAAATGATCCCACACAAAATAATTTTGATCGTAATGTACGAGATATCACCTATGGCATTTGTATTTCTAAATTGTATTTTATGTACTTATGATGACAAATTGATTAATTTTACACGGTCTTGCAAAAAAATACCAAATTTCACATGGATACATCCTACAATTGGCTTCCTACTTCTTAACATATTCAAGAAGGTAGTTTCATATTAATAACAATGCTTTTTTCACACCCCAGAGTCCGTCTACGTCACTCCTAACATAGACATCATTTGAAGAGTGAATTCCTTTTTCAGACACGCGTCATTTGTCCTATTATATTGTCTGTTAACATCATATAGATGAAAATAAAGAAGAATTTACTTATTAACGACGTCACATCCGATGACATAGCCTAAACATGTTCTTACAAATACTTTTAATTTGCTTGTTCTGTTGTTGGAACCCCAAGGGAAAATATGCAGACGGCCAGAAACGACAATTTTAATCATGATTAGAAACCCAGAATGGACATTGTGAAATGCTGCTTCGGGCATAGGGCTTTCATATGACCTTTGTGTAGGAGGAAAAGGAATAAAAGCAAGCAGTTCATTACATGCAATAAAAGTTGTGACTAAGCCAAAACATTGATGTCCCCGTAGTTTACATAATTGCATTGTCATTGCTTGAGAAAAAGTTGATATCCCTTTAATGTGTTCATAATATTTCCCAAGGGGGAATTTTTTATCTTTCATAGCTCTAATTGCGTTTTGTTTCTTTTTTGATCCGATTTGTACGGGATCCAATCACATAACTTTTTGCCCGAGGGAGGGGGGCAATAGCAATTTGTAATATTAGATCGGGCGGATTGAACGGATAAATCTTTGTTTTGTTTTGTTTGTTTTGGCATTCTTAAAATGTGATTTCTACATGTGTCTGTTTCAATTGATGAGTTATTGAGTTAAATTTCATTTTTCGAAGTTACGAACCTTTGGAACGATGAAGATTATCTAATTTAAGGAAACATGAAACCCTCTCGTATGGAAATTTGTGTTTCGGAATTATGAGCTTCGAAAAAAGAAACCCCCAGGCTAATTGTACTTACCTAGCTAGGGTCTTGACTTGGACTAAAGTAATTGCGCTCTTGCCTTTAACAACTTATTCTTGTGTATTATCATACCACTTGTTATCATGTGTTGTTAAATATGAACAATCAACAGCTATACACAGAGGTTTAGTTAGCACCAAATTATAATGATTCACATGAAAAGTAAATATCCAGTTAGAATATAACCTATATAATCATTTAGCCGAGTTTTTGTGAAAGGAATATCTTCATGATACAAGAAATTTTCATTTCTGTGGTCTCAAATTTTCAATTACTTGGGGATTACCTGACATATGTAAACAAAAATCTTCAATCATAATCGGTTCCCATGGTAACCGGGATATCTAGTTTCTAGAATCAAGTGACATAGTATTTTAGGATAACTGAATATGATATACAGATTGATTCAGTTCTGTCAAATTTCACCCACTCATATTTCAAACAAACGTGTTTGTTCTTGAATCCGTCTAGCATGACTAAGTTTACGCGAGGTAAGCAACAAACCTTTTGCGTGCCCTCTCAATTTATTTTCATCTGCTAAACTAACTAAATTGAAATATTCTTGCCCACTCATTCTAGTTTTGCTTTACTTTGTTGTGTGTCGTTTTATTTGTTGAGGGGAAGCAAGACGGCAACTCTTCAAAACTAAATCCTCACTTGAAGGATGCCGAAAAGATGTACCTCATATCCTGTCATTCGAATCTTAAACGTCAGCATGCCCTTTCCTAAGACAATATAAATGATGACTCCTTTCCAGCTCGGAATGTTACAAGAGTGATGATCAACCAAAAAGAATAATATAAGCCCCAGATTTAATTTCCTTGTGCCACATTTTATTCATCATTGGATCGATACATGTATACCAAAGGCTTCAATATTATTCATCTGTTTCTATTGCAAGATGAATCTATAAAGGTCTTAAAAGGGATTTAATGGAGCTAATATAGACTGACAGCGGATTATTTTGCAAAGTCACTGTGTTGCACAAATCAATCCTTCCATCAATTGGTGCCTATCGTGTGCAAAACTGCACGTTCGGCAAACGAGCAACCGTGCAAAAATCAACCGAAGTGTTAAAAATACCGAAACGATGCCTTTGCCAGTCGTTTGTTGTATCAGCCTTAGATTCGTCTTCATTCTGTAAATTTCCACCCGCCCCCGAATAATTTGTGCAAATGTACATGTAACCTAGACGAAATGTAGATCGAAATCGGATGAAGATGTGAGGGGCGTAAGGTTCATCATTATAGAGAGTAGCCACTAGTGCTGCAGGATGGCAAATGCCACGGTATTACGTGTTGCCATAATACCTTTTATCACATGCTTAAGTTCAAGATATTTGGTCACATGCTTCCCTACATTCTACCAAAAATAGCAAAACAATAAACAGTTCTTTACATCGGAAGGTTTAACTTCCTCGTAATTTGGTTTGATTCAAGCTCCGGTATGGCAGTTAATATGACAGCATCATCGAGTGTATTGTTTAATGGATGGTGATGACGTCGTCGTTAACGCAAACGGCAATATTCCTTATACTTGCTACATGTATGTTCATCATTCATGTTTCCATTTATTAAACTTAGTTGTATATTATTACGACGAAAGGGTTCTACATGTTTGACTTAATAATCTTCTCAAGTGCATTAAACACGATAACTCAAAACAGCAAAATATTAACGAAACACAACTGAGATTTACCTATGACTATGATGGTAATTTGAATCTCCCATTCACCAACTGATCTGAATGCGCAGGCGCATGAACATACATTTACATAACCTCGAATATGTATATGATAAACAAAACTTGAGATTCGTATACATGTGTATATAAATTCAGAATATTGTGGCAGTACTTTTTTATCTCCATTTTCAAAATTGTAATTTTCCTAAGCTGATGCCTATTTCCACTTTCTCCAAACTCTTTCGACTATTTTCCCTGGTTTGTATTTCATGTATAGTACAGTGCAGTGCCATCATGGTCATGGGCAATGTATTATGTTAAACACATAACCCCAAAATCCACTTGATCGCTGTCATAATAGGCAAACCACATTCAGGCAAGGCTGACTGTTCTGTGTTGTACATATGGGCGACTCGAGCAGGAGGTGCCATTTTGGCGCGTCAATGATTAATAGATGAAGTCCCGTACTTGACTGGCCATATATCATACCCAGGAATGCATACTTTCCGTTCCCCATTAGGAAATACATTAACATTACATGGTTGTGATGGAGAAGCCCTTTTTCTAATCTGTCTACCTCTTCTTCCTGAACTCATCCAACCTCAATTCTGTTTTTGACTTTCCTTTCCTTTCCTTGACATTAAATGCTATTTTTTTTTTTATCCGCGAGCCACGGTCAACCATAGAGACGACATATCAAGTTCAACCCAGTTCAGATCATATTCCCCCCAATCATTTGCAAATAGGAGGGATTAAAGAGAGCGAGGGTGAGAAAAACAATGAGAGAAAACCAGGGGAGAGCATGGAAGAAACACAGACAGAGACCGGTATAGACCTTGCATAAGAGAAGAGGATCTTGGAGATGCAAACTCAAATTAAAGTGAAACATGTGACGCAATAATTAGAGGAGAAACATGTTTCCCAAACTGTAGATGTACTTCAATGCAAATAATGTTATTTATAAAGTGAAGTACTGGCCATTGCATTAGTCCTTATTCGTGGCCATGGCCGATTTTCTTAGACGGTTCCAGATCGATTATTTCCCGTGGCGTGTTGCTTGTTTAACATCATGGCATGCAAATGTATTTGTACCAATACGTCCAGAAAATGTATATTCTGACTATAATGGAGAGACAATTATTTAGAGGCAGTTGCGTGAAGTATTAAGAGGTATGTCGTAACATACTCTCGCTGGAATTCACAACGGTTGGTTAAATATGGAAATAGGTAAGAGTGAAGAGAATTAGGTTAGGTGCATGAATAAAGAAGAGAGAGAGAGAGAGAGAGAGACGGGAGATAAATAACATTAGAGAGATGTGCATACTGTATACAGTCAAACCTGTCTACAGCGACCGCCCAAGGGAAACACAAAAAGTGGTCTTTGTAGACAGGTGGTCTTTGTAGACAGGTTCCTTTAGTACATGTTTCAATGAGAAACCATTTTCATGGGAAACAGAAATTGTGCTTGTTGTAGACAGGTGATCACTAAAGCAGGTTTGACTGTAGTTAGGAGGGGGGTTTGTAATTTATATTTTAACACCGAACCAAGTTGCATGGAAGTGCGTCTGATTAATTTGAGCTGAAAACTATTTTCAAGATATGTAGGGATTACCAGTTAAAATGTATATTCTGCATATTTGTGTTTAAATATAATAGTGTGTGTACGCCCAAAAGAGAGTTACGCTGGCTTTACTCTTTATGTGAAGTACACCACTAATTATCATTTGCTAAAACATAGCAATATTTCGTAAAAAGAAAAGAAAAAAGAAAAGAATAATGGATTTAGGATGAATATGCGTGCCAAATGTCAAACCATTTCATATTATGAGTGTTTTGAAGGCCATACAGGTATAATAATAATAATAATATTTAAGATTTATATAGCGCTGGTATACAAGTACAGTTTCTAAGCGCTTTATACTCGCGGTAATAACATACTCTGTCCATTGTGCTACTGCGGCATAAAATAAATTATTCAAATCATACGACGAAACGTCCTCGACGAGAAAAACATTAGGCCCGTTCACACAAACAATTAGTGTGATTAGGATCGTGATGCAAAGATTGATTTATTTTTGGCGACCATTCTATTCACACACAGGGAGAATTCTCGCTCGACGGCAAGAACGTCTAAACTGCGCATGCGTGAATCTCGACGATGTATGCGCGCTTGGAATCCTGGGATCAAATAAATCGACTTTTGATTCTTAATACCTTTCACACACACAGCGCCCGGTAAACTATAGCGATTCTTTTGAAAAATCGCAAGACTTACTGCGAATTGGATCGCGATGCGAATCTCGAAGATTAGTGAAATTATTCTGTCCACACACGCACAAAACCCGATTTTTGGATCGCGATGCAAAAATCCATTTTTATATCTCAATGTTTATCTGAAGGTGTGAACTATCCTATTGATGCTATTTAACAATACTTTAAGGGAATGCAAAATGCTAGTTTGATATATAATGCTATTAGGAGGGGGAGACAAATTTGAATCTAAACACTAAATTCGCAGATCAGAAGCGGAAATGCACGTCTACTGATGAAATGTGTCAATCCTATCAATTACAACAATCATTATTATGATAATGTGTGATCAATCAATATAAATTGCGCTTATTACAATAAAAACAAAATTCTGTCAATTATGTCATCCATATGTTGACATTTTCTTTTGCATTCTTTGTAAAGAAACGGCATGTAAACATGTCGTATTAGGTTCAGCCTAAACATCATTTCCGTAACCTAAATTATGATTTGTTTGAAACTTATTTTGCGATATATTTTAGGTGTTATGAATCAATGTCATGTACAGACTAAATTCGTTTAGATTGTCAATAAAATGGAATGCAAATCATATGTTATTGAAATGAAATGTAGACACCAATTTTTTGTTTAAAGGAGTTCATAGTTTTCATCAAATATGACTTTAGGGGTTTATGAACGGAGAATCTTATTGGCATACAGGCACCTTCCCCCCACCCCCCCTCCCCCCCCCCAAAAAAAAAAAAATCGAATCGAAATAAGAATAATTTACATGTAAGTGCATTAATAAAATATTTCCATTCATGGGAAGAGTCAAACTAACAATATGATTTGCCCTGATTTTCGCCCGATCTTGCCCGAATCATTAATGAGACCATGTGACAATAGTATACACGCTTATGATTTTTTCCCCCATATGTTTTGCAATAACATGTAATGATGATCTACAGCATGAGCTTACACTTGTAATATTGTAAATCTGAATCCAAAATCAAATGTGTGATATATACATGCATATATTTCCTGGTTTGGAAGGAAATTGTAATTCATTTTATAGCGAAACCTTCCTGCCTGTGTTGACACGAGACATCCGGATTTTTTTCCCCCTGAAATATTCAAGTTAAATTTTCCGCAAGAACAGTTGCTGCTGCTGCTGCTTCCTCGGTCGTCAACACGTTGTAAACGCATGTCTATCAGAGGTTTAGACACATCTCTTTCAAGCCTTTTGGACTTTCGAGTTCTATGCTTGCACGCGTGCTGTGCATGAAAATACTGATTCATTAAAGCGTCGCTTATGCATCCTGGTACATTAGGGATAATTCGAGGACAAAGAGACAAAAATACATGGAAAAAAACACGAAAGCGAGAGCAAGGGAGTTACATTCTGTGGTTTTTATTAATCAGAGCTTAAAGTAAAAGTAGTTTCTTAATTTGATTTTGTTACAATAACAAGCTATTTACTGTGAACTCCGGTACTCCGTCGCCGTTTTTCCATCGTCCAGTGACTGAGACGTGAATGAGTGTCTGCTAGTCACATTAAAGAGCTTGCGAATCCCAGTGGCGCCCTTTTCATTATTGAAAGAAGAGAGAGAGAGAGAGCGAGAGAGAGAGAGAGAGGTAGAGAAAGAGAGAGAGAGAGAACAAAAAAGAGAGAAGGAGAGGTAGATAGAGATAGAGAGAGAGAGAAAGAGAAAAAAGGGGGTATATGGAGAGGGAAGGGGGGGGGGGTCATCTGATCACAATAAACACACACTAAATACAAATGTTAAGAATAAATCAATCAAAAGTAGGAAGAGGGAGGAATAGATATTATTGTTTCAGATTCCCCATGGCAAAACTAAAGTAACTCTTGGGACCGTGCTTTTGCTATTGCTGCCCCCAAAGTATGGAATAGCTTGCCAATAGAAATTCGAAGCACTCCATCTCTCAATGTCTTCAAATCCAATTTAAAAACATATTTGTTCAACTGAGAGATCTTATTTTGTAGAATTTAGCAAAAAGGAGCTCTTAACCAGCGCAGCTGAATATATTTTGTATAAAAGCTGCGCTATGTAAATTTATTATTATTATTATTATTATTATAGGGGGAGAGATACAGAGAGAGAGTGAGTGTGTGTGTGAAAGAGAAAGAGGGAGAAAGAGAGAGAGAGAGAGAGAGAGAGAGAGAGGAGAGATAGAGAAGGTGAGTGAGGGAGAAAGAGAGAGAGAGAGAGAGGTAAAATGTGATTGGGGGGGGGGGGAATCTTGAGATCATAATGTGGAGATAATTGAGTCCTCATCCTGACCAACATGGTATACCAGCAATGTACATGGCGTATTGATGAGTTATTTTCGGACCTGCCGCGATCGAAAGTCCTTGTCTTGCGCTGCTGTACTACTGCATGTTATCGCAATGCAAAACCAAGTTGCTAGGTGGAAAAAAAAAAGGACTGGGAATGCATGCGCAATCGTTTCTTTCCTTCTTTTTCCTATCTTCCTCATTCTTTTCTTATGTATATCTTTCACCAAGAATTGATTGAAATTAAGCGGATAAAATTACGGAAACATAGTTCCCTTGTCTTGATTATTGGCTATACACATCAGTAGCCTATGTCTTCAATTAGTGTAGCATGCTTGGAAAAAAATCCATTGAAATCGAATTGGACGAAAAGCATCAGAATACAACAGTAGTCGTACATCTTCACGAAAACGAATGATCGATTTTCAATGTGGTGATGTTTACTTAAAGGCATATAAACGGGGACAGCAGTATATACAGCCGATTATAAATGTCACGATGGAATAAACAATTGAAAGGGCCGGCGAGGTGATTTATTATAAATAGGTTTTTTTTTAAAATAACAAGTCGCTCTTTTTTGTCTGCTCATGTTCACTTGAAACAATGGTTTATTATGTTAATTTAATACTTCTGTCAAGATTCTGACGCTCTTTAACCGGGATATCAACTATTCCGGTTTGAATTTTTCCGGCCAAAACAAACATAACCACAACACTTTTTTTGTAGTGAAAATTGAATACACTTATTTATGCATCTCCTGCCTGCATATGAGCCTATTCGGGCATCACGTTGTCCGAATATAATGACATTTGGGCACCTCGCTGGCCCAATCTTGAAACTGTAACCCCCCCCCCCCCACCCACCACGCCTCGTATGCCGATGATAGAGATTTCAGTGAAATGCAAACATTGTATTTATCATACACTTTAAAGTGTGACACTGATAACTCGTGAAGGGCCATGCATCTCAGCTTTGTAAAACTGGAAGCATTGTTAAACGATGCCTTTAAATCATGTACGGAAAGGCAATTGCGGTCAGCTTACCTGTTTCACCATACTGCTTATCTTGGTAAACTGTACGTGTTGTAGAAATTGTCGGTAACAGAATATATCAGTGATTTAGAACACGATCCACATTGTTGTCTGTTTGTAGACGCAATGGACGGCAGCAATGCTCGTCTTCTGATTATGAACCATACAGCGCTTATGAACCGAATCAAAGCAACATGAAAATGACTTGGTCACGTTATATATACAGAAATATATGATTAAATTCCGTCTTTTTGTTTACGTAGATGGCCATTATCTCATATACTTCAACACACAATGAACGCCCTTCTGGTTCCAAGCAGACGTTTATTAAACGCAAGTCCAAAAATATGTGACCATCCACGCATTATAATTCACGATGTCATTTGATCAGCCTTCTCCTTTGAAAGACAATACTCCATTCGAGCATTAAAAGAAAAACAGGAGATGCCTATTCAATATTTATAGAATCGATTCCTGCAGCTCTTGGCAATTAAAACTACATAACAATGAAGCTATACGCACCATGAATACAAATGTGAAGACATGATCGTTGATTTATCTATCGTCATTTCAAGTATTATAAATACTTAACTTGGTGAGTTTTAGCAGTTTTATATATTGATTAATTACATATTAATTTTGAATATATTTACCTTCTAAAATTACATTTAATAAAGAGGGTCTATATCTGACGTGTATTTTTTTAATCGGACTATATGCATGATCATGAGGATGGGCTTTGCACGCAATCAGTTAATGGTAAGATCGGTTATAAGGGCAGAGACTGTTCTAGTTGGATGTAGACCCCTCTGGGAATCGGGTTAAAGGCATCGTTTAACAATATTACATCTGAGATGCACTGATGGCCTTACGTGTTATCAATGTCTGTGATATTATGGTGTAATATTGAAGCCCTAAACAAATTGCGCTTCAAATGATGATGAAGTGGCTCAACAAAGTAAAAAATCTTTGAGTGACCGGTTTTAACAAACTCATTTTCCTCAATAATAAAAACCGTTAGGAATAAAAATTTGATTTCTTGATAATCAGACAGACGATCGGTTTGTAATAGTCTTGGGACTCCTGACTGACCTAAAGTTTTATAATTATGATTGCGGCATGAGCTAAATCCAGGATTTTGTTTTAGAATATGAGACAATGTTAATACCGAGTCACTTTAATACTACGGTGTTCATTCCATGAGTCACTACATACTCGGTAAAATAACACCCAAATCATACCGACGAACCCAACATACTACTGATCATAACTTTACATTACACCGACCAGCCAAGAATCTCCCGGCTCAAAATTAGTGTGCCCCATTTTGCATGAGGTGCAAGAAAAGAGATGACACATTATAAGCATGATAGGAATATCACATTGCAGTAATATTGTACACTCAGAATTATGTCCCCACTTTGACGGTAAGAAACTCGCTTTAAACAAAAAATTATCAATAGATGTGAAAGACCAAACAAGTGCAATTTACACATTTTTTCCCAATTAAATCGTACGATATAGAAAACAGAATAATGAAAGGTATTTTCCATCATATCGAAACGTCCTCGCACGCATCTTCCCCCGTACAATAAATTTCCCATGGGGGGAAAATATGCATGGAATCCGCATTTTAATGGTCATTAGTTCTTGGTAGATCATCTGTCGCTTCTTCTTAATTTCTCTTCGGGCTCCGTTGATGAATATTGATGGACTAGATTTGCTTTGTCACTCCTTGTTTTTCTCAAATGTCAATATTTCAATCACGCGCAATATTAATCAGCCGCTAATGAGCATGTGCTCGTTTAGGAATAGCCACACGCGAAGAAGATCTATGATGGGGTTCCGCGAAGATGAAAGGAAGGCACGGGCTGCGTTCTCAAAATTCGAATTAATTCATATAGGTATTTTACCGTATGGACAGCAAAATGTCGCTTTGCACCACGCTGCCCATGCAAACGGGTGTAAAAAACACATCTAAGCTTTCTCATCATTTATACGGTGAATGCTCTTCCATGATTCTAAGTATGCCGATACAAACAGCGTATGAAGAGGGAAAAATCTGTTAATTTGCTGTCCACATGGTGTGCACTTCTAGACACACTGGAAGCACACCATGAGAGCTCACTCTGGATGACAGCGAAATATTCTTCAGTTTGATTGTCTATTGTGTTTGAGATAATTCTGCATATAAAGGTACGCGTTGCGAGGTCGAGCAGCTTGTGTACGACAGCAAGCGGGATTCTTACCACGCAAATTAAAATAATAGCTTAATCAAAAGTGTGAATGCAGCAATGGTTAATGTTGAAGAACTATGTGTGACAGTGTGGTGAGAAAGAGTGCGGTCATAAGTGATTGAAGAGGATATGTGTTGCCGTCAGATCTCGCAAACTAAACATAACCATATAATAATTACTTAAAGTAAATCATTCTGGTCTTAAAACGTAAATCACTAAGAAATTGAAGCCCAAGACAATTTTAATTAAGGGACATTCCCTTTTGTGCCAATCTATATTGGATCGACAGGGTTGTTAAAATAATTGCATACATTTTTAAGTGCGGGAAAAATGCGTATTTGTATTTTAAAAGGTGTCTGCTCAATATGCAAACGCTTCGTTTATCATGAAAACATGCTTGCCTGTTAGCATGTATTATCTCACAAGTGGGAAATGGAGTTTAAGGAAAGCTAGGTAAAGCATTAGAATAAAGGGGAAAAATAATAGACTTCACATCAGAAAGAGAATATCACATCAGAAATTACATAGAGACAGCAATGCAGAATTAAACAACGCTGATAAAAGAAGAAAGGTCATGGACAGACTGTGCTAATTTCTCTCCTTCTTGAAAGAATTCCCTGATTGTGTCTTCATCGAGACTTGAAGTTAGCCACCCTTACTTTATTCAAAGAGCCCCTCTACAATTGTGATAATGTCAATAACTTTGGATGACCAGGGACTACAGGACGCGAGCGAGCGATCGATGGCGAGTCCGTAGCCGAGGTCAGTTATGGCCTTACAATGATTGATTAGGGAGATGGAGAGGGAGGGGCGGTGGGGGCGGAGCGGGCGGGGGGGGGGGGGGGGTGGATTGGTCGCCGTCTGCAGAAATGGAGGAATGATTTTAAAGGTCGGAGATTCGGTCTAGCACGAGAGGTTCTGATGCTTTTAGGAGATAGGAGTGCATTTTGAGCGGGCGTGGAAGCAGAGGAAAGGGACGGTACTATGGACAATATAAGATCACGAGTCGATAACTGAAAATTGCTGGACAAGAATATATGGAGAAAAGGGGGTGAGAGGGTAGCCGAATACAAACGAAAACAGACAAGTGGTGAACAGGATTAAGCATTTACACAGCAATAAAAGTTCATTGTATTTATTAATTAGTGTTAAAACTCAAAACTCTTTTCACAGTCTGATTAATTTAGGTAGACAGGTGTATGTATAGTAGTGTTGCTTATTACTAATACATGTTACATTTTGAGAAGATCAAAAATGGGCCACCTAAGTTAACACTTTTCTTTATTATCTTACTTGGAGCGTATTATTCAATTTTTATTAAATAATAACAAAGTGTTTTTGCAGACTCATTTTTTTCAAAACAAGTAGCTTAAAATGTGAGGAAAATTGAAAATTGGGACCGGGGAGGGGGGGGGGGGGGGGGGGGGTTGGAGAATACAGGAGAAATAAAGGGGAAAAGGGAATGGAAAATCGGATAAACAAATGAAGGGGAGAGTATGAAGAGGGGAGGAGAGAGAAAGAGAGAGAGAGAGAGAGAGAGAGGGAGAGAGAGTGTGTGTGTGAGAGGGAGACAGGGAGTGAGAGAGGGAGGGGGTTGGAAAAAGCCACAAATAAAGTGGAGAGAGAGAAAAAAAGACAAAGACAGAGAAAGAGAGATGACGGGAGAGCTGACAGAAAGACACGGGCAGAGTCTGATATGGATGACGCGAACAGAATTGTAGGTAACATGTAAAATTCCCGGGAGAAAAATATAGGAAAAGGCCAGAAAAACATGCAGCATGATAACTCAATTTCCGCATTAACCACGCAAAATGCATGAATGCACACAATATCGACAAGTTGGAATTGTTATGAGGGTGTATAGAAAACACTGCTTCTGAAAAATGTTGTTAAATTTGGTTTTTATTCCCCTATGCGTTCACGCTTTCCCTTCGAAATATCCAGTAGGCCTACGTGACGCTTCTCGTAATGGCTTCATTAACAGAAACATTTCATGTTGAAAAAAAAAAATCTTTTTAACGTGACACGGTTTCTTAATGGTCATGATGAGTGCCTGCACCATAGAGATTTGTGAAAAACAATCTACTTCAATGCTTACCTATTGATTAAGCCCAGTTTCGAAACATGCATTTTTTTTTTATAAACACGCGCCAGCAACACAATGTGGGATCGACGGAGTGCAGAAGAAAAGGAAAACAACAACATTGTAAAACAACCGATGATTAAACCAAATTGGACCAGATATCAGTAAGTAATCAAATTTCATTCAAAGCCACGTGACTGTCTTTCAGAAAGTTTCTCAGCACCTTCTACATAATACAACTTCATGACCACGTGCTAATTATATTGACGTTATCCATCTAGTTCGTTTACTACTACAGTCAAACGTACATTTAGCGATTACCTCTCTATATAGGCCACCTGTCTGCAGTGGTCACCCGTATTGCCTCGCCCTCTAGAGTCTAGAAGGAAATATGTGTTGAAGAACCTGTCTAAAATAAGGACCACTTGTCTACCATGGCCATTTTAGTTATTTCACCAGGGGGGTGTTTCACAAAGATCCTAAGTCGAACTTAACTCTAAGTTGGACTTAATAATGATGGAAAGCCGTTGGCATCCTTGAAAATATTTTGTAAAAGTTATTTTAAAAGGCATTAAATGTTGATTAAAATCATTCATATTTTCTATTATCAAGGAAGATTTCATGTTGTTGATGTGGAATTGATGAAAAGTCTAAAATACTTGAATTTTTGCTTTTGAATATATTTCATTATAAGGCTACAAATGGCTCTCCATAATATTTAAGTCCAACTTGGAGTTAAGTTTGACTTACAATCTTTGTGAAACACCCCCCCCCCCCCCCCAGGACTGTGATCGCAAAGACTTCCGATACCCCGAAATATGCAAGTCATTGTCATGCTAGTATACTAGGTCTTTTTCACATGCAGCACTGTTTTGTGGAACAAGTTGCCTGAACAACTGAAAAGTATAGGATCCTATAAAACCTTTATCAATTCTCTAAAGACATATCTCTTCACCACTTCATAAATAATCAGTATCATGAACCCAGTGCATTGTTTTTTCTTTTTCTTAAAGTGCATAGAGACATGCAATTTGCCAATGTGTTATGTGCTATATATAACAAAAATGTTTAATTTTTATTATTATTAGTACATTTCGAAAGGTGATGGACAAAGTTATTGGTTATTGGTTTATATTGGTTGAAGTTGAATGTTCGAAAGTCTTTGCGATGAGTGTTAAAGGCGGCCTCAATAGACAATTTGACTGTACATAATTATACGTACATTTTCATGTGAAGAATATTCCAAGGACACGGTCATTTTTATTTAGTATCTCTATTTAATAAGTATATACTTTTCTGTATCTCCTTCCGCATGTCTAATCCGGAAGTGAGAATATAGTATGTCTTCCTGGTAGTCTTTCCTGTCAATCTGTGCCATCGATCTGGTGAGTTTATACCCAAACGAGATAATATATTCGCACATTTTTGTTAACCTGCTCATTCCACCTGTTGCTTCAGGCATCGATCCACCCAGTGCACGAACAGCTGGCAATAGGATAACATGAATAAACAGATACATTCTAGCTTGGGTCCTAGAAATAAGACCTTTAAAGAACCTGCATGTATCACTTTCAAGTTTGTTTTTATTTTCATGGAAAAGTGTGCACATTGTATGGTTAGCGACAGATATCTCAATTCGCTGTCCTAACATAGTGCGATTTATCCGTGTATTTGAATGTGCGGCATGATAATTAGTCCACGCGGCAAGGACAGCGAAAAGGTTGTGGAAAGTTCGTTGTTCGATAAAGTACCGACGCTAAAGCATATTGTGGTCCCGGTATCTCAACAACAGTGGCAACAGATCATGGAATCATCTAAGCACTAAGTCAAATGATATTATGTTATGGTCTGTTACGGTAGCAGAAAAACGAGTAAACGCCGATGTGGTTAAAGTTCCGCATCAGGACAATTACCAACTGGGCAATCACCTCCTGGAAAATTACTCTGTCCCCGCAGACAACCACCCTAAGGACAAATACCCCCTGGAAAATTTCACCCCGGAAAATTACCCCCCCCCCCGAGGACAATTACCCCCTGGAAAATTACCCCGACGGAGGACAAATTTGATGTTTTAATTTTTCGAAATCCTTAGCGTTTTAGAGCCCAATCGTTTCAAAGTGGTTTCACAATGGTAATGAAAAATTTAAATTTCATAATTCAATCCTGTTAAAATATTACCAGAACTTTGTATTACCTACAGTCTCTTTGTATCAAAAGATAAAAGTACGAGTTCATTTGGTATTCTATCAATGATTTCACGGATATTGGTGAGTAGAACAAAACAACATATCTTCCTGAAGAAAAAAAAAACTGTTTATATCCTCACTCACGTCTCAATCTGCAAAGTACATCGGTCATTCGAAAAAAGTGAGGTGTCAGTTTTGCTTCGCACTCTTTGCACATACTAATAACAAAACTACAATGTAACATGAACAATGGACCTGTTTTTATTGCTACGTCACAGTCAATATATTTCTGCGAAATGCCCGTGAGCCGAAAGACAAAACGTTTCCTGTATGTGCCAAAATGTCATTTGCCATTAATACGCAAGCGATGTTTGGATTGTAATTGAATCATTAAGCATGTAATAACGCAGCGATGTGTTATGTATTCATCTGGGTATCAGGATCATATGAATAAATCCCATACATTACGCTCTCTGCATTAACGATAACCAAATTGTGTAAACTTTTTAAAAACTATATAATTACTTCTACCCTGTCATAAATGTTCAGGTGAGAGAATAGTGCTAGGGTAGTGACTTCATTACTAGATGTACAATTAAAAATATCTGAACATTTGAGTGAAAACAAACCATTATTAATTATAAAAATTGGGAAAAACTGATCTGATCGATTTCTTAATTCTCCCAACTACATGTATATACTATTACAATTGAATTACATTTTAGGAGAATGTAAAAAGCCTGTCCTATGTCTTATATCCATGGAAAACGGTTATCTTCGTGGTTTGAGATTTCTTTCAGGATTTGTTTTGCATGTTGGAGGGTGAGTACAGTAGAAGCAATATAATAAGTAACATTTCATACAATTTTTTTTTCATCAACCTTCAACAATGGTACCGAGTCACTTTACGGACTTTCTCATATGTTTCTTATGCAGCACCTGCAGTATTTGGCCCATGAACTCGTTGAATATAAAGAGAAAAATAATGCTACAAGCGCAAATGTTCAATTCTTCAGCTATTAAACAATTTCTACCATTATTTAGAGAACATTTGTGAGTTTTAATGCTTTGAATTATCTTGTGCATTTATTGGATTTCGTTATAAAGTCTATCTTACCTCATTAATGAGTGAAACTCTTAAAATTACGATTGATAACGTGTAAAAAAAACAAAGAGCATCTGTGAGGGCGCGAGTTAGTACGAACCTCTGCCAATTTGCAGTGCGATGAGCATCGACGAGTGCCCCTTTCACATCGGATCTGCGTAGAGTTGCGGAGTGTGGCGTACTTAGTACGCCAAAATTAGGTTGCGTATTTAGGTGGAAAATGCGTATGCGTAAGGTTACGTACCCTGTACATAGGCACAGGTACGCGGTGCCTATGCACAGGGTACGTAACCATACGCCGTGAATGCGCAGCCTATTTTCGGCGAACTCGGTACGCCACACTACGCAACTCTACGCAGATCCGGTGTGACAGGGGCTTTAGACAGAAATTAGTCTCGATTCAGAGAGTCGCACTGAAATTCAACGGAATTTATTTACAATATATGCAAATAACACCCTACAGATAGGCCTTGTGATGGCAGAGGGGGTGGGTTGGCGGGTCGACCGCGTTTCTCATTCTCTCCTTAAAGAAAGTCCTTCTGATGTCGTATTATTATGGCAAAGAGGCCTTCGGCTCCATTTCAAGTTAATCATGGTAAGTAAGGAGAATGATGGCCAATCAGTGCGGCCAGATTAGCATGACACCCCATTCCTTCCAGCCATGAAGGCGGTCTAGTCAAACAGCTCATCAACTGGTCATGATTAATTACAATCCACTGTTTGCTTCTTGGGGCTGATCAAATATTTTCCCATGCACCATTGCCCCGGATGCCCTTTTCGGGAAAAATCCGTATTCTTGTGTGATAATACAATTAATTATGCAATACATGATGCATTTCATATTCGTGAATGAACTGGATTTGTGGGGAGTGAATTGGAAGAACAGGGACTATACATGTCATCACGGTGAGAAGAGAGAGAGAGAGAGAGAGAGAGAAACAAAAAGGGGGGAGAGGGGGAGAGCAGTTATTTCAATACCCTCTCCTCCCTCACTATACTTATCAATGTCCCTCTTCCTTTCTCTTTTTTCCAATTCACACGCTCATTGTTTTCTTTCTCTTTCATTTTTCTCGATGTGCCCCCAAGATCATCATCAATTGTACCCTCCCCCCTCTCTTCATGGGTTATCTCGCTCCACTTCTATTGTGTTCCTTCTCCTCCCTCTGTACGCATTCCCCCCCCCCCCCCAACTCAGTGTTATTTAGGGTACGCATATGCTCGTACCCTCTTTTTGAAAGCACCCCCAATCTGAGGACTGCCAACATTTCCGAAACCCCTTTCGCGGGCTTTTCGCGGGCGTTTCCTGCCTTGGAGACCCTCCTAAATCAGGAAAAATGCTCAATGTACCCCCCTAAATTCGGAATAATTTTTCAGGAGTCCAAAGATATGAGAGAAAAAAAGAAAAACACCCCCTTTTTATAGAAATCTCCGGGTGAAAAGTCAAATACACCCCTTTTTTACGATTCTCGGGCCGGACTTTGCCGCACGAAAAGTACCCCTTTACCGGACATTTTGGCAACACGCATGCGGTCATTCCGACCTCTGAGTGGGGGGGGGGGGGACGCATTTTAGTTAAATTTATGTTTTTTAAACCACTTTGAATTCCTCTTTGTCTCTCGCTCTCTAGCTTTCTCGATCCCACCTCGCTTCCCTTTCTGTCTCGTTCCTGACTATCTACCTCCCCCTTCAACTTTCACGACAGCGCTACCTCTCCTCTCCAACTTGTCTGTCTCTCACTCTCCTCATCATCATGTCACGGTACTGGAGCCACAACGGCTGCAAATATCCACTTCAAAATTGAGTTCGGAAACAGGAAATGGATGCGCTTTCAATATTCATACGGGTAAACCCCAGTCACCTAGCGCACTTTATCAGTCCCTCAGCTCACTTCACTTTATGATCACGGTATAATATAACATGTTATATATCAAACTAGATTGTACGTTTTCTTGACCCCGTTTTCGATTTCCATTCGGTTAGTGAGTTTTTATCCTGTTCAATGCGATTGCCAACGTTTTCCCCCCGCTTTCCACCAGATAACACTCAATTTCAAGATCCATGCCAACTCCCTGATCACATTAATGGTGAAGATCATAAGGAACGCGCGACAGTATACGTTCTCTATTGAAGCTTAATACGCCAAGCAACGGGAAAATATGGGTGAAAAAAATCAACCGCAAAGACTTCAAAAGTCAACCGCAAGGCTTCAAAAATCAACCGGAAAGACTTCAAAAGTCAACCGCAAGGCTTCAAAAATCAACCGTAAAGACTTCAAAAATCAACCGCAAAAACGTCGAAAATCAACCGTAAAGACTTCGAAAATCAACCGCAAAGACTTCAAAAATCAACCGTAAAGACTTCAAAAATCAACCGCAAAGACTTTAAAAAAAAAAACCCGCAAAGACTTCGGAAATCAACCGCAACGACTTCAAAAATCAACCCAAGGCAATTCCAATAGCTTTGTCCATCACCTATAGTACACAGAAAGACGTATATGGGACTACACGAACACGTGGCGTAAAAAGCCGGCCCCCCGATGTTACATGCATATTTAGAATATGAAAGCATTTGAAGAGCCATGCTTTTCAGGGAACATGTCTTATCTGATGTTCTTCCACACTTGCATAATAAAAATGAGTAACGCTCACAAATTATTTTTCACCTCTTCCTATAACTCAACCTTCTCTTTAAAGGTGGGGTGACATCCAAATATAAGTTGATTCCTGTTGATGTGCAGGGCTGCATACAACCCATATTTTGTTTTTCAAACATCTAAATATATTTCATAGATTTCTAAATATTTTAGAAATAATTTTCTCAGACCTCAGAGCTCGATCCACCCTAAAAAAATGCTCCAGATCTCATTCATCTTGTGACATCATCTATCAATCATAAGTGAGCTAGCTATATATATAGACAGTGGTATGTAGCTTCACCAGAGCTGACCACCTGTTCAAGTCACAATAAATCTGACAATACCAACATAGGAGTTGCTATGTCAGGCATGCTGTAGCATCACCAGGAAAAGAAAGGTAATATGGAGGTATTGTATGAAAAAATGTAATTCTTTTGTGAGCATGTGCTGAGCTGAGGGAAGTTACATACCACTGTCTCTTTAAAGATTGACAGATGATGTCGCAATATGAATGAGATCTGAGCGATAACAAGTATGTAATATTACAAAAGTATTTTCCAACTCAATTGATTTCTCTTACGTGTTCTAGAGAGCAACGCCAGAACTTTATATTTGTTTCCATTAAACAAAAAACGCAAACTAACAGCTGAAATTCCTCAACCTCAAAAACTACAGTCGATAAAGTTTTTTTCTTCTTCTTTATTTCGTACCTTGGCGTGATAACGTTTGATTGTGGTTAACGTGCGCTTTTCTCTAATAACTTGTCTCTCGTCTGCTACGATTCATGAATAAGATTGCCCACAAAATAGGGTGATTTATGGTGAGCCAATTTAGAATAACCAAACCACCCATTATGAACATTGGTTGATGTGGTGATCGAAACATGAACGAACATTACCACGAAAAGGGTAAAGACATGGCACTAATTAGGGAATAACATGTGGAAAATCTATAACCGTATTACAAATTCATCTGATCGAAAAGCGATGCTTTTAAATAATACATAAACACAATAAATGGAAGCATATCAGAATTGTCGGATAGGAAATTATGTATGATTGTCTCAGTATACATGTACTTTTTAGCCCTGAATTCCGCCATAAGGTGTTTAGCCTCGAATAGCGTTTCCGAATGCTAGGCATTGTATTGCATATTGTTGTGAAATTGCATATGATTATAAGGTGTTGCATATTTTGTGAATTACAGCTGCGCAACTCCCATTGTAATATCATCTCCCTTCAAATAGTGGGCATATGATACATACGTATTCATATCGTTGTACCTAGAATTGAAATTGATATCATAACTATTGTTATGATATCTACAAATGAAATAGAACATGACATATGATCAGTGAATTTTCATTAGTCTACTTCAGGTTAACATGCGGGTATGAAAGGAAATGACATGAATTGACCTCGGTCCAATCTGTCTACAATAAAGGCTTCTAATCATATTCGTCTCTATAATCAAGTGTCATTAGAGAGGGGCAACAAATGAGAGATAATGAAAGTCAGACACAGAGAAAGAGAGATAGAGAGAGAGATAGAGAGAGAGAAAGTGAGAGACGAAATTGAGCGGGCGGGTGAGGGGGGGGGGGGTAGAAGAACAATGAGAGAATGATAGACAGTGAGAAGGTTGTTTAAGTAGGGTTGTAAGGGAAGGGGGAGGGGGTCACTACGCAATTTTCTTTTCCAGACCATGGTGTTTACTCGTTCAGCCCGAAGTAACAAAATGCTAAGTATACAATTTGCAGCTCCATAACTACAAGTTATTACCAGTGTAGCGTGGCGCACTATCAGTTCATCATGGCGTGCAATCAATGTGTAGGTCTGATATAGTGGCTATCCTTATAGCGTGAACCCAGTAGGCCGTTTATTGCTGGTTCACACGGTTGTTTTAACAGATACACGGGTGCACTTCAATAATTGCCATTTGATGCGGTGAATTGCTTGCGAAAACCTGCATAATACTGCCCTATTTTATAACAAGGATAACGTGGCAGACACGCCAGTTCGCAAGTGCAACGGCAGTGCCTTTCGCATTAATTGCTGACAATTACGCGATCCCATGTTTGCCAAGTCAAAACGGGAGCTCCATGGCAGTGCCGCGTGGGTAATATGAACCCCATACTTCACAAAACACCAGGATTGATTTACATTGTAATCCGGGTCTTGTTGATAATGATCTGATAATAGAATAGTAAGAAAATAGTGGCGCCCTGGATGTTTAAGAATCGTCGGAGGGCAAAGTATCATAAATACTATATGGCCTCTAGCTCCGTAGCACATCCCGCATAAATTACATTATTATTCAAGTGTGTGTATTTGTTTCGCCACAACGAGTGTTCTACGGTAAAACCTTCTAAAGACGGTTGCTATTACGGAACCATCAACAAGATAACGAAGGATTTAAGTATCATACATAGTATAATGTTCTTCATATCAAATCCGATATTGTTTCACAATGCCAAGAAAAGCGCGCATTCTTATCCGAAGGCTTCGAAGCGAAAATCACAGCTCTCGTTTGGCCTCATGGCTCGGGAAGTACATATGCCACGCACCTGAAACGACTTCATAAGATAATGAGCTTTCATGAAATATATATTTTTTTTTACATGTTTCATCTCCTCCTGGTAGTTATCGGTAACCGCCATTGCAACGCTTCCACTTTCCTACTGCTGGGGAATTTGTCAACAAATTACCATCAGAGAATGAACATTAAGGGTCAACTTTGCAAGCTATTTGGAGTGTGCTGTCATTATCCCAATTAGCGTCCAATTTTTAAAACCTTTATTTCTCACCGTGCCGACACTCTATATTCATTTCCTAGCCCGGGGTATTTTTTTTAGTATAGAAGTTTGATCAAAATGCTGTCAGAAAATGAGGGCAGGTTCGAAAACATTCCAACCCCCCCCCCCCCAAAAAAAAAAAGTGGGGCAGAACGATGCATTCATAGCCCAACCAGCGTTTGATTTTTACGATTTATCATTCATCCCCCACGTTAAACATTAATGTTTTTGTCTTTTTTAGACAAAACAAGATATCAATCGTTCACTGTCCGTGAAATTGCTTCCCCTAAATTCGTAATAGAAATTTCGTTTCCTTTGAAACATTGATTTGCATGATAACGAAAACCATAAATCAAATGAGCGAATCGAAATGGCAATAACAACTATCACGTCCATCTTTAGTAATTTCATTGCCAATGTGGTATTTTGAGCAAAAGAATAAAAACCTATTACAGGGAAAGTTCCTGAAGTTTTAAGGCCGACATCTGAAGCTGAATGATATTAAAGCTGCTTTTTCTGTCATTTCTCTGGCTGATGAAATATAGTAATATATATATATATATATATATATACAGTAAACAACATTTTGGTGGTTGATAAAAAAGAGTTGTATGTAGAGATTTGAGTTTAAGTAAACAAGAATTATGATTAAGTCGAAAAGATATACTTGTTATATAATTTACAGGGATATCACAACGACTCTTTAAACACGTTGAATGGTAAGTAAATAAAATAATAAGGAAAAACTTCCAAGAGGAGTTTTCTCCTAGTGTGTTACAATACATAAGTGTGCCATTTTGTATCAATCCAGTATTTCAGATGCATTATCAGTTTATTCATTTACGCTTGCGACTCCAATTCGACATCGTCCTTTCATAGAAATTAAATAATGCAGTCTACAGGACGTGCACAAAATGCAGTGATCTATATACCTTTAACAACCAAAACGAACTAATTAATACGGGATTCCGCGTACTCGGATTTACCATTCCGCAAGTCCTAAATCGACGCACAGTGGAACCATTAAACATGTATTAGGCGTGGGTTGTTACAACGTATTGGTACAAACGTCCATATTTATATTCATATATTGGTTTGAAAAAAGTACGCATTGCATGGCGTACCCTCATATTTATCAAATATGAGTGGGAAGTATGATACGTAAACAGTGGTTTTCTGTGATGACTATATATATACTTTGTAGGTCACATGTGAAACAATGAGAACACCTAAAGAGGATATGCTTTCTCGTGCGATGGCCAAATTCATGCAGTTTTGAAACCCACATCCCAGCTTGCCAAAGTATCACATGAGCTGCTCTGTTGTGTTGTGGTATGAATAGTGCTCAATTGAGCTTCGAAAATGAAAGTAGATCAAGAGCTTGTTTAATCGTATTTACCTATTCTTTTAAGAGGTGAAACTACTTTTCAAAACCTCATTGTATGTGAGACCTCTGCTTATTAATAGCGTTAAGTGGTATCTATTTGAACACATTGACAAGGGTCTACAATGTTTTGTTTTGGTGTATACATCTTTTCCGTTTCCTCTACCATGTTTACATTGTGCAACGTTATGAAGCGAGACGACATACTGTAACTTTACTGAATTTTACTGTGGTTACACCCCAGTCACAAAACTCCCAAACTGACTCCAAATTGACCGATAAATCTTCGTTGCGGTATAATTTTTCATTCGGCCTAATATCGGTTTAGTGTCCGTCCACTTAATCGAGCGTAAAGAAAACTTCTACCAATAGCCCCAATCTCTAAAGATAAGTATATCTACAACGCTCCGCCTGGAACATTTTCTCCGCCTTTTTTTTCTGTCGATGTTGAACACGACAAAATTATGAATTGTCACCGATCGCCTGCCAAGAGGCAGACAGAGCATGAACTTTATGTGGCAATCGACACGGGTTAACGCCCTTCGGAGTACTTTCCAGCTGAGTTAATGAAAAAAACAGATCGATCATGATCATGACCATCACAATACACGGTAGCACATTATCTCGCAGACATGTTGAGGGGAGGAAACATATCCATAATGATATATTGGCTTAATTGGCTGAACTCAAGCACGACACAAGCACACATACAATTAATCGTATTGTAGCAAAAGCTTTCACACTAATCATCATCATCATCTCATATGCACCATTGCTATGAAAGGTATCCTAGAAATCCAAGGACAAATGAAAGAGAGAGAGAAAAATAATCTAGTTTTCTCCTCACCTTTTTTTTTTTTTTTAATGTCACCATTTTACCGAGCAAATGCATAATTCATAGTTCCCCGGAAGGCCCGGATGAAACAGAATCGACAGGGATAGGGAGAGGTTTATACTTTTCTCTTTCCAATCCCTTCTACCTTCAGAGGGAACCAAAACACTTGGACCTCCACAAAAATGGACATGCATGTTTTTAGAGATGGTTTCGGTTTGGAAGGAGAAGGAGTTTGACAGAGAACATCACCTTAAAAAGCACCACACTGACATTTCATTCATTCTCTCTAAAGTGAAAGGAATTCAGTTTGTACTTACAGCTGATAGCATAGGCAGCTCCCAAGCCGATACGATTTTGGCCTCGATGCTGCACGTCGGGTTAGGTCCAAAGAACGCTGTAACTCCACTCTTCCACTGCTCCGTCAAGGCTCTGATCGACTCCCTCTCCGTGTGTCCAGTATTCGTCCAAACGTATTTCATTTTATAACCGGGGAGTAGGTTCCTATCGGCGTTGACGGCGTTGACAGCTTCGGTCATGGCACCTCCGATCCTCATTGCGAAACGCTTGATGCTGTCACTGGACGACGAAGCCAGGTACCCGACCTTGATCTCGATCAGGCCGTCCTCGTCGACTACGTTTTCCGGCTCTCCGTCCGGGCCACATTGCCCGGCTTGGGCAGGTGGTGCAGGAGGTCTAGTGGCCAGGTCTGTTGAAGGTAGCTCTTCGGTGGTGATCATGTTCAAAGGTGCCTCGATCCCGTCCGAGGCCGTGGACGCATTCAGTTGTGCCCTCGCATCAAGGATCAGTGATAAACACACGGCGGAAAGCCATAGTGCCAGCAGTTTATGGTTCACTGGAGACCAAACTCTCCGATGACAGTGACTGGTCATTTCGATCGATTTTTGCCTCCTGTCAGTGAAATTTCAAACTGATTTTTTTTACTGCTGCATCTCACTGTGTCCTACGTACGTCTGTTTGTGAAAATCAATAACATATGGTAACTCGAAAGGGAAGAGCAGTCAAATTCATAATTCATACTCCGGGTCGCAAATCAGAATTATGATGACTACTGAGACATCAACGTCTGAATTCGTCCATCATCAAAAATGAATAAGGATCTGCAACGATATGAAAACCAAGTGCGTTCCCCTGTTCTCATCTAAAAAACAAAACAATTTCTTTTCCTAAATGTCAAAGGTGTGTATCCATGAGAAAGTGTTTCATAAGAGTCAGTTTTAATCGAAACGCTGTTAAGCAATGGGGCGCATCTTGCCCATCAAAAGTTAATGAAAATTCGATCATAAAAACTTATTTCCCTACAAAAAAAAATAACTCGTCTCTCAACAACAGGGTGATTAGTCGGTGTAAATCGAGGCCAGACTGACAGATTGATCGTCTATGAGTCTGGCTCTGATTTATTTCCCAATCCACTGGTTTTTCCTTCAAACGTGTTAAAATATATCCTGGGCACGACTTGCTTTGCATGTAGGAATACGAAATGAAGTACAACGCATCAAATATATATCGAATTCGGGACACATGTACTAGATGTTAAAATGCATATCAGTTACGCAGATGTACATTGGGCTCGCTGCTTTTTCCTTTTTGACAAGACTTATCTTGACATCTGGCATTTCTTTTCTTACGTTTCGTTCTTGTGAGAGACTCCAATGATTACCAGAACATCGTCGTGAAGAACGAAGAAATTGACAAGAGAGGAACGGGTGAAGATGATCGGGTAATCCTTTCACGATTACACGAGATGAGAATCTCTTCTTGTTCGTTCACATATGACTGTGCAATCCGGATAATTAATTTTGATCTAGAGACTCGGTTGTTCTCAGACCGACTTTTGGAGTAGGGTCATAGGAGCAAGAACTTTGTCCATGCACTGGCATCCTATATCAAATGGCGATATCAAATTTATTAAATAAAGACACTACTAGAATTGCTTATCTTGTCATTCTCTCCGCAAGAACATGAAATGAACTTATCAGTCTTTTTTTCTTTCTTCATGTAGTATCGTAATGACGTTTCGAAAACTCAATAAAACATTCAATGTTACATATAATTCATGAAATCATAATCCACTTTTTTTCAGAGCGATGCAAATAGTAGTTAGCATAATAATGACATTTAATCAATCGACAATTGATGAGAAAAAACACAATTCTGCGCTGGTATAGTCCTCGTGTTAATTATCCATCAACGTATTGATCATAAGCAGTCTTGGGCGGACGGTAGAGTTGTCAGACAACATCCCCAAATGCAAAAAAAAAACCCCTTCCTTATCAATGTTCAGGCATCGATGCAAATGCTGAGTCGGAGAAATATAATGAAACCCGAACGTATGATATTGCTTACAGCAGCACCGGTCAAAACCCCGCCTACACACCATTAATTCGTCACCAGCTTGTCAAATGTTTGCAAGAAATAATTTCTCGTTTATGGATCTCCAAGTGACATCAGTATCTCATTTCAAAGCGAAATTGAAAATGATATTCCTTCTCCTCCCTGTCTACGCTCTCTGACAGCTTCTAAATGCCAAACGTGAAATGGAGTGACTCTATTTTATGCAAGATGAGAGGCTGATTTGTATTTGGGCTAATATCTCGGTACAATCACAGCTTAGGAGCGAATTTCGCATGCGCAAGCACGAAATCGCATGAATTTTCACAAGATGAAGTCGTCAAAGATGTGTACATTTGAATCCGAATCGCCCGTGTTGTTTCATCTAATAAAGCGGATTTAAAAACCGCGTTTGCAAGCTTTCAATTCAACGTGCAAATCGAAGTGGTTACGTCCAAATATTCCGAAATGGCGACTTAGAGACATTTAACGACGATGATACATTAATGGTTTGCTGGTTACCTCCTCTTGAAGCGCTCTACTCTCCCTTAGTTTCGCCGATGATCTAAATCCAGGATCACGCGTTTGAAATACAGGTACCTGTTGAGCTCGTACCAAACGTTTGTTTACTACTCTGGCAGAATTCACATTCATTAGAGACCAGTTCATGGCCGGGCCGTTAAGAGAATGACAAAACTAACGACCATATCCGTGAATGAAATAACTGGTGCCTTGCAAAAACCGCATTCAACCGTTTCCTTGTTTGGAAAAAAATTATTAATACACAAATGCGGTCGGTTTGAGAATAACCCTCGCACGATTTATGAAACAGACAATCACTTTCGTGAGGCTTATGAGGCCAGACGATTTGTGATGCAAAACGTCTTATCTTCTCACGAAGCCGAGATTGAGATGCATCGACGTCGAATCTATGAAGAGCGGTGACATCATTTGCTCGTCAGCGCCTAGACATTCGTCCTCCTGTCCACACAGCTGTTACAAACCAAGTGACGGTGGTCGCAGGAGCGCTAGCAGACGACTCGACAAGCAATTGGGTATCGATATTCATCCTGCTTTTACGCGCGCTCAACAAACTCGTTTCGGTCCGTTGCGAGTACGCTCGAAAAAAAGTCCTTTAACCGGGATGGGAGAGAGAGAGAGAGAGAGAGAGAGAGAGAGAGTGGGGAGGGGGAAAAAAAGGGGGGAGGGGTACTCCAATCAACATCCAGTTGGAAAAGAGTTGTTATAATCATGTAGGTTAATATCTTTATTTGTGAAGCAAAATATTCATAGGCAGAATAATTTGCGAGCGCAGTACACGATAATTGCACACGAGGTACGGTATGCATCATCTATATTATTAACACAATTTCAGTGATGCCGTTATATCAATTATTTTATTTTACCAGCCAAATATTCATAGCCAGAGTAGTTTGCAAGCACAGTACACACGCTAATTGCACACCAGGTACGGTATGCATTAGGTATTGTTATTAGCACAATTTCAGTGATGCCGTTATATAAATTATTTTAATGGATATGGGATTAGATTTTTCATTTCATCGCTTTTCGCATGTTTTGGACAGGCCTCGTAACAAACAATGCGCCTGTTTTCAATACGGGTACTCGGTCGTGCATGCGAACGAACCGACGAGTGCACAATCAATATTAAATCTCTATTAACGGAATTATATCTAAACGAGGCCTTGTGGATTTCACGCATTGAAAGATTTACTTTGAGCATGTTGAGGGCGATAAAAGCTTTTTAGACAAGCCCCGACTTACCAACAAATTCAGACAAATTAGATATCGGGGGAATAAACAGTGAAACAGAATAATCAATCATATGGTTTGCTATATATCCAAGTGCAACAAGGTTCCAATTGATATATTACCTGTTGCAATTTGCCTAGTAGAGCAATTTAATCGAATATATAAAGCCCGACGGACATCATACAACCTGACTACGATCCGAATTATCAAGAATTTGCAATAACATTTGATATGAACATTCTAATTTATAAAATCTCAATGATCGAGAAATTGAATAGTCATATGATTAATAACATTTAAAACTTCAAGATACGTCCTGCTTTCTTGGAGGAGGAAAAGCTAAGTCGGCTCAGAATTGTAGTGACGACAGAGCACTAGTGCGATGGTCTAGGCTTTGAAGCCGATACGGTTTTTATTCTCACTAGATGAAATAATTGAATGCCCTAAAATTCCGACTGTGAGTATTGGAACCTAAATCAGGAAGATGATGTTTGTATAAATTTCCATATATAATACAGTTGCCATTTCTTCGAAAATCCACGAATTGCGGGAGGATTGTATATATAGACCAAATTATAATAATTTCTAGTGTATTGCCCCCCCCCCCCGGCTCGTTCCCTTTGTCGGCCCGACTCAATTTCTTATCTTTTTGATATTTTGTTCTGAAAGCAAATGAATTCGGTCCGAGGAAGTGCGGAAAATAGGGTAATCAGAAATAGTTTATACATTGTAATTTATAAATACATTGCAACTTTGCCTCTTTTTTTACCCTAAGCATGCATTGCTTGTCCACGTGAACATTTAAATTAACAAAAGTGATTAAATTGACCCTACATTGTGTATTTCATTAAATATATATCAGATACCAAAACAAATGGAAACTGGTCCTCCTAGTTTTCCTAGGACTTATGGTAATTGATACTACGCATTTCAGGAATAAATGAGCATAAGATGTGCTGCATCCATACAACATCTGCATGAATTTTTGACAAGTTTTTTTTACTACTCTTTCCCTTACAAATAATGGTATCACGCTGGAAGAACAAAAAGACCAAAGAATTTTAAGCTGTAAGAGCAATATTCCGCATAGACAGCACCATAATATGAATACCATATTTGTTTTGTTTTTGTTTTAGTGCTTTAATTGAGAAAATAAGCGCATCTTAAGCACAATCAATACAATAGTTTTTATTCATTTCTACAAATCATTTTTCGAGGTCATGAATACTTGGTCAGGTCACATTTAATATCTTTTCCCACATGAAGCCTCTATTAAATCAATAGCAGAGGCATTAGCGTACATTGCTTTTTTTTTCTATTTATATCGATAATATCACCAGCTTTCAGAAGTGCATCCGCCGGTTGAGGGTAGATTATAAGAAAGGTAATGACAGAAAATACCACGAAATACTTGCTCGGGTGGTTGGGCCCTAGAAAATTAATGATTGTATTCCACATGAGAGAATGTGGTCGTTGTGGTAGAAAAAGAAATCGATGTTTAATAATATGATTCTTTTATCAAAAGGGGGAAACCCCGAATCATCCCATCATAGATTGTGTGAACATGGAATGAATTGTGTTGTACACCCCCGCCCTCCCGATGCGACTCGTGCAGATGTGTCGTGGTCAGGCAAGTAACTTCAAACCTCTTGTCAGAGCATTAATCTCCACTTGCTACCCTGTACCCAGGTGTAGTAAATCTTACGCTAGTAATGATAAACCGCTCTAATATTTGAGCGCGTTATCACTACATCTCGGATAAACCCAGGGTAATTCATTCATCAATACAGTGAGAAAGATTTATAAAATTAGGAGAGAGAAAACACGCTTCATTGGTCGAAAGGCTCGGTGGACAAATAGGAAAATAAGTGCAGCAGGACAAAAACATCAAATCTAAGGGGAAATTACAGGAAATGATTCCGGATGTAGAAGAATTGCCAGACTATTATTAAAGGTACATTAAAGATACACCGTCAAGAACAACATTTATCCATTGCTCCTTGATATCATGTCGAAGATACGTGGTTAGTCAGGAAAGTTCACATCGATTTCGCTCCCGGCTCATTGATTCTGGTTTGGGCTTTCGGTTGCGGCAGTTTGAGATCGATGTCTTCGAAAGTCTACGGGGCACCGCGATCAGCGCAGCAGCGTGCAAGCACATGCAACGATGTGGCAGAGGTGGGCCGATGATATGTCTTCTTTACATGCATGTGCGTGTAGAAATATAGCATGTGCAACGAGAAAGCTAATCGGCGGAAGAGAGAGAGAGAGAGAGAGAGATAGAGAGAGAGAGAGAAATGGAGAGACAGAGAGATGGAGAGACAGTGCGAGAGAGGGTTGGTGGTAAGGGACAAAAGAATATACAGGATGAGAGATGAAAGATGTGAGGTAGAGCAAGAGAGAGGAGGGAAGGGGGAGAGATGGACACAAAAACAGATATGTATATATAAACAATGACAGGTGAGAAAGAGAAAGAGAAAGAAAGGGGGAGAGAGAGAGAGAGAGAGAGAGAGCGAGATAGAGAGAGAGAGAGAGAATAGAAAAGATGAAAGACATAAAAAAAAAAGGGGGAGAGGACTTTGCGCCATTTAGAGATGGAGGGTCAGAGAGAAAGATAGCTATGTAATGTAAATACATGTTGACAGGGAGAGGAGTAGAGAAAAAAGAGACACAGACAATAAAGACCAAAACAAAAATCAAAAACAGGAAACGAAATAGAAGGAGAGAGAAGTAGAGAGGGAGAGAGGGATGGAGAATGTGCGTATCGTTTCTATGGTAACACAAACTAATTGTTGCCATGATGGCCGTTGTCATCGCGATAATTGAAATAGCTCTGAAGTAAAGAGTATGAAAACGGACAATATCTGGGTTAGACTACATTCAGGATAACCAACCTGTTGCACATTAGCGTGTATTTAAACAAAACAAATAGCAGGAGACACAGATAGAGTAAGAGTTGCTGTTCCCTCTCTTCCCTTCATCCCCTCACCCCTTCTCTCTCTTTCTCTCTCGCTCTTTACCTATATTTCTCGAATTCTCTCTGTCGCTAGGCTCATATTTCAACACTTAAGATGCTTGCATTTTATATGCCTTTTGTATTCTCTTTTTTTTTTCTTTTCTTCTTAATTATTTTCACTGAAATGTTGGGGGAACGGATATTAAAATAATAATGACGAGAGGGTCGGGTTTACTTTAAACGAAAATAAATTTAGGAAAATATGAATTCAAGGGGAGACAAAGTTAGAATAAGGAAAAGGAAGAAAGCAATTAAAGAAGATGATATATATATTCATCAGACAGGCATGCGTATGTACGAAACCACTTCATAACGATGTACGCAAGCCGAACCGTCGATTAATACGAGAAAAAAAAAAACATTCAGGCTCTTTTATCTCGAGAGGGCGGTAATTTTTTACAATCCTAGATTCATCGTATTCAAAATACATGGTAGCCAATATTGCGCCGTACAGTATGTTATTGTAAGACAACGTCAATGGATTTACTCAAATGAAAACAAAAATAAAAATGAGAGATTCGGCTTCTTTCAATTTTAAGAGATGCAATATGTAAAGATTGTCTTTGCAATTTCTTTACCATTGCTTTGTCGAACGAGTGCTGCGAAGTTGTTTTTGTGTATGTCTAATAGTAATACAAATGTCTGTAGGTCAATGGCAATACACATATCCTTTGTACTCCAATGTTTTTCATGCTGCTATGCCAAGTATCTGAAACGTTCAATTTGGTATAGGAATCGAAGGAAAACAAAGAATGAAAATGTATCCGCCTACTCGTAAGATTATATCGCATGAATGTTTGTATTATTTTAGTTGTCATGACTAAGAAATGGTGTTTCATGTCCTCGGGGGTAGTTTTCCGGGGGTAATTTCCCGGGTGGTGATTGCCCAGGGGGTAATAATGTCCTAGAACCGGTCACGATACACATAATATAAGACATGAACGTTGTATTTCATTGTGTAGTCTTTGCCCAGCCAGACAGCATATGGTATTTTTTAAAATGTCATATCATACGAAGGGAAATAAGGTCACTTTGTAATTAGCTACTTGACAGTGTAATGCAATTCATCACAATGCTGTTTTTTTCTTTATGAAGCAAGGCGAGACCATTTTATGTAATGCTTATAGTTTACATGACGCTGTTATAAAAGATACCGTATTAAATCCAACAAAAGTAGATTTTATAGTTTTATTCTGCACAAATTTGGAAGAAGAGCGGCCAATGTGATGATTTCAACTGATTAAATGAGGGCTTATTATGCAAGACATGATCCTTTCTTTTGAAGCCTAAAAAGAATTTGATATTTGATTTATATATGAAAGAACCACAACGCAACACAAAGCAGTACCATTTGTTCCTTGTTGACATTTTTCTGAACCCGTGCAGATTCTTGCCACAATCATTGAATGCGTAAACACGTCTTATTATCAGTATTAGTTTGATAAAAAAAGTGCTCAAATTCATCACTGCACATCAAAAACTTTACTTTCCCCCTACGAAAATAAAACGCTTTTTACACATATACTGTCTAGACGCCGTTTAAGATTGGTGCAAAAAAATACCCCATTTTTCTCCTCGAAAACATTTCGTAAACATCAGCCATGAAACAAAATCTGGATACGATATAATTTTTCTTCAAATCAAATATGATATGCATCACGTGTGATCATAATGCAGAAAGGAAGAAAGGAAAGGTAGCTGCACGGGCATAGCTTGATTGATGGGCCTGCCTTAATCTAGTTGGAATATCGCTCCAGCAAACGAACCTAAATCCCTGCGGGTCGATTAATGCTAAACAGTCATCGGTCATTAGGAATTCATGAAAACACTGAAAATAAATTCACTTTGTACCTGAGCCAGGTAAGCGAGTATAACGCCGATGAAAAAAAAAATACAAAGATGATATCTCTACTAGCCTACACATTCCCTGTTTAGTTCAGATGTCAACGAAGATAAGCAACTTCAAATGGCATATAAAGGTAGGGCGGTGTCATCCGTAGCGGATGCAGGAGGGGGGGGGGGGGGGCGGGGGGCCCGAACCCCCTGGGAAAAAACGTGTAAAAACACGGCTCCCCCCTGGCGCTCAAGGAGGGGGGATGATTTTTCAAATTTTAGACGGCCAAACAAAAAATTAGTGCTCACTCCCCCCCCCCCCCCACTGAGCGGCACGACTTTCAAATTACAGCACACTAAATTTCAAATTTACCCCCCCCCCCCCTAAGAAATCCTGGATCGGCGCTTGGGTGTCATCGTACATGTACGTCCCCCTGAAAGTCATGAATATAAATTAAAAAGAAGAGAGAAAAAAGATAATACTTATTAGGCCGTAGATCTGTGTAATAAATAAGCATCTTCGCTCGGCTTAATTAAGTCAGCAAAGAGCAGCGATATTGTCCCCACCCCCGCCCTGTTTGAATTTCAAGAACCACACTGAATGTTGAAATGTCCAGAAACAAAATAAGGCGAATCAAAGAAAATACGTAAACGTAACCCAACACATATTAGGATACATAGCCAAACAACCACACAAACGAACAAAGAAAGGAAGAGAAAGAAGAAGAAGACAAAAAGAGCATTAATACATATCCAATTTGAACTGGCTTTATAAAGAAAAGCAGGTACTCACACAAATTTTAACTTCTGGACACGTCACCTGCTTCTCTAGTGCTTGTTGTGACGTCAGAATGGAAAGATGGCAATCAAAATTATGATGTCATTCAGTACAATCTCATTATGAACAGTTTTTATATAAATAGGTGGCCGACACGCGGAAAGACTATTCACGGGGGGGGGGGGGGGGGGGAGGTCTCAATTAAATTAACATGGCTGTTTTCCTGGTATCATGCGATATGGTTTGATTATTTGATTGACATTTAATCCGAAAATCATACGGAAACTAAATCTTGTGTTTGTGAGTCGATTGCTTTTAAATTCATTGTAACACGTTTTGAACTCTTCGATATCAATAGGCATACATGTAATGTTATTAAACTTCGAAACACGGAAAGTAGACAGTAGGCTTACCGTTGCACCATGTGAGAGAGGGGGAGGATCTGGGAATCCTGAAAAGCACTGTCGGTAAATCTTTCTTAAACTTATAGTTCTAAAGAGAACTATATCGCCGGTTGGACAGGATGAGAAGTAGGAGTGGCTCGACGTTTCGAACAGGTTGACTATCCGTCGTCACGGAAAGTGACACAAAAAAGGGTTTCTTAAGCCCCCATCACACCAAATTATTTCTCACTATGTTTTGGAACCGTCCTAGAAAATCGTAAAACGGGTTGTGGTCGGAGTAGAATTTGTAAATAATGTCTATAATACGACTTTACTTCGTTCACAAACAGTCCTCAATACGTCCATCTTGTCTGTACCCCGTCCACAGTCAGTTCATATCAAGTTCAGATCGGGTAAATTTGCCATCTCCAGGCAGTTCAAGCCAGTCCGTAGTCATTTTAGAGCCGTTAGTAACTTCTTTACCTCGTCCCCAGTACGACCAAACCCATTCTAACAAGTTCAGAGACAGTTCAGCTCGACCTCATCTCGTTTTTGGTGCGTCCGAACGCGCTCCTAGAGCGTGTAGAATCGTATCCTGGCTCAAGGGTTATAAAACACCAGCGTGTTCGTGCCATTCCTTATTCCCGATCATTTTCAACGATTCAAGCTGTGCAAATTAAGACATTCAAGTGAAGCCCCCATCACACCAAACTAGTTCTAACTCCGTTCTGTAAAATGTTGCCAAACGTGTGTGAACGGAGTGAACGTAGAAGCAACTGTTTACGATGTGTTTAAGAACTTTATGGACGGGCTCTGACTGGCTTGGACGGGAAGGGTGCTCTAAATCTTTGAACCTATTCAAAATTGTCCCCGTCCTGCAATTAGACGGTCTGACAACGTACTGAATACGAAATGGACGTACTTCGAACGGAATTGCCGTACTTTGGTTCTACTAGGAACATGTAACGAATAAGTTACGAACTAGTTATAATTGTTTGGACGTATTGGGAACGATGTAGAACTAGTTAAGAAATGGTTTAAACTGATCACGGACGGGCTTGGGCTGCTTGGAAATGGCAAATTAACCCGATCTAAACTTGATATGAACTGACTGTGGGCGGGGTACAGACAAATTGACGTATTGAGGACTGTTTATAAAAGATCTGGGATCGTATTATAGACATTATTTACACAATCTACCCGACCATTACCCGTTTTTTACGATTTTCTTTGACGGTTCCAGAACGTAGTGAGAACTGGTTTGGTGTGATGGGGGCTTAGCTGCTGCTAATTGGTGCTCGACCACAATACGTTGTAACACGTTTCTAGTAGGATCGGCAAGTTCGGCAATTCCGTTTATAGTGCGGCAATCAGTCCGTTTGTATATATGGGAAGAATATAGTAAATATAGAGATAAGTACAGTCAAATAATTCAGAAAAAAGAGGCGATCCTCGGAAAGCAAGGCTTGTGTTAGGAACGCGTATTGCAAACAAAAGCAAGTAACTGCAATAACACCATTATATGAATACGTTTACGAATAAACCATTTCCATAAAAGCTTTTAGAATGGATGAAGCGTTTTTTTTTTTTTTTTTACGTTGATGCATTTTCATTGCATATCGTTTGTCACTCCGTCTAATTGCAGGACGGGGACTATTTTGAATAGGCTCAAAGTTTTGTCAATAACGAATTGCTCGAATATCAAATGAATTGAGTATATTTTCTCGTTCGAAATCTTTGAAGAAATATCAGCATGCTTAGGGATGTTGTGGTCCTGTGGATAAATCGGTGAACGACAGGGTACGTGGTTCGAATCCCTGTCGCAGCTGCATTAATATCCTTTGGCAAGACATTAATCTACATTTACCACACTCCACCCAGGTGAGGTAGATGGGTACCCGACAAGAGATAATTCCCTCAAATGCTCGAACGCTGTAATGGCAGCCGCGCCCAAACTAGGGTAATGACCATGGAGCATCAGAAGTGACAATATGCCAGGCATGAGCACTATAAAAGCCTTTGATTAATAGGCAGAATAACAATCCTTGGGAGCTCTTGTTTTCACTGTAATACGTACATATGATATCATAATCAATAACCTTGTGTTTTCAATTTGTCGCGCAGAACATGGCTCTCCCGTTATTACTCTACCTTAATGAATGTTACCGGTGAAGGATGGCCGACTTTATTATCTAATAGTTTTCAAGCTCATGCATGTAATTCGACAAAAATGATATCAATTTGTTATCAATCATGTACCGCACTCGATATCGACTGTCGCAGCCCGATTCATTTTGGATTGATTTTCAAAGACTATTATTATTTCACGATTAAAAAAAAAAGTCAGGAAAATGAAGTTTAATCGAGATGATATCTACAATTATATATCGGAAGAATATAGTAAATATAGAGATAAGTACAGTTAATAATTCAGAAAAAAGAGGCGATTCCCCCGAAAGCAAGGCTTGTGTTGGGAACGCGTATTGCAAACAAAAGCAAGTAACTTCAATAACACCATTATATGAATACGTTTTATACGAATAAACCATTTCCATAAAAGCTTTTAGAATGGATGAAGCGTTTTTTGTTTTACGTTGATGCATTTTCATTGCATATCGACTACTAACTCACATTTGTTTTTCCCATTTTCTCATTTTTCGATGAATACAAAGAGCAGCATTGAATGTGACGTATTATTTCATAACTACACTATAATAAAGCAATCATAGAGAAGATTGATCCGCTGGCTCAGATCGGCGAGGATGCTCAAATTGGCAATATAATTGCTTCGGGTATGAATGATCGAGCGGCTAAATAAACCAGGCTAAATAGACGTGAGGATAAAACACCGGACAAGGTAACGAATACATTCAAAGTTTGAAAAATTGATTGGATTATACAATAATGAAAGATATTGTGTGGTTTGATTAAACAGTGGAGATATTTACGGATGGTGTGACGCGTGACTCGCAACTGAATACGAAACAAAACACACGTTTAGATTTGAGGTAAATCAGTAATGATTTGCTTCACACATTAATTATATCAAAATGTGTGAAAAGGAAACTTAATGTGTATATTTCATGTATTTAGAAAAGAAAGACAGGGAGACACGTAGAAAGAGAGAGAGAGAGAGAGAGAGAGAGAGAGAGAGAGAGAGAGAGAGCCACTGTATGTGTTTTTACTTTTTTACACGTCTTGCACCTCACTGTTAGGTTCTTCCATATATAATCTAAACTAAACAATGCTATAACCTAAACAAAACTGTTAAATTATCTGATATACCGCTAATGATGAGACAGCATGCCCGATGCATTTCAGAAACAAGTCAGTATGCTTATCATACATTTATGAAGTATTTCTTTGGAGGCCACAGGCATGCGTCGAATAATCACATACACATGAACTTTACATCAAAAGAAAAAAAAACCCTTCCCCCCCCCCAAAAAAAAAAAAAAAAAAAAAAAAAATTGAAGAAAAAAAAGGTTGACGAAAAAGGTTGGTCATTATGAATTATGCAATTTTGGGCAAATTTAACTGGTGACCCCTAAACATACATCTTTCATTTTACTTCACAAAACGTCCCACTAAAATTCAAACCCAACGCTTTTTACGTCCCAATAACGTTTTGTATTTCATTGGAAAATGCGCGATTTCCCTGGCAAACGATCACGCGGAAAAAAAAAGCGCCATTTCCTACCATAAACCACGCGTAAACACGCTGTTATTTGTTTCTTCCTCAAAACATCGAACACACGTTAGGGCGTTCGCACCTACATTCGTGATCCAAAAACTTTATTTTTGCGTGTGTGGACAGAACAATTTCATTAATCTTCGCGATCCAATTCGCAGTAAGTCTTGCAATTTTTTTTTAGAATATTCGCGATAGTTTGCCGCCTTGCCGGGCACTTTGTGTGTGTGAATGGTTTTGAGAATCAAAAATCGTTTTATGTAATCTCAGGATTCCAAGCGCACATACTTCGTCGAGATTCACGCATGCACAGTTTGGACGTTCTTGCCGTCGAGCGAGAATTCTCCCTGTGTGTGAAAGGTCGCCCCCGCCCCCCCCCCCCCCAAAAAAAAAAAATTAATTTTTACATCGCGATCCATTTCGGCCACGCGTAAAGTCGATGAGACCCAGTCACTGATACGCAGGCGTACTGACCAAAGAACGAAATGATCCCTATTGAGACCTCTGATGTGTGTAGAGAGAGAGAGAGAGAGAGAGAGAGAGAGAGAGAGAGTGTATGTGTGTGTGTGTGTGTGAGAGAGAGAGAGAGAGAGAGAGAGAGATCATATTTTATTGATGACACAGTATTAATTTAATTCAGTATATCTGACTTGATAGGCTTTGTCATTGACGACAGCCCTCCGTCGACCAAACGTCATGGTAGATCATTTTGACCGCTATATTTCATCCCAAAGGAGTATATCAAGTCGCGCAAGGAGCCCCGGTCAGATCTTAAACGACTGTTTGGGGTATGGCTTTATATTTCTCGAGCAATAATACGACGCTTTTTCACCTAACTTGTGACGTTTTGTGGCTTTTATTATCCCTAATGGTGGTGTAAAATATCTTGTAGGGCCTTGGGAATCAAATGATGATTATGCCATACACGGGAAGGAGTTGCTTGCACGTTCGACCTTCTTTTTGTTAATAACAAAAGAAACAAACTAGAAGTTTGTGAGAAAAAAAAAACGCCCTCGCGCCATCAAACAGCATTCACTTTTTGTGTACGTGTTTTTGTTCATTTATTTTGTTTTTCATTTCCTTTTTTCACGCTGATCGTATATATTGCGCAAATTGGCATATCCACTCTCTTTAGATGTAAACCAATATTCTTTTATTTTCTAACATGTAGAGTGTATTTTGCTCTTATCTATCTCTCTACTAATAATTGCCCTTTTCCATTACTAACATGGCGTCGAAACTAATGGCCCTACCTGTTATCAGTGTCTGTGATATGGTGTGATATTGATGAAGCCCTAATTTCAAAGTAATTATAATGTGCCTCAAAAAAGTAAAACTCTTTGAGTGACCGGTCTTACCATACTCATTTTCCCCAATAAACTGTAGTGTTATAAAAACCGTTAGGAAAACGAATTTTGAAATTTCGATTTCCAATCATAAATATCTTGGTAATCAGACAGGCGATTGGCATGTAAAAGTCATGGGATTCCTGACTGACCTAAAGGTTTATTATTATGATTGCAGCATAAGCTAAATCCAGGATTTTGTTTAGAATCTGAGACAAAGATACCCAATCCCTTTAACATCACCTTTTCATGCCAGACCTTCTTCAGCGTAAATAAATGATGTGAGGGCGGACTTCCTGAAGATGTTGGGAACGAAACCGTCACAGGAATTAAAACTCCACGATACGGGGGACGTGATCAAAAGTTATTCAGGTCAATAATCCGGTCAGACGATTCCGAAATCATCACGGACACTAATCGGCCCGCAGAAGTTTCGTCGCCATGGGCAACCGTATCTGGCGGCTCAGCACCCGATGGGTGTATTTCATTGACGAAGAAAATAAAGAGATCGAGCTTGCTCAGCGCACGTGATAGATAGCGTTACGGGTCAATTAACAGAAAGACAAAATATGTCACAAATTATGGCTTTTCCCCAGACAGGGGAAACTACTTGGTGTTTGAGATGGAATTACCGAGTCATATGGGATAGGGTTTCCATTTTTGACAGGAATCTTTTTGACAGGGTAATGGAATATATAATGATGGCGGTAGAGTTTCAGTTTAAATGAAAGGTAGTTCCAGTGACGGTGAATTATTCACTCGCAGTAGAAACTGAAATTGAGGCACTGTAATTGAGCATCAAAATAGAAGGAGTGGAGCACATCGACGAAAAAATGACCATGATGAAGTAGCGTGGGTGGTACTAGTAGTAGAAGTAGTAGTAGTAGTAGAAGTAGTAGTAATGGTGGTGGAAGGAGTAGAAGTAGTAGTAGTAGTAGTAGTAGTAGTAGTAGTAGTAGTAGTACTACTACTAGTAGTAGTAGTAGTAGTAGTAGTAGTAGTAGTAGCAGAAGTAGATGCTGTAGAAGGAGTAGTGGTGGTGGTAATAGTTGGAGTAGAAGTAGTAGTAGTATAAGTAATAGGAGTAGTAATAGTAATAGTAGTAGTAATAGTAATAATAGTATTAGTAGTAGCAGTAGTAGTAGTAGTGGTAGTAGTAGTAGTAGTAGTAGTAGTAGTAGTAGTAGAGTAATAGTAGTGGTAGTAGTAGTAGTAGTAGTAGTAGTAGTAGTAGTCGTAATAGTAGAAGTAGTAGTAGTAGTAGTAGTAGTAGTAGTAGTAGTAGTAGTAGTAGTAGTAGTAGTAATATTAGTATTGGTAGTAGTAGTAGTAGTAGTAGTAGTAGTAGTAGTAGTAGCAGTAGTAGTGGTAGTAGTAGTACTACTAATAGTAGTAGTAGTATTAGAAGTAGTAGCAGTAGTAGTAGTAGTAGTAGTAGTAGTAGTAGTAGTAGTAGTAGTAGTAGTAGTAGTACTAGTAGTACTAGTAGTAGTAGTAGTAGTAGTAGTAGTAGTAGTAGTAGTAGTAGTAGTAGTAGTAGTAGTAGTAGTAGTAGTAGCAGTAGTAGTGGTGGTAGTAGTACTACTAATAGTGGTAGTAGTATTAGAAGTAGTAGTAGTAGTAGTAGTAGTAGTAGTAGTAGTAGTAGTAGTAGTAGTAGTAGTAGTAGTAGAAGCAGTTTTGGTATTATTATAATAATTATTATTGTTATTACTATTATCATCATTAGTAGTGATAGTAGAAGTAGAAGTACAGATAGAAGTAGTAATACTATATGGTATCAGTCGTAGTCTGGTAGCAGGAGCAGTAGTAGTATCATAGTAATACATTGTAGTATATAGTAGTTGTTGTAGTATTAGTAATTGTAGTAACAGTAGTCACTTCAATATTAATTAGGAATGAGCAATAACTCAAAATGAAGAGAAACAAATGTGTACAACCAAGATTGAAATTCTACTTTTAAACAGGCTTACATTAATTTCATCTTTTAAAGGCAACCTCATGCACTCACAAAATAAATATAAAAAGGCATGTTTAAGGCATGCATGTGTATTAATGGGTAGGTCATCGAGGCGTCGCGTTCCATTTAGAGGCTATAGTTATCAACGTGAGGCCGCTATGGGATAGACGTCGTTCACATCTTCTTCTCATTTGATTGACAGCAGATGAGAAAGAGAGAGAGAGAGAGAGAGAGAGAGAGAGAGAGAGAGAGAGAGAAAGAGAGAGTGAGAGAGAGAGAGAGAGAGAGAGAGGATTGGGGGGGGGGGGGGGGGGTAAGAGGAGGGAAGTGGGTGGAAGAAAAAGCGAGACATTAACCGAGAAAAAGAAAGGAATACAAGAGAGAGGATATACAGACAGAGAGAGAGAGAGAGGGAGAGAGAGAGGGGGGGGGGGGGGTAAGGGGAGGGAAGTGGGTGAAAAGAAAGGCGAGACATTAACCGAGAATAAGAAAGGAATACAAGAGAGAGGATATACAGACAGAGAGAGAGAGAGAGGAGGGGGGGGGGGGTAATATAATACCTGGCATTGGATTACATGGATATGACAGTTGATATGTTGTTCGATATTCACAAACGGAACCTTGCAAACCCGACTAAGCTCAGTTAACCCATGCCCCCAAAACTACATGTACACCTGTACTTTGACCGAATGTACCCTTTGTTAATTAAACATAATATCATTTTCAAGGACATACCCAAATGTTGTTCATATCTCGCTTATACTCATAATTCAACATGATTTATCATGAATAAAAATTGTATTTTACCCACCTCTACAAAGGATTTAGCTTTAGCAAAAGTGACAGTATTGTAATAGTAAGAATTATTACCTGCCAGCAATCTAGAAAAAAACAAACAATATATATAATTACCCAATAAATGGATGACTCCATTAGGAAATATTGTACAAATTGTGTAAACATTCCAGGAAATATAAAACACATCATCATAATGATAATGGAAATGGAATGAAAAATTGACAGATTCATTATTTTAGTATTTATAAATAATTTTCTAAAAATCCGATGAGGTAATGCGTGAAAGCTTCCGAAAATGATGTTAACTATAACAATATTCCAACAAAATGTACTCTTGTTTCTATGTTCGAGGAATCTTGAACTGTGGGGGCGCTATGAACATACGAAATGATTTTACGATTTCATTTTCTATAAACGAACAGAGAGTCTTCTCTTACGTAAGTTAATTGATGTATTTTGCAGAAACCTCTTTTTTAAACGAAAATGAGTAACCATAGAGATGTGCATAATCGAGAAGAGAAGGGTGCACGTAGATTTCATCAAAACCTGAATCGTATTGACCATATACATGATAGAAAAAAGCTGGAATTAAAACTTTCTTAAAGTATAAGATTTCACTTACCTAAAGATCTAATTGCTCACCCTTTTGGAAAATGAATTTCTATGTATATGACAATCAAGATGTCGAAAACGGGAACAAAATGAAATTATAAACAATTCAAAAGGATTACCTTTGCTTTATCAAGTACAATTTTCGTTTGAGAAAATAGTAAAGTGAAGGGTAAACACATAAAGGGTGCATTTTATGTTTTTAATAATAAGAGTGATTCTAACATTTTAGGAAATCTTGCCATGGGACATGTATAAAGCAGGTACATTACGCATCACCTTAAAATGACCTATTTTGATGGGAAGAAGTAAGATGCCATGCAGAAGCCGAGTCTTAAAAAAAATGATAAAATATTGCGTTTGGTTATCATTCAAAGACGACAGGAAGAAAGTTTGCGCTATACTTCTCTTCCAATAATAAATCCGTCATACTTTCATTTTGGTCGCTTCTCATAGATATCTAAGAAAACAGTCACGTCGCGTATTAATCCGAAATGAAATATAGGAACGGGAAGAGACGCGGGGCTATGTCTGCATTGTAAGTTGGCACGTCCATCATGAGTGATTATTTATTGGTGTTGACTCTAGTAGCCTATCACTGCCTACGCATGCCAGGGACATAATAAAAAGGAATAATCAAAATTTGATCTTCTATTAACGCCGGGGAAGATAATCCGTGCGAGCAAGAATAGGTGATTGACAAAGTTATTTTAGGCGAAATCAAAGTTAATGTTTGACAAGAACGTGACTAATACGGTTATTAGACGGGGACCCTGGCGGTAGAAAGCGTGTGTGACCTTTCAAATTGACTCAGTGCGAAGACTGGGAAAAATACTCTTTTTTCTCCATCTTTTTCGTCTTTAATTTGTGCTCACGTGATACAAAGCTTCGGACTGTTATTATACCTACATGTAGCTCAGAAACCGAAGACCAACATGACAAAAGCCTCGTGTCGACTTTGAAGACCAAATTTGTTGGTCTCATAATTCATAAACCGTCGGTGCCCAGGATCTTCTAAATAAAAAAATACTGATCTTGAGGGTCCTGAAATTACTATTACCCCAGCATTTTGAACTACAAATTTAACGCACCTCAGCAGAAAGGGACAATGCCTCGTACGAGGATAAAAGCACCAAGTATTGATCGAATAAAAAACCTATCGTATGAGAGTCAAGAGCCTGCATCTATATACCTCAGTGCCCACACTGTTGCTAAAACTCAGTAAAAGACTACAAGAACGACATTTCGGTCTCGAGGGCTTTCTTCATTGTGAGCCATTGTCAGGCGCGTACGCAGGGGGGGGGGGGGTGTTTTAGTTTTGGGGGTTTTACCCTCCCTCATTCCTTTAATACCGCCGCCCCCCCCCCCCCTAGTCAAGATTCAGTCCGTTCTTCTTTTTTTTTTTATCCCCAACACACAGAGCGGTCTCTCCACTGATCGCGCAATCCCCAAATTTGTCCAGATTTAGAGGAATGGCTAGGTCTACTTTCAACTTTGAGGGTGTGTTATTTTATCAGCTGATTGGGTGCGCTAAACGAAAACGGTACAGAGGCTGGACTACCCCCCACTGAGCGAAATATCGGTCGGCGCGATTTCCAAATTTTCAAACACCCTCCTTGAAAAAATCCTGCGTACGCCACTGGTCATTGTGAAACTTCCAGCTAGTTGTTAGGGTCAGGACCGAAACCTGCCGCCGCCGCTGCGCTCAGGGTATTGGAATTGTGGGACTTCGGTCGGATTGGCCTTGGTCTAATGAATTTGGAGGTCTTGAGGTCCAAGAGAGTGGCAAATGTGGTATCATGTGTTTGCCATATGACGTTAGGACCTGGCTGAGATTCGAACCCTCAACTTCAGAGGGAGAGTAAAGTGGATGAACCCTACTATACAACGACACCTCCACAGAATGCCCGAGAACCGAATCACCCTCACCGAATCATTTATGATGAGCCTTCGGTCTCGTGAATTTGCAGTCTGACTTGGGAATCTTTGGAGTTTTTGGCCTTCGGTTTATGAACCCTTCGTTGTTGGAGAATGTCAGTGTTGTGAACCATTCCGACTTGTTGTAAGAAAGGCCACTGACCGAACCTCTGATCACAATTTTCGTGGGCTAGAAAATGTATTGATGAAATTCAACATTTTCACCGAGAGTAAACGGTAAAAAGACACATGACAGATTAGTAACTTATCAATTATTGACTAAGCTGAAGGTCAATGAATTAAAAAGGTTATTCCAAAGTGAATATCATTATATGTTGGTCAGGAACATGGCTCATACACTCATGGCGTATCTTTAACTATTAGTGCAGATTTAGAGGTGCAATTCATCAAAGGACCAACTTTTCCGCGCAGAGAAAGGTTTGAGAAGAAAAGTCCGAAGTCAAATCATCTACAATGGCCTATCCATCAAACAGTACAGCGAGGGTTGGGGTACACCCGTTTCCCATTTGAAGGCCAAAACACAAAATCAATACCATCGTCAAAGGCATGCACGTCACAACTTTAAATCATTACCTTCAAATCATTTAAAATATGATAAACTACAGTCCAATTATTCAATAAACGAGAACCCTAGAGACGGTTGTCGTTGATGAGTCGCGGGTTAAATTTTGTTATTTCGGATCGAATCACGAGTATCGTCTCGAGTTGACTCGTTGACCTCGGGGAAAATTGATTTACGCGAGATTCCTCTCTCTTTTTGTAGCTTTGTTTTGTCCGAAGGGCTCGATTAACTAGATTACAGGGTCACTCCATATGACAGTGTGTCAAGCTTTAATACCTGTCTTACTTTGAGTAGCTCATTAAATTTCATATAATTCTAGCTTTGCCCTCTTCACCGTCATTTTATCCGGTTGCCCTTATGCGCTCATCGTGGTGTTATTGTTTTCTCAATGCATCATTCGTCTTATGTTTTGAAAGAGCAGCGATCTTACAGTTTGGATGCCAGAAATGCAACTGCTTTAAATGTACTGCTTTTATTAGGCCATTTGATTTTAAAACGTGTAAATGCATTAACATACCCTGACTTTAAAGGTATTACAAAGTTTTGGGAAATTTTGAAAAATGGGTGGATAGTGATTGTTTACAATTTTGATATTTTTGGATGCCCCTGTGGATGTATTAAAAACACCCGAAAATTTAGCCCCTAAAACACTTCTGCTTTCGAGAAAAATTGAATATAAAGATTTACTGGTGCTCCCGGTAAATTTTGATAAAATTTCAAATAGCTCCTACGGCCGTACAATGGTAGCTGCGGCCATGAAAATATCAGAGTATGTAGTTGTGGTATATAATTTCCGAACGACAATAGCTAATCGGTCGATTTTAGTCAATAAGCATTGTTTTATAGCTTAATTAATATCTTGACCTTAAGAGGGAGCTATTCAACATAAAATGTTTATTATTTACAATTTCATAACTTTAGAGTCGATTTCGACCGCGACAACGATCACTGAATATTGTAGGATCGTATATGCTTCCAAATTCCAATATATCTATTTGAACCAAATTCATGACCCCATACCAAAACTTTGTATTACCTTTAATCCACTCCTGACATTCCAAATTACTTAAATACCTGGCAAACTTGTTGATATAATATTTGAATAAAAAGTGCAGAAATAAAAAAAAATGAAGATGTCTTTAATACAATTGATAACGTTTTTTTAATAATCAGATAACGCTCAAGAACTTGTGAAAAGTGTAGAAATATACTCGAATAGCATGATTTAATATGGAGTGCACTTTGATGTGACTTTCAGTGATATTGGGAACTGGATTGATATCTGTGTTCTACCTCTCTAGGCGGTTGGGAATAAGTTTATTTGTGTCGTGCCTTAAAGCTGAGCAAGGCTTTATTTCAGTTGCCCGCCTATGTCGATTACTATTGGCATATACTACTAATACTACTACTTCCAACTACTACTACTACTACTACTACTACTAATAATAATAATAATGATAAGAAGAAGAAGGAGGAGGAGAAGGAGGAGGAGAAGAAGAAGAAGAAGAAGAAGAAGGAGAAGAAGAAGAAGAAGAAGAAGAAGGAGAAGAAGAAGAAGAAGAAGAAGGAGAAGAAGAAGAAAAAGAAGAAGAAGAAGAAGAAGAAGAAGAAGAAGGAGAAGGAGAAGAAGAAGAAGAAGATGATAGTGGGTTCTTGTCAGTCAGACTGGACACTCGTAGCACTCCTCAATTATTACACATTCATTATCACGGCTGCCGTTATGGCGCTTCAACACTTCAGTCAATGTGGTGCTGCCATGAAACATTGCTCAATTTAAGATTTAAAAATAAAATAAAGTGAAATTTTTTAAAATTTCAGTCATTAGAAACAATTGGGATTGTGTCTTGAAAATGCATCAATTTTGACTAACAAAGTAAAAAATTTGGCATTTTGAAATTTCAATATAGATAATGGTCTTACAAACTTTCATAACTTGCTCCTTGTTGAACGCTTTCATCGTCTCACTACACGGTCGCTAGTTTGCCATAAGCGCAATTTTGCACACAATAACAGGCACCAATTGACGTATTAATCTAAACTAGTGTTAAAATAGTTGTCAAGGAGACTAGAAATGGGTAATTTACCATTTCCAGTCTCCTTGACACTAGTATAGATTAATATTTCACTGGAAAGAGTTTAATAATCCTAAATCCGTTGGTATACACCGTATATCTATCCCACGATTACTCCAATTTGGCACAGGGAGATTATGGTTGTGGAATGTTTATAAAAATGGTTATCGATAGTGTTCAATTATTTGTCATCATTTTCAAATCAAATCTGATGCCAATGATAGATCACCTTAAGGTAACCTCACCCCCAGAAAGAATTTAAAAGATTCTGAGATATTTACTTTATTCTTGCCCATGTTGTGGCATTTCCATTTTCTTGATAACGTGAGGTACTTAGCGAAGTCGTTTATCAAGTAAAAGTATACATTTTGTTATGGATACTTACTTTCCAGATTTATGTGGTGATCAGGTATTTCATTAACCTAATATTATAATTTTTTACTCCAACTGCCATAATGCAAATTGGATAAAAACGTTGTTGCTCTTCTGAGGGAAGGTTTCGCATCAATTTAATAGATTTGTCAACTGCTATATCTAAGTATTTTTAAATAAACGAGTCATATTTGTTCCCCTGTTATATATCATTCGCTCTTGTCACCAGCTATCCACTTTCAGAACTCAACTAAAGAAAAAAATAATTCGTACAATAATTTAGTCACTTTTTTTTCTTTCCCAGTTAGGATCCTAAACATACATTTTTGGTAGTTTTTCAGTCTCATCAGCGCCTTTGATTAGGCAACTAGATTTTGGCGCTTTATAAATTTCTAGATTGGATATATTTGTCACCAGTATAATTTTTTACCTTCTCTGCTATGATTTTCCCTCATTCAGAAAGGAAAGGTTGTGATTGAAAAAAAAGTATTTCCAACTATAGTTAGGTGCATGATACATGGACAAATTCGGTTGTTAAAGAGAAGGTTGAGTTCTGGGAAGAGGTGAAAAATAATTTGTGAGTGTTATCATTCTTATTATGCAAGTGTGGAAGAACATCAGATAAGACATGTTCCCTGAAAAGCATGGCTCTTCAAATGCCTTCATATTCTAAATATGTCATGTAACATCGTAACAAAATTCAGGGTAGGATTTTTACGCCACGTGTTCGTGTAGTCCCATATACATCTTTCTGTGTACAGTGTTTGTAACTTTACCAAGACTTGACCAAATTTCTTATCATTTTGATGATTCCAAAACCTTGCAATACACACAATGCTAGATGAGCAACCTTTTCTGGTCGATTCCACACCGTTTCTGTCACAATGCAATCGCATGACCAGAACTCAACTTCATCTTTAAGTCACATTATCAAGAAATTGGCTGCGCCACAGTCATGTTAAAAAGCATTAAATCATGCCAAGAGCAACTTCTTTGATGTATTGTGTACCTTTTCGTAGAGAATATTGTTCACCAAAGGGCAGGAATACATTTCATCTTTCAGCATTACCACGCTTGTTCTTTGAGGTGCAGTTTCCTTTAAAGCTATGTTAAACCCTGCATTGATTTGAGAACTCAGTAGTCGGTACATTTATTTAAACCCCACTTATTCATTTAAAACTCCAACTGACGCATCTGTCCTCAATGGAAAGGAACAGAGCGCAAGAATTATAAGCCAAGTGAGCGAATACTGCTTTTAAGACCGAAGACACTTTGAATCATTTTGAGGCCACTCCTCAGGGGAAAAGGGATCTTTAGAGGGTGAAACTCTGCGGAAGCTCGGCGGAAGCCTCATCCAGGCATTCCGATACGGATCGGCCATCTTCGACCGGAAACATGGCTCTCCGTGAAAGTCGTGCAAATGGAATTGCTTTATTGCAAAGTCAATCGCCTCATGGACACTTAACCGTCATAATTAAAGGGTAAGCCAAGTTATGTGCAACTATGCAAAACCCATGCGCTGCCCTGGAAAGTAAAATGTAATTTTCTTATTTCTTACATGATCACCTTACACCTTAACGGCTTGAACAAGAAGTAACGATTTAAACCCAGTTCAGTATGGCAATGTTCAGTTGTGTCATGCAATTTTATGATTATAGCTTCGCTAACAAATTTGGTGGACATATTCTAGGGTATTTGTTGATAGTTTCAGGCAAACATAGAAATAAGACCATTGCCATGCCAACAACAAAGCGGTTTCGAAAGAACATTTTTGTTGTCGCATTTTGTTTTATTACAATTATTAAGAACAATTTTACAAAATATCTGGCGTGCACATTGGTGCATTGGTAGGTCAGCTTTAATCACAATTGAATCTGAGTCCTTATTAAATGCATGCAACAGTGCAAAAAATGCCTAAAGTTAAAATGTGCTGTAATCAAGCTCCTCATATTAAATATTTATCTGGGCCCTGTCTGATAAAGAGTTTATATGCTCAACAAAAGGTGTATCAATAACCTCTGTGCCATATTAAGATATGAAATCTAAAGAGTATCAATCTTAACGTTATCTGGGTTAGGCTTTATTTAGCGCAGGTATTAGCGCAATTATAATTGCGCCTAGTGTTCAAAATAAGTATGTTCTAACCATGGTAGACGTGCGTGGTAGCCTGTGGGTAAAAAACAAAAAGGTTTTTCATCTGCTTCAAAAATGCATTGGTTTTTTTATTGGTTGAGAGCTCTTCAAGTGATGAAAAATAAACACAACATTTTGAAAATAGTACCTCAACTACAAGTAATATTTGCGGCTAGCAACATTTTGATTAAAAAGAATTACAAATTTGTTTTGATAACTTTTTTTACATTAATTTTTTTTTTTTTTTAAGTATTAAAAAAATACATTTCAATCAAATTATTAAATATATACAAAAAATAGATACATTACTATACATAAAATGAAAAGTATTTAAGGTGACCTCACTAATACTATTTGCTGAGGTGCGCATCCCCGAAGCGAGTGTACAATTGGAGACAGCGGGGATCATAGTTTCAACCAGAACCTCACAAGACGGTATATATTTGTATAATAACTCCGGGTTTCCCTTAGAAAGGTAAAGGACGATGCTTTTAGCAGCTGTACTCCGTAAATGCCAAGTCTTCATGATATATGAATTATTCAAATGAATTAAAAAAGAAAGATTCAATTCATGTGATTTATGACAGCCTCGCTTGAAGTTTGAGATTGACCGACCGATAGAAATGGATTTGACCTAGAACACGGACACTTGCGCTAAAAGGGTCAATAGTATAACACTTTCATTGATGAGTAGCGCAGTGAATGGATGCATGAATCCACTTCTTGTAAAAAGCAGTGATGCGGGTAGAAATAATTTATGTATGACAGGAGTTGTCGGAAATTCTCTTTTTTCACGAATTCTTCGTATGATGTATGAGCTCTCCGTCAGCAAAACGATCCATCATAGTTAAAGGGTACCATGCGCTATTATTAATTATTGGTATATGCACCAATTTATTTTGCACTGACTTCGTGTTCTAACGGGCATACGGATTGGCGATGGCGCTACTTTGAGGTTCGAACAAGAGTTCATAGATTTCGGCCCCGATTACAAAATGTTGCAAGTTGTTTTTATCATGTGCGGGCAGCAAACATGCCGTAACGTGGATACCCGATTCTCTACTTTAATAACTAATGTCATGAACACCAAATAAATGCCTTTCCGCTGATAGCAATGGAGGAAAATAAAGTTGCTACCGAAACCTGACATGAAACTGACGCTAGCTAGAAGACGGTTATTTATCCAGCCTTTTGTTTACGGAATACACAAGGTTGATGATTTCCCCTCCAGCAGAGATGGAAGGAGATGGGAAAGAAATTAAGGCAGAGGATATTCTACCTTCTAAGGTTTCAAGTTTTATATTCACCAGTAATTTTGAATAAACACTCCTTTCTTTCCCCCAAAGTGACGCAGACAGCAGGCTATTTTGGGCGCGCATTGGATCGATAGCGCGTCTCGTGTTCGGTAGCGGGATCATAGAGCCTTCTTTCGCAGATATGTTACCTCATTGTTCTTACGTATTCAAATGCTACGTTTAATACCATGATGAATATGGAACAGGCACCTTGACATAGAAAGTAATACATTTTCCGATTTAAACAGAGGTAATCAAATAACGTTGCTGAATATCATCAATACGGAAAATCACTGACATGCTTAACATCATACGGGGCTACACAAAAATGTGAAGGAAAAAAAAGCTTGGTCCGAACCAGGCCATGTCGTAGTACCCCCAGTCACATCGAGTACAATGACACTCGACCAAACAATATATTACATATCTCCGAATAGCCAGAATTGGTGGGCTTGGAGTCGATTGGAATCGGTTAGGCGGTGTGCCTGGATTATAATCGAGTAATCGAGATAGTTTAGAGCATAGTTATAACGAGAAATAATTCCCTTTCTGTTGACATGTATTACTATTATGATGCTCTTTCACGTTGTGATAAACGATTTGATTGATATTAGCTTACACGTTTATACCTGAATCAATGCCTCCTTTAATGGATTTATCAGGTAAAAATCAGAACGATCTATATTAGATATGAAATGATCAATTGAGAATAAACGCGTACTGATATCTGGTTGCGAGTGAAATTCAGTATTACTTGTTTTAAGATGATGACGTGGATCCTAATCAAATGATTGGTTGAGAGTGTACGTGTGACCAGGCATTTATTTTGCTTAACACATAATTTTGATAATGACCGGTCATTATTAAATACTAATGACTGGTCATTAGTAAAATCATATTATAAAACATCATTTTATAACAAAAATAAAAACGTAATCTTATAAAAGAAATAAAACACACCATTTTGTTCGGGCATTCCAGTAAAATTCCTAACATAAGGTACCTTTTAAACAGTCTAACACGCCCGAGGCGATAATGCCCTCACCGCTGTGAATTATTTGTATAATAACTACGAATCACAGTTGTCTAACTTGTCAGCTTTGGCAGGCTGCTCAACGTTCTTCCAAAGTTTCTGCGCCCTCTCGAAAATATTGATCCGTACCTGTATGGATTTTTCGCCTTTATTGTCCGACGTCAGCTCTGGGTAATGCAATGATTCGCTCTCTAGTTTCATATTCGAAAGTGTGGCATATTTTCATACAGAAAAACAAAAAAATGTACTCGACCATGCCGATGATATACCCTACTTTCGAAGACCTCGTTGGATGTCCTTCAATGTGATTTGATTAGATTGTAGTATTGTTGGCCTTCATCATAGCTTTCATATCTGACCAAGCGTACATTATTGTGTGCTACGTGCAGATTTCAGATCACTATAATATATATATCCTGGGGTATTTCACAAAGACTAAGATCGACTTTAAGTTGGACTTAACTATGGCAGGCCGTTCATGCCACTGCTCTCACCGTTGGTCTCTCAATTATGATCTTTAGATAACATTTTTTTTCCTTCAGTATGAACTATCCAACAATGTAAATTATGTAGATATGTGATCATGATTTGTACGTCCCTTGAGAGACCGATGCCAGTAAATGGTGAGAGAAAATAGTGGAATGAACGGCCTGCCATAGTTAAGTCCAACTTAAAGTCAATCTTAGTCTTTGTGAAACACTCTCTAGGGGTCTATTAGGTGACCAGAAGAACAAAGTAAAACAGTGTGTGCATATAGAATTATCTAGAATCAGTAGCATTCTTTTATTTATTTGATAATGAATCATTGGCAGGACAGAAGTGTTTTGAAGAAAATAAATACAATCTCCCTCCTGGTCAGTGTGCTGTCATCTGTATCAAGAGCCAAAATTACGTCAAGTTCATGTAAACTAATTGCGTTGACGAACGTTTGGCAACAGATTGAATTGTGTGTTTGTTTTTTTGTATTGTAAGCAGGTTACCCTGCATGAAACAATTGATACTACAGCTTATTGTTTATATCTACACAGAGCGATGAAAAGAAGCCTGATCGGGCTCGGATATTGTATTTACGATCGGATAAAGCCTTGCTCAGATTTGACTCACAGAGCTTAGCGAATATGCGAAGCGGTTTTGTTGCTCGCAGTTGCCAAAGTAGAGGGGGGAAGAAGAAAGAAAGAAAAATCGCCGATTACCATAAAAATATCTGAACGAGCCATACGAGTGTAAACAGGTGTGTCTCCTCGCATCACAACTTTAATCATTTCTTCATTACAAGATATTATAGATGATTGCTATTTTAATATTTGATCGATGGCGAAACCAGGTTGCTGGTGGGGAAGGGGAGGGGGGGGGGGGGGAGGGCACAAGTTAAACAAACCCACGTGGTTATGACATCTGAAGGTATCCTTTTTGGTCCAAACTTGTCGCCAGGAGTATAAATATAGGGAGCGGGATCCAAGAATATGTAAATCAGATTTTGAAATTCCACATTCAAGGGGACAACTTTTGTTGTGTTCATGTATAGCATTGTTTTAGGAGCGGGGCACCCCCTCCCCCTCCCCCTCAAACTACCATTGCATTCAAGCACATACGAAATCAAATTGTCCCTCCGTAGGGAAAAAAACATAGTTGAATGAACAACCATAATGTCTTTTACACACCATTTATTGAAAATCGAACCAAAAATTAGAAAACATTTGATATCCTAAACTAGAGGCTTATTTCAACTTGGTCGCGAAGCAGTCGAAAGGTAATCGTGTTTGGTCTTGTTTTTTGATGCTCCCAGCGTCTCGTTTTCCAAGATTTATCAGGTTCCAATGTAAGTCAGACTACGTGAGCGCGCACACGTGGCGATAATAACTCCATGGACATTCAGATCAAATTTGCTCCCTGGTAGACTATAGTAACTATGGAAACAGAGGAAATAATTCAATACTTTTTTTTCTCCGCGCTTATAGAGGACATATTATCAATTCCATGGCGTTAATGATGCGACGACAAGGCGATGGAAACATAATTATGCTGTTTTAAAGGTAGTACACAGTTTAGGGAAATTTTGAAAATTGGCTGGATAGCAATTCTTTGCAATTTTGACATATTTGGATGCCCCTGTAGATGCATTATAAACACTATAAATTTTAGCCCCTGAAACACATTTGCCTTCGAGAAAAATTGAATATCTAAATTTAGCGGTGCTCCCGATAAATTTGTAAAAAAATTCAAATAGGGCCTACGGTCGAACAACAGTAGCTGCGACCATAAAAATCTCAGAATATGTAGTTGTGATAAAAAATTTCCAAACTGAAATAGCCAATCGGTCGAATGTAGTCAAGAAACATAGTTTCATGGTTTAATTAATATCTTGACCTTGAGAGGGAGCTATACAACATTATAGAGTTTATTATTTAAAATTTAATGACTTTAGATTCGATTTCAACCGCGACAACAATCACTGAATATTGTAGGATCGCATATGCTTCCAATATCTTCATTTGAAACAAATTCATGACCCCATACCAAAACGTTGTATTACCTTTAATGCCGATGAAGAGATGACCCCGTGTGGCGATTGCTTGCGCTATAAGTTCGACATTGGAACCCGAGAAAGGAGAGACGCAGCATGAGTCGTGGTTTTCCTTTTTAATAGAGAATAATGGCATATTTCATGGAAATGGTTTTGAATTAATACTAAACTGAGATGTTAGAATATACCTCACCTTTTGTTGTGTAATATGAAGAATATGATGAAAATCGCTGATAACACCGCCGGGAATCCATTTAAAAAAACTGCCAGCGGCTTTGGTTACGCATACATTTCATTATTTCTTCGAGATACAGTCTATCCGCAGAGAGAAATGATTCCAAAATGATTGAAACAAGCTTAAATCAGATCAGCTATACGTATCGAGATTTTAAAATAGGCAAAAGAGAACAATCGTTTTGGTTTTCTTCATTTGATGTAGTAACAAACTATGAAATACACTAGAATAACCTCGACTTCGCTTGTGCCGCTATATTCTTAGTATTATACCAATAACCAACCACTAAAGACGCATAATATTGGGTTTTCATGGGAAGTTGACACCATTCTATTGTTAACCCAATAACAGATGTTGTTAGTCACTAAGAGTGGTTTTCATTTTTATGACAGATTGGTCTTGTGTAATGCCCTGTGCCCTAGCCTACAACCAGATTGAATTATCATCATATATATATATAATTTCCCTCACCATTGAGACAAAGGCAAGTTCTGATGGGACCACGTGTTTGCTGCTTCAGAGACCTTTACACACACATACACATTAAGTGGTACTGCGACCAATTCTAGGGTAAGCAAATTTTGAAGCAATACACATGGACGCTGACAACCAAATGGCTTTATTTACCATCACTATCATCAGTACTCCAATGTTCCAACATCCCCAACTATCGACACCACTATACCATCTATCATTCACCTGTAACATTACTAATAGTACCACCACAAAACAGCAACACCACCTTCACCGCCGCCGCCGCCATTACCAACGCCACCACATAAACACCACCATTGACAATACTTTCACCATCTTATGCATGCACGGACTGAACTTCTCTCCAATTAACGTTGGAGTCGCCCTTCAGTTGATTTCTCGAAATTCTTTGAGATCGTGGTTTGTTTTCTTTGTTTTGTGACGTGAGATGGATTTATAATCTCCACGTAGTTGTATGTAGTTCAAACTACATGTGAGACAAAAAGATTTTTGTCACCACAGTGGCGGCGCGGTAAACCTATGAAAACGGTATGAAGCAAAATGAATCCTAAACGGTCGAATCAATATTAATGTCATTTCTGCGATATCTCTTTCGAAATAATTATTTGTTTTATTTTTTTGTCCAGAAGCACCTTCAAGAACAAGCTAGTCGCAATACCCACCTCCTCTCCTATAAGTAAAGTGTTTATGTTGCAATGAATATAAGTGGAATGTGTACATGTCAATATTTGACATGATCTTAAACCTTGAAATCCGTATTAAACTAATATTCAAAATGATATGATTTTAGTCCCACCTCTAATATGTTGGGAATAAACGGTTTATGTTGATCTACATCTAAGTTAGATGCCAACTTACCATTTGTTAGACTGTAAGACAACAATCGATTTCATTGACAAAGAAGTCTGTTCATGCAGAGTAAGAAGGAAATATGTTTCTCTGTAATTGGTGCCCATTTTTTTCTAAAAACATGTTCGTGGTCTTGTAAATGGCCTGTGCATTATCGGATATATGTTTAAAGGGATAGTTGAGTTCTGTTTTCAGACCGCAAATGCCTTCAGAGTGCATGGTTATTGCTCTTATTCTTATCTATGAGATTTATTGTGCCCTTTTAGAACCTAAAATTGCTATGATGGTAATTTTGGACCCCAAAATGTGTGAAATTAAGCAAATACGATCATACCAATTCAGCTCCACTTTCAGAAAAACACGATGACCGTTAATTAATTATTTAATTAAAAATAACAATGCTTGAGCCGGCTAATTGTGGGTAATATAAGCAACACGAAAATGCCAACAAAAAAGCCAAAATCGGCATTGGCTGAAATACGACGTAAAATGCGTTATTTCGTTTTCTTCAACGTTTTTTTTTTTTAATTTTAAAATATCTAAAAAGTTTGGTGGTACACAAGTATTAGAAATCGTTATATTTCATCCGTCTATGAACCGATTTTGATCAAAGAAAGATGATTTTGTCATTTGAATATTATGTTTTTTTAAAATTTGACACTCAGTTTTTCATTGTCTCACAAAAAAAATATTTTGTGTAGCGCCCTCTGCAACAGAACTCAGCTATCCCTTTAAGCCAATGCTATTGACTACGAAGCACGTCTGTTATCACAATTATTATGTTTTACTTTCACCAACTACGTCATCAAGGCACTATTTGCACTGACCAAGCTAATTAACAGAAAGAAGTAAGAGTTTTGCACGTTTAGTACCACAAAGGAACTTCGGATACTTCTCGGTAACATGGCTAAGATATTTATTGTGCTTTCAAATTTGACATTTTTCCTCTTTTATTCTATAAAATTAAATGTTTAGTTTGTTAAAGGTAATACAAAGTTTTGGGAAATTTTGAAAATTGGGTGGATAGTGAATCTTTACAATTTTGATATATTTGGATGCCCATGTAGATGTATTATAAGCACTAAAAAAATTAGCCCCTAAAACACTTCTGTTTTCGAGAAAAATTGAATATAAAAATTTACCGGTGCTCCCGGTAAATTTTCAAAAATTTCAAAAAGCGCATATGGCCGTACAATGGTAGCTGCCGCGACCATGGAAATCTCAGAATATGTAGTTGTGATATATCATTTCCGAACGGGAATAGCTAATCGGTCGATTTTAGTCAAGAAACATTGTTTCAAAGCTATATTAATATCTTGACCTTGAGAGGGAGCTATACAACATAAAGAGTTTATTATTTATAATTTCATAACGTCAGACTCGATTTCAACCGCGACAACGATCGATGAATATTTTAGGAACGCATATGCTTCCAATATTTTAATTTGAACCGAATTCATGACCCCATACCAAACTTTGTAATACCTTTAAACTTTAAAAAAAAACTAAGAATGAATAATGAAATATTATTTTTAAAAGCATTTTATTCTTCTTCTGAGCAAACATGTAATAAGGGTAGTAGATAAGTTAGTAGAATGCATCATGCCGCAAATCATCAAACCTAGAATATATATTTCATACATCTAAGGAAAGATGACCACTACAATCTGCTGGCCTATAGAGCTAGAAGGGAGTACAAAGAATAGATGCATATTTCGTTTTTGGAATCCTCTTTGTGGGTCCCTTATGAGAGATTTGAATGGCCCGGATGATTTAGTTGTCGTTTTATGATAAACCGATTGTCCAAAGCAAGCAACTTTCTAGTGGATACATCGATATAATGGTGATTCAATCTTCCTCTTGAATTATTGACGGTACTACTGCGATGCTCCTGACAGAACCATGAATAATAAAGCAATGCTTCGATTTATAATAATCGCACAATTAGTTAATGGTTTCTGATGCAGCAAGAGCGCCTTTTATCTGGAGCTGATTATATAATGTAGTCGATCGTGTGCATATGTAAACTAATTCAAGCTCGCTGATAACATGGTAGGGTCGGTGCGGGTTAGGGTCACGTGCCACCAATTCGAATGGAAAAATATAAAACAAAAGTGAAAAGGAGGATCTCTCTCTCTCTTTCCTACTCTCTTCGTGAAGGGCCTTCGCGCTCTTGAAACTCGTTAAACGTAAAAAGTAAAAGATATACTAGCGGTGTGTAGTATGAAAAATGAAATTAAGATAAAGAAGGGAAACAGGAAAGGAGCTTCTGCACATCACACAATGTGTTAAAAGTCCGGAGCATGGATTACTCTCCAACGCCTCCTCATAATATTATTCGATTTTGTTCATATCAAAATGGGAAGGATGCGAAGAGTGAAGGCGAATTGAGAAAGAGAGAGAGAGAGAGAGAGAGAGAGAGATAGAAAGAGAGAGAGAGAGAGAGAGAGGGAGAGAGAGATTACAGTCAGGTGCAAAACGTTGGGATGAGGTTGGTGAGGCATCGTTGTCTCAGTTTCTCAACCGTGATCGACATTTTGATGATGCGGATAATTTTTTTTTATTTCGAGGCTGTTATCAGGATTGTAATGATGGAAAGGGACATGTCCATCACGCAAGACTAGCCTCATCTTGGCTATTAAGACCCGACATTAATGGCTTCTCAAATCACATCCCGTCATTCATAGGACACGGGCGGTTTGCTAAACTCATCAGGCGAAAGATGTTGACGAGACGGAGATATTGAAGTTGATACCAAGGCAACTATCTTCATCAATCCACGGGTGAAAAGAGGAGAATAAGAACTCCCTTGCCAATTCTAATTTCTTCCGTTTCTGTTGTGGTGTGGTACAGAATTTCCGCTTATAGTTTGGTATTGATGAGCTAGAGTGCTGTTTTGATGAATGAATGGTGTGCTGACCTTAAGTGCTGGAAAAACCCAAATAAAGCAACAATATATTTCTTTAAAAAGCAAGGCAAAAGTAAAAGCTCGCCTGATAAAGTTTCGCCTACAATTTGATAGCGCCCTAATTCCACATCGTCGGTTTGTCATTGGCCCGTTGGTGTAACAATCATTTCGCCGGTTTGCTGCATATTTTATTTGACTGTCAGTTCCTGCGACATGTATTGGCCCTTGCAGCAATATTAATATCGGATAAAATTAGACCAAATAGGTTCAAGATCAAAGGATATTAGACGAATTGGTGATTTTATCAGATGAATAATGGTCAAAACGGGGATTTTGTGTACAAAAAAGTTGGCAAAATAACGAATAGGGTTCGTAAAGAACAGGCGAAATAGGTTTAGATGATGAGACGAACTGGAGATGGGACAACTTGTTTTTGCTCCGAATGACAATTGCTCTCAGAACAAAATGACAATTTATTAAGTACTCATGATGAAATTGTTGCCCCCCCCCCCCCCCCCCCCCCCCCCTCTGACGTGCATGAAGTGTTATAAAGACCTAGTTGAGTAAAATAAAAAGATATAAATATGAATGGTAGAACTGAATCTTTCAAAAGTCGGAAGAGAAGCTTACAGCCCAACCATCAAAAGGTATCATTATAATTTCATAAACGATACTCTTTGTCAATGGAAACATTTAGATATGACACCTCAGTATTATTCCAATACTCTTACTGAACAAACACTGTACTGGGTGCTATTAATAAGACGTCATCAACTTGGGATATATCGCAGTTTTTTTGTCAGCTCGCGAAATTTCCCCGGAGGTACGTATTGGCGCGAGATCCCGTCAACGAAGATATAAGTTAATCTGATATCTGCTATAACTGCTACTTTGACCCCTTACCCTCTCATCCCGCCCTCTCCCTTCCCAAGGCGCGTAGCCAGGGGGTGGTGGGGCGATCGCCCCCCCCAAAAAAAAAAAAAAAAAAAAAAAAAAAACGCCGGCCAAAAAAAAAAAGAGAGAGAGAAAGAGAAGAAAAAAAGTAAGAGGACGTAGGAAGAAAAAGAGAAAAGGAGTCGAGAACGGTACAACGAATCGTCTTCTTTCTCTAATAATTTAATGAAACATGAAAGCTTCCGCGCGGGAAGGGGGAAACTGAGTTCAAATTAAGGATTAAGAGTCGGGAAAGGTACAACGAATCGTCTTCTTTGTCTAATAATACGTCAAAGCTTCCGCGCTTCGCGCAGGAGGAGGGGGGGGGGGGGACTGAATTCAGACAAGGATTAAGAGTCTAGAAAGGTACAACGAATTGTCTTCTTTCTCTGATAATTTAATGAAATGTCTAAGCTTCGCGCGAGAGGAGGGGGGGGGGGAGGGATTAGAAATCAGACAAGGATTAAGAAGTCGAGAACGGTACTTTGAGTCGTCTTCTTTCTCTAATAATTTAATGAAACTTCAAAGTTTTGCGCGGGAGGGGAGGAAACTGAATTCAGATAAGGATTAAAAGTCGAGAACGGTACATCGAATCGTCTTCTTTCTCTAACAAATTAACGAAACGTCAATACAGATAAGGATTAAGAGTCGAGAAAGGTACAACGAATCATCTTCTTTGTCTAATAATACGTCAAAGCTTTCGCGCTATGCGCAGGAGGGGCGGACTGAATTCAGACAAGGATTAAGAGTCGGGAAAGGTACAACGAATCGTCTTCTTTCTCTAATAATTTAATGAAACATGAAAGCTTCCGCGCGGGAAGGGGGAAACTGAGTTCAAATTAAGGATTAAGAGTCGGGAAAGGTATAACGAATCGTCTTCTTTGTCTAATAATACGTCAAAGCTTCCGCGCTTCGCGCAGGAGGAGGGGGGGGGGGACTGAATTCAGACAAGGATTAAGAGTCTAGAAAGGTACAACGAATTGTCTTCTTTCTCTGATAATTTAATGAAATGTCTAAGCTTCGCGCGAGAGGAGGGGGGGGGGGGGAGGGATTAGAAATCAGACAAGGATTAAGAAGTCGAGAACGGTACTTTGAGTCGTCTTCTTTCTCTAATAATTTAATGAAACTTCAAAGTTTTGCGCGGGAGGGGAGGAAACTGAATTCAGATAAGGATTAAAAGTCGATAACGGTACATCGAATCGTCTTCTTTCTCTAATAAATTAACGAAACGTCAATACAGATAAGGATTAAGAGTCGAGAAAGGTACAACGAATCATCTTCTTTGTCTAATAATACGTCAAAGCTTTTGCGCTATGCGCAGGAGGGGTGGACTGAATTCAAACAAGGATTAAGAGTCGGGAAAGGTACAACGAATCGTCTTCTTTGTCTGATAATACGTCAAAGCTTCCGCGCTTCGCGCAGGAAGTGGGAGTGGGGAACTGAATTCAGACAAGGATTGCGAGTCGAGAAAGGTACAACGAATTGTCTTCTTTCAAGGCTTCCGCGCTTTGCGCGGGAGAGGGGAAACTCCCCCCTCCTTGCACCCATCCCCCTAGGGAGCTCGCTGCGCGCGCTCTTTAAGTGATTCGCACACTTCGCGTGCTCACTACCGCCCCCCCTAAAATAAAATCCTGGCTAGGCGCTTGCCCTTCCCATCCAGTTTTATTATCATGATCTAACTGATCGGGGAGGGGGGGGGGGGGCTTCTCTGAGGGATACACTTTTCGCCTCTCTATTTTGCCTCATCGACCTCTCAATAAATAGACTTAGAGGAACACACGAGGCTGAGCAGTCAAAGACTTCAATGCAATGGTCAATATTAACTCAGCGATTGGGTTACGTCGGGTTGGTACTTGGGGAATAGAGGCGAGAGAGTCAGAGCAATAGACTCCGATTTATTGAAGAAGAAAAGAGAAGAAGATGGAAAGAGAGAGGGGATATCTCTCAGGGAAAAGCGAGTGAAGAGGTGTTATCATAGAGGTGATATGTTAACCCATGCAGTCCCGTCTATTACGGTTGCCATTGACTCTGTGCGTACCATTTATTTTGCTAGTTATCGCGATTAGAGAAGGGTTAACCGGGATTGAGGAGGGATCGATGGTGACCGGTGTAAATGGAATAATGCAAGTGGTGTGCATGTGTGTGTGTGTGTGTGGGGGGGGGGAGGGGGTTGGGATGGGCGGGAAAGGGCATCACAAAAACGATGAGTATCGAGAACAAATTTATGATATAAGCATGATAGATCTACCTCTATAGTACTAGCTGATACATGTTGTATGTATATTAAAGCCGATGAAAGTATTGGGAAAGAATAACAAATTACACACACAAAAAAAAGCATGTGGATGTATTTGAACTTACAGAGAAACTCTTGGCAGTTTTCATGAGCAGTATATCATTGCTATGTAAGTGATACTGCTTTACATGTCGCTTTTTTGTATCTATGAGGGAGGCATTGCCTACAAATGAAATGAATTCGTGTTTCATTTGTAGGCAAACCTCCAAACTTGTATTTGGTCTTAGAAAAAGGGAGAGAAAAAGGAAGAAAACTTGCGACTCAGTAAAAATGAATGTATGCCAAACGCTGACCATGTTGTCAGGGTTGCTGAAACCCAGAAGGCGCTCTCTGGGCTATTCATTGTGAACCTGTCGATTGATCGATTCTGACCCGAACGACACTGAAAACAAAACCATGTGACGGCAGCATCTCACTTTCATGGCGAGTAAGTTTGTATACCTCATTCCTCAGTCACACCGCCAAACCGACACTCAAAATCGACTCCACACCGACCGATTCTTGGATATCCGTAAACCTCTTGATCAGTCCCGGTGTCGGTCTGGCGTCGGTCCCAGCGGTGTTCAAGGGGTATAAGTGACACAATCAAAACGGAGTCTGAACCAACCAATTCTTGGTCATTCAGTGTAGTGTAATATGTTACGCCATGTTATGTTGGTCTCTTGTTGGTGTAACCTCTGTCACTGGGGTTTTAGGAGAGCTATTGTTAATTAGATATGGAGATATTGAGGGATATATATTATAGTTGCACCACTAAAATCTGCAATGGGAAAATTTGGAATTAATATGTTTGGCGATTCTAAATTTTCCTGAACTTTGCAGCCTTGTAGGCGCATTAATGTTACGGGGGAATTTAATTGCTTAACTCGTATTTTTTTAATGGAAAAACCTCCTTGAACACCCCCTCAATCAAAACTGTTTAGATAGTCGTAATGTACTGCAATTGTAACCACGTGTCTTTCAATCTGAAACGGCTGTTGTGGACTTGTCATAATACCGATACGACGAGTAAGCATGGACAAGATAACATAGTACTCTCTGCCATCTTTATTTCAAAACACTCCCATTAAACGAACCCTCCATTCTACCAAATGATTTATATCAGGTTCTAATCATATATAAATCAAGCGGAGCTGCAACACGTGCGTTTAATAGTGTAATACGACCAAGAAGTTACTCTTTGATACGACATCGCTTTCATTTGCCGAGGTGTTATCAGATAACCTAAAATGTCATCCAGACTTTAACGAATAGGAAACAAGATTTGTTACAGTAAACGAGATGACTTCGAGCAGAGCAAGCGTATACTGCAACATCTGTGAAAGCTCCCAACATGGCTTGAAGACGTCAGAGTGTGCATATCATAAAAAAAAGTTGATGAAAACCCCTAAACTAGGTGCAAATCAATCATACAAGATATGAATGAGAAAAGAAATCATACTGGTTCATTATGCTCTCAAGATTGTTTGCTGCAGCAGAGTTAGGATTTCTTGCCATAAGCCGTCTTTGCCTCAGCCACACGTCCGGAGAACAGCACTTCTGCACAGGACCAGCTGCAGGCGACGACATATACAGAGCCCTTTCAAGCATACCTCCTACCAGGATGTATGCCTTGTACCTCCTCGTTATGGCGTTTATTGCACTTCATACGCTGTCTACGGGATGTCCCTTCCACCATCCACCATCGGAACCGTCGACACCATCCGTCTGCCACACCAAGTGCCCTTCAGGATGGCACAACTACCTTGAGAATCATTGCTTCGTCATGGTCGGGGAACGACTGCCATGGGCGAAGGCAGAAAAACGTTGCCACGAGCTCGTCCTAGAAGCATGTGGACAGGGTGTGATGGGCCATCTGGTAAGTTTCTCTGTTTCTAATTTTCATTTTGATCATATTTTTTTTCTTCTGTACAATTGTTAGATAGTATGAAGTACATGTTGCTCATTGATTTGCCTGAGTAATGTTTCTCAGGGCATGCGATGTAGAATTGAATGATTTATTTCACAGCATATTGCAATTGCTTACTGTTAAGAAGGTAAAAATATGCCAAAGTTGCTGAAAAACAGGAATGAATGAACTTATATAATGAAGCGCCGATTGTCAACATGTTCATTCGATGAAAAAACTGCATGTGCCTGCAAGAACAACAAAAGCGAACGATGAACGTCATTTCGAAGATTTCTTTCTAAACCGTAAACATTTTGTTAAATCATTTTGATCTGTTGATACAGACTTACTCCTCTTAATATAGAGGGGAGGGTGTGACACTTTGAGTTCCATAAGACAATGGTACAAAGTTAAACCACCTGTAACGGCTCGTTCGAATATGACGCGGTAAACAACCACACAAAACGCCGCCTCGGCTTAGTTACGTGTATTAGATTGCGACTGGGTGCAACAAAAGTCTTGCGCGTATTCACCGAGCTACGCTTTAAGCCATCATTAAAATAATAATTTTAAAAAAACCGTCGCATGTTTGCTGTGTCTTAGCTGATCAAGGCTTAGTCACCGTTGTACATACAGGCCAATTTGTTGGGTAGTAAAGTGCACCAAAATGCTCTTGTTACAGGCCTCCATCAACGGCGAGGCAGAAAACAGCTTTGTCCACGTCCTGTGGCGGCGCATGGGCCGCGGGGACCTGGCAATTGACACGCTATATTGGATCGGACTCACCAAACAGACCGGACAATTGCAATGGACGGATGGCTCCCAACCGCTGTACGCTAACTGGGACACCGGCGTCGAAGAAAATCGTAAGTGTGTCAATTTGTTTACATACAGATTAAACATTTATTTATTATTTATCTAATACTTATGCGACCCGCTTAATTCCAAGAGGCGTTTTGACAAATTGTTTAAACCATATTTTTCAGATTAATTATTTGCACTACAATATCACATTAAAACAAAATATTCTTCTAAACAGTAAGACAAAAGTTATTGGTAAATTTACTTTTCATTCCAAAAAGGATTAACTCCAAAATGTTTTAAAGGGATCGTTTAACAATGTTAAATCTGAGATGCATGGCCCTACGTGTTATCAGTGTCTGTGGTACGGTGTTATAATGAAGCCCTAAAAGAATGCGCTTCAAATGATCAAGAAGTGCCTCAAAAAAGTAAAAACATTTGAGTGACTGGTTTTACCATACTCATTTCCCCCAATAGATCGTAGTGTTATGAAAACCGTTCGCAAACGCAAAATTTGATTTCGATTTTCAATCATAAATATCTTGATAATCAGACAGGCGATCTGCTTGTAAAAGTCATGGGGTTCCTGACCTAAAGGTTAATAATTATCACTGCAGCATGAGCTAAATCAAGGATTGTCAAAGGATCTAAGACAAAGTTACCGGATCTCTTTATTTCAAAGGGGTTAAATTAAGTATGATGATTACATTTCTTCTCTTTTAAAGCACTTTTCAAGGAGATAAGGTTCGGGATAGTTGTAGATAATAACCAGTCTGGATGATCAGTGCAAAGGTTTAAAAACATGTCAAGTATTTTCATCGAATAATTTAAGATTTGTTTTCGTTTTGAAATCCGAAAGAGTTGCATTTAGAGAAAAGTGAATTCAATTATTTTTTTGGCAATAAAAGTTGAATATTTAAACAGATTATGAAATTTTCTCTTCTAGCAGTAGTGATAAGTTTCGCATTTGGGGGGGGGGGGTTAGAAATTACACACATTTGGGCAGCGAAATGGTCACTCGTATTTTCATATTCCATTTCGTATTTCATTTTCTATATTTTGTTGATAAGTAATTTTAAATTTCGAATCCGTAAAGTGACGAAATATTTTCTGACTCGCTTCGCTGGCTCGCTATACTTATAAAAAGGAAAGTTGATGTTCATGCGAGCAACGTGACCCCCTCCCATTGTTCTTTCCCATACGCCTATGTTTGTTTATCTGTGAATAATTGAGGAACTTTTTGTTGAAGGGAGCTAGCTTGGAGTTCAGAGGAAATTGAACAATAGTTTATATCCCGGTCGATGTCATTTATCTGTTAAAATGCCCGTGGATATTATGTGTGGAACGTTTAGTAGAACATTCATTCACTTATCACCTTTCTTGATTGCTTTTACGTCTGCGGCCAACTTTCAGTAATGAACATTGATTGGAATTCAGTAACTCGTTTACAATAGCTTTGTTACCAGCCTGCCACGCGCAAGTAGGAAATTGGATGTTGAGGTCTTGGCTGGAGTGAATAATTCATGGTTGTAGAGCTGGAAGGGAAGCCTTTAGGCAGTATTGTATGTTTCTTTTTTTTTCTTCTTCTCCTTAATGCCAAAAGTGACTTTGACCGACTTAATTTGTCCATGGTGAAGGGAAATTCTGAAGGATATCACGAACATTTATCTATCAATGACTCCTTGACTCATGAAGTTTTAAGACTACTTTGAATAAGTTTCTATTTTTTTAACTGCCGTGCATCCAGAAAGCTAGAGTGCGGATGAGCAGAGTATGTTTATGGGTGACTTACTCCAATACTCCACCCCTGTTATTCGAACTGTCTTCGTTGTTCCCCTGCATCATGGTATATATTATAGATATATTGACTGCTATGAGAGGCATAGCTGTTTCTAGTATATTGGCTCTCGGGGACGTTACATCCTGCTATGACTCGAATATTAACAGAGTCCATATATCTTTTATATACCGAATTCACACACAAAAATGTACAAAGAAGTCTTGCCTTATTATCCTTTTCTTGAGTAAAGATTGTTTAAAACAAGGAGATGTGAGAAACTCAAATCTCCCTGGTTAAAACGTCTCAGATAATCTGAGACACAGTCTGTTAATCTTCGCTGGAAAGCTGCACTGTAAGATATCCGCGCTCGCACAAAGAAACTTTTTACATGTAAAGCGATGGGGATCTCAGCAGAATTTAACTATCCCCGTTACCCGGGGCAACGGGCATAGTTCGTTTCTTTGCGGGCATGGTTAAAGTCACGACTATTATTTCGACCAATCAAATGACTAGATTTATTAAACATACTAATAACAGTTGTTTATATATATATATATATTATAGTATTGATGACTGCTTTGAGAGAAATAGTTGTTTTTATACGCTCAAGGGAAGGTTAGAATTGTGCTATTACCCGAGGCGTGCCGAGGGGAATAGCCCAATTGTAACCTTCCCGAGAGCGTATAAAAACAACTATTTCTCGAATATTAAAGCAGTCATTAATACTTTCATATGCCGAAAAAAAAAGAAAAAAAAAAAAAGAATTTTTTTTTTTTGTCGAAGATGGGTTTCGAACTCTTGCGTACCAAAGGTATTGTTACTGAAGTCAGCGCCAGCGCGCTCTGTCACCATGAATTGAAAACGGCTTCGCGTGGTCGATGCTTCGCCGCTGCTCCATTAAACGGGCCCTTCTTTTACTTTTGCAATGCATATTGGCACGAACTTAGATCAAGATCTATTGGCAGATGTTGTTTTTAGAAGTTTATGTTCGTCTTCATGTCAACAATGCAAGATAAAATTGTCGGTAAGATCGATCGAGATTCAATTGTATTGAAATTACCGACCAATTCTTCGCACACGTACGGTATACTCGATCGCTCAGACCATTTTTTAACATGTAAACCTATGGGGTAACCATGGAGACTGACCTATTTTCCCAATAACCATGGTTATTGGGATTTTGAACTGTTTTTTAACCATGGTTACCGGGAATTTTCGGGAACAGTTAAAGTTTATGAATGCAATTTCGACCAATCAGATTGCTGGATTACTTGAGTGAGGTATATAAATATATATATATATATGTATATACCTAGATGGTAGTGGTAGTATAGTAGTGAGATAGTTAGGCCATGGTTTGGCTCAGGAGTATATGCACACTAAATCACTTAGGCCTACATGCATGCACGTTCCAACTCGTTCGCCGTCTGTCCGTTTGTCTGCCTGTCTGTATCTCGGTCCTCCACCCCACTTCTCTCTCTCTCTCTCTCTCTAACTCTCATGGTCACTCTCCATCTCCCCTTATATGGACAACAATGCCTTCTTTTTTCTGCCTTTAATCTCACAATCTCTCTCTCTCTCTCTCTCTCTATCTTGATTTATTCATTTATATTTTTGTATTTATTTATGTGTTTATTATTTATGTGTTTATTATAATACATATTCATCTTTTCATTTATTTATCTACTCATTAATATATTAGATTATTTGAGATAATTCAGTAAAAATTGGATTTTGCCAGAAGCCCCTGTTGATACACAACAAACATGTAAAATGAATGTATTCCAAAAAAATCCGATACAGAAAATCATTATTTCTATCTCTCTCTTGCTCTCCCTCTCTTGTTCTCTCTCTCTCTCTCTCTCTCTTGCTCTACCCCCTCCTCCTCTCTCTCTTCGATCATTTCTATCGTCATCTATAGTTGACAGCATCGACGGTGTCTGCGCTTACGTGTCTGGTTCTGGAAGAAGCCAGGGACGGTGGGACGCTGGTGATTGCAGACGACCGATGGATCGAGTCAACGGTCTCCCGTTCGCCTGTGAGCTAGCCCGAAATCCGGACTTGGTTCAGCCCTCTGCAATTCCTGGACCTGCATAGATGGAGCAGAGCGCCATCTATGCCGAAAAAGAATTCGTTTGTCGGGAGCCCGAAGGACGTTAACTTTGTGTAAAAGATATAACTTCCCTTCTGGCTTCAACAGACTTGTAAATACAGAGTGACAACTGCCATGCTTCAATTCCGGTGGGGATTCTTTTTGAGTCTGGTCTTACGAGTATGAAGAATTTGACTTTGAATCCTAATGATTGCTTTTCTTCTCGTTCTTTATCTAATTAGAAAATAAATGTGATTTCCAAATAATTCAATCAAAACGCATCGTACTTTAAGTTTATTGCTTAACATTAAAGGAATTGAATGATTAGTGAAAGCTAAACAAACATAAGATATGTACTTCTTCAGTTGTTGTAGTTTGCAGAACAGAGAGGTTTGGTTACACCAGTGGCGGATCCAGGGGGGGGGGGGGGCCCGGGGGGCCCGGGCCCCCCTCCTTGAGAAAAAAATCATGTAAAATCACGTGATTTTTACCTTTTTGGGGGGTTGGGCCCCCCCCTCCCCCTGGCGCTCAAGGGGGGGTGCAAATTGAATTTTTTTTTTGAGAATCAAAAAAAAAAAAAAAAATGTGCTCACTACAGTGTGTTTTTGTGTACGTGAAACGGACGTGGTACGAACTTAAGTTGGACGAAGAGTAAAAATATAGGTTTTCCCGCCCAATTTCATCAGAGTTGCATTCGAATTTTATGAATAAGCGTTCAAGTTCGAACGATTTTCGTCAACTCTCTGCTCTCATGGTTCATTTTCATTCTTTGAGCTTTCAATTTCGTTTTTTATCATTCCTTTTGAATTTTATTTCATTCAATTTAGAGAGAAATCCATTCAATTTAATGACGCGAAGTTTTCATTCAATTTCGCGCCAGCTGGATAGACGTTCAATTTCGTCCTTAATACCACTTTCAATTTCATTTATAGGCACACACCTTCGAACTTTGAAAGTTCGAATTAAATTAACATAAACAAGTTCTGTAGTTCTATGTAATTCTTACCGCAATATTGTCACATCATATTTACCCTTTTTCATTTTCATTTTTAAAGTTTCATAATGTTTATTTTAATCATATTTTATATACCTAGCTGAGGTAGCTCTGTCCGTATTCGAGAAATTCATGTACGCTCCTTGAGCCACCGCCATATAGTCATGTATAAATGAATGTATGCGTATAATATGAAAGTGGAGTTATACGAGCTCTTGCTTCGAATACGGTTTGTCAGAGGAATGAGCTATTTCAATATAAGCCAAAGGTCCCATTTCAAGGTACATAAAGTTTGCATAATTTATTCAAAAAGATGCAGATTGCAAAGAACATATACATTAAACAAAAAAGACTTCCCAAATGCTATGATTGCCTTTTCGTGAATTTGAATACCTTAACGTTCATCACGGCGGTGCAGGTGCGAATTTGAATGCATTAACTTGCTTTTTTAATTTGAACGCGCTTTTTACACGTTTATGTGAGAAAATCATGAAATCGCATGCTTATACAATTAAATTGAATGAACTAATTAGCTTTTTGAATGTTGATCTCGGTAATCATTCAAATTCGCTCGAAATTGAATGATCGCTTCGTTAAATCGGATGCAACTCTGATGAAATTGGGCGGGAAAACCTATATTATGAAGTTAGGAAGATTCAATTTCATCCGCAAACAAATGTATATTAATTATGTCCATATTTAACTTCGTTCTAGTGCTTCTTCTTCAGTTGAAGAAGTAAATTACAAGTTACTATAAAACAAAATATTTGACGGTGTCGTTTTTTCTAATTACACCAGAGCCTGCATTTAATGACAAGCACGTTATTAACGATTTTAAAGTAGAGCTAACGCTTCGGGCAAGGGATGTGTGAAATACAGTACCTGGTAAGGGGAGGGATGTTTTAATACCCGATGGCCTACTTTAGGTATCTTGCAGTACAAGTTCAAAGCAAAGAGGAGGTTCGCAAATAGGATTCCAGGGATTTGCTGGGTTTAATTCCTAGAATAAATCTTGCGTTAGCGATTAGATCAATCAAAGCGGAGAAGGATTATACGATTACCATCGACTCGCAATCAGCCTAACTGATCCGTAATCCACCTCTCGGCTATAATATCCCATGGTAGCTCAATGTTTGTCAACCGCTCCAGGTTCTTTTCACGGATTCAGATACGCAATACGCAATACCCTTCAATCTCTGCCGGTCGTTAGCATACAGAGGAAGGGTGACGATTAAGATGCAAGTCAATTCAGCTGGTTCAACAACCTAATTGGATTCCGCCCTCTATCGTTCTCTGATTGTACATTTGGGTGGCAGATATAGTCGCAATTAAAACGGTGGAGCCTTTGCTCTTGTTAACCTTCACATGTCACAGTATTTCGTATGAATTGGTTAGTCAAAGCAAGTGGCGGATCGGAGGTTCCGTAAGAGAGAGAGAGAGAGAGAGGGGGGGGGGGGGGCACAATAATGGACAACTCTTGACAAACCTTAATACGGCCACTGGGTCAACTTAAAGTGAATATATATTTGTTTCTAAAAACGATGAATGGTCATGCGTTGATGTATGATATATGTGTGCATACTACAAAAGAATGAAATGATGACAAGAAATGATTATTGACAAAGTTATTTGCTGATTTTCGGTAATTGAATGATGACATAACTTTTTAACTTTCTACGAAATAATAATGTAATAGCAATAACTGATTATTGATAAAGTTAATCACAGATTTGGTCGTAATTGATGTTAACACAACTTTCTCACTTAAAACTGTAAAACAATTATTATCAATGTGTTTGAAGCATAAAATAGTATAGCAGTAACATTTTAAAATACATAGTTGCAAATCCGTTAAGATATGCGCTTCCATCAAAATACCTCATCTGGTATAATATTGATAATTTGATTGTTTTCTTATTTATACCGCGGTATGAAGATAAATATGGTTCTTGCTTTCACATTGGGTTTTATTTTTCCGTATAATAAACTCAGATAAAAAAAAACATACACATTATTCAAACAGAGAGTAAGAATAAAATATGGCTGGTAGCCCAATTTTTAGCTGCAACTATATTGTTGCTGCTGGTCTTCCATGGAGCCATGGGGCGTGAACTTTTACTTAAATCCATTGCTACACATTGACGTCCAAGGATATATTCCTGCATAACATAAAATGGTAGACACGTCTAGACAGCTTTACCCTTTCCATACTCCTGTTAAATACCAATACAATGGGAATTCTCTGTTAGTTATTTAAAATAAATATTTTCTTTGCGGGATTACGATTCCATTACCTTCGTAGTTTTATAATAATGTTTGATTCTGCCTACACTTAAAGTTGTTTTTACTACTAACAGCTTCCCCTGTGTCGGAATACGCTTGGCTAGCATTTCACAATACATCCCATCCTTCCGCCACTGCATTAAAACTCCTTCCATTCAACTGACAAGACATAACAAGTATTGAAACCAACTAAGCCCCTCTTATAGATATTCAATCATGAAAGATTAATCTAACTTGTTTACTCGCTATCACATTGAAGGATATCACGAAGATTTATCTATCAATAACTCCTTAACTCAAGTTGTTTGAATAAGTTTCTATCTTTTAACTGCAGTGCATCCAGAAGCAAAGCAAGAGTGCCGATGAGCAGAGTATGTGTATGAGAGTCTTACTTTAATATTGAGATGTTTTCCTCTGACATTTTTACCTCTGACATTTTTACCATTGACATTATTACCTCTGACATTTTTACCCCTAACATTTTTACCTGGCACCAATGAAATTGCCTTTCACTAGTTTGATTTTTTCGAAAGTCTTTGGAATCGTGTTATTATCCCATATACATATGTTATTACCCCTTTTACATCTTAGACCATTCGTATAATACCATGCCGGGTAGAAGGTCTTAAAGATAAACTTGAGTTCTGGTAAAAAAAAGAAAATGAATTCTCACAGAAACTAGCAAAACTTACACTGAATGTTCAAGACTACAAATAAATGTCATGTGCCAAACAATTTTGGAAGAAAATGTATACTGGCTGAGTAATGAGCATAGAAAGATAAGGAAATCAGGGTAGTACTAGCCCCGACACCATGTGTGTTGTCCCATATGCATCTTTCTGTGTAAGTGATTGTAACTTTACCAAGACTCTGCCAAATTTATGATGATTTTGATGACTCCAGAACCTTGCATTACACACCATTACACACCATTACTTGCATGCTATATGATCAACTTTTCTGATCCATTCCACACCTTTTCTTTCACAATGCAATCACATTACCAGTACTCAAGTTTATCTTTAATATGGCTATGCCCATTAAAATAACTTTATAATAAATGTATAGTTTGTATAGGTGGGAAATCGGATAATATGAATTTCTGCGTTCCGGAGATGAAATCCCCCTTTTTTCTATCGTGTGTTATCACGACACTCAACCGCAGGCAACTGCCCCCCCCCCCCCCCAACCCTCCACCTGAAAGCGATACTGTTTCAAGCAAATTTAAAACTGGGGATCGAGTTCTCGTGATTAAATCAGAAAATAGATGGTCAAATAGACATTCATGATATATATTTTTGTGGGGTAGTTACATGCAAGCTGTTTTTTCTTAAACCGTTTCTTCGCTATACCAAAGGCATGACTTAGCATAAAACTGTTTCATGCTTCATTGACGTAAGCACATTTTGTGTTTACTCTGTCAATACGTATCCTAAACGTTTCCTAGTGTGTGCCCATATAAATACACCAGAGAAGCATTTAACAATTTTCTCATCGGAAATATTTTATTCTTCGAAAACATTATATCCCATGAGAAATAGAAACTTGCATTTTTTTTTTCGAGAAAAATCAGTTTCAAAGGGGACATTGACAATAAAGGCTCATTTGATGATGATATGTCTTTACGCTGAGCGTGTTTGATAAAAATAGACACTGTTTGCTTATCACGTGATCGTTATGAAGCTATGAGTGTGATGTCATACCCCGCGTTGCCGATAGACGATAGAGACACATTTAAACATAACCCAAGACAACTTTAACTCAATAACGCCCTGCCAAACAACGTCTCAAATTGAATTATGTCAATGGCAAACGTGCTGCGCTGTGTTGGACACTCGGTCTCCTTTCATGAGGCATCCTTCTGGGCTAAAATCACACTTTCGTCATAAAAACGAACCCTTCAATATTTTTCCATCTCAAAATCAATCCTTGTTAGTTGGTAAATTGGTTGTTAATGACCCACGGTTGCGCGTCTTTCAAAGCAGAACTAATGGAAGGACCTAGAAACTGAAACGATCTTTCTGTAATTGTATTTTTCGAGAAAGGAGGACTCGTGCAGAATGAGAGTGCCGTATTGATGTAGAGAGTCACAGATGGAGTAGCCTGATTTCCAGCCTGCGAACAAATGATAATAATAATAATAATAACAATATTTATGAAGCGTAACATATCCATCTCTAGAGATGCTCAAGGCGCATACAAATAATTTAAATTAATATTCAACATAAGTTTAACAATATGCATTGAGCATCAGGTGAGTTTTAAGCCCAGTTTTGAAAGAAGAAAGAGTGTTGGCCGTCTGAATAGAGAGAGGTAACTTATTCCACAAAGAAGGAGCTGCTGATGCAAATGCTCTATCCCCCAATTGTTTTCCTTTATTTCTAACTTATGGTGATTTTTCTTTGTAGTATTTCCAAAGAGAAAAAAAATAGAAAAGGAGTATAATATATTTTTTGGTGCATCAAAGTTTTTTTCTTCTTCATTTTGCTTCAATTCAAAACGAATGTTAACTTTGTATCATGCGGTAGACAGACTCAATGTATATAAGAAAACACACTTGCTGAAAAGCGTAATCAGGAACATTGAACTCTCTCACTCTCCACCCCATTTCTCTCTCTCCTCTCTCTCTCTCTCTCTCTCTCTCTCTCTCTCTCTCTCTCTCTCTCTCTCAGTCTCTTGCTCCAATTTGCTATCTTTTACTCGTATTTGGTAATTAATCATCCATAGTTCATATTCTACCAACACAGGGGCACAGGAACATTTATTGTAGTCCTGAACATTTGTGATATTCGATCTGAATATTGTAAAATTGCAATTTCTGGCAATATTAAAACTGCAAAGAACCTGCGTGATCAGGATGCCACTTGTCTTTTCATATTTCAATATAAATCCTATCCCCTTATTTTCCCCATCATTTCCCTCTCTTTACATTTCCTTTCCTCTCTTTTCTAAAATGTTCTCCCTTTTATTATATTTTTTTCTCCAATTAGAGGGGCACGTGTCCCCCGTCCCAATAGCTACGCTACTGGTCATTACACCATTAGACATAACTCAGTATTAACAGCATCACATCAGAATGGTGCATTGAAAAGTTGGCTGTTTATTCAATGAAATACTAGCCGGTCGAATAAACGGCACAAATTAAAAATGACATACAACAGAAATGTATATATTATTTGAATTAAATTGAATTTATTTTTTCACCACCATTGAAACCATTGAAACAAAAGATATATAAATGTACAATGACAATGTCGATAGAACTTAAATATAAACATGACATGAATTAAAATACATGTTTAAAGCGATATACATTATAAAAAATCAAATAGTTATAGGTGAATTTGGTGTCAAGAGTAAAACAATAAATGACTATTACAATGACTTTTTGATCGATGGTAAAATAGAGTCAGAAATAGCACATGTGCAAGTCGAGCCTGACTCTTTAATTTTCAGCCTAAAATTAAGTAAAAGAAGAATACATGATGGATTACCAAATCCTATAATGAAGATTTATGTATGATATTACAATAATACTACTACTACAGAATCTATTATGCGCCTCGATCTATAGTATAATAATAATGTATGGTGGTGGTGGTTATTTTACCTGACTGCTAAGAAAGCAAAAAATGCTTGTAAGTAAGCAACCAGACGGTCGACGGCTTTGGGTTCTCTGCGAGGGACCTCGTAATGAGGATTAATGCCTTACCAAAGGGCACTAGCGCATCGACTTGGTTTCGAACCCAGGTCACCGGATTACGAGACCACTGCTTTACCGACTGAGCTATCGCGCCTCCTCTAGTAAACTATTCTGAAGCGCAGAGGGAGATTATTACCCTGGCTTTAGCGCGGCTGCCATTACGGCGCTCTAGCATTTTAAGGAATCAATTCCTGCAAAGGTATCCATTAACATCATCTTGGTTGGGTCTGGCAATTGTAAATCGATGTCTTGCCAGAGAACATGAGTGCCGCGGCGGGACTCGAACCGCGGACCCTGTGATCGTCAGTCCGGTGACGTATCCACTCGACCAATTTAAAATCGACAATCAAAACAACCAGTCTGGTGGTTAATACAACTATATAATTATAAAGCTATAATTCGTGGTTTTCACCTAAGACTAGTTATGTGAGCTTTTTACGAAAGGAGGTTTTTAAACTCTCCTTTCTTCGATCAGTATAGAAAGCATATTCCAAAAATTACTTCCAACAACCTAAACAGAAAACTTTCCTTAGTCTGTTTTGAATAAATAAGACGTAATTGTCTACCCGATTTTTGTCTTGTGGAATATTCATGTTGTATCATACCGCAATATTGTTTTAAGGAATGAGGTAATCGTTTATTTATCAAATCAAACACACAAGTACAAATAAGATAATTTATGAAATTTATAAACATTCAGTAATTGGAGGTCATGAAATCGTGCATTAGTATATGAGTACGATGTGGCTTGAAAGTTACAGTGCGTAAAGCCATCTTTTGAGTATAAAATATACAAATTCAAGTGTAATTTATAAGTAAAGTACTACCCCAAATCTCGATGCCCTGTGTAATATGTGGTTGTATTAGAGCTTTATACAGCAGTATCAATATATGTTTAGGGACAAAGTGCCGTAATTTAAAGAGGATACCGACCTTTCTCCGTTACAGTCTTTAACATGTTTGATATGTGAATTCCAAGTTAAATGTCTGTCAATGGTAATACCAACAAATGTCGCTTCCCCCACTTCCCTTTATTCTGCCCCATATATTTTCGATCTCCCTCTAAGCACGACCTTTCTTCTACGACTACTAAAGTACATGACATTGGTTTTTGACGCATTGATAGTAAGCGTATTTGCAGTGCACCAACTTTGTAGCGTATTTAAATTTTTATTTACTTTAAACTCATCTATTTGATTTACACCTTTGGGAAAAGAATGAAAATTATTAGAATCATCTGCAAATAGTTTTAAATTGAAATAATTTGTCACAGTTAGCAAGTCATTTATATACATTAACAACAGAGTCGGTCCTAAGACAGAACCTAGTGGTACACCACATTTGATTATCTACTATCTGAGGATGACTCTTTGTATTTCTCAAACTGCATTCTGTCACTAAAATAGCTTTCGAGCCATTTCAGTGCAAGTCCCCGGATGCCATTATGGGAAAGCTTTTTAAATTACATGTTGTGGTTTATCTTGTGTGCATTCTGATTTGAGATTAGAAAAGTGAAATTGCATAGCATATTTACAGAAATGAAATATACGTCGTCTCCAGCGTGAAGACAAAAATATGCACCGTTCCCATTTTCCTTTTATTCAGTATCCCAAATTTAAAATAGCTTCTAAGAGATTTTAGAGGCAAAGTTATATTCAAGAAATGGTAGATATTATTAAAAAATGAAGCTAATTCTCAAATTGTTAGATGCCACTTCGTTTCTTTTCACCACTTTCAGTTTTACACGATGTACGGTGTAAATATTGCCTCTATAATATTTGATATCTTAAAAGTACAACTGAACCGTCTAAGCCATACGAGATTAATCCTCTTTTTAAATCTAAGACAAGTACTACAATTTAACATTATTTCAATGATACAATGTTGGTCAAAATGGTGGAATAATTATTTTTACCCCAATTTATGGAGTTATTTTGACAATTATTTATTCCTAATAGATCTAAATAATAGTATACATTCTCAGATTTTATTGAATAATAATTTGCGAGTGTTTGTTTTGCGTGACTGCTAGAGCATGTGTGTGATAATATGCTAATCAACTTTTTTTTTTTATTTGTGGGGGCGGCCGCGTACCCTAGCCCCCGTTGCGTACAGTCATGATTCAGTAGCTAAGCGATCGTAACTGTGAGCCCCCAGGATCAAAATTGTGTCGATGTGCTATAGTAGTGCCCTTTTATGTGGCATTAATCCTCATTACTGTCAGTTATGGCTTTAATGACGTAGGTCCCCTAGTTGAAAAGCATTGTAGCATACACATGCTTTAGCAGTTACGCAAAACAAACACTCGCAAATTATTATTCAATAAAATCTGAGAATGTATACTATTATCTAGATCTATTAGGAATAAATCATTGTCAAAATCACTCCTTAAATTGGGATAAAAATGTTTATTCCACCATTATGACCAACAGTGTATATACGAAATATTTAACATCATATATTAATATTCTGCTTCCAGGCAACATCCGGTAACTCGAATTTTTCGGTACAATTCAAACCTACCATCAGGTCTGTCACTAGTATTATCAAAAATAATTACAATAATAATGAAAACAATAACGATAATTAATAATTTATTAAAAATAATAATAATACAAATAACATGCTTGTAAATTTATATGAAAGTATAATATCTGATTGTATTTTGAAGTTGTATTGCTCTGCATATGTATGTGCACACCACTTACATTAGTGGTCGAACTGTCATGTGGTTTTCGAATAAATACTATTTCAATCAATCAATCAATCAATTAAATGGCTTAATCCATGTATACAGCCTTGTTCCGTCTCACAAGGCTGGGAGTCATAAAGACTGAGCATATCAAGAGATGGTTTAATTTCTAATGTAATCAGACATGTCCTTGGCCGTCCCTAAACTAAAGCGGGAATATTGAAGAGATAGGTGGTGGTGGATATTTTACCTGACTGCTAAGAAAGCATAAATAAATGCTTGTAAGTAAGTAACCAGACGACCGACGGCTTTAAGTTCTCTCCGAGGGCCCTGGTAATGTGAATTAATACCTTACCAAAGGGCACTAGCGCAGCGACTTGGTTTCGAACCCGGGTCACCGGATTACGAGACCACTGCTTTACCGACTGAGCTATCACGCCTCCATGTTAAGCTACCCGAAGTTCACCACCCCGAGTATCTCGAATCTCATTCCACCGAAGTAATACCCTGAAAAAGGATGCAACCGGATGTAACGTGCTACCACTGGTTTAGGAAAAAGTTTCGTCGATGGAGTAATTCCATCGAGGTTCCCTGGATATGTCTGCAAAAAAAGTAAAAACGAGGATACATTTTTTAAGATTGAATAACAGCTAAATGGAAATCAAAAGAGTCCTGGTGGCTAGCAAGTATTTCATAGCTACTGGTGTAGCATATTACGTTTTGAAAAGAAGAGAAAAGAGTCCAAAATGTTCATGTCCAGAATTGCCGTAGTGTTTAATATTGAAAACACGGAATACGCTAGAATAACATGTTTTTTTTAGAAGAAGTGCGAGCTTTCTGGAAAATATTTGTTATGCGTCTGATTCCATGACGTAAACATTCAGACACAATTTACGAAACTTAATACATGAAAATACTCGGAAAACAGTGAATAACGCACATTGAATGTAGTGTCCTCGTCGTTTATTACGTAGCAGATTGTACAAAAGGCATGAGGAAATCTTTCAGTCAACCTGTTATTGATAATTTGTTTAGAATAAATCAGTTGTAACGTTTATTTCATATGTCTGCCATTTAGAAAGTTCCCAACATAACTAATTCTCCATAGGTTTTGAAGATAGTTGAACCACAGCAATCGATTTTCGGAAGTTATGTCTGACTGGTATGTGCCATCATACTCGGGTATCAATTTACCCCCTCCGTTTCGTTTTTAGAACCAGTGCAAAATCTGTTTTGTTATAGATACAGATTGAGGAAAAATGAACATAAAGACGCACACCTTTCTTCTTCCTTTTCTTTTAAAAGGGTTTTGCTTTGCTTAAACATTGAAAGTAGAGTTGGACATTGTATGTTCTTATTTAATCTTCTTCTTCTTCTTCAGCTATGAGAAGCAAATAATTTATGTTTAAAATTCAATTCCGATTAACTCATTTCTATGGGCATAATTTTGTTGGTGGATCAGACAGAAACTAAGAACGACCGCCCTCCTGAACCCTGTATTGAAACCAAAATAGCCTGCTCATTTCTGAAAGTCTGGATTCACCAAACCAATCCTTTAGGAAACACCATTTCCATGATTACACATACTCACTCTGCGCGATCCACATTCTTTTTCCAGTGCATAGGTCCATTCTTGGTTGTCTACCGAATAGGAAATCTGGAGAGATGTATACCATCGGATGTAATTTTCACCGCCTTGAGTTATGACACCGGTAACCACGGATTCCTTTCCTAGGTCGACCTGGGATATAATTAAAAAATAGGTGTAGGTTTAGGAAAATTTGTCTATTCTCTGAAACATTTTTTTGGAAAAGATCGATAATCTAACTATCTTCCGCTTATGTGAAGGAAGTGTCATTGTATACATGTAGGTATATATATCTATATACAAATATATTGCATGAAAGTAAAACGTACGATCGATCGGTCGATCTTCAGTAAAGTTCTTAAACTTGTGTCAAATGTAAAGTGAAAACTTTCTATGAAGCCCATTATTCAAGTGCGTAGTAAAATCATTTTACACACTTTGACAATGTTGACTACGGTGAAGGTACATTTCAGTGAGCAAGTGACTGGTACAAATTGCTCTCTATTACGAAAAGTGTGTTTGTAGTCATATTTAGGTAATTTGAAGGGGGTACTTATACTATACTAAATTTTTTATCACAAAGTGGTACATCACCTTAATCCATTTATCCTGATCATCGAGGGCCGCAGTCCACCCAGTTGTTTCGCCATCTGTTCCGATGGCATTCAGCCTTCCGCGATACGCTGCCATGGCATCGGGGTTCTGGCTTTGATATACGGATGAAGAGGTGAGACTACTGTCCGGTATCCGACCATCTTCGACACCAAGCCCCTCTCCGAGGACAGGAGGGGTACAGCCCAGCTGAACACCGCGGTTCATAGACGCTGCCAAATCAAAACATATGATGAAATAATTATGACAAATCATAATTATCATTATTACTATACTATTACTATCATAACTACTACTACTATACCTACTACTACTACTACTACTACTACTACTACTACTACTGCTACTATTATTACTACTATGCCTACTATTACTACTACTTCTGCTACTACCAAGGAGTTTTAAGAGCTGGAGTCCCAACTGGCACCAATCATTTCAAGCAGCTGCCGATTTCTAAGGTTGCAAAATAGAAGCTACAGGTGTGCTGTTCCCACTGATGTCCGAGGTTCGGAGCCGCCAACATCATTGGAAAGCTTGAGTAGTGATTTTTCTCCCAAAGAAATATCATTAATATTTCACTTTTTATTTGAACTAACAAGGGAATAATCGCACAGATGATAAAATATGAATACAAAATTCTAATTGTGTCAAGAAATTTGCTTACATTGTTAAATAGCAGTTTTAATTTTTAACAAATAGTAAAATTGTAAAATCCTAAAACCTGCATTTTGACACTTTTCCGATTACTTCCGACTTACGAAAATAAAAAGTGAATTTGTTCAAGTACAGTTATTTATGATGTTATATGTCAGATTGGTGTGCACACATGCCAAGTCGAGTAATTTGATTAATATTTCGGGAAATGTTTCTCCATTTCCTTTCGCTTGCCTCCTGTAAAGGGTAGCGGCCAATCTAAAAGTCCCTACTATCCCACTACGTGGACTAGGAACAGAACAGTTTCAGATTCAGATTCAGTGGCGCATAATAAATTACTTGAAACATCAACACTTTTTGAAACTTAAAACTTATAATGTTCTCTCGGTAACTGTGTTAACTTATTATGGGCGTTCCCAACTCAAGCTATGCTTTCCGGGTTCTCGCCTCCTTCCGTATCTGAATTATTTACTGTATACTCTATGTTGAAATAATTGTTACATAATTTATGTATACATTGTTGCTTGTAAGTTTCGGCTTGGATTGTGATGTAGATACACAGGAGGTTTTCGGGTGCACCATGTGTGTGAGAGAGAGAGAGGTTTGAGGAGTCCTGAAAAGGACTCTGACTCGGTAATCTTTCTTGGAGGAGTGTAGTCCTGAAAAGGACTGTTTGTTATCTTTCTTAGCATATAGTTCTAAGGAGAACTATAGCGCTTGGAGAAGATGAGTGGCTCGACGTTTCGAACAGGTTGACTATCCGTCGTCAGGAGTGTCTCTCTCACACATGGTGCACCCGCAAACCTACTGTGTATATACATTGTGTTTCATAGTGTACTATTGATAAGGAAATAAATGTTAATAAATACAAATAAATACAAAATACATCCTTACCTATGAATTCATTGAGAGGTCCATACCCGTAGAGCTCCAGCCGAAGAGCGATATATGAGTAGCTATGTGGATGGATCCGAACAGAGCGTGCCAACATTGGTACCACGAAGACATGGGTCGAGGTTTTGTACTGTTCGCTATTTCCTCCAAACACCTATTAATATTTCATTTATCTCAGGTATTAGATGTCTTAATAAACATTTATTTGATTTGATTTGATTTGTATACAACTAATAATAAAAGCAATTAATAAAATATACCAGGAAATGGTAATGATAATAATAATAATTACAATAAAGGATAATATTGATAATAATAATGATGATAATAAAAGCAATAAGAAGGAGAAGAGGAAGAAGAATTTCGTTAATACACAGGAAAGATTCATTAGCATCAACGCTGTGCCTTCTTAGGGCCATGCATTTGATTTGATTTATTTCGGTATCGAATATAGGCCTAATCACGATCATAAGATATTTATCTATTCAATAATCAACATGCAAAAAAGTAATACATTCGTGTTTCACACGAAAAAAATTAACTAGGAGAATAAAGCCGAGTCATTATTGACCAAAATGTATAGATTGAAATGGAGGGGCATGATGTAACGATACAAATGCGACTGCGTCTCCTATATATCTCCACCCTAAAGTCATTGTAATGAATGTAAGGAATTTTTATTGGCATATCACGTTGAAAACAAAAAGCCTATAATCAAATGTCAACTGACGGCTATGATCCTGACCTACGGTACTAGCACCCAAATGTATTCGGATCATCTTCCTATAGAAATACAGTCACCATGTTAAGATCTTGCGATAGCAAGGCTAAACAACTTTTAATTTTATAAATTTACCTCTATGACCTTTGACCTACTTACCTTACATCTAATGAGACTTTGGAAAACGGATTCAAATTCATTTCATTCTGGTCGGATTAATGTATGTAGGGAGCTGATATGAAACATGCATAAATTCCCACGGGGTTGGTTGGTCTTTACTTAATTTTCGACTAGAGATTGTTTACAATAAGATAATCGAAGATGTACCTGAATTTCTCGGGAATACACGTTGAAATAGTTATACCGATCCCCACTGCTTGTACTAAATGAGATAGTGTATGACCGAGTCCAATGCTCAAACCCTGGTCTTCCTTGGGTGGCGATGCCGGTTACTACATAGCTTGATTCAAACTGGACGTCGAGCCACTTGGGGTTTGCCTGACTTGGGACCCAAGCAGATGGGCCGTTGAGTCGGGCATACTGAGTGCAAATGGATTCCGAATCATGGCAACCAGAAGAAGTGATAGCAGAGTCAGGAATAGTACCTCTTTCAAGTCCAAGTGGATCACCGAGTGGATTACACATGAGTCCTGAAAATAACAAATAAAGGAGAATACCATCAAGTTTTAGCCTCGAAGGCTTATTAATATCGTTACCACTGCTGTGATATATTTTCAAAGCGCCATCTTTCGGTGAAGGCACAAGGCTACATAGAGACATTTCTTGTTCATGTATCCAAGCATTATCACGCACCCGACACGCAGTTGATGCATTGTGGGGCAAGGATGTCGACACGTGGGGACATTGTGCGCAGGAGATGCCAGAATACGTAAATTTGAAGCAGTGTCAGTAAAATACGCTACCTCTAAAAGGGCGCATCAACACTTCATCTGCGGCCCTAATTTTCACTTTTATCTTTTCTTTGTCTTTTGGATTATCATGTTCTCCTGTTTTTTATTATCCCCCTCCCCATGTATTTCCATGGACCGCAAGTTATACGCGTATGGCGGAACACTATGTCTGGCTTTCTTGTTTTCCGTGGCCCACTCCACAGATATTTTCTCACAAATCATTTTGGCATTTACCTGTATTTCATTCAAAAATATCTTTTTAAAAATTCAGTGACCTTGTGAGAAGTACTTCCCCACGTTAGTAGAACAGAAAGTTATTTTCAAATTGAATTGAATTTATTCCACACTGGTAACGCTAAAGAGGAGTCATTAATAAATCAACTTTAAATAAATATATCTAATGTAAGAATGATAGTAACAAGAACATACTGGATATGATGCGCTTGGCACAAGTCATCGACGATGTCTCTAAGCGCTTTATGTATCATCATTGCCCCGGTCATCGGATTCATGCTTGTATTCACGCTTACAACGCACTGCAAACTACAATAACTTTCGCATTCTACCGGGTACAAAATTATCACCAGAGTGGAGGGAAGCAATGCAGATTTTTAAAAAAATTGCTTTAGGACTTTAGATCTGCCATGCCGGGGATCGAACCCACGGCCTGTGCACTACAAGTCAAGTGTTTAAACCACTCAACCACTCTATGAGGCTTACTCACCCGGACAGCAGACCACTGCTATGTTCTCCTCATTCACAGTCTCCATCGTCTCATTATGCCAGCAGTCGGTAATACTTGTGGTATTAGGTGGACATATCACTGCTGCAGCTTCGGCATCGGCGTCTATGGACGAGGCATCGTATTGCCCTCCACTTACAGTGGCAAACGCGCCTAATGAAACCATGTATGAAGTAGAAATTCATAAATATACATCTCTAAATGTTCATATGGTTTAACTTTTCATGAAAAATAGTGCAATGAACATGATTATGGCCATGTATCCGCAATGATTTGTCATTACTTATGGCAAAAATTTATTCCAGGGCATTTAAGCCAAGAGATACCTTTAATAAACATTTACTAAACGATATTCTGCGGTTTATCCTCAAGTTCTAAAACCTATAAAATAAAAAGGAGAGGATACGGCAGTCTGGCTGTTAAAAAGATTCTAAAAGATCTGAACCGCTAGGGTGAACAGAGCCATTATGTTTAGTCTAATAATACCACTTAAAACCCCTGTGCCACATTGTACTAATCATGGGATAGATATACCAGAGGCTTCAAGATTATTGACTGTTTACAGTGCAACATTAATCTATACCAGTGTTAAAATGGTTTTCATTGAGTTATTGAAGACCGGAAAATGGGTAATTTTGCAATGTCATACTAATGTTCCACAAAGCAATCCTTCCCGCAACTGGTGACTATTGATGTTTGCAAAATTGCACGTGCGGCAAATGAGCGATTGTTCAGAGAGGTGAACAAAGCAACCGAATTTTTCTCTGAATGTAGAGCAATCCAGCCGTATCTCGAAATTATTAGGCATGTTTTTGTTATGTGTATGGTTATTCATCCAAACAAGCAAGCTGTACAAAGTATTATAATTTTGTTGGTTAGCTTACGACGGCTTTGCCTTTTGCTGTGTATTAATGCTAACAGGCATACCTTCGAACCCGAGATATCGACAGATCATGTCAGATGAGTTTCTGTTCCGTTGTTCTTGGTGAATCCGCATGTACTTCGTAGGATTGGAGCGAGTTGTGAAAACGATTCGTCCTTCATGTTGGTTTCCTCCAAGAAGTTTTAAGGTGTGGATAAATGCATCTGGAATTAAATTTGGATATTTGAAAAGAAATCAATCTAAGACAATCTCAAAAGCCTTGCTCATCACTTACTCAGCTGAGGTTACAGAAATGCATTAAAAGCCCGGTGGCGTATTCCACTAATGATATCTGTGGGATATACAAAAAAAGTTTGGGAAATGTTCTTGCTTTGGATTATCTAAAGTCTTCGCGGTCGTTTTTAGAAAAGTATAAGTTACGCAATATAAGATTAATAAAAGCCTTGGGGTCTGGAATGTCACAAAACGGAAAACCCTTTCTAAAAAAAATGAAAAGGAGACGTCATTTTTGACTGACGTAGGACTGAGTCAGCGACTGATGTGATCTTTGACGCACCAAGTCAAAAAAGGAGAGAACTTGCAAACTGTGAGATCAATATTTAGACTTAAGACCTTAGAAATAAATTAGAATACAGCGACAAGGGAGATATCATTTTTTTTTTTAGATATATGCATATCTTAATTTTCCCTTTTATTTCCAACAGGACCCCTCTCCCTTATAACTCACACTTACCATATTCGCACCTGTCACCACGGTAGCCATCTAAGCAGGTGCAGTTAAATCCTGTATTGGTCTCCTCACAAGTGCCTCCATAAAGACATGGATCAGAGAGACAAGCTCAAGACGAAATTAATGCGAGAAGGGAACATAATTTAATCGGTTAGGAAGGGGCCACTGTTTCACAATTTGTTTAAATCAATAACAAGTGTCACATATATATTATCCTTTTCTTGAGCAAAGATTAGTTAAACAATCACAGATAATCTGAGCCATTGTATACACGTCTGTTAATCTTCGCTGGAAAGTTGCCTGAATGTTACGATCATTCAGGAATCGCACATACACTGTGTGGTATCCGCGTAAACCAATGGGGGATCACAGCAAAATGAAGATTACCGGGTAACGGGCATCTTCCTCATTAACTATTGACCGTTACAAGGGCAACGGGCAATAGTTCGTTTCTTTGCGGGCATGGCTAAAATCAAGACTACAATTTCGACCAATCAGATGACTAGATTTATTCAACATACTACACAGTAAAAACGCTGCTTAAAAAGTGATGTTCACTTACAGTTGTACATCTTAAACAACAGTTGAACAAATTGTAAACAATGTTGCTCGAAACGAAAGTAATTTTGTTAAACATTCGCTGTTTACAATTTAATGACTGCCGTGTTTACTATACGAGAGCTTTTAGACAGTGTTGTTTACATATGACGTCATGTGTCACGTGCCAGTACAGTGAGCGTTGGCTGAAAGTTTTATTTCACATCATGGCCGACCAATTAGCTACCGACGCGCTTGACTGTGGAGATTCAATGGCTTAATTGAAATCACTTTTCTATTAACCAATTTGAAGGTTTTAACTTATAGCGTAAGTTCACAGTTAAAATGTTCAGTATCTGTACGCAAATGTCGTCGCGTCATGCAGTGCGGCACTGATCGCACACTCGGTTATAACGTGTGCTACATTCCTTGCCTTAGAAATTGCATGCATCCCTATAGGTCTATATGCAGTTTATACTGGGCACTGTTTTGGCGCTAATTCATTAATTGCAGAATTACCCTACCATATTGTTAGTCTTCATATACCTATATAGAGACCCAGAAGAAGTGGTCCACTTTTCCAGAGTATCAAACCCAAATTATACCTCATAATAAAACCCTTTTGTTGTAAACAACCCCCACTGAACAACAGCTCCTTTTAAAACAACTTTCTTTAAAAAAAACCCAGTTGGTGTAAACAACCCCCACTAAACAACAGCTCCTTTTTAAACAACCGTCTTTAAACAACACCGGTTTTTTAAATTGTGATTTTAAACAAGTTGTTCAAAATGTTGATCAACTAAGTGTTTAAACTTTAAACAACTCGAGATGCTTAACATTTTAAACAACTCTCAGATCAGGTCACCCGTTAATCCGAGGTTGTTTAAACTTTTAAACAACTTGTTCACAATAATTTAACTGCGGATGTACACTACTTTCTTTCAAAATGAAATCGCATGGCCAGAACTCAACTTTATCTTAAACATGCAGTGGTCAATCTAAAATAATCTTAATTAATTAACTAAGGGGCACTACACTTTTAATTTTCTGATTGAAAGCTATCAAATAATCTACCGATTCAATATATATTCTATACTAAAGAGAGAAATGCATTACCGTCACGGCATTGTAGGAACTCTCTCCCTATTTTAGTACTTTGCCAAATTAGAACGAGTTCCTTTTATCATGGTCACACAAAAGATAACGACTTTGTCTTTGAAAATGGAATTGGATTATCATATGTATTATCTGCTGTAGGGTAATCATCTATCTACTATTTAAGTTTAAAGAACGCCACTTGCCGCAATTGCATTAGTGTATTGTCAAGCTCGTGCACAGTATACTTTGCCAATCAAAAGCCTTGCGACTTTTATCAAATATTTCTTTTATCATGTGCATACAGAAGATAACGATATTCTACAATTTATTTGACATCAGAATTCGATTTCTCAATTGAATGTATTGGAAACTTGTCTTCTGCCGGGTTATGAATATCACTGTTTACGTTTAAAGAAAGGGTTGTGTTTTGGGAAAGATAAAAACTGATTAGATTTTTTTGTCATTCTTTTTATATTGGTAAGGGAGAGTATCCTAGAACACAAGCATGACAAATATTTCTTAAAAGGCAGACTCTTCAAACGCCATGACGTTCAAAATATGATTATAAAAGCCGTTTACCACAATTTTCATGCCACATGATTGTATAGTACATTATACACATTTATACAAATACAAATACTCTATGTTAAACAGAAAAACATAATAGCATTCGTACGGACTCTCTTAGTATTCTAAATACACCCATTCCTTTGTATTTTGTTATCAAGTTAAGCATTCGGGAATCGCACACACACTGTATGGTATCTGCGTAAACCAATGGGGGATCACAGCAAAATGCCGATTACCCAGGCAACGGGAATCTTTCTCGTTAACTATTGACCGTTACAAGGGTAACGGGCAATAGTTCGTTTCTTTGCGGGCATGGCTAAAATCAAGACTCCAATTTTGACCAATCAGATGACTAGATTTCTTCAACATATTAAAGAGAGGTATATAAAACAAATTATCCCACAGCGAACCACATGCAATGATTTCTGTAGCTTATAAAAGTCACTGTAATTTTTTTTTATTGATATCAAGTTTTTAGAAACGGGGCACAGGGCATCGGTTCACGTAAATTCACCGACATCACATTGAAACGCGGCTAAAATGTAATACACGCATTCCAAGGGGTTGTCGGCGAACTTAAATATGACGGTTTCGTGAAGCGCTGCCCTGTTTTTGTTTTTTTAAACAAACGACCCTCTTGACGACCAAAAGCTGATCAGACGCCAATTACTATTAACGTTTAAAGAAAGGGTTGTATATTGGGAAATGTGAAAATTTTTGACTGTGATTTTGTTCATCCTTTTGATGTTGATGTGGAAGAGTATCCTAGAACAAACATGACAAATTTCTCTTGAAACGAATGGCTCTCCAAATGCAATCATATTCAAAATATGATTATAAACAGCTAAAAGATGTAGACCATAATATTCATGCCACATGTTTATGTAGTCCCATATACACATTTATGTGTACAGTGCATATAACTTTTAGCAACACTGACCCAATTTTATTTCATCTTGATGATTCCAAAACCACTCAGTTTACTCCAAACCTTATCTGCCAAAAGATTACCCTTTCCCAACCGCTTCCATGTACACTAGTTTCTTTCAAAATGAAATCGCATGGCCAGAACTCAACTTCATCTTAATTATGCAGTGGTCAATCTAAAATAATCTTAATTAATTAACTAAGGGGCACTACACTTTAAATTTTATGATTGAAAACTATTCAATAATCTATAGGTTCAATATATTCTATATTAAAGAGAGAATTGCATTATCGTCATGGCATTTGTACGAACTCTCTACCTATTTTATTACTTTGCCAAATTAGAACGAGTTTCTTTTATCATGGTCACACAAAAGATAACGACTTTGTCTTTGACAATGGAATTGGATTATCATCTGCTGTAGGGTAATCTTCTAATTACTATTTAAGTTTAAAGAACGCCACTTGCCGCAATTGCATTATTGTATTGTCAAGCTCGTGCACAGTATACTTTGCCAATCAAAAGCCTTGCGACTTTTATCAAATATTCCTTTTATCATGTGCATACAGAAGATAACGATATTCTACAATTTATTTGACATCAGAATTCGATTTCTCAATTGAATGTATTGGAAACTTGTCTTCTGCCGGGTTATGAATATCACTGTTTACGTTTAAAGAAAGGGTTGTGTTTTGGGAAAGATAAAAACTGATTAGATTTTTTTGTCATTCTTTTTATATTGGTAAGGGAGAGTATCCTAGAACACAAGCATGACAAATATTTCTTAAAAGGCAGACTCTTCAAACGCCATCATGTTGAAAATATGATTATAAAAGCCGTTTACCACAATTTTCATGCCACATGATTGTATAGTACATGATACACATTTATACAAATACAAATACTCTATGTTAAACAGAAAAACATAATAGCATTCGTACGGACTCTCTTAGTATTCTAAATACACCCATTCCTTTGTATTTTGTTATCAAGTTAAGCATTCGGGAATCGCACACACACTGTATGGTATCCGTTATTTCTAATTTTATTTCACCTTTACTTTTTTCATCTGGTGCTTGACATAATATTGTTCTTTATAATAAAAATGTTATTTTTTTCGTAGTTGTTTAATTTTGTTACTTTTGTATAATTTTTTCTTTTATATAATTTTGAATTCATGTGTTGTCACGTTTGAACTTCTTTTCACGGCCTTACTTAAAGCAGCATCTAGTTGATAGTGGTAACGTTTTACTGTGATTAAATTCGATACAATATAATAATAATAACAATAATGAATATATTTATAAAGGGCACATGATTATCCATCTCTACAGATGCTCGAGACGCCCACAAAATAATTTCAATTAAAAAGTGCAAAATTAAATCAATATACATAATTATTTGAATTTTATTAACAATAAGTTGAACTCTGAGAAAGGAAATTGTAATTGTTAACAGTTAACATAATTTATGGTGGGTCTTCATTTTGGCTTTAAAAGCTGGGAAGGTATTAGCTGTTTGAAGAGAAAAGGGTTACTAGTACCACTATGAAGGTGCTAGTGATGCAAATGATCTACCCCCCCCCCCCTATATTTTCCAGTTTATTTTAGTCCGGATTTCCTTAAGCCGAATAGTACTACATGAACGTAAAGCAGAACGACATATGGAATGGGGCGTTACAAGGGAGGATATACTCTTGAGCCACGAAATGTAATGCTCGATAGGTTCAGAAGTCAATTGTATAGATTATACGCTGTTGAAAAGGGAACCAATGAAGAGATAACAACTTTAATACAACATTGAATTCTTGATAATAGTTGACGCCTGCCACCCCCTCAACTGAACCAGGGGTGTCCCTAATTTAAGTGCAAAGAAGAAATCGGTGTATACCTGTCGGGGTTTAGAATAATCAAAATGAGAGCAATTGATTCAGTTTTGCTGCAAGACACATGCATTGCTCACAAAAATGGGTACACGGGACTTCACGCGTTCCATGAAAGACTAAAGCCCAGACATTCTTCATATTTCTTATATATTCCTAATAAGAAATTAATCGAAGAGCAATACTTTCCAAGGAAAATTTCTGCAGAACTGTGGTATTCTTCCAAGCTCACATACAAAAAGAATGGGAAATCTCACGAGCGGTTTTTCACTTTGACCAGAGCTCGAACATATCTTTTAAAGCCCATCAATACTAGTGTACATGAGGTATTTAGACCACCCTGCAAGGTCACTGGACAGGTGGTTATTTTATCAAATCAGCTCTCAGTAAACATAAGAAAAAGAGGATCATGAAGGACCAATGGTCACCGATTATGCATTGTTTGTTATATAGAGGGCGCAAGTAGCTATACGTAGTGCAGTAGGGATTTAAGTTGACAAGTATAACATGGAGTGAATCATGAAGGATGTGAGGATAACGGTCATCAATCAACAAAATGGTCATATCTACATGATACATTGAAATACTAGAGTGAGATTATTTATTTTCATGGAAACATTGATCAATTTGGTATTGTCCTCAGCGTCATTCTTACCAGGCTCGGCACAATAGAAATGTTTACGGTCTTCAAACACATCGGTATCTGGTAGATAGTTCAACAACCAACTTCGATCCGGTGGTAAGAGTTTGGGAAGATACTTCACTACATCACCATTACCTAATGTGACTGTTGGGCATGACGTAATAGTCACATGTGGACAATGATTGTCACCACTGTCCAGCGATGCGATAATAGCTGAAAAAATGAAGGGGAAGAGTGAGAAATGTATTTCATCAGCTCGATATTACCAAAATACAATCCTTTACCGATAAAAAAGGGTGGATAACTTAACTAGCACACCGCGTATAGGTTAGATTTTGCTTCATTTTGGATTATCTGTTTGTGATATATAACACTTTAATCTTTCATAGCGCAGCTACTATACAGTGCGTCCCAGAAAAAACGAAACCGAGAATTGTCGATGTTTTATCATAACTTAATCACAATTAATAAATGACACATATTTGGAAAGCTTAGATCCTACTCTTTCATTTGATGTAACTCATATGATGATCGATCAGCCATTCACAAAGAAGACGAAAGACCTGATGCATCTTCAACGAAACGGAGTTAAGTCTTTTGTCAACTCTGTTTGAAGCTACAGCAGGTAGCCAGTGAAAACGAACTCGTTTGATCAAATTATGCAAATGCAAGCATTACTTTAAACAAACAGAACTTTGTTATTCCTGGCTCATTTTTCCTGATTGAGGTGTCATATGAAAGGGCAGAAATTGAACTTTCTAGAAATGTGATTTTCTCCTTGAAATTCAGATACCGCCTGCCAAATGACTTTTTGGTTTCCTCTCTTCAAATTGCTTTTAATCACTGAGTTGCATCAAATGAAAGAGGAGGATCTTAGCTTTCCAAATATGTGTCATTTATTAATCATAATTGTGGTTAAATTATGATAAAACATCGATAGTTCTCGGTTTCGTTTTTTCTGGGACGCACTGTATAAATGATGAAAACAAAACTCCAAACAGTGCTACTGTACCAACACACAATTACACAAACTTCTCAAAAGCTCCTGAAAACAAGTGTGTTTAAACATAGACGTAATAGAAATGGACTTTTGACGGCAAGAGTAGTAAAAGTAATGATAGCTACCACCTGTTCTTATGTCTTACTTTCTTCTATGTTTTAAGTCTGACCGCAACGCTGCGGGCATGTTTTGATAAGCTCCGATAAGGGTCCTTTGGTCCTATGAGATCCACCGGGATTTTGCCGACCTCTATCGGCCAAGTCGCTTCGCACTGACCAATGCTTCCCACGATTTGCGCTTCTCATTTCATGAATGAATCGTGACAGGAGAGCCTTCTGCCCATGCGCAGCTAAATACTACGTCAATAATGCCCCGGATGTAAACATGAGGTTTACGTCCTGTTCATGCTCGCCAATCTGTAAAAAAAGCCGTTGAAATCGGTGATTTCTTCGATTTTTTACGAATTTGTGTTGGTGTGTAGCAAACTCATCATATAAGCAAGGAAAGTCACCACAAGAGCTTACAAAATACAGTTTAAAAAGTGTTTTTTTTCTCCTGTTTCCGTTAATTTCTCTGTGAAACCAACGACGTTGTGGTGATCACAAATCCTTCGCTGGTCGAATACAATCATTCGTTATTTGTTGCGTTTGCGTGCGTTTTTTTTATAGGCATTGGAAGAATGGGGTTGTTTTCGTGAGTGCTCAGAAAATCTGTGGTAATGCGTGACTTCTTCGCATCATGACCACTAAATTGCCGTGCCTTTGTCTAATCCAAATTGCACACGTAGTCCCATTGATAGAGATCGGCGGGTGCATGTTTTTTTCAAGTTATATTTTGGACTTGTTAATCCGAGAGTGACTGCTTTTTTTTTTCTTCCCTCAGATTTTATCTTATTTTATCTTGATGTAGGCCTACTATAAATTATGTGTACGTTTTTTTTGAGAATCTAGGAATTAGGATAAATATCTGTGTCCGTAAATTTGGGAATTGACCATTGCAAAATATTCAACATTTCCGTCGTCTGCTATGTCGATATATGGACTGCCCATCATAATCATAAAGTTCTTCCTTATTTATGTCATCTATAATCCTGCCCTTCTAATTACTTTATAAACACATGACTCATGAGTACGAGAAAAATATGTATTATGGAACAATACACACATCGAAATAAATAATAATTGTTAGTATAAATACAACGCTGAAAACAATAACAATAATATCGTCAGGCACAAAGACGAAAACATGTTCGCTACGACCGCATGGCGGAGAGCGCTCATACTATTTAACACTAGGTTCTCAACGATTTGAAGGAGCAGCGAACAACCCCAAATCGCGAGCTTGCTGTTGCGATTATGAAAGATTGCGCAAGTGATCGCATCCAGCTGTCGGGTTGCGGTGGGACCACCGCTGGGTTTTTGCATCGGCGCGAAATTTAAACCTTGCCGGTGGAACTCATAGGATCAAAGAAACTGCTTCGTCGATAGTCCATTCTATTACGTCTATGGTTTAAAGAAAACTTTTAAGACAGCAACATATGAGGCTTGTCATATGTATAGTGGTAGGTTATCTCAAAGCCTGAAAGTAGCTGAAAGTGCGATCTCCAAGAGTTACTTTTGTTTTTGTGTGAGGTTACTTTAGAATCAGCCTGCCTTGTGTTTTTCGCAAGTTAAGTGCATATGGATGTGATTAAAACGATAATAATGCATACACATAATTTGGGGCTCGACCATTTAATGCTTTATAAACAAGTAAAATTATTTTGAATTCAATTCTATGCCTTGCTAGTAACCAATGTAACTTAATTAAAACACTTGTAATATGGAAAGATTCTGAGGATTTAAACAAAAGTCTTGCACATGCATTCTGAACACGCTGCAACTTGATTCAATGTGAAACTTGCAAGCCAATATATGAATTGGAATGACTGAAGAGTCATAAATATGGTCACAAGGAAGGACATTTCCTATAAATATAATGAGCGAAGGTGTGAGAGAGACATCAATGCGCTGGCTGACTTCGTTCCATCGGGTTTCAGCGTCGGGTCAGGATGTCGTGTCGGGTTTACACGAACTTTCTTCAATATTCAGGCCCTGTTTGTGTGTAACTATTTGTGAAATACACTCCTTTTATCGTCAAAGTGTCGGTTCCTGTTTACCCGACAACTTCTGCAAAACCAAAACCAAATCTACGAAAATTTGCGTCTCGACCTGACACTGTCTTGATACAACCTTTCGTGACGCTCCATTCTCCTACCTACTCCAATTACACCCCCCCTCCCCCCCCCCTTGCTGGCTGCTATCACCACAAGCAGTCACCCTGATGATAGTTGGCCGCTGCATTTACCTTGATTGTTTATTTTTTCTCCATACTTCCTCCAAGTTTTCAATTATATCTATGTATTTTTGTTTGTATTTCAGTTTTCACATTTTATGTAAGTCAATTATGTAAATATTGTTGTTTGAATATTTTGTATTTGATTCTTTAATAAACGAGGACATGTTTTCACAAAAAATCATAAAACTTGATGACCCTAACCGACCTGAAGATCCACTGGAACGAAGTAAGCCACTGAGCTAATGAATTCAAAATTACCTGATGTTTGCAGTAGAATAGAAAGAAACATGAGATGCGGTCGCCCACGGTTAAACTGTTGACAAGGAAAAGTATGTAAATGAATATTTTAGTACAAATAATGCTACTGCAACATTTCCAAAGATTGTTGGTTCATATGATTGTTCTTACGTTACACTTGTGCAATAATCATGAATGATAATGTTCAAATATCATTTACTTAATATTCATTATGTAACAATTCATGCGGTTATGTGTTAAGGGCCATGAAGGATAACAAAGTCAATATCACTGACAAGGCCACCCAGGGTAAATATAAACATAAACAAAAGTATAAATATATATGGGAAGGGGCAAATAAAAAAGCAAATAATCAATTAAGTACTTAACAAATTAATTGATAAGTAATGTGACCAAACAAGACATACATACATACACAACACATGTCTAATCATTTCAGTTGTCTTACGGGAAGAAAAAAAAGTAAATATACCTATCTTCATGGAATATGTTTATATATCTTTGAAGCTGAATATCGTAATTCTAAAGTCCAGACAAAAGAATAATGTAACTAGAAAAGTTTTCTTCTTTTTTACCCAAAATACTGCTTTAAAATTCAGGGTTAAATCACACTAAATTGTAATATGTATATACAGGGGGCCGATAGTGCCATTGCCCTAATCCTAACCTTCTAAAAAAAAAGCATCAATCCTCATGACCAAGTCCCTCAGAGAGGGCAGTTAAACAATCATCAAACATTGAGAGAAATGTCGTCCTCCGCAAAAGGTATATAATAATATTGACTCTCAATACTAAAATAAAAAAAATCTTGATTCTTACCTTTCCATTCATCGGACGATATGTAGAAAAAGCAGACATTATGAAACTCGATAAACTATAAATATGACTTCGATTTGAATTGCATTAGCCTCCTAGCTGAGCGACAGAGAATATGTTCTGCAACCGGTTGGAGCAAAGTTGTGGAACGACCTAGCTAAAAGGGACTTTTAGATTGAGTGGACGAGAACACGACGAACGCCGACTGATCATGCGTGTCAACGTACTCAACTTCCCATGTTGACTACAATTAGAAATCTTTTAGAATTCACTCAACGATATACATACATGCAGGAAGCGTGCACGCGCGCGCACGCGGCATACTACTGTAGTACCGTACAAGATTTTGGAAAATCAAGTTTGACGCATTCTCGATCGCCGACTGAGACGACATTACGCATGCGCAGTGCCTCAAAATGACGTCACACGTTGCAGTCAAAGCTGTCGATGTGCAAATCTAGAAAAGTCCATATTTTTTAGAAGACAACTTCGTCTGTTGGCCAGATCGCGAAAATTCTGAAGTCAAACTCTTTTTGCTTGAAAACAATGGATTGCATTAGCTCAACCGGTGCTGGTTTTGAAATGATATATTAATGTGACGCGACGTGAAGCATAAAGGAGCAACGATGTTTGAAGTACTTTGTCAATGCATCATAAAGGCACTGTATCTTAATTGCATTGGATTTGATTGGCTGTTGAGTTGGCCAATGCTATGTATCAATGTGATATGACTGGGAAGATAACGTGTGCGCAAAGCGCACTGCAAGCGCGTAAGAGCGAGCTCTTCTCGTTCGGGGTGCAAGGCCAGAGCTACGCCGGTGACCTAGGGGAAATGGTGGGGGGGGGGTGGCTAGACGCTCTCGAATGTTAGCACTTCAGCGTTGTCAGAGCCATCAAGATAGCCGTCTTGACCGATAGAAACACACACACACACACACACACACACCACCCTGAGGAAATTTTATACACAAATTCGTCGCTGTTTTCACGAAGTGACGGAGGTGAAAAAAAAATTGCATTCACTTTGCGTTACGATTTTCCTCACTACCGTCACTTCGTGAAAACAAGGACGAATTGTTGTCTTACTATCAACTTTTGTCTTTACGGATGAGTACAATGATTTCCGTAGCTTATAAAAGTCACTGTAATTTTTTTTAATTGATATCAAGTTTTTAGAAACGGGGCACAGGGCATCGGTTCACGCAAATTCACCGACATCACATTGAAACGCGGCCAAAATATAATACATGCATTCCAAAAGATTGTCAGAGCTTTTAGTTTAAAGAAAGGGTTGCATTTTTGGAAATGTAAAAAATAATTTGAATGTGATTTTGTTCATCCTTTATATTTTTATTTGGAAGAGTATCTTAGAACAAACATGGCACATTTTTCTTGAGAAGAATGGCTCTCCAAATGCCACTATATTCAAAATATGATTAAAATCAGCTTAAAGATGTAGACCATAATATTCTTGCCACATGTTTATGTAGTCCCATATTAACATTTATGTGTACAGTGCATATAACTTTTAGCAAGACAATTTCATATCATGTTCATGGTTCCAAAACCATACTGTATAATCCAAACCTTATGTGCCACAAGATTAGCCTTTTCCCAAACGCTTTCACATAGTTTCTTTCAAATGAAATCGCAGGGCCAGAACTCAACTTTATCTTAAACATGCAGTGGTCAATCTAAAATAATCTTAATTGATTAACTACGGGGCACTACACTTCTAATTTTCTGATTGAAAGCTATCAAATAATCTACCGGTTCATTATATTCTATATTAAAGAAAAAAATGCATTATCGTCATGTCATTTGTACGAACGCTCTCCCTATTCAAGTACTTTGCCAAATTAGAACGCGTTTCTATCATGTTCACACAAAAGATAACGATTTTGTCTTTGACAATGGAATTGGATTATAATATGTATGTATTTGGAAAATTATTTGCTGCACGCTAATCTTCTTATTACTACTTAAGTTTAAAGAACGCTACTTGTCGTAATTTCTATATTGTATTGTCAGGCTAATGCACAGTATACTTTGCCAATTAAAGGGATAGTTGAGTTCTGTGTTCAGACCGCAAATGCCTTCAAAGTGCATGGTTATTGCTCTAATTCTTATATATGACATTTATAGTGCCCTTTTAGAACCTACAATTGCTATGAAGGTAATTTTAGACCCCATAATGTGAAATACGATAATACCAATTCAGCTCCACTTTAAAAAAACACGGTGACCGTTAATCAATTATTTAATTTAAAAAACAATACATGAGCCGGTTAATTGTGGGTAATATAAGCAACACGAAAATGCCAACAAAAAAGTTAACATCGGCATTGGCTGAAATACGCCGTAAAAGGCGTTATTTCGTTTTTTTCAACGGTTTTTTCAACTTTTTTCAAATAACTAATATTTGTGGTGGTACACAAATATTAGAAATCAGTATATATCAGCCGTCTCTGAACCGATTTTGATCAAACAAAGGTGATTTTGTCATTTAAATATTATGTTCTTTCAAATTTGACACTCAGTTTTTGATTATCTCACACAAAAATTATTTTGTGTAGCACCCTCTGCAACAGGCTTGTATCTGCTTGTATCAAATGTTACTTTTATCGTGTGCATACACGAGATAACGATATTCTACAATTTCGTTGGCATCAGAATTCGATTAAAACTGTTTGTATTGGAAATTACCCCCAGACAACTAGCCCCCAGACAACTCCCTCCAGTAAACTTACCCCTAGGACAATTACCTCCGGAAAACTACTTCCTAGGACAACTACTCCCCGGACAACTACCCCCTAGGTCTGGGATAGTTTTTTCGGAGGGAATTTGTCTTTGAGAATGGTTGTCGTAGGGGGTAGTTGTCTGGGGGTAGTTGTCCCGGGGGTAGTTGTCCCGGGGTAGTTTTCCCGGGGGTAGTCGTTCTCGAGGGTGATTGCCCTAGGGGGTGTTTGTTCTATTGGCTAGTTTTCTTAGGGGGTAGTTGACTGGGTGTGGTTATCCAGGAGTGGATGTCCAGGGGGTAGGTGTCCTAGAACCCTCATTTTCCCAAATAGACTGTAGTGTTATGAAAACCGTTAGGAAACGCAAAATGAAATTTCAATATTCAATCATAAATATCTTGTTAATCAGACAGGCAATCGGCTCGTTAAAGTCATGAGTCGTTTGAGATTCGCTCCTCTGTAAACGCTCAGTAGAACTAATGCGCATTTACGAGCAGTGACGAGCAGTAACGAGCAGTGACTCACTGCTCGTAAATGCGCAATGGCCCTACTGAACGTTTAAAGAGCAGTGCCCGGTTAACCTATGGTCACAAATCAGAGCAGCGACCGACCGAGTAGTAGCCTGCTTTGTCGCCGCTTGAATTTAGGCATCGCCCGACGATTTTTTTTTTGGAGAAGTCGACGGAGCAGGCTGTAGAGCCCCAGCAATGCCTGGGCGGTGTCCTTTCGATTTCCCGTCGGTCGCCGCCTCGCCGGTCAATTTTAGGTCCAAACTGGGCGAAATCGGAGAGCTTCTCCGGGCGGCGTCCCGGCAGTGACCGACCGATGACCGACCGATACCCGACCGGTCTCCCACCGGCCATCGGCTAATTTTAAGGAAATTGCCCGGCAGCCGGTGTCATAGGCGATTTGTTCCGTGCAGGCGATTCATTCCGTGGAACCAATCGGCGGGATATTTAGCCGCCGATCCGTTCCGAATCTCATCGGAGAGCGTGCGTGCTCACGTATTATTGAATACACGCCATGGTACACCCCTAAAGCAAAATGAACTATTCTGGTCGGCCTTTGCAACCAATCAAACTTCTCCAAATTAGCTACACCAACGATTGCCAATTTGAGAACTTTGTATAGAAATGCAGATTCCCGTTGTTCAAATATGTTGATAATTGCGGCCAATGATTGACCACAAACAGTAACTATAGACAGCGCCGTCGCGAAGCGACGGGGACTGGGTCGGGTCTAGCAAAAAGGGCAGTTGTTGCCATAGGCTTAGTTTGCCTGTAAAAGCAGATGTCGGGGTGTTTTCTAATCAGGCCTTCTAATTTGGTTTGAATGCTGCTTTATATGATATCGTGTTACGTCAACCACCTATTACCGGGCTTCATCACAGAATCTAATTATGCATGTTGGCTGCATGAATGATGTACATGTAGTTTAAATGAAAGAGATGCGGGGTGGGGTGGGGGGGGGGGGCCGGGGTCAACACAAAAAGAAATGAGTGGTCGAGCTGATAATTAAGAAGGACCAATAAAAAAAAAAAGAAGAAGAAAAGAAGAGAAAGAAAATTCCTCAAGTAAAAGACGTGTCCGGCAGAATTAAAAAAAAAAGAAATAAAAGAAAAACCCGACATATTTTGTTGAATTTTCAACCCTTGGTACTAGCCGACAAAAGTTAGTGTTAAACAGAGCCATAGCATAGTGTGTCTATACCCCCCCCCCCCCCATTCCGCTACATACAGTGGCAGATCTGTTGCGCCCCCTTGTTTGGAAACCACTAATTTCACGTACATTTTCACGTACATGTAGGCCTAATATCAGAAAACTATCGCCTGCCCCCCCCCCACCCCCCCCCCCCCCCGTGCCGAGTATGCACGTGCGTGCATGCATATGATATACATGTACTCTATGCGCATATACTAGTCAGTAGGTTATTTATTTATTTATTTTTCGTACCGCGCGCGGGTAATTCCGTACGAGGTTATAAACCTTATTATTAAGTAATATTTCAAAAAAAATAATATTGGTTTTCATTCCAACAATAAATACAAAAGTATCAAGATAAAGCTAAAATTTATTTTTACCATGTTTATTCGACACAAGTAATAAAAATATACGCGATTATATAAGCAGAAACGTTCGGCCAATGTCGGATAAGAACGGCGGCTTTCGAACGTATCTGCGAACGAGTCGATCCAGTAGATTCGTTCCGAGGAACAAATCGGCGCGCCGATTTGTTCCGGGAAATCGCCTACCACACCGGCCGGTTATGGGCGGGGTGCCAAAGTACGATCTTTAGAAAATCAATTGGCATACTCTAGGTTACTCAGAATTCGACTCACAAGGCACTGAATTGTTTAAATAATATTATGTATGCTTATGCATATATCGCTATAGAAATTTCTTTATTTATACACTGTTGGTCATAAATGTGGAATAAATATTTTTACCCAACAATGTATGGAAGGATTTTGACAATGATTTATTCCTAATATAGATCTAGATAATTGTATACATTCTCAGATTTTATTAAATAATAATTTTAGGAGTTTTTGCTTTGCGTGTCTGCTAAAGAATATGTGTGCTACTATGCTAATCAATCAGGGGACCTACGCAGGGGCGGATCTAGCTTTTTGCTAAGGGGGGTTGACCAATAATGACGATGCGGAGCATCGTCCACGAGCCGCGAAGCGGCGAGCCGATTTTTTTTGGGGTGTTTATTTGAACCCCGTAAGTGATGTTTTCCTGGCATCTATTAACACAATGGAGACCATAAAAAGCAGTGCATGAACACGTCCGTATTACACCCCCATGTATGGTAATTTACCCTGTATGCCAACTTTTTTGCATGATTCAAACATACCTTCCAGTAAAAAAAGATGCGAGACTGGATTGCCGCAACTTCTTTGCCCTGTTTGCTTCCATATTGCTTGTCACTACACTCAGACCAGACTGATAAAAAAGTGAGCAACTTGAACAAGTAATCCAGGAAATGAGCAGCCCAGCTCAGCGTGCGTTGCCAGGTTAAATCTTCACAAAATCCCCACCCAAACGACACTTAAAATATCCCCAAAGTTGCCAAATTTTGACAGAAAATCCCCAAATTCGTTTTTCATAAAACTCAATATTATTTCATTCCCAAATATTTATTTTTCATCCCCAAAGACTTCAACAATCCCCCAATTTTTTTTTTTTTTTTTAATGTGGGGATTTTGGGGGTGAGAATCGGCAACGCTGGCCTAGCTTGTCACTTCGGCGGTGGCCCGTGTCCTCAAAAAGCTGATGGGGGGGGGCAAGGGACTCTGTGACATTTGTTCGCCCAACCCCCCCCCCCCCCCTCCCCCCAAAAAGAAATAATAATAATAATAATAATAATAATAAATGAAATAAATACATAGAAATAGAATAAAATAAAATTACAAGTTTAAAAAAAAAGATAAGATTTTAAAAAATGGTCCCCGGATTTTTTCCCCCTCTAGATCCGCTTCTGCTACGTCAATAAGTCATAACTGACAGTGCAATGAATCATCAATAATTCATTGCAAAATCCCCCGATCCCCAACAGGTAAAATTCATTTGTGGGGTAATGCACTATGATTCAAGGCATGGCCACACAGAGGATTTTTGCTGTTGGGGAACGGGGCAAAATGCAATAATTTATTGATAATTTATTGCATTTTCTTTGTTTTTTGGTATTTGAAGGGCGGCCCCGTACCCTAACCCCCGCTGTGTACATTCATGATTCAGTGGCTAAGCAATCTTCTCGTTACTGTGAGGCCCCAGGATCAAAACCGTCTCGATGTGTTATGTTTTGTGAGACATTTATCCTCATTATTGTCAGTTATGACTGAAGGACGTAGGTCCCCTATAGTTGATTAGCATAGAAGCACACATATGCTTTAGCAATCACTCCAAACAAACACTCACAAATTATTATTCGATAAAATCTGAGATAACGCATACTATTATCTAGATCTATTAGGAACAAACCATTGTCAAAATCATTCCATGAATTGGGGTAAAAATAATTGTTCCACCTTTATGACCAACAGTGTATAAATATATATATATATATATATATATATATATATATATATATATATATATATATGATTTTATATATATATTTAGTCTGCAGATGTATTCCGATGTTGTATCCCCCATTACAACCCTGCACCCGTACTTGACCATTGCCATATTTAAAACATTCATTAGCATAATACAAAAATCTGAAATATATATATGAACTGTGTTTACACTTGAATAGAAACGCTTACATACCCGCAATTAGTTTATCCAAGGCTAAATATTCACGACAAAACACACAACAAAAAAGAAAGATTCAAATAATACAAAAAGTGAAGTTAGTACTGTTTTTATTGCGTTCTCCATTCAACAGAACGTGACGGATTAGTCATATTTTTGTTCTTCTAAGTTTGATTTTATATATATATATATATATATATCTCTAATTTATTTGTAATGAACGTTTCTACATTTAAGACAAATGCATGACCTTTTCAAAGACAGAGGTGAGTAACAATTTGAAACCCCAAAATATTAACAAGTGACAACATGGAGTAAAAAGACAGAAACACAAATAAACTTGCTCTGAAAGTTTCTTATGTTGCTCATTAGAAGTTTTTCTAAGTCTGAATATAATATATATATATATATATATATAATTTTTACTTATATATTTGTAATGAACGTTTGTACATTTAGGACAAAGGTAAAACCTTTTTGAAAAAGACAGAGGTGAATATCTAATAACAAGGAGCCATCCGAAACCAAAGGCTATCAAGAGGTGGAAACATGGAGTAAAACAGAATAAAAACAAATCGGGTTGCTCATTAGAAGTAGAAGAAAATCAACTTGTTTAGAAGCACTTCCTGTGGACGATGGATGGACCGGACTCATCGTATTCCTGCTTGCTGATCCACATATGTTGGAGGGTTGTTTAGAAGCACTTCCTGTGGACGATGGATGGACCAGACTCATCGTATTCCTGCTTGTTGATCCACATCTGTTGGAAGGTGGGGAGAGAGGCAAGAATGGAGCCTCCGATCCATACAGAGTATTTCCTCTCTGGAGGAGCGATGATCTTGATCTTCATGGTTGGTGGGGCAAGGGCGACAATCTCTTTCTGCATCCTGTCTGCGATTCCTTGGAACATGGTGGAGCCTCCGGAGAGAACGGTGTTGGCGTATAGATCCTCACGGATGTCAACACCGCACTTCATGATGCTGTTATAACAGGTCTCATGGATTCCAGCAGATTCCATTCCAATGAAAGAGGGCTGGAAAAAGGTCTCTGAGCAACGAAATCGCTCGTTGCCGATGGTGATGACCTGTCCGTCGGGAAGCTCGTAGCTCTTCTCGAGGGAGGAGGATGAGGCAGCAGTTTGCATCTCCTCCTCAAAGTCCAGAGCTATGTAGCCGAGCTTCTCCTTAATGTCACGGACGATTTCACGCTCAGCTGTAAGAGATAATAATGGATGCAGTCACATATCGATTACAGACAAATTGTAAAATGTGTTGAAATCCACCTGGACTTAGAGGGGTATTGTTATAAATTATTATCGATCTAATCCGATATTCCTTTTTCAAAAGCATTTAAACAAGCAGTAACAAGAATGAACATGCAGATATTGTGGTCTGCGGCTTAAAGATAACGAGGTATGAGGTTTGAATTCCACCCCGAGACGACTGCCCTTTCGTCAGACATTCATCTGTTAACTTTAGTATTCTAATGTTATCATTATCACTATTTTAATTATCATCATTAGTATTGTATCATGTCTTACCAGTAGTGGCGAAAGAGTAGCCACGCTCGGTAAGGATCTTCCTGAGGTAGTCGGTGAGATCACGTCCAGCCAAGTCCAGACGCATGATGGCGTGGGGGAGGGCGTAACCCTCATAAATAGGTACAGTGTGTGAAACACCGTCGCCAGAGTCGAGAACGATACCAATGGTACGACCAGAGGCGAAGAGGGAAAGCACGGCCTGGATGGCGACGTACATGGTGGGCGATTTGAAGGTCTCAAATATGATCTCACAAAAGAAGTAAGGATAATAAATCAATGCGATAGGTTGCAATATAATGTATAAGCAAATATTTATTTGAATTAAGAATAAACTCTAGGGATTATAAAGAGGGCAAATTCAACTTTTTTTCTCTGAATGTTCGTGGTTTTGCAGGCGCGGATCCAGGATTTCTTAGGGGGGGGGGGCCCAAATTTGAAGCTATGCGAGCCAAATATCGAGGCTCCCGATCCCCGCCGTTCCGCAGGCCATGACATGTAGGCATCTCAGGAAGCATATTTCTTGCCTGGCTGTAAATTTAGGAATTGGCGTTGACGTAATGGGGGGGGGGTGCAGGGAGGGGCGGTTCCCCCCCCCCCCGAAGCTTTGACGTTTCATTAAATTATTAGAGAAAGAAGACGGTTCGTTTTACCGTTCTCGACTTTTAATCCTTGTCTAAATTCAGTTCCTCCACCTCCTGCGCGAAGCGTGGAAGCTTTGTAATCTCAATTATAAGAGAAACAAGACGATTCGTTGTACCGTTCTCGAAAATAATCCTCGTCTGAATTCAGTTTTTCCCCCTCCCTACCGGAAATTTTTATGTTTCATTAAATCATAGGAATTAATTCTTTGAAATGCTAGAGCGCCGCAATGGCGGCACAGCTAAAGCTGGGGTAATAATCTCCAAGTTTGGAAGCGCTTAGTGATTCTAATAAGCGCTATATAAAAACTGAGTATTATTATTATTATTATTATAGAAAGAAGATGATTCGTTGTACCGTTCTCGACTTTTAATCCTTGTCTAAATTCAGTTCCGCCATCTCCTGCGCGAAGCGTGGAAGCTTTGTAATCTCAAGGCAAGGGAGGCAAGGGCCTTTTGCCCCACCCCCATCCCGATCCGTAACTTGTTGGCGGGAAAATTGCAACTGAGTTCCCCCTTTTCTTTTTTTCTTCCTCAATTTTCCTTCCCTTTATCTCCTCTTTTCCTTTTTTCTTTCCATTTCCTTCCTGCTCTCTTATTTTTTTTTGATTGGAGGGAGGCAAGGCCCTTTCGCCCCCCCCCCCGATCTCCTTCGTGCCCCTTTTCTTTTCTTCTTCCTTTTCTTTCTTTCCCTTTCTCTCCTCTTTCTCTTTCCCTTCTTTTCCTTCTTTTCCTTCTCTCTCTCTCTCTTTCTCTTTTGCGGAGGGGGGGGGGGGGAGCGCCCCCCTGGATCCGCGCCTGCATCTACCTTATATATACTAACATTAGACCCTAATAATGGATCTAGAAGATTGCTTGACCTTGTCTGAGTGACTGGTAAACTTTTTTTTCTCAATTACTTGGTCTAACCGTGAAAACCGTCTAATTTTACTTTAGATTTTCAAACAGTAACAGTTACGACCTAAATTAGGCCTAAGGTCAAGGGCTGTACTCTACATTTTGATCAAATTAACAACCTTAGACTTTACTGAAACTGTTGTTCTCTATGATAAAAGTGGGAAAGGAACACCTTTTTTAAACAACAATTGCTCCGCCCCCAAAGTGCCCCGTAAAATACAAATGCTTCGCCGACCAGGCGCGTATCCAGGATTTCTTAGGGGGGAGGGGGGGGGGGCCAAATTTGAAATTATGAGAGCCAAATATTGGTACGTAATGGTGACACTGGCAGTGACGAAATGAGCAAAAACGGTTGGGGACGGGGGGGGAGGGGGGGTTGACAAAAAAAATCCGCACCACTCCATTCTTACATTCAGGCCCCGCTAAACGTTTCTCCAAGTAGGTGGGGGGGGGGGGGGTATGTATTTACGATCAGGTAGAGCGTTGAGTAAATTGGCATGGGGCCTAGGGGCGAACCCCCTGCGGGGGTCAAGGGGTTTTGCCCCCAGAAGCTCAGGGGAGTATAGGCATTTTATTACGGTCATATGAGAATTTTTGATACCTTATTTGTAACACCTGAAGGTTACTTATTGGCTTGGGTACAGGGGCGGAGGCCCCAGAGCTCAGGGGTTTTAGGCAATAAATTACGGTCAGATGAGCATCCAAGGGCTCGCCTTAGGGCCCCTGGTGGGGTTCAAGGTGCGGAGCCTCAATTACCGTCAGATGAGCATTATTTTGATACCTTATTTGTGACACTGGCAGGTCACTAATTGGTGTGGGGTCCAGGGGCGGAGCCCCCAGGAGCTCAGGGGTTTTAGGCATTAAGTTGTCGTCAGATGAGCATCCAGATGCCCGCCTTAGGGCCCTATGTGGAATCCAGGGGGCAGAGCTCGTTCCCCCCCCCCCTCCCCAAATTTCCAAGATCGGTTGATATTTTTTAGATTCCTTTTTTTTTTACCTCGATCGATTACATGTATGTGCCCCACCCCCCTCCCCTAACATCAAACTCTGGCTACGTGCCTGCTGTATAGTACAGTAACATCAATGCTCTACACCATTCGAACTAGTTAATGGGATGTTTTGAATTACAAATAAAGTACATGACATAATATAGAACTTACACATTTTGAGCTGTTTCATTGCATGTCTTGATGTGTGTATCATGTATGCTTATTATAGTCATGATTGAAGTTTGGGAGTATCAAAGATTCTGAGCAGCATGGTATCCGAGTTATCGAGTACAGGTATATTTGTTTTAAACTTAAACTTGCCATTTTTATTTTCTATGTCAAAATGCCCTTCATTCAAATCAGGTTCTGAGCATTCCTAAACTCATTTTAATGCCCATCTGTACTAGTTTACAGGAGGGATTAGACCACCCTGCAAGGTCACTGGACAGTTGGTTATCTCATAAAATCAGCTCTCAGTTAACATAAGATAAAGAGGATCATGAGGGAGCAATGGTCGCCGATTAGAGGGCTCAAGTAGTAGTACAATGGAGATTTAAAAGGTGCTGTATTTCAAAGCCAAAAATACTTTCTGTGTTGGTCTTGATAGTCATTGTACATTAAACTAGTCTTTTACCATATCAAAGTGTTTTATAGACTTTGTTTCTTAAATGCTTGACATCCCAATGATTTTTTTTCTTCATGGAAAACAAATTATTTTTAAAAAAATTAAAAAAATAGGGGGGGGGGGATAAAAAAAAAAGACACACGAAAAATGAAGTTTAAAAAAAAAAAAAAAAAAATCCGCCCGCCCGCCCCTACTCCAGAAAAGCAATCGAAGACAACCAAGAGATTTTTTTTTGTTTGGCCTTATCGGCGGTTTGTGGGGATCACGCATTCACTAAGAATCGCGCCATCACTTGGCCTAACGTTTATAGTCGGCGAATAACACTTATAGGGTGCAGAAATAGAGAGGTAGTTGAGTGAGAGCCCTCGCTGAGTTAGAACATGTTAGGCAATATATCTCCCCGGCAGGCGCGTACGCAGGGGGGGGGGGGGGGGGGGGGGGGGGGGGGGGGGGGGGGGGGGGGGGGGGGGGGGGGGGGGAGGGGGGGGTGTTTGGGGGTTAAACCCCTCCTTTGGTATTTTTATGTTTATAAACCCCCCTAAAAAAAAAAAAAACTTACATACACGTATAGTTTCAGCACACACAAACGGCATATATAAACGTTGGCACCAGATTCATAATTTCTGAGTCTACTTCTACTACTACTACAATACTACTATGTTACTACTCAGCACTACTTGTAATACACCTACAGAACAGTCAGGCAACATGAAACTTGCGATGATGATCGTGTCACTTGCCCTGTTTTTTGCTGCTGTATTTTCCTCCGTGAAGCAGTGGGAACTGAAAATCGAAGAAGGGGATTGTAATTACGGCTTTCCACGTTCATACAAGTGGTGCATTCATATTAATATTGATCCCAATATTACTTTCAACATGATTAATATCAATAATTTTAGTCTTTATATCAATTTTAACTTTGAAAATGTGTAGTACGTCGCACTTTTGCACCCGTGTCTAGTTGCAGTATTTTCAGCACCCAAACTGTATACAGTAACATCAATGCTCTACACCGGCCGTTCGAACTAGCTCTACGTACACCAGGACAAATCGATTGGGATGTAGTTTTGAATTGCAATAAAATACATGTACTTACAACACATTTTGAGCTGAATGATTAGTACATTTTTGCATTGCATGCCATGACGTGTGTATCAGGTATGCTTATTATAGTCATGATTGAAGTTTGGGAGTATCAGAGTTATCGAGTACAGGTATATTTGTTTTAAACTAAAGTAGCTAGGAGAATATATTAACGGGTGAAAAGGAAAGCGAGACAAGAGAATGTTGATAAAGATATCAACGCATTTACATGCACGGGAAGAAAGAGACAGAGAAAGAGAAGGTGAGACAGATAGAGAGCAAGCCACGAGGGAGAAAGAGAGGTTGGAGAGAGAGAGAGAGAGAGAGAGAGAGAGTAGTGGATTCGGGAGTACAAGTTCAAATGTAAGAGAGTCTTGGAGTATCAGCTTTAGACTTCTTTTTTTAGGGGGGGGGGGGGGGTACGTGGGACTAAAAATATTACAGCTTGGGAGAATTAGAGTTGAACAAAATTGGGTGAAAGTTTTAGAAGATAGCTAGACTGTACTTTCTTCAGGAATGTGCTGCAAAAAGGAGCTTAATCTCCAATCGAATTTTTCTGGAAACTAGTCTAGGTTTTCGGTGATCTTCAGGGAACTTGAAATGTAATTTGTTAGGGGGTAGTGAGCATATACATATATATTTTTTTGGCCCTCGAAAATTTGAAAATTTGCACATCCCCCCCCCCCCCCCCTTGAGCGCCAGGGGGGGGGGGCATCTAAAAAAAAAAAGGGCAAAAATTAACGCGTTTTTACACGTTTATGTGCCGAGAGGGGGGGCGCCCCCCCCCCCCACCCTTTGATCCGCCACTGGCTGACGCCGTTCTTCAGGTCACTCGAAATGTTGTTTGTGTAACTGAATGTGTAACATTCCACTTGGCTTTGAAGTTCCATGCTCCGAACCGCGCTTCCACTGCGGGGACTTTCGGAAGCCAGGCTCCAGTTTTACATTTATTACAAAATATTAAATTACCGACAAAATTTCAGTGTAAATCAAAAACTTTATATAGGGATTTTATTGGGAATAGTGCATCAAACAAATTTTCAAATTTAAAACTCCGTCCTTCCTTTACTTTGTGTGCCAGAGTTGGTAAAAGAAAAATTACATCCTGTCAAAAACTCAATATTTTAGGATGATGCGCTAATTTGTGCATGCTTTAATGTCCCGTTATTTGATCCATGGTTTACAATCTTCAATAACATTGGCCCGAATTCACAAAGCAAGGTTTGAGCTCAGACCAAGGTTTGAGCTCAAACCTCCTTTTGTTCCGCCAAACCTCCTTTTTTTTTATTTACAAGGTTTGTAAATAACAAAAGGAGGTTTGGCGGAACAAAAGGAGGTTTGAGCTCAAACCTTGCTTTGTGAATTCGGGCCATTAAGTTTGCTAATGCGTGTTTTCGCGTGTTTTATGTATTTTTCAAGTTTAAAAAAGGATGAAAGTACACAAGTTTGTGTTCGCTTGTTCTACTCTTTACACATTCAACAATGGATGAGAAATCATTGGAAGGGACAGCGAACAGTTGCAGTGATACCATTTTCTGATGTAGGAATTCTAACTCCTGAAATTTCATGCGCTCTTTTATCTCACCACCTGGTCAACAGTTGCAGATTAGCGCATAACTTTTCGGCGGCTTGGAGCATGGGGTCAAAGGAGAGCGGCTTGATTCCAGTCCTTCTCTATCACGTCCCTGATCAGCTTTAGACTTCTTTCTTTTTTGGGGGGGGGGGGGGGGGGTACAAAATTACAGTTTGGCAATATTAGAGTTCAACAGCATTGGGTGAAAGTTAGAAGATATCTAGACTCTAATTACTTCAGGAATGTGCTGCAAAAAGGGGCTTCATCTTCAATCGAGTTTTTCTAGCATGAGGAGTATCAGTATTTTTATAAATTTTTAATGGACTTTTTTGTTAGTTTGAGCAGGGCATGTGAGTTAAAGTCTCACCTCCCTGGTTTGAGAGTATTGCTGTTCAGAGTACACTCTCGGAGTCTGGAAGCTGTGGCAGATTTTTTTTTTTTGGGGGGGGGGGGGGGGGCTGGGTTTATAAAACTGCTACCAGCCTCTACTCAAAAATGGAGGGGGAAAAAAACAACATATTTTAGAGTAAGAAAAGAAAGAGGGCTGGCCTTCATATCAGTGTTCTGTCTCTGGATTGTGAAACCATATCAGAAAAATACCCCCCCCCCCCCCCCCCCAAAAAAAAAGTTATTTATAGGTCAACCACCCAAGGACACCGCCCCCCCCCCCCCCAAGACATTTATCACCTCGTATTATTGTCTGGAGCTAGCTCTTTCGATATGTATACTTTACCCTAAAATACCAGAATGCCCCCCCCCCCCTCCCAATACCATACATGCCAACATTTGAAAATCAGAAATCTGTACAAATTATGCTATTTAAAAAAAAAAGAGGAACAATCCTAACTCTCCTATTCAATACTACAGACAAATTTGTACAGGAAGAGGAACACCTGCATTAAAATGATAATTATCTTCTCCCAAAAAAAGGAATGTTCCTCTTTAATCTGAACAGTTGGCATGTATGCAATACACACCATGATGTTAAAGTACAACTTTATTTCATTCTTTTGCAAAAACGTCTATATAAGAACATGTAGATAAATCATTACAATTCCAAAAACTGTCTTTTTCCTCTTTCACTATTCACATTGTGATGATTGAATCCCTATAATTTTTTTCCCCTATGAGAATCACTCAATTGCCCTCGACTATCAATTCTTCACCATACACTCAATAACCTTCCAACATGTGCTTCACTTTCCCCATCTTCCATGCAGGCATGTTTATTCTTATCACCAACTTGTCCAATTCACTCAATTTCTCATACTGCAGTTCCCCATTTCTCACTCAATATTCAATACCTAGTATATTATTCTACACAATTTTCGCATGTACTTGTTTCTGTCGCGCTCCCCCTCTCTCTCCGGCTTTGGACTGATCCAATACCGTTTGTTTATTAATCCACTTAGTTTCCGTGTTTAAATCTTCGCCAAAATTTTACCCACGCCTAGGCCCCGTCTTACAAAAGAGTTGATATTAATCGCAACTTATTTGTGATTGACATCGATTGCAACCATGTACATAAAAGATAGGAGATTGCAAACTTGCGATTGATTTGGATAAATCGTAACCGTTTGTAAGACAGGGCCCAGGGTTATCCAATTTCCATCTCATGTTTGACCAAGTGGGGATGTGAAAATTGGCTTTGGACCAAATACATGTAGCACAGAATTGATTCCCTTTTAATAGGCTCCACTGACCACACATACATTTTCTCCAGCTTCTGTCTGTAAAGAATGAAGGTAGGTTTTGCACCAAAAGAACAGACATATCTGGAAGCCTCTTGCATTCTGCAAACCCTTTTCCCACAATCCATCTAACTCCAACCGCATACAGCTCAACAAAACAATGCCAGCAAACAGCTCTACAAGACACAAAGGAAAACCACATCTGCTAGTCATAACATAACTTGTGTACGCATATATCCATTTATTTTCAATTATGATCTACATGCTTGGGTGTGGTCCAGATGATATAAACCAGGGATGTCACAGATGAAATTGAAGATGAAAAGCGGAGCCGAAACAAGCTGGCGAACATCTGATGTGTGGTGTGAATGGTGACTGAGATTTTGAAGAGGACCACGAGATGGTTTGCTTCATCTAGGTGGAGGCTGCCTCGGCGGCCTGTAGGTCCTTCTTGAGTGGACCCTACAAAGAAAAGTAGACAAAAAAGACAAGTTTAGTCTAATCTTCCAAACATACCAAACAAATTGCAAGGTAATGGAATTTTTTAGTTAATGGCATAATTATGACCATTTTTTGCAGACATAATAAACAAGCGCATTTTTTAAATCTTCAGTCTGGTCACATTAAACAATGCTATTGCAGAGCGAGAAAAGGCTTTTTAACAAATGACCCTGAAAATGGACGTTGTCACACATTCAGCTATAGATCCTAAATACAACCCAGTATCTGCAGGCTTTTAATTTTCTTCTGTTTGTATCTGTCTACAAGCAAGGTGCCATATTCGAAATCAAGCAGAAAATATCATTCATCACGAAATGTTTCAGACACTTTGTGCCAGTATGCAACTAAGGACATCTATTGACATCAGAAGGAAGGCAGCATGGGATTTCAACATTGATTGTCAGAGTGCTATTTAAAGCACATCCCACGGTTTATCGTCATGTGTCACATAAAATAGATTTTCCTTACATCCTCACTACTTCGAACAGGTACGATGCAAATTGCTTTTCAGGACTTTACCACTCTTATCTTCACAACTTTGTTCAGCCCCAATAACGTATACAGAGGTAAATTTTACGACTGCTGCAGCATACTTATGCTACTTTCATGACAAGCATCCCCACCATAGTTACTGTGTGGCCCATAGATATTTCCAATTACTATTGTAGGGAGAGCAGTATCGAAACTGATGTAGCTACTACCCTGGGTATATATGACCGAATTATCACAAATTTTCATCATTTTGGAGTAACTATCGGCAATAAAATCATGAAATTGAATTATAGAATTTACCATGAAAGCCTTCTTCTCGGCATGGGTCTGGAAGCGACCATGTCCAAACTTGGAGGTGGTGTCGATCAGCTTGAGGGTGATCTTCTCCAGAGCAACACGCTTGGTGTGGACGAGCAGAGACTGCACAAAACAAAATATAATACAATGAATACACTTGTATATTTTCAGAGGATAGTTGAACAATGAAAGGAAAGGGGTGGTTGGAATATTAAAGTCAGTGATATACAGTTTAAAACGGAGATGCCTCTATAAAAACACCCAGGCAAATGATTTTAATACCTTCATAACACTTCTCTTTGCAAGAATCTTTACAGAATCATATTTCCTGCTATTCTGTGATAGAATTACTGTGGGCGAGTGCCAATGCCACATAATCCACAGCTTATCCCTCTGAACAAGACAAATGCATAAATATACAAATTCTCCTCCTGCCAGACTTAAAAAAAGAAATTGCCCTGTAGATCCGACCGTAGGGTGTAGTTATTCATCAAGATTTGATACTTGATTTGCTTTTACAATGGGATTCCGCATAACAAGAATTAAACTACCAAAAGAAACTCGTCATTGTATGTTGAGCTTACAATATACTAGAATAACAGATGAAAATTAAGTCAGCTTGAACAGGTTATCTGCAAGATATCTGACTGCTCTTGGAAGTTGTGGACATCAGAAGGAAGGCAGCATGGGATTTCAACATTGTTTGTCAGAGTGCTGTAATAGCACATCCCACGTTTTATCGTCATATGTCCTCTCACAAGACTATAAGCAATGGATTACTTTAACAGTGCCAATTGCATTTCAAGAATTAAAAAAGAAAGAGTACCCTTATTTCTATCTCTTACATGATTTCAAATCTGTACATTGATCAACTACTAATCTTACCTTGCGGAGAGTAAGCACCCTCTTCTTGGGTCCGACGACGCAGCCCTTGATCATCAGGAAGTCGTTCTTCACTTCACCATAGTGAGGGAATCCTCCCTGTCATTGAGGAAAATGAAGAAATGTGGAATAGAAATGAAAACCAAATTAGTACAAGGATGACACCATCTTGTTGATCTTCACTCAGTGTGACAAGGAATCACACGACATGTTCACTGGGTTGCATCATTGAATAACCTGCTAAAATACAGGAAGAGTCATTTTCTGCAAGAGTGACATCAATAAAAGGCTAATCCTAAAGAGTACACTACCAGAGGAAACACTCATTCCATACAGTTTACACAACAGTTTACTTATTTCTGGCTAACAACCAGTTCTAACACTTTTCTTATTTTAAAATTGTAATATTGGCTGAAATCACATTTTCACAATAACGAAGACAAACAAGCAAGTCTTGTGTCTCTCTATCTAACAAACAGTTTTGATTCTGAGTGACATTCAAGAGGTTGCAAAACTTACCATGGGGTTGATGCTCTTGTCGGTGATGTCCTGGATCGTGCCTCCGTTGTTCTTCACCAGCTTGGCACCGTCCAAATGGTAGCCCTTGCCGACGCGGTACACCTTCTTGTTGATCTCGGTACGGTGGTGGTAGCCCTTCTGACCGGCACGGGCAACTCCGTAGCCCACACGGGCTGGATGCCAGGCTCCGATACAGGCCACCTTGCGCAGACCCTTGTGGGTCTTACGGGGCAGCTTCTTGGTTCCCCAACGGGAGGTCACACCTATAGGGCGAAGAGAGATCTTGTGGTTAGGTTGCTGTGTTGTGAACTTCAACAGTTCATGTTATCGCGAGTTCATAATATAAATGCCAAAGGGACTTCATACCTCCCTATATCACATTACTAAATATTAATAGTTACTGACAGTAATTTGCAAGGAATCTGACTGGTCTTGGAAGTTGTGGACATCAGAAGGAAGGCAGCATGGGATTTCAACATTGTTTGTCAGAGTGCTGCAATAGCACATCCCACGTTTTATCGTCACATGTCCTGTCGCAAGACTAAAAGCAATAGATTACTGTAACGGTGCCCATTGCATTTCAAGTATTCTAAACAAATTGTCCCCTTATTTCTATCTCTTACATGATTTCTAATCTGTACAATAATCAACTACTAAATTTATTTCATCTACTCAATATTGACCATACCCCCATTTAGTCCCTAAAGAAGAATAAAATATATAAATAATGAAAGCACTCTATTTGAGTAGACAGGATTTAATCACAAATAATTAAGTGGATACAAACTTGAAGCTTACCCTTGAACCCATGTCCCTTGGTGACACCGATGATGTCGATCAACTCGTCCTGTCCGAAGACCTCAGAGACTGGAATGTTCTTCTCCAGGCGCTCCCTGGCCCACTCGATCTTGTCTCCGATGCTGCCACCGTTGAGCTGGATCTCCATGACGTGAGCCTTCTTCTGGCGCTGGTTCATGAGTTTCATCTGCAATCAAGAGTAGGAAAATGATTTGATTTAAAAACTTTGATCAGTCACTCAACATCTGTTACAACACAAAACACTCATATTCTTTCATGAATGATCATTTTAAATGGACATTCTGTGTGGACATCAGAAGGAAGGCAGCATGGGATTTCAACATTGTTTGTCAGAGTGCTGCAATAGCACATCCCACGTTTTCTCGTCATATGTCCTCTCAGGTCACTCCAAAACTAACAGTGACACTTCGTTTTATCAAATACATGTTCTTATTGAAGCTGTTGAACATTTAAAAAGACAAAATTAACTAGGTGATGTGACCCTAGGCTTCAGATAGAAATGGAGGTACGTTTGTTTTACTTCCATGGAATTCCATACCTGGGTGTGAGCAATGACGCGGATGACGGTGCAATATTTCTTCATGATGTTTAGGTCCTTCTCGATCTCCTTCTTGCCCATCTCATCGGCCCACTTCTTGGAAGACTTGGTGAAAGCCTTCTTCTTGGAGCGGTACCTGTACAGAGACACCCACAAACACACACACAGGAGAGAAGAAAAGAAGAGAGGGGGCGGCTCAAAATGGGGGACGATAGGTCGGGCCTCATCATGCCTGTACGGCAAGAGCGGAGGCCCGAGTGGCTCATCAATGCGACCAGATGGTGCAGAGAGCGGAGCCATGGGGAACAGGGAGGGGCAAAGGTTCATCAAAGCTCCATGAGGTAGCCAAGAGAGGAGCCTCATGAAATCAATGGGCAGATCTTTTTGACAGCTCATCAATGCTCATTGAAGAGGCACAGAGCGGAGCCATGTCATGGGGCTTGACATGTTAGCGTTAAATACAATGATGGTAAATGAATCTCCACTAAGTTATCTATAAGCTGTTCTTGTACTTAATATGGATATTCTTCCAGAAACTCATCAAATGAAGGGAATAAGTTGGTCAATATTTACTGATACCAAGTCTCAAATGCATGCTGGTTATTTTGTGATAGCTTTGTAATACTGAATCAATACTTTCAACTCAGATCAATTAAATTCTCATTGATTTACAGGAATCTGAAACATTATTTTCCAAAAATTGTGATTCCTCAAATAAGAAAAAAATTCCCTCCGTGATCTCACCAGTTTTTGTAGAATCGGCGCTTGCACTCGTCACTGAGATGTTCAGCCCAGACAGTCTTGAGGGCACGGAGACCGGATGGGGTCTCGATGTAACCCACAAGACCGACAATGATCATGGGAGGTGTTTCAAGGATGGAGACGGCTTCAACTACTTCCTTTTTGTTCACCTCTGCACAATGAAGAACAAACAAATAATATATACATGTCAGGCTTGTTAAACTTCTGAACTTCACGGTAATCAAGAGTAGGAAAATGATCAGTCACCGAACATCTGTTATGACACAAAACACTTCCTGAGTATTCTTTTATGAATCACTATTTTAACTGGACGATATTTCTATGAAATGTGTGGACATCAGAAGGAAGGCAGCATGGGATTTCAACATTATTTGTCAGAGTGCTGTAATAGCACATCCCACGTTTTATCGTCATATGTCCTCTCAGATCACTCTAAAACTAAGAGCGAGTGTTCTTTTTTCTTCAAATAAATGTTCTTATTAGAAGTTTCAATGATGGACACGTCTTCAACTACTTTCTTATGTTCACCTCTGCACCATCAAGAACAGATTATATACATGTAAGGCTAGAATTCTGAACCTCACTAAACTCACACAAAGTGTGAGGAGTACAAAAGAGAGACGAAGGTAACCACCAAAAACTAACATAACCCATTGTGGTAAAAAACTAATATCGTTCAAAATAAAATTATTTTTTCTCTCATGCTGAAGCCCAACGGATCATGGATTGTTCTAAATATTTGTTTTTTGAGGACACAAATACTGTGATAGACTTGCTTGAACCAGGTCTGTCATCTGAAAAATGTTTGTGTCATCCATGGGAAAAGCCGTTGAGAAAGCCTTGGCCCTGCCTTGGTGATGTCTGCTGTGGACAACAAAAATTGTAATACTTTGATTGCATTCTTACTTGAACCGGGTCTGTCCACGTCCCTCACAATATGGGTCATGCCAGCCTTGTATCCAAGGAAGCAGGTCAGATGCACTGGCTTGCTCTTGTCATCCTTGGGGAAAGCCTTGGCTTTGCCTCGGTGACGCCTGCTGCGCTTGCGGGGCAGGAAGCCCAAGGAACCGTGCCTGGGAGCTGAGAATTTTCTGTGAGACTGTAAGTGACAAAACAATATCAAAATTAGCAATGTCTTCGTTTTCTGGAAAAATACTCCAAAAAAGACAAGAAAATTGACACGAAACGGGCAATTGTGGAAGATTTATATGATTTTTGGTGTTATAGTGAGGTATCTCCACAGACTATGGTCAGTAAGGGCGCTGGTCCGAGAATGAGGACTGTCGGCATAAACGAGGATATTCTCATGAACGCAAACACATTCCTAAAAAAATTCTTCCAACGCTCTGCGGGTGTAGGGTTCCTGATCCGCGTGCTGGCAATGCGAAAAACAGATTCCACCTAATAAAACACCCCCAGTTCACTGTCTACGTGTTGTCCGTCTTCCCAACAATATATTGATTATAACCAGTAAGGGCGCTGGTTCGAGAATAAGGATCGTCTTCATAGGCGAGGATCGTCCCCCTAAACACGGACCGATGCGTCCTAAAAAATAAGGACCGTCTGCATTTTTTTGATCGGCGCATTGGCAATGCAAAAAACGGATTCTGCAATGATTTTCTTGATGCATTTTACATTGACATTGTACAGAGACTTTCACATTATAAGCAATAAATCCTTGGGAAGATGGACAACCCATAAAAGTAGACGGTGAACTAGGGTTATTTTCCCCCGGGGAATCCATTTTTGGCATCGCCAGTGGCCCGTTCTGTAACATGAAACCCCAAGAGCGCCGATGAAAAAAAAACGTCCTCAAAAATGCTGACGACCCTTATTTTTGAGGACGCATTTTGTCCTTGTTTATGAGGACGATCCTCATTCTTGGACCAGCGCCCCTACTGATAACGTGAAAATCTCTGCTGTATCAATGAGAAATGCATCATGGAGCATAATCGCGGAATCTGTTTTACGTGGTGCCAACGTGCAGATCATTAATATAAGGTTCGTCCACAAAAAAATTTAAGGTCATGATTTGTCCGCGTTTTAACAAGGACATCCTCATTAAATATTCTGATGATCCTTATTTTAAGATCAACACCCAAACTGATGGTCAGTCGTGAACAAGCGTCAACTTCTTTCTCAATTATCAGTAGGGGTCCGGGCTAACTCGGACCAGGGGATAACTCGGCCCAGCTGCAAAAACGGTCATTTTTGGTCATTTTACCCCAACCCTAAACCTAAACATGCAAAAAAATGACTGTTTTTACAGCTGGGCCAATTGTCCCCTAGACCGACTAAGCCCGACTCCATCAGCAGGGGCGCTGATCAGAGAATAAGGAACATTGGCACACGGGAGGAATCGTCTTCGTAAACGCGGACAGACGAGTTCCCATTATTTTTACTGACAATTTTTATATCAGATCCGCGCGTAGGCGATGCGAAAATCGGGTTCCGCGATAATTTTATTACGCAAAAATCTGTTTTTCGCATCGCCGTTGCGCGGATGAGGAACCCAAAAACGTCTGCGAAATTACGGACAATCCTTATTTCAGGGGGACGCATTTTTAATGAGGATATCCTCATTGATTTTGGCGGACGATCCTCATTCACGGTCCAGCGCACCAGACGGGTATAAAATGGGACCGGGCATAGAAGAGGCACATCAAGAGTCTTAGTCTAAGCATCAAAAGAACATAGTATATCAACCACAAATACAATCACCCCTCATTACGCTCCCACATGACACGACAAGCAATGCAGACAGAGTTGGGCCAGGTAGAGCGCACCAACATTTCTTTGGCTCACATTGCCTACACTACACAACACACATTTAAAAAAAAAATCGTACCCCAAATTTCACCTTAATTATACCTAAAATATTGCCAGTATAACTGTAACACTATATTTATAAAGCAGAGAATTTATTTAACTTCGATTCAGATACTACTGATCGGAAAGATGTTCCGTATAAATGACAGATTTAAGACGATTTTTATGCAAACTTAGAGTTCATTACCATCCTGGTTGTGGACGTGTGAAAAAGAGGACGTGAGATCGAGAAGGCTCGATCAATGTAAGAAATATTTCTGAATTATCAAATAGCTTGATATTTTAAAAAGAACTTAAAAAGGTAATTGAAATTATTTTATTATATTAATAAATAAAATTCAAAATAAAATTAGTATCGTAAACTTTAACTATTAATAAAATTAATTGACCTTAGGAATACTTTCATTGAATCATCCAGTATAAAGTCGGGAGCAAAAGTTACTATATTTTCCATCCTTATTTTTACACCTTTTTAGAGCAAAATGGGTGTATTAGAGGAATTCATAGGAAATGCATTTTATTATACTATCGACGCACCTGTAACCTTTGTAAGAGGTATGATATTTCGATGATTAATTCAGATTTAGTAAACAAATTTAGATCTAGTGCACAATTTTTAGTTTGCACTTGACTAACGTAATTTTGTACATGTGGGACAATGTGAAATAGTCTAATGTGAAGTTAGTGTTGTTGTGTTGTTAACTTAAATAGTTACTGTTCACTAGGCCTGGCCTAGGGTGGTATTCTGTCTTTTAAGAAGTTTATCTTTATAGCTTATTCAATGGCGTATTGTATCAACTATCAATCATCAGTCAGATAGATGGTTCTGCTGAGCTTGAGATTGAGACTGAGTCTGAGGGAGAGTGAGACTGAGAATCAGAATGAGAGTGAGAGTGGGACTTTTCCTGTCGATCGTCAGGGCTCTGGCTGAGTGGCTCCCCTAGCCCCTGACAGCTTCTATTCATAGAATGAAGATTGAAATATATACTGGATGGTAGTACACTACAAACGCACGACCCAGCATGCGTTAGTGGTAAACACTAAATGCAGTGCATGCAATAATTGGTTTCTTTAAAATTAAATTGGTGCCGCTTCCGTACACACAAGCTGCTTGCGGCCAGTTCACAGTGCACACCATCTGCAGATACTGAGCCAGCACTGCTGCAGTGCATTTACATTACGCACGAGAGGGTCAAGTGCTTTATTTGTTTGATAAAATAGCGACACATGAAAATCAAAACAAACGAAAGTCTAGATCAAACGTTAGAATCTAACGAGAGCTGGTCTATGTCGGTTCTACTTCTAGAAAATTAAAAAAGAAGACCTTGCTACTTAATTGCTCTATACGTCACTGCGCTGGAGCGTGCAATGATACTTTTCGCTGCACCTTTTTTCCCCTCTGTGCAGACCGCACAAAAAAATGTGCATGTCATGTGACACGTTTTGACCAACCAATCACGATGCTTAAAATACTAGAGCTATTTTATAAGCAGGAATAACCGTCTGGTAAGGGAAATTCTTCAATAAAACTAACATTTGTCAACCTTGGATCCCCATACCCAGACGATACCCCTTACCGCCAGTGAAAAAAATACACGGGGGCTCAGGGCGAATTAGCCCCCGAAATGCCCAAAAGAGCCCCTGAAAATCAGAAAAGACCACCCATAAATTTGCATAGAGTTCAATGCAAAACAAGTTTAAGAATGTTGTATTCATGCGGGCAAGCTTGAAAAGTAGCCCCCGAAAAATAAATATTAATTTTTTTCCCTGCTGACCGCTTGCACAAGACTGGTGAAGGAAATTATTTAAAGGTGTTTTTGGGGGGTAAACATTTTCAGTGGAGCCAGATGCAGTCTCAATGGAACAACCAAAGTAAATAAAGAATAACATAAAACGGGGCGTACGGAACCCAACGACTCAGCCAGCCGCTGAATAAGAATAAGCGTGGGGGGACATATTTTTTTTTTTTTTGTCCCGAAATTTGACTGATCAACATTCCGTTCTATTGGGGGGGGGGGGGGGGCAAATGTCATCTTTTTTAGGTCATCAATTACCATTTTTTTATTTAAGAAAAGACAAAAATCTAATATCTAAAATCAAAAGGGGGGGGGGGGTTTCCCCTAAAACATACACATAAACAAAAATGAAGAGGGGGTGGTTTAACCCCAACCCCCCCCCTTGTGTACGCGCCTGTTGGAGCATACGCACGTTGTCAACTCGTTTATTACAAAGTCATTAACTGTTTACTGGGGGCATAATTATTTAGACAACAATATGTATTTGTAGAACAGTAGAAGTAACATTTGAAGCTCACAGTTTGAATACAGGAAAGGGACGAGGAGCCCCTTTACATCAAGAGCAAGACATGATTAGGTGATTGGCGCACTTAAACGCCCTTCTGGCTTTATACCTATAATGCATCTACATGTATTTACATACTTTTGTTGTCTTTTGACACACTATTATCTTTTGTTACTTTTATGTATACAGACTTTGTTGATAGCCAACGCAAGAGAAGTCCATACTACTATTACCACCAGCGATTTCCTCGAGTTCCTTCCATTGAGGAGTGTGCTGTTGATGACTATGTATGCATGTATGAGGGCAACATGCAGTACAAGAGGGACAGGTTAGTAGCACAAAATAGGATTTTGGGAAGTTAGTATTGAAAGACTTAATGATATTGATAAACCAGTTCAGAGACCACCCTAAATACCCACAGATCTTTTAAACATGGACAAATCCCACTTTCTGCATTTTAGAATAACCACTGCCAAAGTGATGGACGTGCTTCGTGAATACCCTTTGTTTGCTCTCTTGTAAAATATGAATGGTGGTTTGTTTATAAATTTATCTATCCTTTACTTCATAGAATATTAATGATATTAGCAAAAAGTCATATTTTTAATTTTGTATTTCAGAGCTAATCAAATGTCAAGATTATGTATTCAATCAAGATAGATTGAAGCAATAAGGGCTAATATTTGAACTCTTTTCGCGCTTTCATGATCTTCATTTTAAGGGTTGGGTGATGTTGTCAGAACTAGACTCTTGTTCTCTTGTTTTCACCATATATTACATCTGTTTGGATCCAGAAGTGCGTTAAGCCATATACTTTCACACAGATCTAACACCCTTCTTGCTCCAATATACGTTTAGTTGGTCCAAACGGAGGCTGGACATGTTTTGAAGCTCATTTTGTCCATTTTCATAGATTGGTTGATAATTGAATTGAGTAATTGCAGCATATTTTCCCATTCATTTTCTACATTTATACATGTATGTATGTTTAATAGTTGATATGGGTTATGATATGAGCAATTTCATACCCTTTTCTCATCATTTCTCACCATTTGATAGGCTGGTCGATATGGAGATTTTAAAGCATCTGCAGAAGGTTCTTGCTGACTGCAATCTTATGGAAGGACCCAACGCCAAACAATCGTGCAAGGCACAACTTGCAGAGTATGAAGAAGCTGCTGATGGTTATCAGGGAAAATGTAAGTACAATCCACACATACATGCCCACCATGCAAAGACTCTAGTCCTCCCCTCCTCATTCACGCTTTTAACTCTACATTTTTTCTTGTATTGAATTTGCATAATTAATTAACATGAATTAAAACAAGAATTTGTTAATTTGTATTGATATCATATACATATGTAACTATGCATTTATCTATCATCTATGTTACATCATGAAATAAGTGCATGACAAATTTGGTAACAATCATACCTTATTTGGCCGAAATCTTTGAAATATTTGAAATATCCCTGTCTTTTTAGTGTTAATGTTAAATGATTATATTTGAGTATGGATTTTTTCAGCCTTTTTTTTATATTTCTCACCACACTATTTAAAAAGTAATTACCGTAATGATATTCATATGATAATAATATGTCTTGTTTATTCGGGTAGCCTCATCAGTACTAATACTGTTCTCTATGAGGGCCCTGCAATCAAATATTACCCGGCTTTAGCACAGCTACCTTGATAAGGTGCACAAGCATTCAAGAAATTTCTTACTGCTGGGTACCCATTTACTACACCTACATGTAGGTGAAGATTGGCAAACATAGATTAATATCTTGCCAAAGGACATTAGTGCTGCAGCGGGACTTGAACTGTGAACCATGTGATTCACAGTCCACGTTTTATTTAGACCACGACACCTCCATGTGTAAATTTATGACAAATTTAGGTTCTTATAGATGTTAGTCCTGCGAGATGAGTTAATTTATTCCAATTCATCATACCATCTTGTTATTTTTGTTATTGATATCAAATCTTCAATCATATCAGTTTAACTAGGGTTACACTTTATATAATTTGTCTATTACCCACATTCTCCCCCTACGCTCCTTTTGATGATTAACTTACTCTATTTACATTGATTTATATTTCATATGTACCGTATTGTAATTTTAAAGTTTATTTGCATTTCATTTTTGTTTCGTTTAATATATGATTGTTTATTGTTGTATTTTGTTTGTTATAGCGCCTAGAGACTGCGGTGGTAAGCGCTTGAAGGTACTATGTCCCTGTTGCAGCCAACCTCAAATTCTGTAGAACTTTGCAGGAATTATGAATATGTCATGTACATGTATGTCCTATCTGTGAAATTTAAACGTTAGCAGTGTCCTAATATTCAAATTATGCAAGGAAACCCGTTTACTTGCTAGACTTCACTGTCAGACACTATTGAGTGACTGACTGGCTTTTTTTCTTCTTTGGTAATAACATACATAAAATGAGCTGTAAAGGGTACATGAGCATTTGTCTGCATCAATATAACCCACTTCTTGTGATGGCCAAAATTAAACCGATTGAATCTTTGAGCAGCATAAAATGTATGACCATTCGGTACAATGGTCTGCAAATCAAGACTATTACTTATTGGCTCTATAGCTCCTAAGTCGATTTGACAACTAATAGTCGTTATTTTCCCACTTGAAGACATTTTCAAACCCCACCTTTTTTAGGGAAGTTCTAAATATGTATTATCAAATGCCATTGGAATTTAACCTTTTCATTTTTTTGGCCTGCAAATGGGACATAGTACCTTTAATAAGCTCTGTTTTTATTATTATTATTTATTATTTTCTCCGTCTCTCTGTCCCTCCCTCCCTCCCTCCCCCAATCCCTCCCCCTCTCTCCCAATTTTACAGATGGTGAGCTAGGTGGCACAGGGAATGCAGTGAAATGCATGATGAAACAGAAGGCCAGGCTCATGGAAGAGAGGAGAAAAGCCAGGGAACAGGGAAAGGCATAGATCTGATTTTCATTTTTAAATGTTGAAGTATTGTGAGTCGTATAACCAGAGTTCTACATGTAATTACATGTACTATCAATCAGCAGTTCAAAGTGCGATGTTGGTATAGTGTGATGCCCCCCAAAAAATACATGTTTCATTGCAAAAAGGTACTTCTAGGGCCTTAAAGCACTTCAGACACTAAAAACTCTGAAATTCATTATATCCTGTGTATAAAATACCTGTTTGAGTGAATTGGACATATGATATTGGTTTTAAACACAGGGCAAAGCACCAAAAATGCTTAAAAAGTTCATGGTTTCTGATGTGATACTGGGCATATATGGACAAAACTACATATATTGATGATGGATTGATAATTATGTCTATGAACACTTCAACTGCAACATAGTACAGTTTGCATAATATAGTATACCAGCAGATTCAGTGGACTTTTACGTACACATAAACTTGCTATTTTGTTTTATGAAATGGTATTTCGTTTATCAAGCAACATGTAGTGAAACATGACAGAATTCAGGATTCCTATTTTGATTTTCATGTCGTGTTCAGCATGAAGAAAGTTTTAGAGAGTGAAAGATTCGATGATTAAAACCCAAACAAACTCAGAATTTCTTTCTTCCTTTAATTCAAAATAAATCATTCAAAAAAGTAAAAGATGAAACATGATTAGTACAAACAAAGTATGAACATGTTCAAGCTTTGTGAAATGTTCACATTTGTTGATTACATGTTTTATTGTATGGACTTTGCACTCAAAAAAACAAACATTAAAACTTTGTAGCTGGCAATTTTTGTTTAAATATGGTTCAATTACATTAGGTGATTGATTGATGATGTTGCATCAGTCATTTGTGTTGCCATAATCACTAACTACATCAGTCAAGACACTAGTGGAAGTTTCAGTTCTGATAAAGCTAAAAGCTTGTTGAACTACACTCACTTGCAACTGCAAGCCTAGAAAGAATCTGTCTGATGGAGGAGTTTTTAAACATTATTGATGTTTGTAGGCAGAGCCAGACATAGTCTCAGGGGAGCACATTCCCGGACGAAACAAACTGACTGACTTTTTCGGTCGAATGCAAGCTGTGATTGCTTGAATGCTTATACCACTCACAATGCTTATGTTATTTGTATGTAGAAAACTTTATCATCAGGAACATTAACTGACATCTGTACTACTTTCACTCACACAAATAAGTTTTCTTTCCATTGTTTGGACTGTATTACGTCATAAAGTGACATTAAGTTTGCAGTTTGTGTGGTAAAAAAAAAATTATGAACTGAAAGGCCCTGAATGTATTGATTCAAATAGATCAAGGGGTTCGGTGAGTTACGAGTAGGACAGTTGGTTGATGTAGTTTACACCCTTATGTGAAAGGGTTTGAGAATCTGTATTATAAGAAACAAACCACTGGACGTTTGTCAAAATCATTAAAATGTTGTAAATCAAACATACAATTGTTTTATCTTAATTTTTGACACTACATTAGTATGTGCATGTAACTCATAGTACTTAACCCTTTCGAGACTGGAATTATTTTAGGCCTAAATTGATCACATATTGTTCTTCAAATTGGCAGCAATAATGCTTTTTTTTTTAAAACTGCTACATTGTTAACATAAAATGTATCTGAAAACAATATACATGGCGACAATTTAGTTGTGTAAAGTTAAAATTATGTCCAATTTTGATTGAAAAAATTATTTTGAATCTCTCATTGTGTTGCTAATTTAAGGATTCTAAAGATTATTTTCCTTTGTTCTTTAAATTCCTAGCATCAAATGCAGTAGTCATGGAGCAAAAATGAATGCAGTCTGTGCAGCATTTTTGGCCCTTTCTACTGGTGCATCTGGCATATTTTTAGGGCTCTGAATCTTAAGTTTATTGAGTCAAACCACAAAGTGTGGAATGATTGTCATGAAAGGGTTAGGTACCGACGCCATTAATGAATAATGAATAGCCAAGACTGATATCATTGCAGTATCACAACATTTTGAATGAGTTGAAAGCAGAGGTTCAAAGAGACGCTCTATTCAATTTGGCACATATGAATAGGATAGAGCGACCCGACTGTTCAGAGCAAGAGAGTAGTGTTCTATTGTTTTTAAAGTGTATGAGTCAACACCCTTCTGGCTCCAGACAGAAAATCTCTTTTACAATCAGGGTTGGGCGGTAAATACCAGTGGCGGTAATTACCGGTAAATACCTTCCGGTAAATAAGATGTGCGTCCGGTAAATATGTAAAAAACGGGAAATATGATTTTAATTCTCTATTTATTAATAATTTCACTTGTTTTTAGCTTCATAACTGAAAATATTGTTCTGAAATAATTAGCAGCACAATACTCATAATAGGAACACACAAACAGATTTATAAAATCCTCACTGCATACAAAATTGTACACACCCAAACAAATGGCATTTTGTTCATATGCTAATTAATAGGTATTCATGAATATGGTAATTAGCAACTGGGAGGCAAAACCTTCATACAATTTACTTTTATTGTAAAGTTTAAGATATTTGAATAAATTCAGTGAAAATTTGAACGAAATCGGGCAAGGAATAAGGAAGTTAAAGCTTTTTGAAATGACTAGTCACTAGAGGGCGATATTCAATTTGATGACATCATTTGTGGACAACTCTCCATGCCTTTTGTACATAAAATTTCATGTTTTCCTTCTTTCTTGTGATTGAGATAATAGAATGCAAAATGATATTCTACTTCACATGTTATGAAATTTGATCAAGAACACAAATAAATAGGAAAAAACGAAAGGCTTGTGAAATTTGATGTACAAAAGGCAAGGAGAGTTGTCCACAAATGATGTCATCATATTGAATATCGCCCTCTAGTGACTAGTCATTTTAAAAAGCTTTAACTTCTTTATTCCTTGCCCGATTTTGTTCAATTTTTCACTGATCTTATTCAAATATCTTAAACTTTACAATAAAAGTAACTTAGTATGAAGGTTTTGGTTCCCTTTAATGAAGAACATCATATCTAGATTAGGTGTATATTTGGTATCTTTTTCCTGTATTTTTTTTCCAGCATTACATAATTACAGACATAGACAAATACAAACACACGAACAAACACTTGCACACACACACACACACACACAAATAGTACACACAAGAGCAACCATACTCACCACCATTGTTATTATGTTCAAAATTGGACAATCCCTATGAACAAGTGAGTGGAAAAATATATTTCCCGGTATTTCCGGTAAAAAGTGGTAAATATCGGGAAATAAGCCTCCGAAGCGGGAAATATAAAAAATAATAATAATAATGTTCAATTCTTATAAAGCGCGTATTACAAAATTTTCTCTACGCACTTAGATACGAGAGAGAGAGAGAGAGATAGAGAAGAGAGAAAAGACATGAAGAATATTGAGCTTTCATCATTTAGCAATTACAATTATGCCAACCATGTTTACAATAGAGTTATATTGTGCTATTGCACATAGAATTCAATTCAAATTTCAATTAAGGGGGGGGGGGGGTTGAAAGTTGAATATTTACTAGCATAGTTAGGTTAATTTTAGTGAAATCAAGATCATCAAGATCATTGATCAAGCCATAAATTCATATTTCCAACATCATATTTAGCTCATCCGGCCCGAAGTGCCTGATGAGCTTACGCCATGCCGTGGCATCCGTCGTCCTTCCGTCCGTCCGTCCACAGTTTTCAAAATGCTTCTTCGTTTTTCAACCGATTTTGATTCTGATTGTTTCATATGATAGGGCTAGGAGGGGGATTTAAAACTTCTACACAGCATTGTGAAATTCATTTTCTATGCTAATTTATGCAAATTTATTCGAAATCACAAAAAATGTTTCTTCTCCTTCATTTCTCGACAGATTTTGATTTGGTTTGCTTTTTTATCTGGTAGAGCTAATTTTGGTACACTAAACTTCTACACAGATTTTGCTCCATTGATTAATTATGGTAATTTATGCAAATTTATTCAAAAAATAATTTAAAAATCACAAAAAATGCTTCTTCTCCTTCATATTTCAACCGATTTTGATTTGGTTTGCTTTATATTGTAGAGCTTACTTTGGTACACTAAAGTTCTACACAGAATTTTGAAATTGTTCTCCATTAATAAATTATGGTAATTTATGCAAATTTATTCCAAAAATATCAAAAATTCCATTTCCTTTAGTTTCTATTTACATTTCTTTTAGTTTCTATTTAATCTTGTACAGCTAAATGAAATAATGTCCCTTCCAGGGCATCAATTTTTATTTTTTGACCAGTTCAAAAGTGTACCACATAAAATTTACGATATTTGTTGTTGAGAGATGCGGATGAGTGCTACGTCATTTATGTTCTGGTTTAAATTCTGCTCTCCATGCATTTCTCCAGTTATTGAGGTGACATGCATGTTAATGCCCGTAAGCAAGCAAGCACGTAAGGATTATCTGCATTTTTATTGATACTACATTATCGATTGTTAAATGTGAAGTACATGTATGTTACAGTGATGATGATGATGGAAAGAGAGAGAGAGAGAGAGAGAGAGTAAGAAAGGGAAAGAGAAGAGGTTTTATATCATCAGTATTAATGGAACAAAAATGCAAATGGAAAGAGGATAGATAGAGTTTGTGGAAGAAAGCAAGAAACAAAATAGTAAAAGGGGGAAAAATAAGAAAAAAATGTGGAGTTAGGAAGAGACCAAGTGAAAGACAAGAGAAATGTAAGGCAATTATGCAATGCTTATCAGTTTATCTGAAGCAATGTCATCATTGTAAATCTTTATTAGCTCCCTTATGTTCCATCTGTTCACATCATTCTAATCGACCCTTTCAAATCTGCACATCATTTGTTTACTATTTGGTGTTTTTTTTCCATCTGGTGCACCCATTCTTCCTCCCTGCCTGTCTCTCTCTCTCTCCCACTTGTCATTAATTTCTCTTCTTGCGTTTCATACACATTGCTTATGCCGACCTTATATCCTGTGATACGGACAACCTTTAAGAATTAGCTACATTTTAGAACCGGTTTGATGTGCCTTTTTTTTTTACAAACTTGTTAGGTATGTCCATTCTTACTCTTCTCTCCCTGTTTCTTTGCCTCTCTCAAAACTAACCATAAATGTGTACTTCCTAATCTAATCATGTACACATACTTTCTTCTCTCTGTATCTCTATTATCATTGCCAGTGCTTACCACAGGATATGCAACTACAATACTTCCAATTGTATGTGGAAAACATACAGTAAATAAAGTTGAGAGTTATCTCACCGTATCATATTTTACTTTATTTTTATATAATTTTATTATGATCACTCAAGTCAAGGCATGATTCACAATTTCACGAAGGTACAAATTAATCGGCATAATTGAAGGACTTCTCTTAAAATATATACACACTATAATACATGGCACAAATATATATAGAAAACAATCTTGAAAATAGAATAGAGAGGGGAACATTTAACCTAATGAATATATACCTAAAGAAGATGTTATTGCAAGTAAGAAATTGCAGCTAAGAATGTGCTATTACCATGAAACTAGAAATATATATTGTTCATGAATCGACAACGAGATAGATTATGTGCATCAAAGGACGGATGTATTCGTTTCCTAATGAAACTTTGGAATGACAAAAACTATATTTCATTGATACAAATAAAACTATCAGTATTAAGTACTCAAGCAAGTCAATACTAAAAAAAACATGCACATCTCTGAATTGCTGTTGACATGATATACAAACATCCATCCTAGTAAGACAAATTTCCCTCATGTCCTGCATGGATATGCAAGTTAGCGCACATTCCAGCATATTACTACATTCTAACCAAGTCCAAATACCTAGCAGTCCTCATTTTATCAAGGGGTCAACTGACATGGTACTTTCATGTAGCTTTGTTTATCACTCCTTCAATCCAGCTGTTGCTTGAATGGCCAATACTGTTTCAGATATTAGATAAATAAATAAAACTTAGGGCTTGCTGTTTTTCAACAACTACAAAAATGAGCAAAAGGTTCAGGTATATCTTTAAAAATAAATGCTGTATTTTGTTTTCAATACAGGTTAATATTTCACTATTTGCCTTTGAACTAAATTCCAATAAACATAACATATCAGATAGTCAATTGACATTGATTCTTGTTGCCATAAGTTATGAAAACACATCTTCGTTGCCTTCATGGACTGATGAGGATATACTGAAAATGCTCATTTTTGTAGTCGTGGTATTAACAATTTCGGACAAACTGAGCACAACTGAAAACAGTTTACTGATAGCAAAAAAGCTTGGAGGTGGATGGGTAACAGGTGCGGAACTTGAGGCACTGAAAATGCTCACTTTTGTAGTCATTATTTTACTATTTCTGACAAACCGAGCACATGAGAGAACAGTTTACTGATAGCCAACGAGCTTGGAGGTGGATGGGTAACGGGTGCGGAACTTGAGGCACTTGTCGCGGTCGACAAAGATGCTGTTCTTCTTGAGTGCAATCTCCTTCTCCAGGGCCATGCGGGTGTCCATCAGGTCCTTGAGCGAGGCCTTGGACTCAGCCAGCTTCTGCTGGAGCTTGTCGATGGAGTCCTGGATCTCACCGACCTCTTGGACCATCCTGGAATGGAGCGAGAATAAAAGAGAAACAAGGTTAGATTTTTTCAAAATTTAATTTTTTTATATTTTCATGTTTTAATTTATCCAAATTTAAAGGGTCCAATTCCTTGTTTGTTTACTAAAAAAGTATCTACATGCAATGCAAAGTACCCGCATTCTGGGCAAATCCCAAGGACAGCTACATCCCATATCTGAATCGGAAGATGTTGACTGTCGCACAAGTTTTTTTTTACTAACCATTGTGGTTACATCATGAATAATATCGCTGTTTTCTTGTGGATTTATACCAGTAAGAGAAAATTAATGGTGTCTAAGAGAAAAAGTAACAAACAAATGATCATTTGCAAATTATTTCTAAATGAATGTGCATTTGGCACCATGGACATACCTGTACTGGGCTGGGTCCCTGCAGAGTTCCACATTGGGCCTGTGTGTTCTGTGGTCCAACCTGGTCTGGGCCACCTTCATTGGGGCCTCTTTGTCCTTGACGGCCTGGGTCAGATCCTTGATGTTCTTCTCCATGCCAGCGATATCTTCAACGGTCTGTTGACAAGAAAGCATCGATTATAGAATTACAAATGAATCATCACCACTGGAGTTTCATTCTGTGACTATCGATAAAGCTCTGTGCAATATCAAGAATTTTTATTTTTTAAGACAGAGATATATACTGCTAATTTGAATTAGACAGAGCACCGAGTACGTCAGTCACTCAATCTTGTTGCACCACCAATCACACATTCAATTGATTTTAAAAGAATTCCAAGGATTTGTAAAACAATCATAAACAGGCATGAAGGATCATAATTTAAGCATTAACAATTATCATTTTTTTTTGGTTAGGACCTGCTGACAACTACATTATATTACCAAATTCCCATAGACTTGAAACGTGGTTTAATACCACCTAATGCCGTAACAAATGGGTCGAGAATAATGGTTTGTTACTGCTTTGATGTAAACATTTATTACTTTTGATTAATTTTTCCCATTTGCTATTTTTTCCTTTATGTTTTTGAATGCTTTTTTTTTTATATTGTATGTTTGATGTAAACCCACACTTTTAGATTTTTGACGAGATATTGAATAAAACCTAATTTGAATTGAATTGAATTGAATTGAGAAAGGAATATTCACCTTCAGCAAGTGGTTTTCCATCTTTGTCTTGGCATCATTCATCTCTTCGATGCGGCGAGCAAACTCTGTGTTGACGGTGTTGCACTGTTCCCTCATGTCGTTGGAGGTATCTGTGAGGATCTGGTCTATCAGGTTGCGGAGCTGCTGGGAAGCAAGACGCTCGTGCTCGGCACGGACAACGTTGTCATGCGAAAACTCTGCCCAGGATTGTGGGTTAGTTTGACTGTTGGAATAAAAAATATGTAAAAACATGTTGATGAATACATGCATGATATTCAGTATATAGCAGTAGATTCTAGAAGTTACTTTCAGATGCAGTTTGACTTCGAATATGGCAGATTTTTTACAAAAATCAGTCTTTTATTGTAATGATTAGAGTTTCAAGGATCACATACAGGTGTGTAGTTAATGAGACAAAAACATATTTCTGCTTTCTAAATGCTATATTCTTATCACTCTTAATGACTTAATACTTATAAGTACAATGATAAAACAAGAACTGTCATCATTACTCTTTCACTAGATATTCATCTAGCTCTGATTGTATTTGATGATGTAATGCTTGCAAGCTTGTAGGAACTACCAGTTTAATGCAAAAAACTTACACTGCCTCAAATTTGGCTGATCCTTCCTTGTACTGGATCTCGGTTGAATTGTTGTTAAGTCCAGTACATTTCTCATCAATCTTGAAGGCAGAGAGTTTATCTGACCAGTCCATGGTCAATTTGTGCTTTGAACCACGGTTGAGCCTGGGAAGAAAAAGATAATAACAATGATTAAAATAAAAAATAAATCATTTTGTAAGCCTGTCACTGCTTCAGATAATTGACATATCAGTTAAAGTATCACAATGAAGTACATAAGAGGATTAATAACATCAATATCCACATTGACTGAATGTTCCCAAAAGTGATATTACTTTTGCAATAGAGTAACAAGGTTCATCTCAAGATTTTTGGTGAAGCAAACAAACGAAATATCAGAAGCAAACGTTCTTTGATTCGAATCGTCAGATCTAATGTATGTTAGAGGTAAAGTTGAAATAGTTGAACTGTCAGATATACAGTACTTACTTGATTTGTCTATCAGATTGTTCTAATGTTCTCTTGAGTAGATCTTGAACTTTTGTGATGATATCTACCTCCTGTAAGAGAAAAAGAAAATGAAAAATGAACTGGTTTATTACAAATGTAATTTAGTAATTTTCTTTTGATAAGTGTATACAAATGAAATGTTGATTCAGGATTATATATCCTCATTAAAATGAGAGAGATAGAGAGAAAAAGACCAAAGACCAAATGCAAGCAGGGTTATATTTTGGTACCGGTAAATCAAATCTACTCTGTAGTATAACCAGTTAATAATCACTCGTCCGCGTCACTTGCACACTTTCCTAGAGTGCCTCACATACAGACAATACTAAATTTTCTTACATCATTGAAGCATGTTTTATTCACCTTATTAAGAGCCATCTCTACCCTGTCTCCAACGAGATCAATATCTTGCCTCCTTGACCTGCAGGTCAGATTATCCCTAGCTATCTTCAGTGGCACTTCTGTTGCATCCAGCGCATTTTCTAACCGCTTCTTCTGTGCACAGAGCAGGTCTGTCTCCTCGATCATCTCCTCAATCTCACGGTTGAGCTCAAACTTCCAGAAGTTGATGTCGTTCATCCTGTCCCCGAGCTTCTTTGTGACGTCGGCCTGTGTGCGCATGGTCAGAGCATGGGTCTCGTTCGAGAGCTGCTTGGACTCGTGGCATAGCCTCTCAGCGTTATCGCGGTCTGTGAAACTCTGGAAATATTTGTTGTAGTTGGATTCGTGCCATTCCTGAGTGGTGTGCTTGCCGGAGCGGAAACCCTGTGCGGCCGGTGCCCCAGTGGGAACACCATAGACCCCGGTTTCACCTAGGCCACTCATCTTGGCAAGATCTTGAGACAGGGCCTGGTCTGTCTTGGTTCCTACTGTGGTCTGTGTTGGATAGACAGGGATCGTTGGAGCATAGCTCCTGGAAAGGAGAGTTGCACCAGCATCCATGATGGAATTGTTTGCTGTTTGGAAAGAAAGAAAAAAAATCATGCTTGTTACTTTGTTGTATGAATCTTACTACAAACAGACTTAAAGTGAAAATTGGCAAAATTCTCATTAATCAAATAGAAAATCAAGTTGACACATGAAGTCTAACATTCATTCTCGGATTCTTCCAAAAAAGCTACATGTACGATATACCCAGTAGAATTCATGAATTGTTAATTTTCTCAGGACTCAGTCAAAGACAAAGTCAAACAACATTTCAATTTTTACTTCAGCACAGCTAACATTTTGTAACAAGCATCATGCATCATGCAACAGACAGTATCAATCATGCAACTAGACCTAGACCCTAGTCTACAACTCAAAATCAAATTTAAGATCTCAAATCAAGATCTGATCCATAGATCTAGGCCTACTAACTATTCGCACTGCACTGTTGTCCACATTTGACCAAAAATATCATTAACATCGAGGCTGCCAACGCCCTTTCCACCGACCGCCTGGCGCTGGCCCCGCACTGTAAAATTGCGTGCTGCCTTAGCTTGGCTGCTAGTGCTAGATTGAGAAGCGGGTTGACTCGACGATGAAGAAAAAAAAATGTTTTGACAAACTTATATATCATAAATAAGCTCTATCTACAATGAAAATTGATAATTCATTTACTTACCCAGTGATTGTATTAAAAATATAGAGTTGAGTAGTTTTGGTCGGTAATAAAATCTCAAATCTAAACAGTTGCTGCGGTACGAAGTGAATGGTGGGTCCGCGGGTCACTTGAACGCTTCAGTCGCGGTGTACACGGAAATCACATGTGTGCATGCATTGTTTACATCGCGATCGAGTCAGCTGTATTACGTGTTGTCCGTTACTATGGGAATCGCCATAGTTACAGGCCTTATTGTCTCGCTAGATGAATCTCGTGCACGCGATGTCGTGCACGGCGAGAATTTCAGTAGGATGGTTCATTGTTTGTCACAAGATTTAGACATGTAGAGGTATTTATTAGATAGAGGGATACAGTTGCTTGCGCAGGATTTTTTCAAGGGGGGGTTAACATTTTTAAATCGGGCCGAAAATTTCGCAACGCCTCATCAGTCAGCCGCTGAATAAGCGGGGGGCGGGGGGGGGGGGGGGGCACGGTTCCATCAAAATTCACAATTGAAGGGGGGGGGAGTTCTACCCCCAGTATCCCCCAAAAAGACCCTTCTTACATAAGAAAAGTTCCCCTTTAACTTTGTAATTAGAAGTGCCTTTTTATATAGTAAACTCTTTGTAATACTTCGACGAGTGCGCCTATGAGTTTGCGATGCCCCTTCCCCTTTTCACCTCTGTTAAGTGCCCCTTTTTATTTGGAAACGTGCCCCTATTTCTTCGACAACTTCCCATATTTTCCTTTGCAATAAGTGTCCATTTTCCATCATCATTAAGTGCCCCTTAATTTAGATCTCTAGTAAGGGCTCCTTTTCAGGTAGGCCTAGAAGTGCCCATTTTCAATTTGGATAAGTGCCTCTTTTACTTTGACAAGTGCCCCTCTTCCTTTCTAATACGTGCCCCTTGTCCTAATGATAAGTGCCCCTATTATAAAAAGAGCCCCTTCACCTTCTCATGAATGCCTCTTTTCATCTCTGGTCAATGACCCTTTTCAGTTACAAGAAGGCCTGTTCACTTCAGCTAAGCGCCCCCTTCACCTCCGATAACTGGCCCTATTCAAATCTGAGAGATATGCTACTCGTTTTAATTTGACAAGTGCCCATTCCCCTCCTGGTAATCTCTGATGAATGTCCCTTTTCCTTTTTTTAATAAATACTCCTTCTTCTAGGAAGTGCTCCTTCCCCTTTTCATAATTACTCCTTTTCATCTCTGATAATTAAGTGCTTCGTTCTCATGAAAGCCTCCGTTCACCTCCGATAACTGCCCCTATTACTATCTGATCGGTGCCCCATTTCTTTCAAATAATGCACATTTTCCTTTATTATCAGCACCCCTTTTTAATTCTCAATAAGTGCCCCTTTTTATATCTGGTCAGTGCCCCTTTTTCAAGTGCGATAAGTGTCCTTTTTTAACCTTTGATAATTTACCTTTTAACAATGATTCGTGCCCATTTCCCATTCTTATAAGTGCCCTTTTTCATCCCTAGTGAGTGCTTCTTTTTGTATAGGGCTGTGTAAGAAAAGCCCCATTTTCACCTCTGATAATTAACATTACTTGAACAGGTTCTCCTTTTTCTTAAACGCGCCCCTAATTTCAAGCGAAGAAGAGCAATTTCCCCCAATTATGAAGCTCGCTTGCATTTAGATTCATGATATAACGGTGTTACTTATCAAAGGTCTTTTCAGTCTTCCGTTTTGAAAATGTGCTTATAACCCCATCAGCATCGTTTTTCCCCTCGTAATAAGATGTAATTTTTCGCACTGTGACCTCACAAATCTTTAAATTTTCCCTCGCTCGCAAATGAATTTTCAGACCATCACACCCAAGTGCAAAGCATGATGGCCGGTTCTTCATAAGCCGCCGAAGATGGCGTTATCACTCAGAGGTGGCCACAGGTGCATGATGTATAGCAGGAGCTAATTATGGTTCATAGCATATTGCATGTACTATATTTTTGTATTGAAAGGGATAGGGGCACATCGATGTTGATGTGCCATAATCACGAACACCTTTGATAAATCACATCATGTATTTTCAATGGCCTTGTCCACCATCTTTTGAAAATGTGTAAATATTAGAGTGACGTAATTAAGCGCTATATAAAAATTAAATATTATTATTATTACTTAATCTGGCATTCAGAAAGTATTCTACACATTTTTACAGATATCTCGGTTCATTACAAAAAGATAAACATACTATGTGTCCCTTTTGCAGCCAACATCAAATTTTGTAGAACTTTGCAGGAATTATGAATATGTCATGTATGTCCTATCTGTGAAATTTAAACGTTAGCAGTGTCCTAATATTCAAATTATGCAAGGAAACACGTTTACTTGCTAGACTTCACTGTAAGACACTATTGAGTGACTGACTGGCCTTTTTCTTCTTTGGTAATAACATACATATAATGAGCTGTAAAGGGTACGCGAGCATTTTTCTACATCAATAACTTCTTGTAATGGCCAAAATTAAACCGATTGAATCTTTGCGCAGCATAAAACGTGCGACCATTCGGTACAATGGTCTGCAAAATCAGACTATTACTTACTGGCTCTATAGCTCCTAAGTCGATTCGACAACTAATAGTCGTTATTTTCCCACTTAAAGACATTTTCAGGCCCCTCCTTTTTTTTAGGGAAAGTTCTAAATTAGTATTAGCTTTCAAATGCCGTTGAAATTTAACCTTGTCATTTTGTTGGCCTGCAAAAGGGACATAGTACCTTTAAAGCTACAAATCCAAGAGATTGTTATCTAAGTACACATACACCAAAATAGACAGCTTTTTTAAAATTGCCAATCTGACGAGTTATAATTAGTCCCTAAGAGTATTTATATCACCAATTAAACAACGAAAAACAAGTTGGTTATCTTTGTTGTCAACTACATTGTGATAGCTGTATAAGGAAAGAACGATAAGGTGATGAATTTCATTGAAGCTAGTTGGTAGCACCGTCTTAATTGTGCTCTCGTATAGTGTTCGAATCACCTAAAAAAAACTCCATGATGACATCAACCAAAACAAATTCATCCGGCATTCTATGGTTTGACGGATAAGGAGTATATTTGTACAAAACTGTATTATGTTGTATAAAATTGAAGAACTTTGTATAAAATTGAAGAAATTTGTATAAAATTGCAAAACTTTGTATAACATTTTGCGAATGCTGAATTACTAGATAAATAACATTCCTTTAAACAAAAACAAAAAATCTTTATAGGGAAGATCGGAGAATTAAATCGACTTGTCCCATTTTCTCTTTCCCCTTTGGTATAAATATTATGGTGATCCCAAACAATTTTCCACTAAAATGATTAGATTAACCGAGTTTATAGAAAGCTGCGAGAAAAAAATTCCAGTCTAAAAAAAAATAATGATTATCATAACGGAAATGCTCATGAATGAGTCGGCTAGGAGTGTAAATTAATCAATTTGAAAAAAAATCCTCGCAAACTTGCTCAGTGTAAGTGAAGCCATGACAACAACAACAACAACAATTAACAACAAAACGTAATATTTTGGATTGAACATATTTATTTTTCCACCGCAACTTTCCTAAAATCACTTGTTCATATCTTGTATATTTGGATTATTCTTTGAGCCTATTGAATAATAATAATAATAATTTAAAAAAAAATAACATTAACAAAAATATCAACAAATAGGCCCTAAACATAATTATAATGAAATGAAAAAGAAGATGGTAGTCTAAATACGCCAGCACCAATCACTAACATAGACAAGTCATGAGGGTCACCAGAAAAAGTATGGGGACGCTGATTGGCCCCTCACTCTATTTCTCTTCCCCTCCCTCTTATCTTTCCCCTTTGTTATTTTTGTTCGCCATCGGGGGGGGGGGGGGCTATAAAAAATTGTGTGTAATTGTGTTTTTACAGACGTGTATCAATCAGATGTAATTATTTCCGTCTATGGACCGACCCTTACCATCCGAAAGACGTGATTCAGTTTGTAGGCTAAGACAGAGAGCTGACCAAGTGAGCGATACCGCTAGACATTGCAACTCACATCTCCCTAATATGAATAATTTATTAATGATTGCTAATATACAATAGCAATCGAAGGAACCCTTTCGGCATACTGGTGGTATATAATGCATGTATTTGTTTTAATGACAGGGGCCCATGCATGTATATCAGTGGCGAATACAGGGGCCCCCTCCCCTGGGGAAAAAACGTGTAAAAACACGTTACTTTTACCTCTTTTTGGAGATGCCCCCCCCCCTGCGATTTTTCAAATTTCCAGGGCCAAAAAACAAAATGTGCTCACTACCACCCCCCCCCCCCTCCTAAGAAATCCTGGATCCGCGCCTGATGTATATATACCAACATTGCAATGACCTTTCATAAATCATGTCATATATTTTCAATGGCCTTGTCTACCATCTTTTGAAAACGTGTGAATATTTAAAAAGACGTGATTGATTGATTGATTGATTGATTTTTATTCGACAAGCTTCCAATATACAACAATATACAATAATAACAGATCAAAAATAAGTCAGCTTGAACAGGATAACCCACGAAAGCTCGAGAGCTTATTTCCAGTGGGGTCCCTTACAGACATGTATACAATTAATAAATTAAAATAGTAATATTTACAGACAGATAAGAAAATTAAAAGAACTACTTATTAAAGATAATAATAACAACATTAAACTGATGATAGAAATGATATTAAGTACAAGAAGAAAAAGAAGAAGGAGAAGAAGAAAAAGAGGAGAAGGAAGAAGAGGAAAATAATGATGAATTTGTAGAATTTCTATAACGTACGAAAACATAAGTATATACAACATGAAAAAGTATGAACCGACAGAAGAATAACAATTTCAATCATATAACATGTCATTCACTTCTCTTCTCTGACTGTCAAGTATTAGGTATTCCTTTAATTTCCTCTTAAAATGATCATAGTTTCCTATTTCTTTTACACCATTGGGAAGGGAATTCCAATGTTTTATGGCATTGTAATAAAACGAATTTCCAATACTACCTACTCTTTCTGGTAAGTTAAAGTTGAATCGTCTATTTCTTGTATTATAATCATGTACGTCAGTAACAAGATCGAAGTTGGATCGAATATAATGATTCGCCCTAGTATGATATATTTTATGCACGTGATGCAATGCGAGTTGTTTTGATCTTTGGTCGACTTCAAGAAAACCAGCTTTAGAAAGTTCGCTATAGCCAACATGAGTTCTTGGACCAGAACAGTTGATAAATCTCACCATTTTGTTCTGTATAATCTTCAACTTCTTTTGATCTGACTTGTTTATGTTACTGTACCATGCAGGGTTAGCATAGTCAAATAAACATTGAATAAGAGCAAAACAGAGTGTACGTCTTGCTTTTAAATCCATACAACTTTGATATCTGTACAAAAATTTCAGACGAGAATTTGCTTTTTTTACAACTGATTCTACTAAAGATGAAAATGAAATTGCGCTAGCCAACTCAATGCCTAAATACTTCACAGACTCTTTTCTCTTGATTGCTTGATTATTGTGTGTCACTTTGAATTCAAATGACTTTTTAGAACTACTTTTAGAACAAAATAAAATGCTTTCTGTTTTTCCCAAGTGTAAAGAAAGCTTATTATCAGTCATCCAATCGACACACGTAGACAGCTGTTCACTGAGCTTTTCCTCAATATATTTAGGATCAGGATTTGAATAGAGTAGTACGCTGTCATCTGCGTACAATAATAGTTTGAAGTCTTTTATACAAATACACATATCATTTATATAACTTGAAAATAGAATTGGGCCTAAAATACTTCCCTGAGGAACACCGCATGTTATAGGCATTAGTTTGGAACGAATATCATGAATGGCCACTACTTGGTGCCGATTAGATAAGTAGGATCTGAACCAATCTAAACTTGCCTTATCAAAACCCATTAGTTGTAACTTCTTCAATAAGACGCAATGATTAACTGTATCAAAAGCTTTTTGCAGATCAAGGAGCACCATACCAACAAAGCGTCCTTGGGAAGTTTCTCTCCTCAAATAATCAGTCAAATGAATTAGACATGTTTCAGTCGAATAATCATGTCGAAAACCAGATTGAAATTCATAAATTATATCATTTTCTTTGAAGTATCTTTCAATTTGAACACAGACCGATTTTTCTAGAATCTTTGATGCTACGCTTAAAACACTAATAGGTCTATAGTTGCTAACATCAGTTTTATCTTTCTTTTTATAAAGTGGAGTCACTTTTGCTATTTTCATATCTTCTGGAAAAGTACTCGTCAAGATAGATAGGTTCATTAAGTAACTTAGAGGCTTAAATAAAACCTTCGCACCATCTTTTAGAAATTTAGCTGGAATCAAGTCTAACCCAGTACTTTTTGATACATTCAACTTACGTAACTCTTTGAAAACAAATTGTTCACTGATTGGTAATAACTCGAAGCTGTTTTCACGTACACCTTTTCTTTCGTAAAAGTCACGAATACAATCATTGTCTGCGCTGAAAAAGTCTTTGGAAGGGGGGAGTTTGTCTACTAATTTGGCAGCCACATTTGTGAAATGAGAATTGAATTCATCAGCGATGGCCATCTTATCATGACATAATTCCCCATCAATTTTAATGACAGATTCTTGTTCTTTTCGCTTCTTATTTTTCAATCCTAAGCTTTTTAGATTCTGCCAAAGTTTTTTCGAATCTTGTTTATTTTCTTCTATCTTGTTTTGTAAGTAATCGAGTTTAGCCTTTTTCACCTCTCTTTGGACCATATTTCTTAATACTCTGTATCTTTTATAGAGCTTCTCATCTTTTGCTCTTTTCCTCCATTTTTTGTATACTATATTTCTCTCTTGAATTAGGGAAAGAATATCTTTAGTCACCCAAGTTTCTGATCTTTGTTTTATTCTTATCCGTTTCAGTGGCGCTATCATATTCAAATTTGAGATAAAAACATGTTGAAATATTGACCATGCCTCATTTACATCTGTACAGTCAGTTATTCGTGACCAATCAACAACAGATAGTTGAAGATTGAAAGACTCTTCTGTATATTTTTTCATGGATCTGATATCATTAGTCCTGTGATGACCTATAGCCAGTCTAACATTTTTCCGTGTACAGAAAGTAAAATAATGGTCGCTAATACCTAGATCAATGACACCACTTTGACTTATTTTATTTTCTTTGGTACAACCAACATGATCCAATAGAGAAGAACATGTAGGTGTAACGCGTGTTGCCTCTTTAATGAGTTGACTAAACCCATGAAGACTCAACAAGTCAATATACTTTTTAGCCAGTGGCGATTTGCGAAGAAGACAAATATTCATGTCTCCTAAAAGAATTATTTCGTCATCCTTCTTTAATGTATCAAGAATATTGGACAATTTCTCGATAAACAAATTGTTTTTCGGAGGTCGATACAGAACACCAACAACAATTGGTTTTGATCTTGGTATAAGCAAATTTATCCACAGGGATTCCGTATCTCCAGTACTTATAGCATCCATAATATTAAATGCAATATCATTTCTGATATAGAAACATACACCACCTCCAGAGCCAGAGGATCGATCATGGCGTATGATTTTATATCCGTCTATTTCAATTTCTTCATCATTTATGGAATTGTTTAACCATGTTTCAGTGAAAGCAATAATAGACAGCCTTTTTCTTTTAAAAAGAATTCTAAGTTCCGATATCTTGTTTAGAATAGACCTCACATTAAGGTGTAAAAAATGAAGACCTTTAACTTTAAACTTTTCTTCAAATTCTTGATAAAGAGAAGTGTTTTCATCTCTGAGGTTTGGCTGAATTACTCTTGCTATCGCTTGCTTTTCAGGTGTAACGCGCGTTATCTTAAAATAGTTTTCTTTTAGTCTATACTCGTTTTGGCTTTCTTTCTCTAAACAATCGTCGTTAAATAATGAGTCACAAAAAGATGGCAGACAACATGTTAAACAATTCCACTTCTCATCAGGGCATTCATAATATAACCTGCGGTACTCTGAAAAACTGATAGCTTGACAATTAGTGTGAAACCATTTTTTACAATAAGAACACAGAAGGCCGTGTTGATTACATTTGACTGGCTTATCACAGTTCCCACAAGGGAACTTATATTTTCGACCGTCAACTATAATTTTCGGATCATCACTAGATTTTGTCAAACTTTCACTTAATTCAATACCCTTCTTACAAATTGAAGATATTTCGCCCAGTCTTTCATGTCCACCTTGGATTACGTGTTACGTAATCAGGTAATCAGAGAGTGATTTCTATTGGATATTCAAATCTTAACAGATATCTCTTTTCATTATACAAAAAAAAACACATTAAAGCTATACCAATCAAAGAGATTGTAATCTAAACACACATACACCAAAATAGACTGCTATTTTTAAATTGCCGATCTGACGAGTTATAATTAGTCTCTAAGAGTATTTATATCACCAATTAAACAACGAAAAACAAGTTGGTTATCGTTGTTGTCAATTGCATTGTGATAGGTAACAGGAAAAAATGACACGGTGATGAAATGCAATGAATCAGGTATTACCGTCTTATTTTGAGCACTCTTATAGTGTTCCAATCACCTTTAAAACCAGTGTACGGCTAGAATGTATAATATCAACCCCCCCCCCCCCCAAAAAAAAAAAAAAAAAAAAAAAAATCATCCGGCATTCTTTGGGTTCAGCGACGGGACTGCAATACTTTTATCTACTGTAATTGCGCCCTCTATATATCCAACAATGCCTAAGCGGTACCCTTTGGTCCCTCATGATTCCTTTTTTCTAATGTTAATTGAAATCCATGAGATTGTTACCTAAATACACATACACCAAAATAGACTACTTGTCTATTTTTAAATTGCTGATCCGACGAATTATAGGTCTCGAAGAAAATTTAGATCCTTGCCTTATCACCAATTAAACAACGAAAAAAAGTTGGTTACCTTTGTTGTCAATCATATTATAGTAAACAGGAAAGAACGATGAGGTGACGAATTTCAATAAATCTGGTATTATACCGTCTTAAATTTGCGCTCTCGTATTATATAGTTTTCCAACTGAATCACCTCAACAAAAAAAGGTAAACGTGCACAGCTATAGAATGTATGAAACCAACGTAACACATTTCATCCGGCATTCTATGGGTAAAGCTAGACATTGATGAGATTGTTATCCAAATAGACATACACTAAATAGACTGCTATTTTTAAATTGCTGACCTGACGAGTTGTGAGTGGTGAAGTGAGACGTCATAAAAAATGTATTTTTAGAACTTCTCAATTTTTTCTTCAGTTTCCGAAAGAGCATCAAAAATAATGTCCGAATGTCGAAAACCAATTCAATGCTGAGATATGACCATCTCAATAAAAGTTCACATAGGACATACTTATAATTATTCATTCAGATGGTCATATCTCAGCCCTTACTTAATAATTATATCGGACATTATTTTTGATGCTCTTTCGGAAAATGAAGAAGAAATTGAGAAGTTCTAAACATAGATTATTATGACGTCACAGCTTCGGTACTCCTATAGAGTACCGAAGCTGTGGATCCATGCCTTATCACCAATTAAATAACGGAAAAAAAATGCTTATCTTTATATTGTCAACTACATAGTGATAGGTATTAGGAAAGAACAATAAGGTGATGAATTTCATTGAATTAGGTATAGGACCGTCTTATTTGTGCTGTTGTATATAGTGTTCCAATCATCTTAAATGTTGTGTATAGGGGGCAATTCACCACCACTGGCCCCTCCTCTAACGTCGCCCCTAGTATAAGCAGCTTATAGAAAATACAGCTTCAAGATCTAAACGAGGTCCCCAAGGGGGAAATGATGATTATGGTGTTCTAAAGGAGTTTATTCCAAAAGGCGCATGAAGTTGATTTCGAACATAAGCCTATACCGATTCTATACGCCTCACAGTGAGTTGAGTCTTAGCGGGGTTCCGATATCAAGGGGGCACTGGGGGGGGGGGGGGGCACCGGAAATATATGAAAGATCGATGGTCATAGAGCGAGGGAGGGGTAATTAATTAAGGGATCAAAATCATCTTCTTTCATGTTGCCTTTCCACTCTCCATTTCAACACCTCTCCTCCTCCCCTTTTTCGCATGGGGGGGGGGGGGGGGTGGAGGTATACATGTGCTCACCCATGCCCCTTGTAAATTCGCCACTAAGTGCAGATAATTGCCATCACACATTTTATTAAAGGCGTGTTACATGATACATGATTGTGTCACGCCGACATTGAGCATGCACGCTTCAATCAGGAAAAAGAAAGAAAATAAAATGTCTATTGTTTCAGTGTCGTTGACCTCGAAATGAAACGTTGTTTCGTTTGTTTTCAGAGAGATAATACCGATCTTTGATCTGTCAATAATATTCTTCGTGACATGATTTAATTTTGATGATCAAAGCCATTTACAGATTATATAAGAAGGGCTGTGTTTGCACACCGTCTGATCTCGAGCTTTCTCCGTCTATCGTGCTCATTGGGTCATGGTCATGTCAAGACGACGATTTTTTTCCTGCAAAGACCAGCGGGCGAGGGGGGGGGGGGGGGGGGGGGGGGGTGTCACGAGAGACTAGCAAATCGACTAAGTTTATCAAAGTTGACTGGACTTCTATTATATAGCATAATAACTTTGTTAGCTTCTAAAGCTATTGTATCTAAATTTACATTAAGTTTGTTAAATTTTGAACAATTCAGAACGATATTCCACCCGGAACCATCGTTCCTCATATAAGAATCCATTCGGCTGGATATCATTTTTCAATCAGAAAATGATGAAAACGTATCATAAAATAGCTAAAGGACAGGAAAGGGGAGTTATAGAGTTAAATATCATGCTATTTTTCTCAAAAGGTGGAAACATAAAAAAAAAAAATCACAGGTTCTGGGCAACAATTGTGGCCTAAAACAATCGAGCCATTGAAGCGAGTGAATCTAGACATTGACACAAAACTTTCGTGGTTGTTATAAATAATAAATTATATGCAACACTAATTTCTTTTAATTGGAAAATTTAAGTTGCGTGTATGCTGATTGCTGAATTATAAATAACATTCCTATTTTTGACTTCCGAGGGTAGATCGGAGACTGAAATCGACTCGCTCCCTTTCCACTTTTCTCTTTTCCCTTTCCCCTGACATCTTCCCCCCCCCCCCCTCGCCTCCGATGCTTCGATCTGTAATAGACAATATTTATTCTTAAGTGTTATAACTGCTTTTAAAGATTGATATGCGAGAGAAAAAATAGAGCGTTGAGACCCAGGTGAGTAATTTAAGTTTTGGAATGGTTGAACTTGTGCTAGAAAGCTAATCGTCATTCTGCAATTATGTTGTTGTCTTGTCGATCGGGGGTGGGAGGGGGGGGGGGGCTCTATCCCCTGATAGATTATCACTTTTAATCCTTGTCTAAATTCAGTTTCTTTTGACGTTTCATTAAGTTATTAAAGAAAGAATACGATTCGTTTTACCATTCTCGACTCTTAATCCTTGTCTGAATTCAGTCCACCCCCCCCCCCTCCTCCCGCGCGAAGCGCGGAAGCTTTGACGTTTCATTGAATTATTAGAGAAAGAAGACGATTCGTTGTGCTGTTCTCGACTCTTAATCCTTTTTATTCCAACGTCCTCTTCCTTTCTTCTTTCTCTCTTTCTCTCTCTCTCTCTCTCTCTCTCTCTCTCACTCTTTTTGGCCGGCGGTTTTTTTTTTGAGGGGGGGGGGGGGGGGGGCGACCGCACCAACCGCCCCCTGGGTACGCGCCTGTATCCTCTCTGTCTCTCATTATCTCTCTTTCCCACTCTCTACTTCTTTTTTCGCACATTTGCGCTTCGCGCTTAACATTTAGGATCGTTGCTTTTTAACGCTGCGGCTTTGCATTTGGCGCACTGTATTTCTATGATGCTGTTGATTGAACAAATTGAATAAATTCATCAATTCCTGATGAAGCCGTATGAGCGAGAATTCAATTTATTCTTGTCTCATTTACGTGTGTACAAATGTGTATATTGATGGTCATCTTGCAAGTGATAACCATTAACAACTCTCATCGGGCTCTCATCATTACTTTTTCTCTTCATTTTTTTTGGTGGTGAATTATTGAGGGGGGGGGGTGATTGTACAGGCCACCCCCGCCTGAAATATTGGGGGGGGGGGGATATATCCCCCCATCCCCCCGGTATCGACACCCATGGGGAGGGGCTTGAAATCCTTATGCCCTTTAAACATATCATCTTCTAAGAAGTTTTTGCTCCATAAGGCTGGGTTTCTTCCAAACCAAACTCTTGTCACTGTGCATGCACATGGCGAACACGTTTTGTGGCAGGAAATTTGGGGCTATAGATTATCCAAATATTGACTTATTAAGCGGAACATTTTGTAAAGGTGTCTTAACTCTCGAGGCTTAGTTTGAACAAGAGGATTACAGAATACATAATCCCTGAATGTGCTGATTGGTTAGATTTGACGTCTATGTTGGCCTGACATGGTGCACGAACAGTGTGCATGATTTTATTCGCAAGTCATTTGTATATCGCATGAAATTTAATAAATTGCGTAATTACTTTGAGGTTGATCACAATAATTATTAATTTTCGGATCGAATCGTTATAATGAAAGGCCCAATCGCCGACCTGAAGATAAAAAACCCTAGAAAGAAAAAAAAATCCCATTTACTAGCTCATTCTAGACCATTTCACTGACATATTCAAATTATATTCCTATATAATTCTTGAACAAAATATGTTGTTCTCAGGGGCGGTCGAGCGACTTCCAAAGTGGGGGAGGGGGGGGGCACCAAGAAAAAAAGGGCACTTTCTGGAAAACTTGAAGGGCACCTACGAAGGGAAATCTCAAAACGAAAATATATCATTTTTTTTAGACATTGGTATGTACCCCTACACTGTGATTACATTATCAGGGATGATATCAATATTTGTTTCACTGTATACACCATACAAGATATTACTAAAGCATCATACTTTGCAGCTGTGTGTGATGGTCTGAATATTCATTTGCGAGCGAGCGAAGCGAGTGAGGAAAAAGTTTAAGATTTTTTGAGGTCGCAGTGCAAAAAATTACATCTTCAAAAGAGGAAAAACAATCCTGATGGGGTTATAAGCACATTCTCATAACGGAAGACTGAAATGACCTTTGATAAGTAACATAATTATATCATTAATACATGCGAGCGAGCGTAGCGAGCGAGCATTGGGGGAAATTGCTCTTAGTCGCGTGAAATTAGGGGCGCGTTTAATGATGAGAGGAAAAGGGGACACTTATCAGAAAAGAAAAGGAGCATGTGTCAAAGTACAAAGAGTAATTATGAGAGGTGAAAATGGGGCAATTCTTACACCTTTAAAAAGAGGCACTCACCACTAGGAAAGTCAGTCATGAGAATTGGAAATGGACATTTGTCGAAGGAAAAGGGGCCCCCATCAGATTTTGATAGGGGCATTTATAAGACGTGAAAAGGGCATTTATGAAAGGGGATAGGTCCCGTATTAGAAAGGAAAAGGGACATGTATCATTGTTAAAAGGAAATTATCAAAGGTGAAAAGAGGCACTTATCGCACCTGAAATTGGACACCGTCCAGATATGAAAAGGGGCACTTGTGTGAATGAAAAAGGGGCACTTATAGTAAAGGGAAATGTGCATTTGTTGAAAGAAAATGGGCACCGATCAGATTTTAAAGGGGCATTTATCGGAGGTTAAGGGGGCACTTATCTGAAGTGAAAAGGAGTAACTTCTCGTGCCTGAAAAGGGTCATTTACCAGAGATGAATAGGGGAATTTATGAGAAGGGGCTCTTTTTTAAAGGGGGCACTTTTCATTAGGAAATGGGGCACTTATTAGAAAGGTAAAGGGGCACATGTGAACATATAAGGTGCGCTTCTCAGAGTTAGAATGGGGGTAGTCATTAAAAGGGGAAGGGGCAATTCCCACAAAGGAAAGGGGCACTTGTCACAGTAAAAGAGGCACCTCTCACATTTAAATGGGGCAATTATCAAAGGTGAAGGGGGCACTTATCAAAAGTGAAAAAGGGAACTTCTCTTACCTAAAGGGGCACTTACTATAGAAATTAAGAAGGGCACTTATGAGAATGGAAAATGGACGCTTTTTGCAAAGGGAAATGGGAACTTGTCGAAGGGAAAGAGGCACGTGTGAAAATAAAAGGGCACTTATCAGAGGTGAAAAAGGGACTTTTACATTTAAAAGGGGCATGTAAAAAGGGGCACTTCTTACAAAGTTAAAGGGGCACTTTTCCTATGTAAAAGGGGGCACTTTTCGGGAGCTCGAAAAAGTGGGGGCACTGTGCCCCCTCTGCTTCCCGGGAGGGCCGCCTCTGTTTGTTCTTGACGAATGTCCGGCTTATACCACCAGTGGATTCATTTTACGCTGTCTGTAAGCGCTCTCTGATGACAGTGTTAAGTAAACATGTCTAGACTATTGTTGATTCAACATCATAATGACATGAATTGGTTTAAAAGAGAACTTTTAAATAGATAAATTGTGCTGCCTATGGCAAAGTATAGGAATTCAGCAAATATTTGATAATTATTGCATTGTGATTAATTCGCGTTGGCTAGCTTAGAGTCCCCAGGGGCGCATTTCCATTTGATATCAAAAGGGAGAGAGAGAGAGAGAGAGAGAGAGAGAGGGGGGGGGAGGGAGAGAGAGATGGGGAATGGGGTGCATATAGAGACTTGAGGGCATATCACAAAATGAAAGAGAGAGAGAGAGAGAGAGAGAGAGAGAGAGAGAGGGAGAGAGAGAGAGAGAGATGACTATAATACTTCCTCTTCTTAGCTTAGACTCTAATGCGCTTGATCGCTTTACTCTCTCTCATTCATTTCAAATGATCATCCCCATGAACCCCTTTGCTGACTGGACATACATATAGAACTTGCTTGTTTGAACTACTTGGGCAATTTTGCTGAAAAATTTGCAGTGCGGGAATCCAATGATTTTATGTTCTCCTAGGCCTTCTATAAATATAATTCGCAATATGAAGCGGTGTTGATTTCAATATCAACTTAAAATTTTTAATCGAAAAATAGGCAACTATCATATTGGCTCATCTAGATATTCAATAAATAAAAAGGTGCCTTGGCTTTCACGGTTTTAGGATTTTATTGGTAAAGGAGATGGAGGATGATTTTTCTAAAAACTGTATAAAATCTCCATTAGAGAATATCACCCTTTAAATACTTTAATAGCAATGATTTGAGATAATTGAACCCTAATTTGGAGTGAAGTCTGTGAATAAGTAATATAAGGATCTTTTTGTTCTTCGCTAGCTCGATGGGAATAAAAACCAAGGAAATGTGGAAATTGAATGTAGCGAGGCCGCGCCCAAGGACTAGCCAACATGAATATGTACATACATGTACATGTATGTCATTTTAGATCCACGATTCCCAGGTCATTCCGCTAATGTATCACGTTTTTGCAGCATGCATCATAGGGGGGAAAATGCCTAGGGTCTATTCCGATACGTACTCGAGTTTGAGTAGCCAACAAAATTCTCTTTTCGGAGCGGTACACAATAATTGTTTTGATAATACATTAATACACATAGCGACATCCTACCATTGTTTCTAAACGTTGCAGTTTCCTGCCTGATGACTCCTACATAAATGGTGTCAACAAACTTTCTCAGTTTACGTATGCAAATTAGATGGGCGCCGGCGGCATACGATGCGCTTGATTGGTCGATGAGCATGGCTAGGACAGGCAGGCACACGTGTGAGCAATGTGGATTTTGGGGTCAAGTTGGGTCGCACTGACGATTTATCGTGCGATGCTGCCTAGCTAAACTGTATGGTTGCCGCACGCGCACAATCCATTCGCCAGCAACAGCGGGTGAGCTGAGTAAGAGAAGAAGGAGCCGAGATAAGATACGGCCGGGTGAAAAAGGAGAAAATTGTTATCAACCTTGTAGTTGTAAGTTGTAGATAAAAAAGTCTATAAATGGTGGTGGGTGCTTGCATCTAGTGCACTCGCATCTCAGTCTCAGGAGTATCTGCACCGGCGAGCTGACGGGATCATATCTACTTGTCTTGATTGATATTTGAAATCATGTGTCAAATTTTGTGATTTTACGCTTCTAAATTACGATTTTGAGCATCGTTTTCTCCTCATCACTTGTCGACCAGAACGGAAGGTTTTCCTAGGCCAGGCCAGCTTTCTGCTTGTGACAGAGAGGTAAGATTTCTGTCTCTGTTTTCTCTTGGAGTTGGATAAATGCACAAACTTCTAGTTTTTCAAGAAGTAATTAAATATTAATGCGTACTTACAGCATCAATTATTTGCAATTATTTTAGTCGTAACTACGACTTTCTTCGTCATAACCGTTATTGCGTTAATTAAAAATCTCTTCAAATTCAAAATTTCTAGTTTGTCAGTTTCGGTTCGTAACTCAGCTTGTCGAAAAATGGACAGAGAAAGGGGAGATCGAGGAAGGAAGGAAGAGAGAGAAGGGAGAGATAGAGAGCGGAACGCGGAAGGGAGGGAAGAATGAGAGAGAGAGGGGGGGGGGGGGGGAATGGGGAAGAAAAAAAGGGGGAGGGATGCAGGATGGTCAATTAATGTATGGGGAGGGGGGCTTCTATATTTATCGGTTTTGTTGTTTAACATTTTTTTACTTGTGTTTCTGTGATTATTTGTGGACTTTGGCCTAAATATATTTTAAAATGTGAGCTTTCCGATTATGATGAATTTGTGTATAATTAATTCAATTTGAAAGTTTGTGTAATGTATATGTTTAGACCCCTATGCACTTCACAATTAAAATCGTATTCTAATGTTTTGTTTGTTACAGTAGATCTACATGCACCTTTTTTCCCTTCTAAATAACGATTGTGATGCTTTATCACAGTCTCGTTTCCATCCCTATTTCCATGTTCATGATTGTGTTCACTCACTTCGCATCGATTACATTTACACGAAGATAAGACTATTCGTGCCGAGGGAAAGAGTTTCCATTTTCCCACGCTATGCCACTGGAACTCCTACCAGAAATCGAATTTGTCACGGTACACTCACTGTGAATTTGCATCCCTGTTATCGCGCGACTTACTGCTGCTTAACAATGCGACGGCTGTTGACCAATTACAACGCACCATTGTGACACACCTCCGAAGCCTCAGCCGAATGTTGATATATCAACCAATGAAATCGTCCCTACCTGACACACCTCCACTGCATGCTCTCAACAGCTGATAAACCGGTAAATCGGCTTATCCATGCACAGGCAATCAAGCCTTGAATGCAGCGCAAGGGTAGACTTGCATTGCCCTAAACGTACAAAACTGCTTCTCTCAAACTCTGCTCTCAAATACTGAACTCTTGCTGAAATCAACTTATAAACACTTGCTCTCAAATAAACTGCTAAATCTGATTAAAAGGAGACGAAAATAAAATGATGTCTTCACTAGACCAGATCCTGAGTTGCGCTGCCTTTGAATAATAAAGAGAAACTCAATTTCAACAGATATCACCATAAATGACATAAATAAAGAATCGGTCAGAAACATAAAAATGGAATAGCTAGTACAACATAATGGAACAACCAAGGGAGAAGGAATTGGAACCAATCCAATAGACATTATATGGAAGGGTGATCATGAGGTGTTCTGAATCAATAGAATGATTAGAATCATGTGAAGTGGAAATAGAATGGAAATGTAGCATGATCGAGGGGCGGACATGTATGGAATGCATGCACATACATCATGTACATTTATCTTGAATTGGATCAAATGACTCCTAGGTCTGGTCTAGACAGTCGGAGGTGAGTTGTTCAGGCGTCCCTGATATAGGCTGGTCAATGGTGTATTCAATATAATTTGTTCTACCAATTTTTGGGTCCATACTAAGTCCGCAGACTCCGCACCTTTAACAAAAAATAATCTAGATTTTCCCCTTTTCTATCCCTACTGAGTGTGAAAACGGTTCAAGATACGTGAAAACCAACTTTTCATTTTCTTAACTGAGGAAATAAACAAACATTGAGGGGGCAAGGGAAACGGATTAAGAATGAAAAATCCTTGGAACTCCATTTTTAATCGCTAAAGCCGTACAGGCTTGAACAACTACTCCAGGATTGGGTACCGGTATAGTCTGGATCGATGTAATGATGCAAACTCAGCAAAAATAACTGTAATATTAAAAAAAAAAAATAGGTATTTTTTGCGTGAAAAGAATAATTCTGTTCATGTATATTTTGAAATGCATTGAAATATGATATTAATTGCCAATGCATGGGGGAAAAAAGAATGGATGAGAGCTAGCTTCTCCTTAGTCATTAAGTTTTAAAAAAGAAACAAAATATATAACAATAAGTCAAATGACAAAAGTGTTGGTAAACAAGGTATTTACAGTATATTGGGGGCGACAGGTCCTCCTCCACCCCCCCCCCCCACCCCCAATCCACCTACCTTGCGCCAGGGCCAAGGGGAAAGTAATGTACATGCATTGCACTATTGTTAAATGGAGCTATTCGTAAGAGGACACACCGACTGTGTATGATCGAATCTCTTTGAATTTCGCTCCATGTTATATACGCGTGCTATGGGTGCACGACAATTTGAAGTATTTACCATGGTATTTATAAAGATTTGTGTCATAAAGTTATCACTTTCTCTGTATAGAAGTGAGAAATTAGATTTGATACTTGACAGCTACAGGTACATGAGCACAAACTCATTTGCGCCAGATCAGTCGGACATCGCTCAAGGCGCGAGGTAACTTTTTGGTAGGACGCATACTGCGGCTGTTGCCGCTGTTCCGGGCAACAGGCTCGGCTGCCCGGCGCTTGACTGCGTTGGGCTGGGATTTTGTGAGTGGTTGAGTGCCCATTCAAAAATTATTAAAACTAAAATAGGGCATTATGTAAAATGCATGATGCCATTTTCCGGATGATGATCTCGATAAGAATAGCCGATCGGACAAACTGAAATCTATCATGTCTGCTTCCATACTATAATTATAAAAGTAAAAATCCATCAAACTCAAAAGTTCAAACATTGAAAAGTTGCATAAATAAGTCAGTGAACTGAATAGATCACATTGGAGTTTTGTAGGGATAGGGGGTAAATGGTTTTCCCCTCAAGAAAAAATGGTGATGGCCCCCTTGTTTATAAGTATATATAAAATACAATCCAAGCACATTGTCACTAGAAAAGACAGTGAAGAACTCATGAGCAAATTAATGTGTCTTGGCACTACAATTGTGGGCATCTTGGCATGAGTTCAAGTGTTTGCTGAATATGCATTTAATTGAATGCTATATCTGTAACATCAGGTAAATTTTGCAATCACACTTGAATTATTGGACGAGGAGATAGCGGCATACGTGAATTGCAAACATATGACTTATGCAAACACTTGAGTCGGCTGAAGTGTTTTATGTACATGTACATGTATCTGTTGTATTGACTTATAAAGATAGTCATTGTTCTTGATTTATATGTTTGGCTATTGCAGAGTTGCGCGATTGAAAGGTAATACACACGTGGTCCGAATAAATGAATATAAATAAGTAGCGTGATGGAAAATAACTGTGAACATGAATGTACGATAAAAGTAGGGCGAATGTAAGAGCCGCTACAATTTATATGTTTGGCTATTGCAGAGTTACAACCCTGCAAACATTGAACCTGTGACAAAATAAATTGTTACTTCTTTGATTTTAATTATGTATATTTATCACGAGTTGAAACCGTGGCAGAATGAACCCCAAAATAACTTGTGTAGTCTTCAATTTCAATCACCTTTAGTTGTCACAGAGTAACATGTACAGTCATGATGCAGACACTGAATTTTACATTAAAACAATCGTACCCAACTCATCACAAGTTTAAACCGTGGCAGACAATGAACCCCCAAAATAACTTGTGTAGTCTTTGATTTCAATTATCTTTAAGTCTATATAATATACACAGAGTAACATTCATGCATACATTGCACTTGTGTGCATGACAAAAATGATTTGATGAGTTTAATATCTAAGTGATATACTGTAAGCCTTGATTCTTTTGTACATTTGCATTAATTGTTTAAAAAAACATTGCATAAAAAAAGTTTAATTTTATTGTGCAATGTTTGTTACATGATTTGACTGATTTTTTGACATGATAATTTACATTATTCAAGGCCTTGCTATTGCTTATTTATGATCAGAGCTATGATAATGCATGATTGTACAAAAACCTGTCTGCATATTAGGAAATGATATGAAGTGATACCAAATATTATTATGGACAAGGAAAAGAATGTGTTTTAAAAATGATGAAGAGTGATTGTTAAAAATAAAGAAATAATCAAGATTTTACACTATTGCTAAAATGCACTTTGTGCAAATGTTTACACTTTGTTCTTACAGAATTAAGAAGAAGCTACTCTTATTACCATGGGAGTTCTTGACGAAGATGACATCGTCGTCAGCGGTATCTCAGGACGTCTTCCAGAGTCGGACAACTTGGAGGAGTTCTGGGAACATCTCATGAACAAGGATAACCTGGTGACCATTGACGACAGAAGATGGGAACCAGGTAATTGGACAACAATTTTCATCTGGGTTTAAAGCCCCACTGCACTACTTGTAGCTACTTGCTCCCTCTATTTAGAAAACAATGCCTAAGCGGTGCATGTTGGTCCCCTATGATCCTCTTTTTCTTATGTTAATTGAGAGCTGAAGTGAAGAGATAACCACCTGTCAGTTACCATGCTGGGTGGTCTAATCCCTCCTGGCTAAACCAGTACAGACAGGCTTTAAATCTTCTTGAGGGAACTGTTCTTGCTGAGATTTGTTGGAGCTCCTCTTTTTCTGTCAGATGATCTCAAACTACTCCAGTTTGATCTTATACAAAATACATGATACATGTAAGAGTGAATTTAGCAGTCAGGAATCTCAACAGACACTTTAAAGTTCATTATAAACCTTTCCTCAAAAAAGAATCTGTGAGAATCTTCAAGCTCTAATTTTTCAAATAAAATTTGAAAGTTATACAAAATAAAGAATAAATTTCAGACTGTACTCTGTAGACCCTTGGATGCTGGATTTTAATATCAGTAAAATGAAAATTGTAATCTGATGTGCGTTAAAAGAAAACAAATTGACCAAATGATTTTGTGGTTACCATTGAAAGCAGGTTTATACATAATTTGTTAAACAGGATATCTCCAAGGTATATATTCAAAACGGGAGATAATAGCTATAGCAGTTAGATATCTTAGCCGAGGTCACTGGTGCACCAATTATGAGAGACAGAGCACAGGAACATTCCATTTCCAAACCATTGTCACTTCTCTTTTGATTTTCCTGGTACAAATAACCAAAACTTGAATAGAAAGTTGTGGATTATTATACGCCTTGATCCCCATCTCAACAGTCTGAGACGTTCATTTTATGAGAACATCATTTAATACGCCCTTTAATAGGTCTGTTTGGGTTGCCACCTCGCAACGGGAAGCTGAAGGATCTGTCCCGCTTCGATGCCACCTTCTTCGGAGTACACGCCAAGCAGGCCAACACCATGGATCCTCAGCTTAGGATCCTACTGGAGGTGGCCTATGAGGCCATTGTGGATGGAGGTAGGTAACCTGCTTTAAAGGTATAGACCAATTTTGGAAACACCCCCCTCTCAAAAAATAAAATGGAAGCTCTTATTACCAATCATGTGAAAGAATATGTTTTGACTGATTATGATACGGGATGATACAAATTTTGCCGGAAAACCGCCTACTAATTAATATATTTGGTATATTATTATATCTATTTGGACCTGATAGATATCACGTAGTCCCATATACATCTTTCTGTGTACAGTGCTTGTAACTTTACCAAGACTGGGCCAAATTTCTTATCATTTTGATGAATCCAGAACCTGGCAGTATACACACCAATTATATGCTAGATGATCAACCTTTTCTGATTGATTCCACAACGTTTCTTTCACAATGCAATCGTATGACCAGAACTGGTCTATGCCTTTAACCCTTTTCTCTTATTGAATGCGTCACTCAATGAAAGCAGGCTAAAGAACTAGCGAATAAACTATCTAATGTCAAACTGCAAGACCAATTCTTTGTTTTCTTATATTACTTGGCATTAGATATATCCCATGAGATCTGGCTCTGTTTCATAAAACTTCCTATCAATAACAATATAAGAAATGCTGATATTCTATGACAAACTTCCTCTCAGCCAATCAAATGCAATGATTTCAGTAGCTTATAACAATTATTTACAGTTTAATTACAGTTATTGATAACAAGTTTTATGGAACAGGGCCCTGATTTCTTAATTGTACCCCTATTGTGAATTGCTGGCTATTCTATTGTTACCAAATAGATCATGCACTAGCTTAAATCTTTTGTAGGGTTAGGATTAGGGTTAGTAAGTTTAGCTAGCTTAACTAGCTTAAACTAGCTTACCTTAAGCTTTTGTAGGATTAGGGTTAGTTTAAATCTTTTAGCTAGCTTAACTAGCTTAAACTGGCTTACCTAAATCTTTTGTAGGTTTACCATGCATGGCACTCAAGTGGTTCAGAATCGGGTTCAAATTCCTGTAAACCATTCACATGTATGGGCCAAGGTAATTGACCAAGTGGAGCAAATACTTTGTTATTATTATTATCATAATTATTTATTCTGCAAAACAAAGTGTATACAAAAGAATTACATAGAGGAACAATCATACAAAACCAAGAATGAAAATCATTCAAAAAAACTCATTGTGATTCCCATGAGCATTTACAAGATGCCAGGAATGGGGCAGGCAAACTAAATCACCGAAAAAAGTGAAGGTCCCCCATTTCGATTTTTAACAATAGTTTAACAATAGTTCTTGCAAGTCCTTTGCTTGAAGTCATCGAGCCGTAAATGGTTGATAATTGGCACAAGTGGTTGAAGGCTGATGGTATAAATAACTTAGATATAGGATTTGTCGTAGAAATGAGTGATTCTGAATATATAATTGTTTTAGTGTTGATTAACAGAATTTATATTTATTTTTGGAAAAAAATATATAGGTATTGACCCGCAGTCTATACGTGGGACAAAGACTGGTGTCTACATCGGTTGCAGTGTAGCAGATGCAGCTGAGGCTTTCGGCAGTGATGCAGAAGCTCTGGTGGGCTACAGCGTGACTGGAACTAACCGAGCCATGCTGGCAAACAGAATGTCCTACTCCTTTGATTTCAGAGGTATCAATTTACAGACATCCGGACGTAGTTTAATGTCAGTTATTTTATCTGGGGCGTGCAAGTCCAGTGTACTTGGTCATTTTGTGTCCCTTACCTTACCACGTATCACAAAGTAACGATTGTAACCAAATTTAGTATAACATTATCATTTTCCTTGATATTTAGTCTGATCCAAAGTATAATATCATTGGATATATTGACTTATTTTAACGTAGTATGAAACAAATTGCTTGGACTTGCCCATGAGCAAAATCTATCTTTGAATGCCATTGAAGTCTAGTTGGATAGTAAAGTATGTGTAGCCTTCTGAGCTACTCTTCACAGATCTGCATAAATCAGTGTGAGAAGATGCTCCCCTTCTGACCGATTGTTTCCAACTACTAACTGTAGACACTTGCCAGTTCATCAGGGTTTCGTGGCCCTGCACAAGGCCATCCAAGACATACAATATAGGTATCTGCATATCTGAATCCCTTGAGAAGACTGTACAAATGTATTTATAAAGAGGAACCTAGCTGTTCTTATATATTTGCATGTCATTGTTGCATTACTCTGTCAGGTCCAAGCTACTCCGTAGACACTGCCTGCTCATCAGGATTTATGGCCCTGCACAACGCCATCCAAGACATGCGAAGAGGGGACTGCGATGCAGCCATTGTAGGAGGTAGCAACCTTCTGATGAAGCCTCATAGCTCCCTGCAGTTTCTCAGGCTTGGTGTTCTATCACCAGATGGACAATCAAAATCATTTGACAGTTCTGGTGAGTGATAGTTTTCTTCATGAGTGATCATATTTTTTAAACCAAACTTCGTGCTCAAAATATCTGTCCTATGTAGCTTTTGTACTGTATTTGCAGTTGGTTAAAGTTCTGCATTTCCACAAAAATATATGTTTGTAAATGATGAGAAGACGAAGCAGTATTTCAACCCATTTTTAAAGAATCAAAAGCTACCGATTGTGTACTGGAGGAATATGCAGTAGTGAAAGCCATTAGAAAAATAAGAACGATAGTGATTTAACTAAAGGGGAGTAAATCCTAAATTCTCTGTCCTATGCGAGATATTTAAAGCCTATCATAAGTTGAATTTTATCCATCTTGCTCTCTACCATTAAAGCGCCAAATCATGTGATTTGTTAATTTGGACGTATTACCATGACAGTGATTATTGCATGATAATTATAATATTTCTCATCTCACAATTCATCACAGGCGATGGCTACTGTCGATCAGAGGGCATAGTGGCACTATACATCACCAGGAAATCAGTGTGTAAGAGAGCATATGGATCTCTGGTTCACTCAGGTACCAATACAGATGGTTACAAAGAGCAAGGTAAGTTGTATCATATTTTAAGACTAAGGTTTAGAAAACCTTTTGCAAACTTGGTTTACTGTCGTTTCTCAATTGAAAGAAATGTAAATACATATGCACTGTCTTAATCAGGTGTATACAGATTTTCATTGCAACATAATCTTTTCATTCAGAATGAAAGAGAGATAACCAAACATGATGAACTTATGATTTCATATTTCTGAATACCAGGATTGTATCTGTATACCCCCTTGTAATGTATCTTTATATCTAGGCATTTTGGACAATGCAACGTTTTGTTGTTTCTCAATCATGTATATGATGTTTGCAAACCTTTGGACATCACTGAAATTATATAGAGAACAGGTTGAGTGGGCAGTATATTACTTACAAGGCAAAGGTAATAATAATAATATAATATTCCATTTTTATATAACGCTCAATAAATCGATCCAACGATGTGCCTAAGCGCTTTACAGATATATTATCAATACAGATAATATATAAATTTAATCACGTTCTCATTTTTGTAGGAGTGACCTACCCCTCAGGAGAGATCCAACAGAGTCTCCTTCGGCAGTTGTACAGTGAGGCACAGATCAACATTGATGATGTGGAGTACTTTGAGGCTCATGGCACAGGAACCAAGGTTGGTGATCCTGAAGAGACCAATGGCATAGCTGCAGTCTTCTGTCAGGATCGTACTCCAGATAATCCACTCCTGATTGGCTCTGTCAAATCCAACATGGGCCACAGCGAGCCCACGTCCGGTCTAGCGGCCCTCGCCAAGGTCATGTGGGCATTCAACAAGGGAGTCATCCCACCTAACATCCACTTCAATGAACCAAACCCTGACATCACTGCTCTAGTGGATGGACGGATGAAGGTCGTTACCGAACCCACCCCCTACAACGGAGGCTACGTAGGCGTCAGCTCCTTTGGGTTTGGCGGATCCAATGTCCACCTCATAGTGAAACCCTTTGAGAAGTCAACCAAAGTAGAAACCACAGGATCGTCTCCGCGCCTGGTCCTCTGCGCTTCTCGCACTGAAGAAGGTGTTCAAGAACAGATCAGCCATCTTGAGAAGAACAAGGAAAGTGTGGAGCTGCAGAGTCTGTATGACCAGATTGCCAATGCACCACTCAATGGTATGCCCTACAGGGGTTACACACTGGTTGGGTCAGAGCAAAGTTCAGAGGTCAAGCAAGTGTCTCCACCAGAGAGAAGACCAATATGGTGAGGATAGTTCTATGTGTCACTCATTTATACTCATCGGCATGCTTACTTTAATTCCTCAAATTGTGGGGGGCATATGTGTAAGGACAACAATATCTGCACCTTTTTGTTCTAGTACAAAAAATATTCTGCTTATGTACCATTTACCACAATTGTGGTAATGTTAACTTGGACATTAAAGCGTAGCCATTGTTACAATAATGTACCCTTTTGTCTTTACATTTCCACCTGGAAGGTATGTGTTTTCAGGCATGGGCTCCCAGTGGGCTGGTATGGGCAAGGATCTGATGGTACTAAAGCCCTTCAGAGACACCATCGACTACCTTCATGATGTCCTCAAGAAGGAAGATGATTCCATGAACCTCAAAGGCATCCTTCTGGAAGGGAGGGAAGAACTTCTGCAGTCTACCATCAACTCCTTCTCAGCCATTGCTAGCATCCATGTAAGATTTGATTGAAATCATATTAAAGTTGCTCAAGCTTGGGTATATAGAGGGCAGCACACTGAGCCAACAGGTATTGCGCTCCCGTGCGTACTAGTGTCCCTAATATGCGTATGTCCGTACAGGAGCGTAAAACCTGTTGGCTCAGTGTTCGCCAAGTTGCCTACTTCACGTACGACTTTATACCGACGCACGAACATCTTTAAGAAATTTGCTTTTTTTTTTCATTGAAAGTAAAAAATATTCAACTAATCAATAGACAATACTTTATGTACATGCACATTGTAAGTTACTTTCAAAAATTTATCATCACCACCTAAAGTTCTATAACTTCTCTTTGTAATCTTTGCTACAGCATGATAAAATACGAAATCCTTTACCTTTAACAACTTAATTATTGAACTGAGTGTCTTATGATATTCAAAAGTGTTAGGTCCAGGATGGAGGTTTAGAAGTCAAGTAGTTTAAAAAATTGACCGTGGTGCGATTGTAATCGGAGCAAGTGTGCAAAACTTGTCTAGGTTCCATCACCAACATTTCTTTATCTTTTCAGGTTGCCTTGGTCAATTGCCTGAAGGCAGTTGGAGTTGAACCTGATGGCATGATTGGTCATTCCGTTGGTGAGCTTGGGTGTGGCTATGCGGACGATAGTCTGTCAGCCGAGGAGACTGTCCTGGCTGCTTACTGGAGAGGGCGCTGTGTGATGGAGGCCGAGCTTCCTCCCGGAGCAATGGCTGCTGTTGGTAAATATCGGTCATCTCTTCTACTTATGCCCTTGTCACAACAAGACCAGTACCTAGGGGGTGTTTCTCAAAGCCTTTTTTCAATGACAAATGACAAAAATCAATGACAAATCTGCTGATAACCAATCAGAACCAAGGATTTCAGTAGCTTATAACAAAAACTGTCATTTGTCACTAATGACAAGTTTTGTGAAACACCCCCCAAACGGGGGAACAGACCGCACATGACCTCTCACAGCCAAGAAAGAGGTTGGTGTGGAGTCAGTTGGGCAATGTGACTGAGGTAGACCCGACATTTACTCCTGCGACAATCGCTCTGGGCTTTGTTTTGTCAAAGGTATAGAGTTAGGGTAAGGGTTTTGGGGTTAGGTATTGTGTTAAGTCCATGGTTGAAGTTCAGAATTTGATTGGTGCTGGAAATTGATGTGGAGCAGTTGCCACAGGAGGAGCAAGTGTCGTACAACTATGACTGAAGTATTAGGTAGTGGAGAGGCGAATTTAAAATGACTGATAAAGGGCAAGTCACAGTAAGACTAAAACAGCCATTATTTGACAGAAGATTTCTTATCCTCGTGGACAATTCACAGTTTTGTAATTCATTTGATACGCACAAATTGTTCTATGAATTTGAGTGGTGCATAGAATAGAGGGAGAACGAATTTTCTTACAAAGATCTGAGAAAATGTGTATATTCCTACTTTCACCAAAAAAAACCCCCAGCAATATTAATGATATCCACATCTCATAAATGGAAAGCAAAGAAGGAAATTTTACACATTGAAATGGCTTTGTGATGTATGAAATACCCCTCCCCCTAGACTTTTATGTAACTCAAAGTTACAATGGGATCCATTTGGACAAAATTCAACTTATTTGGTTTAATTAATCCATCTGTTCACAGGCCTAACTTGGGAAGAGACAAAACAGAGGGTTCCACCAGGGGTGGTTCCAGCCTGTCACAATGCCGAGGACACTGTCACCATATCGGGGGACCAAGAGTCGGTGGAGAAGTTTGTTGCAGAACTGCAGGAAGAAGGTGTCTTTGCACGATCTGTCAACAGTGCCAACGTGGCCTTCCACTCGCCTCACATGGCGCAGATAGCACCCATGTTACTTGAAGCCCTGGAAAGGGTAAGTTCTAAGTGCATACTAAAAAGATTTCTTGCCAGCAATTGGGCAACAATTTTGAACTGATGAAAAAGGTTATAGTGTAAAAGCCAAAATGTAATTTAAAAATCACCTCTTTCAAATGAAAGTGGTTAGATTGGACCATTACAATACATATGATAGATCACATAAACAAGATCTTTTTTCAGATTTAAGGACACTGATCGTTTCCTTTGTTTCTATGGCAATAAATCTCGCATCTCCAACAATTTGAGCTTTTGTATATTGTTGAACGTTAAAGAAAAATGATCAGTTCTGTGACTACAGACATAATTATAACAGTGGATTTTTCTCGATAATTCCCAAATAGAGTTTCATAAATATTGTGATGCTCAATTTCCATTTCTTGGTAGGTGATCACTAACCATCGCCCTGCCTCCAGCCGCTGGGTCAGCACCTCCATGACCTCTGCCTCCGATGACATTTGCCCTCCGCCCTCTGACATGTCACTGGCTGCCTACCAGGTCAACAACCTGGTCAGTCCAGTCCTCTTCAGAGAAGGCCTGACCAAGATTCCAGACAATGCTGTTACTATAGAGATTGCTCCTCATTGTCTCCTGCAGGTGAGAATGACCTTTCACCTTTGACCTTTAGAAAGTCTCATGTCTTTAATAAGCGTCACCATGGAGCTAGTAGCATATCAGAGCATTAAAATGCAATTTAGATAATGATCTAGATATATCTATGTTGCCCTTAGTACAAATAGTTTATTCTCTAAATTTCTGCCTGAGGTATGTACTGCATGGTATTTGCTTCTTTTAATTGCTTTCAAAGGGGATAACATTCACAATACAGATCATCTATTTCTTGTTTTAATGGCAAAACAAACTAATTTCTTTTTCTCGTAAGATAAATTTGAAATCATGCTTGACATCACATATGACAATATTCCTTTTCCTATCCAAAGGCCATCTTGAAGAGAACTCTACATAGTAAGGTTGAGTTCCTCAGCCTCATGAACCGCAAGAAACCAGACAACCTTGGCTTCTTCCTCACCAACCTCGGCAAGCTCTACGCCAGTGGCATCGATGTCAATCTTGAGAGCCTGTACCCAGCGGTGGACTTTCCCGTATCTGTGAGCACGCCCCCTATCGCTCCCGCCATCAGATGGGACCACTCGCAAGAATGGGATATCCCAACAGTGGACGATTTCTTGAAGCAAGGCGGTAGCAGCCCAACCGTTACAAAATTTATCATTGGTGAGCATTGAAGGAGGAGTAGTAGGGGTAGAAGGAGGACTCTGTGGATGAGTAGCTTAAAAAGTGTGATTTTTGAAAGTGGAATTGATCTTGGGGAGAATGAATTACTTCATACAATACGGGATAGAGAGTTGTGGCATTCCATGGTTGCCAACGTCTCAGGACATGGCACTTAAAGAAGAAGAAAGAAGACGAAGAGCATTGACACTTGTCTGGAGTTCTACCTTATGAAAAGCTATAAGACGTAACATTGATTTAAGACCCAAGACAATGAAAGATGACATTGAAGAGGAAAAACAGAACTCTTTAATTACAATGCCTGGTCATTTTTTGTTTTGTTGTTGATAGTAGCTCTTGCAAGTCAAACAGGATACTGGAAGCTTCATTAATGTGTCAAGGGGTAGGTTTCTTTAGATAGTCAGATGCGCCTCACAGCCAAACCAACATTATGATGGCAAAATAGCATGGTCATAATCTTTCTTAGTTTGAGAAGGGGATTGAGTTAGAGTTTCACATCAAATATTCTATTGCCCTTTGACTAATTCAAGGCATGTTATCTACCTATAGTGTGCAGTATGTTCTCCTTGTCATTGATTGTAGTATAAAGCAAACGTATCAAGAGTTACAAGATTCTTTTATTTTTCTTTATTTCTCCCAAAGATGTATCCCCAGAGTCAGAGGACTGCTTCATCAAGGATCACTGCATCGATGGTCGAGTCCTGTACCCTGCCACTGGCTATCTGTGCCTTGCTTGGCGTGCATTGGCCAGGATGAAGAACATTATGCCCAATCAGATGCCGGTTGAGTTCAAAGATGTCGCCATACACCAAGCGACGATTGTACCCAAGACAGGTATGCATCTTGCTGTTGCCTTTTAAAGATCATGCACTTTCTGTCTGCCCTTGTTAGATTTGCTGTAACTTCCAGTGTTGAGAGATCACCTGAACGAACTGCATGCAATTGAAAAGATAGACTGTGCAGCCAACCGGGCACCCTGACAGGTTCAGAATAATTTGTTGACTGCCTGCAAGATGGCCATTACCGACATCGACAATGTAGATCTTGTAGCCTTCTTGCGGGAAGCCAATGAACTGTTTTTTTTAAAGAAATCTTTCCCATGAAGCTTCCTAACATTAAGTGACCTTGCTATCTCTCTCAATCAAGTAGCTATATGTGAAGGTTCATTCCACAGTCAAATCGAAAAGACTGACAACAGACCGATCCCAATAATTACATTACACAGAATGGGGAAAGATCGGTTTAGAGTCAGCTTGGCAGTGTGACTGAGGGTGACTTCTTATACCAGCGTTTGTAAAGTATAACTACAAAATATGAAGACTGGGTGGAGAATCGTTCAAAATATGCAAGTATGACTTGGTCTCAGTTTTCTCTCCTTGCCTGTAAACTGACTCGGGCGAAACCGTCAAGAAGGTATCCCTAGGTTCTTTAGAGAGAAGCATACATGTATATGAATGAACCAGTGAGTAGTCTTTTGAGCAATTTTGTCACACACAAAAAATATGTTAGAGTTTGCAGTGTGAATCAGTTTGGAATATCGTTGGTTATGAATCATTGGTTTTTCAGGCACCATCGAATTGGAGGTTCGCATTTCCCCTGGCTCCAACTCATTTGAGGTTGGTGATGGAGACCAACTGGCTGTATCGGGCAAGATCTTTGTCCCAGACACTCCGCTTGCAGAGAGAACTCCTGCAGGAGGAGACTCTTCCAAAGCTGAAGCCATCATCCTGGAGAAAGGCGATGTTTACAAGGAGCTGAGACTGAGAGGGTACGAGTATGGTCCAGACTTCCAGGGCATCGTCAGGGTCAAGGATGATGGTGAGTGTGCAGTACCAAGTTTCAGTTTCAGTTGACCTCACCATTTCCTCAAAATATGAGTGCAGTTAAATTTATAATTCAATTTTTGTCTTTCTCAAATTACTGTTAAGATTTGTTTAAAACAAATGTAACTATGTTTTGTATACATTTTACATTGTATTTGTTATTATGTATTGTATTTTGTTGGAAATGAAAAACAAAAAACAAAATGAAATGAACTGAAGAAGCGTTCTCGTAGACCAGTGGAGTAGCTACCGGGGCAGGGTGTATGTAACCTCAACAAAAGGCAACAAAAATAAACATGCAAACAAACAGGGTTTGAGATGATTAAAATGAAATTTCACCACCTGGCAGCAAACTTAAATCCTTGATGCCATCCATTGGTGAATATTTTGTCTTTTTTACCCATGAATTCTGCACTAAACACGACAGAAAAATATTATTTTTGTCATAACACTTTGCCATTCCTGAAATTCTTTGGAAGGTGTTCAAGATATTGATATATACATGAAATTAAGAGTCGGTATTACGATATGAACTATAATAAAGTAGAACATGCAACTGTTTAAATTACTTTGATATCGCATGTTTTCTGCAGGAAGCGAAGGAACACTGGCTTGGTCTGGTAACTGGGTGAGTTTCACGGACACCATGCTCCAAGTCACCATCCTCAACAGACAGAGAGGTGTCCGCTGCCTCCGCCTACCAACCCGCATCAGACGTATCGCCATCAATCCTGCCCTCGTTGATGTGGAGGTGGATGGAATGCAAGGTATAGTCTTTCAATTGCAGTTGTTTATATGTGACTTAAGAAGCCAGTAAATCTGTTGCTGTCAACATTTGTCTATACTCTTCCTTTTCTTTTTCTCTATAAAAAGGAGCTTGAAAACCAAAGCAGGGAAGTAAGAAAGAAGAGATATTATACTTTGCTTGATTCAAAGCTCTTCTTTTCTTTAATTTTGCTGTCATCATGGGAAGAAAGATAAGTCAATGAGATGGAGATGAATGCAGTTCAAAGAAAAAAAATAACTACTAAGCCAATCTTATCATAAAACATACTGATCAATTTTTTTCATTTCCATCTTTTTTTCTTCAACCAGAGATGAAGGTCACTGTGGACCCATTCACCGACACCTGTATGGCAGGAGGAGTGGAGATCTCTGGTCTCCACGCAACAGTGGCTCCAAAGAGACATGCTCAGCATGCACCACTGCTTGTAGAGGACTTCAGCTTTGTGCCCTACAACGAAAGCAACCTGCAGTCCAAAGACCGTGTCCTCAAAGACTATAGCAATGTCTGTGCTGGGTATGCACAAAGAGTCCTGGAAGACTTGAGGAAAAAGTTTCTGGGGGCTGGGATTGAGTTCCCGTTCAGGAATGTTGAACAGAAGGTTGGACGCGTCTTTAATGAGAGCGAGCTGAAGCCATTCTTGGAGAAGCCCGAGTTTGGCTACCTGAACGCATTGAAGAAGATTGGAGAGCTTGAGCCAAAGGAAGGTATTTCAAACGACATCCGGGAGATTCTTGAAGAAGGTTGCAAGGATGATGTTCTGTTGCGAGGGCTTGTTCAGGGGAGACACTTCAAGAACGCTCTAGACATTGTTTTGGAGAACACAAGGGCTCTGAAGATGAAACTGCTCGAGGTTGGTGCCCTTTCAGGCCAGCTCTACCCCAGGGCCATTTCTTGCCTGCACTCACAACCCACAACCGAGCTTGACTATTCTATCGCTGAAGTTGACAAAGAGAAGCTTGAGGGAGCCTCTGAAGAGCTTGAGGCGATGCACATCAAGACCCACATCTGGGACATTACAACCACTCCCACAAATGGACTAACTGGAGCTGATCTGATCCTTGTAGAAGGATTGACCAGACTGACCTCCAATCTGAATGAGGCATTGTCCAACTTCCACTCGGCCATCAAGGATGGAGGCTTTGTTCTACTTCATGACATCACCAGCAGTCAATCACCAGCTGGTATCAACATCCTGCCTTTTGACCTTCGCACTGTCGCATCTGAGCAGACCTATACCACTGCCCTTAAGGCTTGTGGCTTTGAGGTCATCTCGGTCAAGAGCAGTGGAGTCTTGACCACTCTGTTCCTATGTCGCAAGACGAGCACCAGCAACACCAGAGACACATCACCATTCATAATGAACATTGATGAGGAAAGCTACTCATGGGTGACTGGGCTACAGGAGAAGATGTTAGAATACGAGGAAAAGCCTTCAGGAGAAAACATCTGGTTGCTCTCGGACAGAGCCTCTCACAGTGGTATTGTGGGATTGACAAACTGCCTGAAACAAGAACAGGGAGGAGAAAGAATAAGGTGATTCATTGTTTTACAAAAAAGCAAATGAAATATCAATTACAATGTTCAGATGAATATCATTGGAATAGGATTTACTGTATGTTCTAATTCTTAACAATGATATACTTTTTAAAAAAAAAGGGTTAAAAACTATCTTTACCTCTCTATCTGTCACTGTTTATTCTGCCCATTTATTACTTTTGTAATATTCTAGCATGTGATATATACTTTCCATTCCAAGTTGAGTGTATCTATGCAACATTTTCTTTGATGCATAAATTAAGTCGAGTAGATGCAGGTACTGATGGCACAATCACCAAGCAATATATCTGTAGATTTGTTTAAACCATAACCCAAGTTTTTGAATGTTTTTTTCAATGCACAGATGTATCTTCAATGCAAACCCAGAGGCTTCAACCATTGACTTCAGTCAATTGAATGGACACATGGGCAAAATCCTCAAGCAAGACTTGGTTATGAATGTATACAAGAATGGAGAGATGGGATCATACAGGCACTACGTGTTAGAGACATGTAAGCTTGTTAGCTTCTTTTGGTTGTACAAAATAGGTTAACGAAAGGTTTAAACAAATTTTCCACAGCATTTGTTTTGTCTCCTTAAGGCTGTGCTAATATGTAAAGTTCAGTCTTGTAGTCAAGATATGGGGTCTAGACCAGGAGGGATGTTTTTCTTACATTAATTTAGCATTTGGATTTAAGAACGAGACCAAGACAGAAACATTAAGAACCTAGTCTTGCTATGTCACTGTTTGGATTACTTGTACAAAATCAAAGAAATATTGTTTTGTTGATCCCGGGGACCAAACAGAAGACATGACCAATCAACCTTTCATCAAAACAATTCTTTTAAGTAGAAGATACAGCTTCAGATCAAACTTATAGGTTCAAAACATTTGTTTTTTTAATAGTTTTGATAGTTGCCCTTAAGAATCATCCTCATCTGTCTCTCATTTTTCTCTATCCATTCTCCGCATTGCCCTTCAATTTGCATAATAACAACAAGAGAGTATCTAATCCATCTCTTTCTCCAGCTCCCGATGACTCCAGGGTAGAAACCAGCCACGCCTATGTCAACACCTTGACACGAGGTGACCTTTCAACCCTGAGATGGGTGGCCTCACCCATGACCTACATGACCCCGGAACAGCTTGGCCAGGATGTATCCGTGTGCAGCGTGTACTATGCATCTCTGAACTTCAGAGATATTATGCTTGCCACCGGGAAGCTGCCTCCGGATGCACTGCCAGGTACATACTGAAGGATTTTAAAACCCTTGACAAGTGCTTTTGCCTTTATAGACCAAGGTCCAATTGTCTAGTTCCCTGAAATTTTTGTATGAATCTCCCAAAGATTCTGATTAAAGTCATTTATTCTAGTTGCCTGATTTCATAAACCACCACCAACAACAAGAACAACACGAGAAAAACAACTTTCTGTTTTGATCATAATGCTTTCCTCGGGGAACAAAGTTGGGAAGTGATGACGTATTTGAACATACACTGGGTAATGTACCTAGTGTATGTCACCTGCATCTCACCAAAGCTACGTGTAGATAATTGTGAAACCTCTGTGGTGTAAATTCATGAAATCGTATGCCCATGATATTTCAGAACCTTTTTTTCCATGCTTTTGAATTTCCCCTTTCACTGCTTTTGCTATGCTCCAGAATTCAGAATCTGAAGTTCAGGAAGAAGTTGATAACAATTAATTTGTCAATGTTTTTATTGTTGCTCCTATGTATATACAGCTGAGCTTGCCCAGAAGGAGTGCATCCTAGGCCTGGAGTTCTCAGGTCGCCTTGGCAACGGGAGACGGGTGATGGGACTGGTGCAGAGCGATGGTCTAGCGACCTCGGTAGCCGCAGAAAACCATCTCCTCTTCGACATCCCTGATGCTTGGTCCCTCGAACAGGCGGCGACTGTCCCTGTTGTCTACTGCACAGCTTACTATGCCCTGGTCGTACGAGGGCAACTGAGAAAAGGAGAGACTGTCTTGATTCACTCTGGGTCTGGCGGGGTGGGGCAAGCCGCCATCGGTATCGCCCTGAGCTATGGATGCAGAGTCTTCACAACATGTGGTATGTCCTATGTTAATAGCATGTTATGACTCTTGACTTAATCAGAGTTTGTGAAATGCCCAAAGAAAAGCATTTTTATATGCTACAATATCATTTTCTATTGGATGTCCAAAGGACTTGGAATTGTGACGGTTTCAAGAAACTAGTCACTGATAAAATTTAACTCCTTATTTGACAGAGGTTCTTTGTACATTATATGTTTAGGCAAAGAGATCTTGACCATTCACAACCTCAGCTGCCTTTTATTTGAATTTCACTTTTCATTATCAATTATATGCAAAATATGCCACCCGCTATTTCTCAGGATTTGGAAAGCAACGCATCGGATTTTAATTGAATCACGTCAGAATTATAGCTCTTTTGTTAACTCAAACGATTTAAATTTCTACCTAATCTTCAGGAACCAAGGAAAAGAGAGACTTCTTGAAAAAACGCTTCCCTCAACTGACCGAGGACAGCTTTGCCAACTCCCGAGATCTCACCTTTGAACCTCACATCATGAAAGCAACTAATGGCAGAGGTAAGATCACATCGAGGGTTCAGTGACACAAAGACGTAACTCCAAAATTTGCCAAAATCAGTGTTTGATATCAAAATGTTCAGAAAAAATGTGGTCTTTCCAGGAAACACAAAGACTTATAATAAACTCCACCCAACACCCCATTGAAGTCAATGGCTAGTGAAACATAAGACTTACTCGTTAAGGCCGAAGTGCTCAGTGACACATAAACCACATAACCATACTGTCATATCAGTCTCACCATTTTCTCAAGGGAATGCATGTGGCTGGTAGGAGAAGAAATCCAGACATGGTTTTGTTAGGTAGTTGTTACAGATTTGACATTACATACAGACCAAGAATTCAGTTCAGTTCAGTTCAGTTTATTTTATTTTTGCACGGCACCAACTTCAGCCAAAGGCTGTTCTTCTGTTGGTCTGTGCGCAATATAAAAATTACATGTAGAATTATAAGATAACACATATTAACATAACATATGAAATATTAAAAAAACAATATTAAAAAAACAAAAATAAAAAACAAAAGGATCATCCGGACAGAGGTGTGATAGTTAATTGGTTAAGCACTTAACAGCTAGGATATATATGTAAATTTTCTGGGTTCAAGTCTCCATATTGGACTAATGTCACTTGGCAGGGCAAAACATCTACTTTTGCCATTCTCCTCCCAGGTGTAGCTCGTGGGAAATTGGTAGGAAACAATACCTTTAATACCTTGTTAACTGAAATTGGTATTCTAGCCATTATAAGGCGATTACCATGCTTTGAGCACCTTGTAGTGTTGATATAAGAGCTATACAAGACGACAGTAGCCTCAATCACTACCGCCCCATATCTAATCTACCATTTCTTGGAAAAGTGATTGAACGTGTCGTCTGTAAGCAACTAATGTCATACCTTGATGGAAACTCTCTTCTGGCGTCTAGGCAGTCTGCCTACAGGCAGTATCACAGTGTGGAAACAGCCCTAGTAAGAGTCCAAAATGATCTTCTCCAAACTTTGGATAGCAGAAATGAAGCAATCCTTGTCTTATTGGACCTTACCTCCGCATTTGATACGGTCGACCATCATATTCTTCTAACTGGGCTGAAAGAAAGATTTGGTATCACAGGCATTGCTGCTGACTGGTTAGCGTCATATCTTTCCAATCGGCAACAGCGAGTGTTGGTTGATCAAGCAACATCTGATCCAATTAGTCTTCGATGGGGCGTCCCCCAAGGATCAGTAATTGGCCCGTTGCTATTTGTATGCTATACAACTCCAGTTCAACAGATAATTCATGCACATGGCCTGTCCTGCATGATGTATGCAGATGACACACAGCTGTACATCTCTATGAACTCCGATGACAGAAATCGAGCAATCAGAAAGCTTGATGTGTGTCTTAAGGAGGTTCGAACGTGGATGGGAGGTAACCATCTCTTTTTAAATGACAACAAGACGGAAGTATTACATGTATCATCTCACATGAAGAGCAACCAGGAACTGCCACCTTTCTGCTTTGGAGAAATCAAGCCCGCTGAAGCTGTCCGGGACCTAGGGGTAGTCATCGACAAACATCTATCTCTTCGTCGCCACATAAATTTGGTGTGTCGCAGAGCTTCGTTCGCCTTAAGAAGAATTGGTGGTATTCGCCATCTCCTTAACCAGAAGACAACAGAAATACTGATCCATGCGTTTGTCACATCACTGCTGGACAACTGTAACAGTCTTCTCTTCGGCGTTCCGGACAAAGACATTTCCAAACTCCAACGAATTCAGAACTCTGCCGCCCGTCTTGTATCTATGTCAAGTAAATACAATCACATCACTCCCATCTTAAAGGAGCTCCATTGGTTACCTATTCCCGCACGCATCCACTACAAAGTTATCCTGCTCACATTTAAAGCAATCCATGGCCTTGCTCCTACTTACCTATCCGAGTTGATAGCCCAATATCTACCAACCAGATCACTCAGATCTGCCTCGCAAAATCTGCTAGTAATAAATAGAAGCCGAACCAAAACTTTCGGTGACAGGTCATTTGAATGTGCTGCACCAACCCTTTGGAACTCTCTTCCTAGCACTCTACGTGCTCAATCAGACAAAGACATGTTCCAGAAAGAGCTCAAGACATATTTGTTTAACATTTCCTTTTAATTTTGTACTGGTTCCAAAGGGTTGGTGCAGCACATACCATCTTTGTAATCATATTTATATTGTTGTATAATTATAATCATTTTCAAATATTACATGTATCACCTTTAATAGAAGCTATTTTCGATTTGTCTAATGTATAATGTATGCCTACTTGTAAGTTTTGATTATAATTATATGTAATTATTTCTATATATGTCTTTATTTCTATTGTCTTCTACATTTGTAAAGCGCATTGGTATTACCTTCGGTAATTAAATGCGCTATATAAGAGCTAACTATTATTATTATTATTATTATTATCTCTAATACAATCAAACCTGCCATAGTGACCACCTGTATAGAAAGACCACCTGTCTACAAGACCACATTCTTTGTTTCCTTTGTAAATAGTTTCTCATTGAAACATGTATTAAAGGAACCTGTACATAAAGACCACCTGTCTATAAAGATGACTTTTCTTGTCTCCCTTGAGTGGTATTTATAGACAGGTTTCACTGTACTAGTATTTTCTTAATCATGTATCGCACTTGGGTTAAAATATATTATTTTTTCTCTCTTATTAATCGCAGGAGTTGATGTGGTCCTGAATTCACTGGCAGCTGAGAAGTTGGAAGCTAGTCTGAGGCTACTGGCCATGCATGGACGGTTCCTGGAGATTGGAAAGTACGATCTGTCACAGAATACTGGACTAGGTAAGCTAGATGCATTCCCAATTGCTGAGAGATCCATTATTGCTAAAAGATTTCCGATTTTTTAAGGAGAATATTTCTTTTTGATAATAATAATTGGATTTATATAATGCCTTTTCCGAAGCATACAAGGCGCTGTCTCTTAGACTATTAACAATTTAAGAAGAGCTGCACAGGTATGTTTTTTTTAGTTGTTTTTGAAGAAATATATATATTTATATGTGGAAATTGTAGGTACATTGTACGTATATTTAAATCATGTTTTTGACCAATAATGTTATCTGTCTCGTGTAGAAGGGCTGAGGAAGAAGGGCGTTGACTTGATGTTAGAACGTTGGAGTTAATGCACATCCGGTTTTTTAGTCGATGATGAAGATAATTAAATATATACAGGAAACGCATCTACAATCTGCTTTCAATTAAATATAGATATATAATTTGATCTCATTTAAACATGTGATGAAGTGCTTGTTATAAATATTTATGTATGATGTTATCCATGATTTTGTATCTGAATAAAGATTTATTTCAAAAAACAAAAACAAAAACAAAAACAAATTTAATGAAGTGTATTAATCAGGATTGATTCTCTGAACACATTTCCTCTTTCAGGCATGGCTCTGTTCTTGAAGAACACCTCCTTCCACGGTGTCCACCTTGACCGACTGATGGACGCTGGCAATCCAGACTGGCCAACCGTGGCTCAGCTCATGAAGGATGGGATCGCATCGGGAGAAGTGCGCCCTCTCAATGCCACCACATTCCAGCGAGATGACGTGGAGACAGCATTCCGGTTCATGGCTCAAGGAAAGCATATTGGAAAGGTCCTCATACAAGTAAGCACAAATTTGCTCTTCCTTAGTTTGCAGAGTGTTTTTTTCTGTGGAACTGGTGGGCATGTTCAACCTGAAGATGTAATTTTGTAAATAATCGTTTTATTTTTTATTTTTATTTATTTTTTATTTTTTATATTTTGGGTGGGGGGGGGGGGGGGGTTAGGGGGATTATTTTTCATTTTCAAATGTTTTATTCAAATGTCTGGACTGTATTCCTTTCCCTCTAAAAATGAATTTTAAACAATTAGCAGCAATTAAAGAAATGTTTAATTTTTTCCTCTAAATTGAAAAGCAATTAAGAAAAAATTAAAAAAAATGGATTTACTTAATGTATGAAGAATGTTCTTGTTGGTAAAATATTGCAATATGATTTGACAACTACTGGAAGTACAATAGAAACAACACATATTCTTGATTATACCTTGATAATCGGAAGCATTTAGTTAATTTAGAAGTGATCACTTCTATTTTCAATGAGGATGTCACTTCAAGGTAATTTCTGTACATACCATGTTATTATCAAACATCTAAAGTTATAAAACTGTAAATGTTGATGTATATGGAATGAATAAACATCTAATCAATCCAAAATCAAAACAACAACTCAAAACACATAGAGAAAAGAGAGAAAATCAGATTGATTCATGGTTTAAAAATATTACTTTGCGCAGGTCAGAACAGAGGAGAAGGAAAAGATGGTCGCACCCATCCCTCAAAAGTTCTCTGCTGTTACCAAGAACAACTGCCATCCTCTCAAAGTGTACATCGTCACCGGTGGCCTGGGAGGCTTTGGCCTAGAGCTTGCTCAGTGGCTCATAGACAGAGGTGAGATATGATGCCGGTTCAAGCTGGGGGGTGTTTCACAAAGATCCTAAGTTGAACTTAGCTCTAAGTTGGACTTAACAGTAATGGGAAGCCGTTAGCATCTTTTGAAAATGTTTTTAAAAAGTCATTAAAAGGCATTAAATGTTGATTCAAATCTTTCATATTTTATATTTTAAAGGAGATTTCATGTTTTTGATGTGGAATTTATGAAAAGTCTAAAATACTTGAATTTTGGCTTTTGAATATATTTTATTTTAAGGCTTCAAATGGCTCTCCATAATTCTTTAGTCCGACTTAGAATTAAGTACGACTTAGGATCTTATGATCCTCCCGGTGTTTTAATGCCAGTCCAAAACAGGGATTGTAGATTTGTTGACTTGGTGGGTTTCCATGCCTATCTGGGTTACTGGAAAGGGTACATTCATTTCTGGCTTATCGTTGTACAATTGTGCATGATATTTTCCCTCTTACAGATGTCCTACTTTTTCTTAAAACAAGTCTCTAACTGCTTTGGATTTTCATTTAGTAAAAACCTGAGAATTTAATTGAACCATGGTTAGTAAACTATTTTTGTTAATGCGTTGTAAACTCATTAAAGACTAGAGTGTATTGTTTAATTTACTGGTATACCATTGAACTTATAATTTGTGGGAATCATAACACTTTAAAGCCCTACTGTACTACTTGTAGCTACTTGCTCCCTCTATAAAGAAAACAATGCCTAAGGGGTGCCCATTGGTCCCCCATGATCCTCTTTTTCTTATGTTAATTAAGAGCTGAATTGATCAGATAGCCACCTGTCAGGGACCAGCTGGGTGATCTAAAACCTCCTAGCCAAACTAGTACAGACGGGCTTTAGATGGAAATATCCCATTTACATCGATTAGAGAGACTTTAAAAAAAAGTTGTTAGTGAGATTCTGAAACATTAATTTCTTAACCCTCATGCCTTTTCTACAACAAGACCTACCTTTATACGGTGTAAATAAAATAAGCGGGGGGAACAAGAAATCATTGAGTTATGACATGTTGTTCCTATTTTTCCGTAACTCTTCAGGAGCAAGGAATCTCGTCCTGACCTCCCGGTCTGGAGTGAGGAACGGTTACCAAGCCCACCGCATCGCCTGCTGGCAGGAGCAAGGCATCAAGGTTCTCATTTCCAAGAGGGATGTCGGCCAGCTGAAGGAGGCGGAGCTACTGATCCGAGAAAGCCAGAAGATGGGAGCTGTCGGTGGTATCTTCAACTTGGCAATGGTTAGTTTACCTTTCATTTTTCAAAAGAAACCTTCTTTGACCATAAATGAAACACATTTCATTCCGAACGTAGTCGAAACAGTTAAAAGTGAGAGATTGTTTCTCTACCTTTTCACTGTAGACACAACCAAAGAATTTTTGAATGTGACACAATGTTGTGTTCATATCTTTCTGTCTGGCCCAAAAAACAAATGACAATGAATCTTTCATTCATTCATTGCCAAGTTCTTATCCCTCAAAGTTGAACAGTCAAAGCATCAGCTTGGCAAATATCATTGGAATTATGATACATGTAGCATTTTACATTAACATTGCCTTTTGGCAAAGCAGTTCGACTGTCTTATTTGTAATACAGTTTAGTAAAAGAGTGCAATTCTTTATTTTTTGCTAAATTTTCTCTCATTTCATATTAAATGAATAAAGGTATTGCGAGATGGAATTTTTGAGAACCAGACCCCAGAGACCTTCCAGCAATGCTGTGCCCCCAAGGTCAAAGGCACTGTGAACCTAGACCTTGTGACCCGACAACTGTGCGGTCAGGAGCTGGAATGGTTTGTCATGTTCTCCTCGGTCAGCTGTGGGCGTGGCAATGCTGGACAGACCAACTATGGCTTGGCTAACTCATCCATGGAGAGGGTGTGTGAAAAGAGAAAGGAGGACGGATTTCCAGGTAGGAATATTCACTCTTTCTAAGTTGGTTATAACAGTCTTTCACGCATTTCCACCATGTACATATATTGTCTGGCCCATATATGCAAGGAGATTTAACTTAGACCATGGCTTGAACCTGCACCAGGGAACTAAAGTAAACATAAATAAGCTTATATAGTCAAACCTGCTTCAGAGACCACCTGTCTACAAAGACTACCTGTCTACAAGGACCAAATTATTTGTTTCCCTTGAAAATGGTTTCTCATTGAAACATGTCTACAAAGGCCACTTTTTGTGTTTCCCTTGGGCGGTCGCTATAGACAGGTTTGACTGTATAAGTGTATTATTGCAACACATTAGACACGATGACGTCACTTTCACACTACACATTCAAAGGTTGGTACCATGGGTTAAGATAATTCTCCTTCTTGAATACAGACCTTTATGTTCTGGGACCATGATACTGTCTAGACTGATCTAGGTCAGAAGTCTGTTGAAAGGTTGACGAAGATGTAGGAGGCATTACATACTGTAGGCCCAAAAGCAGTGGAACCGAAGTCTAATTTCTGGTTGAGAATATTGTTGTCATATGCCCAGTACCATAACATTTTTTGAAAGTATAAGCCGATTGTTTTAAATAGTTTGAATTTATAATATTATTTTATTGACATTGCAAACTAATTTGAAGCAGATGTTATGTATGTTGCCAGTCGTTATGCTAATTACTGCTATTGATAGCTACTGATGTGTAAATTACATTTATGTTTCTTTTATTTTATAGGATTGGCCATCCAATGGGGCGTAATTGGTGATGTCGGTGTTGTCGTGGATACCATGGGTGGTAACGATACTGTGATCGGTGGATGCATATCTCAAAGAATGCCTTCCTGTCTCGCTACCCTGGACTGCTTCTTGTCACAATCTAGCCCTGTCGTGTCCTCCATCGTCCCTGCAGAGCGAGTGGACGCTACTAGCAACCAGGGCACCAAGGCCAGGCTGACAGACTCCGTAGCTCATATCCTTGGATTGAGTGACCCTGGCAGTGTCAGCCAGGATGCCACACTGTCCGATCTTGGTCTAGATTCCTTGATGGGTGTCGAGGTCAAACAGACCCTGGAGAGGGATTACAGCATTCAGATGGGAATGAAGGAGCTGCGGCAGCTCACCATGCGCAAGCTGGCTGATCTTGACTCTGGCAGCGATGGATCCGCCGCTGGAACGGACGCCACTGATGCTGCTGCGGTTGCGGCAGATGGAGACGAAGGGAAACAGTTTGCAAAGGCCTTCAGCAACTCACCATCAATGCTGTCTGCTTCCACCAAGGACACTGTCATCAAGATGAATGACATCTCCAACGAGAAGCTCTCGCCAGTGTTTCTCCTGCACCCTATCGAGGGCTCACTCTCTGTGTATGACGAGTTCGCCCAGCAGATACCTCTGCCCTGCTACGGAGTGCAGTACACACCTGCTGTTCTCAACAAGTTCGTTCCAGAGATGGCAGCGTACTATGTGCAGCAGATCAAGGAGATCCAGAGCCATGGTCCATATCGCTTTGTTGGTATGTCCTATGGTGCCTGCCTTGCTCTAGAGATGGCCTTCCTCCTGGAAGCTGCTGGCGAGGAGGTCACCCCTCTCATCTCACTGGATGGGGCACCTGCTTACCTGTCATGCCACACCGATTTCTTCCATAAGAAGTTTGCAGGAGCGAAGACTAAAGATGGAAAGGAACTCGGAAAGGATGCTGGTAAAGATGTCGGCAGCCTTTTGACTTTTGCCATGCAACACACACAAGCCAAATGGCAAGAGGTAGGTCTACAACAAATTCTAAATTGTACTTTTAAAAGACACCTTTGCACAGTTGTATATAAAGTTGCTATCTGGTATTGATTAAAAGCAATCTCAACAGTCTAATCTTAAGAAAAGAGAGTTGTAAGGTTGTGATAGCTTTGAAGACTTTTAATCAATCAAGATCAATCCAATCTCGACTGTTCACAACTTAAGATAGGACAATGGTCTAAGATCCTGTTTAGTAGATATTGTAATAGCATATTTTATGAAAGAAAATGAAAGGCTGAAAAATATATCATGTGCTCTAATTAATTATATCAAAGTATTTATTCTTTATTCAAGAATTGGTTAAATAGAGATTTGAATTATAATGATTTTTTTGTGATGTTAGTGACAGTGTTGGATGAGTTTCATATATGTATACTACCATTAGTGGACACTTCCTGATAAGGCTTTTGTAGCGTTATAAAAATGAGAGCTTTTCTCAAATCAGTGATTTAGATTGTATCATTATGAAGAAGAACAAAATCTTACAAGGATGTGATTCAAAATTAATGATTATGGGAAGAATGTGCTATTAACAAATGATGTCATTCCCTTCTTTCTTTCCCACTTCTATATTCTCCAGCTGAAAGAGCAGCTCATGGACCTCCAAAGCTACGACACTCAGTTTGAGTTTGTCACCTCCAAGATCCTTGAAGCCCAGCCCGATCTGAGCCGGGAGGACATCGTGTTCTCCATGGAGGGGTTTGTCCAACGTGTCAAGACCTGCCTGGGCTACAAGCCAGAGGGGAAACACAGGGGAGACATCGTCTTTGTGAAGGCGTCGCAGGGCTCTGAGATCATGTCCGTGTATGGACTGGACAAGGATTATGACCTCGGCAAGGTGAGAATGTCTGCCTCAAATTAGTGCCAAATACAGCACATTGTATTCAACTCTTATGAAAACTATTCCTGAACTATGACCTCTCGATTATAATTCCCCCCCCCCCCAAACAAAAAAAAACAAAAAAAAATTCCCCCTTTGGTAATGCTAATACCTTGGCAACTTCTATCTGAAAGGAACTCTTTAAAATCATGTACAAATAGTAGTAATATACCTAAATTCGTTTTCTTGTGGAAAAATGGAGGCGGGGATAGTCATCATGACCCCATTTAAACCACTTTCAGTATATCTGGGTTTTAACTTGTATGCAACATTTTCGAAGACAAGGACCTTTGATTTCCTTGAACCAGTTATTGTAAGGACAGAGTTGCTATATTAATTTTGAATATGCTGTCAAAGACTTTTGTGCTTAGTATGACCATCACCAAATTTCAGATTGGCCAAGTCACGGATTCAAACAAAGTTACATTCAATTAATTTCAATTCAACTTATTTCTCCACACGCCAAACATAAGAAAATAATACATACATACAATACAATAATAGTATACAAATAATGAATGGTTATGAGTTCAATAGTGCGAATATTTTCATGAGTTGAAAGATCAACATTCTATTCAACGAGGTGTCAGCCGAGTTGAATAGAATTAACGTTAATCTTTCACGAATGAAAATATTCGCACCATTGAACGAATGAAAAACATTCATTATTTGTTTTATACAACATCGAAGAAGATCTAATAACAGAACGTTAATCAACAAATTATGCTTTACTCCTTATATTAAAGATAAATAAAAGTTGGAGTCAAGCCTTCTCGATTACATTCAGATTGCCTTCGCATCAGATACACGTAGGGATACGCAGTCTGCATATAACCAAAAATGCATGACCGTGCAATATAACATCTATTGAATATCATGTGACCAACAATCCTCCAATCAAATGACAAGGATCCACGTAGGTGTTGTATAAAACATAATATGTATCTATAAAGCAACTCTATATCGAACAGTGTATGTGCTAAAGAGAAAAATCAGCAAGACGCTTTGCAATAATTCAATTTACCAATTACTTCGGTGACCTACACACAGATAGACTCATCACACAGTATGTTTAACAAGAATGTTATCCTTTCTCTTGCTTTCCTATCTGTAGTACTGCACAGGCAAGCTCCACATCGGTGTAGCAGAAGGGGAACATGGCACCATTCTGCAGGGACCCGGGCTCGTCACTATTGTACCTACAGTGAAGCAAGCCCTCAATATTAAATAATAAATTCCTGAAACCATGGCATTCCAACCAAAGAGCACATTTCATCAGCATTTTTCCTTTTATGTACATTTAATGTGACCATTTAGTGTGATCTTATTCCAACTACTGAGGATATAGATTTATATAAATATATTTAATTCTCAAAGGAATATTCTTGTTTTAATGAAATCATCAAGTAGTTTTGAAAGCAAAATGTCAAGTTTCTGTTAATTTATGTAAATGAAAGGATCTCTGTTTCCTGCTCTGACTTATGCTATTTTGCTGTTTTTTTCCTTTATTATGTCATATTTGCCATAATCCTTTTTCAAAGCAGATTTATATCGGAATAAAGGAAGCTGTATATATTGCTTATTTTAGAAGTAGAGATTTTCCTTGACTAAATATCCGATGAAATAATTTTATGCTCCATCCAGTTTTTATGTTAGTGCATTATTTGTACATGTTATTATAATTTTAAGGAGAAGGATTGCAATCGTTATTATGTATGACAAAATATTGAAGGTACCACTAAGGACTCTTCACTAGATTTGATTGTGTTATAGAAATTGAAATGTTACCTATCTGAAATTGTCTTGCATATTCCATTCTACAGGGTGATTTATTACATATCATGGCTGATAATTAAGATTAAAATAAAAATATCATTCCTGGTACTAAGTCAGAGAAAACTAACCATCTTGATATATGCATTATTGTATGTGAAATTTGTATTTTTATATGCTCACTTTTGTCACAAGTTACCTAAGCTATTAAAGTAAGTTTATTTGGTTTATAAATTTAATGTAGAAATGTCTCAATTTTCATAAGAGCTCTGAATTGTGAGTGGAAGCAAGTGATAACTTCATATTATTATTGTAAATGTGATGATGTTATTTAGAAGTATGAATTCAAGTAGGAAAATAACAAATGTTTGAAATCTTTTGTTTACTTTTAGTTCTTTTCATTCGTTTGTTTACATTTAGTTCTTTTCATTTGTTTGTTTGTACTTTTAAGAAATGTTTATTGATAACATATATTTCTATCAATAAATGTTATTTATTATCTACATGTATGTGATACTGTGAAAATTGAGAAGCCATTTTTTTCTCCTGAAAAGGAATATGTTAGTTTTTAGATGGCATGCTACTTCTATGATGGTTCTCTGTAATGTTGCTTATAGATTTTAATTTGATCTTTTAGCAATGCATGCTATATAAATTGTCAGACAGATAGCTGAAATATCTCATCGTACAGGTAAAGAAGGAATTGAAATTGTATTTCTTCTAGTATGATTCATGTATGGTGTAAGCTAAAGCAAATTTGAAATGTATCAACTGTAAAGCATATGTATACTTGTGAATGGACATTCAAGACTGGGCATTTATGAAATTAAAACAATAATTATCTGTGCAGCTCATATTTTGTTGAAAATAACATTATGAATGTGATATGATGGAAGCTGTTTATTGAAACCCCTGATCACAATATGACATGACATGAAGACTATTATTTGTGCAGGTCAATCTCCATATCAAATAATGATATAGATTTCCTTCATAATTTTACTTGTAAGAACCAATCTATGTGTACATGTACATGTATATATGATTAATAAATGTGTTAATGATCAAATTTTTACAGAGCAAGAGAAATAATAATGGCTATATATTTTACAAAGGTAAGGTCACAATGAATTATATCGACTGGTTATTATGTCACAATAGAATATTGACTGGATATGATGTCACAATGAAGTATATTGGATGGATATGATGTCACAATTAAGTATATTGACTGGTTATTATGTCACAATAGAATATTGACTGGATATGATGTCACAATGAAGTATATTGGATGGATATGATGTCACAATTAAGTATATTGACTGGTTATTATGTCACAATAGTATATTGACTGGGTATGATGTCACAATGAAGTATATTGACTGGATATAATGTCATTTTTTTCTTTTTGTAAAAAACTGTCAAGCAACGATAGCAATACTCTTTGATTTGGACAGACATCTTAGGAGTAATTGAGAATAGTGTTTTGTTGCTAATCTTTGGTGTTTCTTGTTTGTTTGTTTGTGTTTTTATAGCAAGTTCTTGTCAAATGCAATGCAATTTTATATTCTAACCAGCGTAGCTCACTTTGGTTTAGGTGACTGGTTTTGAAAAGACTTTACCACTGTTTATCAAGACTTTAATATCTTTTATTAATGTTTGTTTGTTTAGGTTGAAGAAATGTTAATTTATAGAGTATTCTTGCAAAGATGCATCACCCATATATTCATGTGTAGGTGTTATAGTTAAATATGAAATAGTATAAAGAAGTTGTATTTTATGTTCTTAATTATAAATCTTATAGTATTTGGTCAATTGGTTGATTTGAGTTCTATTCATTTCATTAGAAATGAAATAGTGTATACGTAAAACGTGAGGAGCTTACATAATGTAGTAGACAATAAGTGTTTTTCTATCGCAAGAATATATTGTGTTCTGGCTGAGATATATGGAAACAAAGCAAATTATATTTGCAGAATGTATGTATAGAAGCCAGATATTCCATTCCAAACTTAAAGTTGAGTAAAAAATGGTCACACTTTTCATCATTCATATCTTCAGGGAGTTACTTTGCCAGCTGGTCTAGTAACTCCCTGATATATTCACATCAGTGTATATGTATTCTTTAGTGATTTGGGACATTATAGTCCCTTCAACTTACTTTGCTTTTATAAAAACAGTATATATATATCTTGATTCTTAAATGGTATGATATGATTACATGTCTGCACTCACAGATATGAAAACCTGCTTGCGAAGCAAATCATTGTAATTATTGACCTTTGTTTAACTTAATATTCTCTTTATTTGTTTAGAGAAAGTGCTTTACCATTGAAAATGGATGGCACTGTGCAAATTGTATAACTGTTTAGTTGTAGGATTACATAATGGAATCAGTCATGATGATTCAGAATTGATTGTCATATCTAAAATATATGTACTTTATGAAATTTTGAAATCTGAATTATGATCCGACTTTAGTTGTACTCAAGATTGTGTCCATTCTGAATGGATCATTAGAACAGTAATAAAATCCTTAATGTCAATCAATAAAGAAAAGTATGCATTTCTGTGAAATTATTTTATTAAAATGGTTCTTTCGCTGAGAACAGGATCAAGAAAAGGGAGTTGGAGTGTAAAACAAGGATCAAAAGAGGCATTGCATTGGAAGAGAAAAAGTGTGAGAAACAACTTAATTTAAATCAGGAGAATGGTGAATTAGAGTGAGAGATGCGCAGAAATCACTACAAGAACAGTTTGCCAAATAAGCACTTTTTTAGAATGAATTATGAAATATTTTAAATAGGAACCAAATATTCAATAATGGTTGTATTTTTTTTATTTTGTTTGCATAATATGTATTTTTTCCCTAATAGGCCTATGGGCATTAGACTTCTGGAACCAGGAGGGGGTAGGCGGGAATATCCTTCCGCCCCCCCCCCCCCACCACACTTTTTATGGCTGAATTTTTAAAGACACTGGACATTTTAGCATAATTCTAGATATTTTGTTTTCTCTCTCTCTCTCTCTGTCTACTTATCCCTTTTTTTTTTCGTGTGAACTATATAGTCGCTGCTTAATTGTTTCTGTTTTCAAATAAAACTTTAAAAGGCATGCCGTTGACGTCATAGTATCGCGAGAATTCAATATTTTACTCTCTCAATGGCAATGTCGTCAGGAACATTTCGGATAAAAGTCTACCTATATCATAAGGCCCTTAAAAAAAAGATGTTGTATTGCCCTTTAGTTGCCAAAACATGGTATATTTCTCAGTTTTTAATGCTTTAATATATTTTTCTCTAAAAAACGGTAAAAAAAAAAGCCGACCGTAGATTTCAAGATTTTGGGGTCGGTCGCAAAGGGCAATACAACTTTTTCTTTTTTAGGCCTAAAAATAGAGAAATTAATCGACAAGAAGACTATAATAGGCACAATAATTAGGTAACAAGCATGTAAAATATCAGCTATAATAATGAACAAATAACCTTCAACACTCACCAATTATTGTCCTATATGATTCCAAATTTGTGATAATCCATGACTTCAAGATCGTTATCAATTGTATGCCAACGCGAATCTAATACAAGTCATGCATGCAAACACCCACCCAGTTCCTATGGCATCACGCGTACTAGCTCTGACGTAATAAAGGATGCGCTCTCTAGCCTGTTTTAGGACTCAGCGCGAAATACGAGTTAAAGTGGCTCGCAGCTCCCCAGAGTCCCCACCTCCACCCCTCTCGCTATATTACCAGCGCTATCATTATGAACATGACGGACAAAGAAAGAGGACAAAATATACAATTCCTCATTCTACCCTCAACAATTACTGTGGTAGACAAAGGAACATCCCTTCACTGCTATTATGTAAAAATATGTAGAACAGGTGAATATGCATGTGACACCTGTTCTACACATTTTTACATAATAGCAGTGAAGGGATGTTCCTTTGTCTACCTGAGGAACTGTATATTTTGTCCTCTAAGTTTCTTTTTCCGTTATATGTTCATACTTCATAGTGTATACGGTATATAGCTAGACACGTCCCAACAGAGTCTTTTATTCTAGTAATTGAGTAATCTCCTCCATCGTAGAACATTATTTTCTCTTTATATCTTCTTCTCTTATTTCTCAGTTTTCATTTTCCTTTCCTGCTCCCAAGCGTTTTAATTTCCTTTCTCCTCTTTTTTCTTCTAATCATTTTCTTCTATCTTGTTATTCCCCCCTCTTCTTAAACAAAATTGTTCATGATTTTCTCAAACTATGTCGTCATATATAGGACTACCGGCCGCCTCCCCCTTTTTATAGTATAAATCAAAGACTTCTAACACAAGTCATGGTCGAGGGTACGATCGACATGATCATAATGAAGGAATACTTTTTTTAATTAACAAATTTTCAGGGTTTGCTAAACGCCTTCCTATAGATGCTAGAGCGATCGAGAGAGAGAGAGAGAGAGAGAGAGAGAGAGAGCAAGAGAGAAAGAGAGAGAGAGAGAGAGAGAGGGAAGAGAGAGATAGAGAGAGAGAGAGAGAGAGAGAGAGAGAGAGAGATTTAACATGTAACTGTGATCCTCGCTTTTGTAATAGTGATCCACCTTCAACACACGCGACATGCCCCAATCTCTCTAACATGTAATGGTGATCAGGGATCCCTATTACAATTGTAATAGTTATCCAAACACACGCAATGTGTGCATTTACACGCAGCATGCCATAGGCATATCGATACACACACACAATATCGATATGTGTGTGATCTCATCAAACTTTGTGCCAATGAGTGCGGTGACTAAAGCTGAAACTTGAAAGGCTAAAATTGATTGGTGAGTATTAATGGTGCATTATTATTTGTAATTTTATTAGAGGTTTTGATGAAAGAATGATATGTGTAATTTCTATACACATACTCTGACCTGTATGTCTTGTAACTGCTATAAAAAGTAAGATCTATGGTAGATATGAATTTTTCAGTCCCATGCATGCAATTCGGTGTGTTTTCAATGTCAAGAACCTTGATACTGATGATAGGGGGTCCTAAAAACTATGCTTTCTTAGATCTTAACTAAAAGCTCAAATAGAATTCTGATGTAAACTTAGATCTAGATCTAGGAGTAGGGTATATCAACATTTCTTTCACTAGCTAAGACTCTTGTTGTAGGCAAAGTCCAAGTTAGCAAAGTCTACTCTAGTACTACTAGGGGCCTACTAGACATAAAGTAGAATCTAGACCCTAGTCTCCGAGTCTGACCATGCTGACTCTGTCACTCTGGGTAGTGTAGGTCTAGTCTAGATCTAGTCTCTATAGTTTGCAAATTTAGTTGGACTCTCAAAACAAGTTGAATTCACTCAAGGGCCGGCAACCTCGGGTCAATGCAAATGTGTATTGACCACTAGGGATTTATTTATTTATTTTTCGAAATATTGAATAACAATAGGTTTCCCAACTCTTGTCATTCAGGTCGAAAATGCATTTCCATTTAAAAAGATTTTATATTCTCCTCTCCTTCTCTTAAAAGTGCATTTTAGTTTCAAATTAGTGTTGTGAGGTTCTGGTAATTCCATATCGGAGAACCTGAATAAAACTAATACAGGCTCTGCATTAAATAAAGAGAAAAAAAACCTTAATTTTAGTCGGACATATCATAGTCGAGAAGCGTAAGGAATTGTGGTTGGTTTAGACATGGGGGGGGGGGGAGGGGGGGGGGGGCTTGCCTAATACTACAGGCACTGTATTACATGAAGAGAAAACAAAGCTTTAATTTCAGTTGGACATATCATAGTCCAGAAACAGTAAGGAAATGCGGTTGGTGTAGCCATGAGTGAAAGGTAGGGAAGAGGCCCCCCCCCCCCCCCTTAATACAGGCTCTGTATTAAATACAGAGATAACAAAACTATAATTTTAGTCGAACGTATCATAGTCGAGAAAGCGTAAGGAAACGTGGTTGGAATAGCCATGGGGGGTGGGGGGGGGGGCTTGCCTAATACAGGCACTAAAATAAAGAGACAACAAAAGGAAATGTGGTTGGTGTAGCCATGAGTGAAAGGTAGGGAAGAGGCCCCCCCCCCCTTAATACAGGCTCTGTATTAAATAAAGAGATAACAAAACTATAATTACAGTCGGACGTATCATACTCGAGAAAGAGTAAGGAAATGTGGTTGGCTAGCCACGACGGGAACGTGGGGGGGGGGGGGGTGGGGCATGCCTAAAACAGGATGTGTATTAAAGAAAGAGATAACAAAACTTTACTTTCAGTTGGACATATCATAGTCCAGAAAGAGTAAGGAAATAAGATTGGCGTAGCCACGAGGGAAAAGGTGAGGAAGCCCCCCCCCCCCCCTAATACAGGCTCTGTATTAAATAAAGAGAAAAAAAAACTTTAATTACAGTCGGACGTATCATACTCGAGAAAGAGTAAGGAAATGTGGTTGGTGTAGCCACGAGGGGGAGAGGGGTGGGGGGGGGGGGGTTTGCATGATTCAAGCTCTATATTAAATAAAGAGATACAATATAACAAAACTATGATTTCAGTCTGATGTTTCATAGTCGAGAAAGAGCAGGGAAATGTGATTCAGATAGCCACGGGGGAAGGGGAGTGGGGCTCGCCTTATACAGGCTCTGTATTAAAGAGAATTAAAAACAAATTTTGGTTGAACATATCATTGTTGAGAAAGCGTAATGAAATGTAGTTGGTATAGCCATGGGGGTGGGGGGGGGGGGGCTTGCCTAATACAGGCACTAAAATAAAGAGACAACAAAGGAAATGTGGTTGGTGTAGCCATGAGTGAAAGGTAGGGAAGAGGCCCCCCCCCCCTTATACAGGCTCTGTATTAAATAAAGAGATAACAAAACTATAATTACAGTCGGACGTATCCAGGGCTCAAATTAATTTTTTGTCCACGGGGGCTCTTCCCCCCAAAAAAGAGCCCCCGTGAGCCTTCTCACGGGGGCTCTTTTAGTACTGACGGGGCTCTTTTTTTATACTAATATCAATTGAATTGGTACCTATGATACTCCTCAATTATGTGCTATTTCATCATTATCATTTCAATCAGCATTTTCCCTCTTACAAATTTACAAGCTACATAGCTGTTACTGGCCTGTGTATATAATATATACGCATACAACACTGATCTTTATGATGTCTTTAACGTGACATATCTTCTTTCCCCTTGCAAACGAGAAAGAAAACAAGGTCATTAAAAGGGATAAGCGACAAATAATGATTGTGATTCAAATTGATGCGAATATTTATTTGAATAAGCACTGCTATTCACCCGAATCTTCTTTGTAAAAACAACTTTTACAAATCTCAGCCATGCTTTATACTGAGTTGAGACGTTCCATTCAATGTAAAATACTCATTAAAGAATACACTTCTCCTAATCTGAAAGTGATCTTAAAACACAGTGGCAGATTTGCATGGCTGAGATTTGTAAAAGTCGTTTTAACAAAGAAGATTCTGGTGAAAAGCATTGCTTATTCAAAAAAAATCCTTGCATCAATTTGAATCACAATGATTTTTTTTTTGCATGATCCTTTTATTAAATAACCTTGTTTTCTTTTTTGTTTGCAGGGGGAGAAGAAGCTATGTCACGTTAAGAAATCATAAAGATCAGTGGTATTATGCGTATATACATTTATGATACCAGAACAAATGTTGATTATCAGAATGTCTTTTTGGAATACCTCTATACAAATACTACATTGTCTTTAGCCCGTATCAGTATTAGTATGATCCAATATAAAGCTATTATTCTTCATTTAATTCAGTATAATGCTTTTCCTCAAAAATAGTTTTGCTATTTTTTTTAGGATTGAGACGCTAAGAAATGGTTTCAAATTCATATTACACGAACCCTGAACCATTGCAAAATGATGGTGGTTCTCTCTCTCTCTCTCTCTTTATTTTAATCATGCATTATCAACTACATAATAAAGCAGCAACCAGAAACTTAGGTTATCTGAGATAGGTGAAAGTAAGAGTTAAAAAGAAAGTCATGCTAAAACGGCGCTTCACTTCCCCCCCCCCTGAAAAAAATAAAATAGAGTAGTCCTCCTCTCCAGCATCCCCCCCCCCCCCCCCCCCCGCTTTAATATCACATTTTCACTTGGCAGCCCAAGGGGGCGCCGGGGGCTGGGAGGAGGGGGTTAAACCCCCTAATCCTCCCCCCGTAGATCTGCCCATGTTACCATATTATTCCACGACATCTTGGTCTTCCTCTTCTTCTCAATAGGGACTTTTAGATTTGCGTGGACGTGCACTGGCAGTCACATGACTGTGACGTCCTTTTAAGCACTGGCACTGCCTTAAAAGGAGGTCACACGTAGCAGTCCACGTTCTCATCGTGCAAATCTAAAAGTCCCTAATATTGATTTACTGGTCGAGGTTCATTATTTGCTGGTCATTTGAAATCACCAGATTTCAGCGGGTTAACGCTTTCACAACGAAAAACTTCTTCATGACCATGTTTCTGCCCTTTCGTAATTCGCGATCGCCTCCAGCTCGAGCAGACATGGCGCGGCAGCGTGCACACATACCGCTACTAACGGCGCAGTAGGCCTATAACCACTGCTGACGGCGGCACTGCGAGCTGAATAGGCCTATACTCATAAAAACGAGAAATCTTGCACGCTAATCTAAGTTCAATTTCATTGGTTTAAGGTTTAAAAATTGAAACTCAATATTATGTTAAAGTTATAACAGAAAAGATAATCTTTATTTTATAATTCCACGGGGGCGATTTTTAATTTTGCAATCGCCCCCGTGAGCAACCTGACGGGGGCGATTATGTAGCTCACGGGGGCGAATCGCCCACCGCCCCCGTGTATTTTGAGCGCTGGACGTATCATACTCGAGAAAGAGTAAGGAAATGTGATTGGCTAGCCACGACGAGAATGTGGGGGGGGGGGCATGCCTAAAACAGGATGTGTATTAAAGAAAGAGATAACAAAACTTTACTTTCAGTGGACATATCATAGTCCAGAAAGAGTAAGGAAATAAGATTGGCGTAGCCACGAGGGAAAAGGTGAGGAAGCCCCCCCCTAATACAGGCTCTGTATTAAATAAAGAGAAAAAAAACTTTAATTACAGTCGGACGTATCATACTCGAGAAAGAGTGAGGAAATGTGGTTGGTGTGTAGCCACGAGGGGGAGAGGGTGGGGGGGGGGGGGGGAGGGGCTTGCCTGATTCAAGCTCTATATTAAATAAAGAGATACAATATAACAAAACTATGATTTCAGTCTGATGTTTCATAGTCGAGAAAGAGCAGGGAAATGTGATTCAGATAGCCACGGGGGAAGGGGGGAGTGGGGCTCGCCTTATACAGGCTCTGAATTAAAGAGAATTAAAAAACAAATTTTGGTTGAACATATCATCGTTGTGAAAGCGTAATGAAATGTAGTTGGTTTAGACATGGAGGGGGGGGGGGGAGGGGGACGCTCGCCTAATACAGGCACTGTATTACATGAAGATAAAACCAAACTTTAATTTCAGTCAGACATATCATAGTCCAGAAACAGTAGGAAATGTGGTTGGTTTAGACATGGAGGGGGGGGGGGGGGGGGGGAGGGACGCTCGTCTAATACAGGCACTGTATTACATGAAGGTAAAACCAAACTGTAATTTCAGTCGACATATAATACCTGTAGTCGGGAAAGGGAAATGTAATTGGTGTAGCCACTGGGTGTAGGGGGGGGGGGGGTAGCTTTAATACAGGCTCTGTATTAAATAAAGAGAAAAAAAAAACTTTAATTACAGTCGGACGTATCATACTCGAGAAAGAGTAAGGAAATGTGGTTGGCTAGCCACGACGGGAACGTGGGGGGGGGGGGGGGGGGTGGGGCATGCCTAAAACAGGATGTGTATTAAAGAAAGAGATAAACAAAACTTTACTTTCAGTTGGACATATCATAGTCCAGAAAGAGTAAGGAAATAAGATTGGCGTAGCCACGAGGGAAAAGGTGAGGAAGCCCCCCCCCCCTAATACAGGCTCTGTATTAAATAAAGAGAAAAAAAACTTTAATTACAGTCGGACGTATCATACTCGAGAAAGAGTAAGGAAATGTGGTTGGTGTAGCCACGAGGGGGGAGGGGTGGGGGGGGGGGGGGTTTGCATGATTCAAGCTCTATATAAATAAAGAGATACAATATAACAAAACTATGATTTCAGTCTGATGTTTCATAGTCGTGAAAGAGCAGGGAAATGTGATTCAGATAGCCACGGGGGGAAGGGGAGTGGGGCTCGCCTTATACAGGCTCTCTGTATTAAAGAGAATTAAAAAACAAATTTGGTTGAACATATCATTGTTGAGAATGCGTAATGAAATGTAGTTGGTTTAGACATGGAGGGGGGGGGGGGGGGAGGGGGACGCTCGCCTAATACAGGCACTGTATTACATGAAGGTAAAACCAAACTTTAATTTCAGTCGGACATATCATAGTCCAGAAACAGTAAGGAAATGTGGTTTGTTAGACATGGAGGGGGGGGGGGGGGGGGGGGAGGGGGACGCTCGTCTAATACAGGCACTGTATTACATGAAGGTAAAACCAAACTGTAATTTCAGTCGACATATAATACCTGTAGTCAGGAAATAGGGAAAGCAATTGGTGTGTAGCCACTGGGTGTAGGGGGGGGGGCTAGCTTAATACAGGCTCTGTATTAAATAAAGAGAAAAAAAACTTTAATTACAGTCGGACGTATCATACTCGAGAAAGAGTAAGGAAATGTGGTTGGTGTAGCCACGAGGGGGAGAGGGGGTGGGGGGGGGGGGGGCTTGCCTGAGTCAAGCTCTGTATTAAATAAAGAGATACAATATAACAAATCTATGATTTCAGTCTGATGTTTCATAGTCGAGAAAGAGCAGGGAAATGTGATTCAGATAGCCACGGGGGAAGGGGGGGGGGGCTCGCCTTATACAGGCTCTATATTAAAGAGAATTAAAAACCGCAATTTTGGTTGAACATCATTGTGAGAAAAGCGTAATGAAATGTAGTTCGTGTAGCCATGGGGGGGGGGGGGGGGGGAACTTGTTTAATATTGTTTAATATTGAAATGCAAGCATTTAAACAAACAGAAACTTTGTTATTCCTGGCTCATTTTCCTGATTGAGGTGTCGTATGAAAGGCCAGAATTTGAACTTTCTAGATACTTTCAGATATTGCCCGCCAAATGACTTTTGGTTTCCTCTCTTCAAATTGTTTTTAATCACTCATACGTGAAATATTTATCATACTGACGAGTTGCATCAAATGAAAGAGGAGGAACTTCGCTTTACAAATATGTGTCTTTTATAAATTATAATTATGATAAAACTTTGATAATTCTCCGGTTTCGTTTTTTCTGGGACGCACTGTATACTTGGGTCTTGTTCTGACCTGTGAATACAAGATTCCAATATTTTTTTAATGTAGTGATAGTATTAACATTTGATCATTCATTTTTTTCTGTTTTCCAGCTTCAAATAATCTACGTTGATGGAGGGCCAGCAAGTTCTTCAAGATCTCTCTAATGAGTCCATGTAAGTACTCAATATCACAGATAAATACTCAATTTCAAAGGCAGAAAGGCAATTTATGAAAAGTATTACTTTATACACAACCAAAAAATATACCAAATATTGATCTGTGTTCAATTTTGGGCAAACATGACACAATCAAATCTCACGTAACCTTTCAACCAAATGTTGAAAGAAAGACGAAGGTGTTATTTTTTTGGAGGGGGGATCTTAACTTTTGCTTATATGTATGCAAACTAAAATAGAAAAAAATACATTTACTTAAATTTAGGCCCCTAGAATAATGATTCTCTACCTAGGGCACTAACCTCCTATGACAAACTGTTAGATTATACCTGATGTTGGAATCATCAGGACCTCTATATTTACAGTGCTTGTCAAAAATTTAGATACACCCTGGATTTGAGGAAAGTTTTACTTCCAGGGCTGTGTATCTTATTTTGTGTGTGCATGAAATTCAAGCCTAATTGGTGATGAGCTCCTTTTCATATACAGGGTCGTCAGTTTTGTTGAGATGTATTGTGATGTATTTACTACCTTCAAATGTTTAAGCTCCATTTATATGGGGGGGGGGGAGGGGTAACCTGCAAAAACTGTATGCTGTCTTTAAAAACTATGTTTATATGCAATAGAACAGAATATGCTGCATATCCAGCGCTCAAAAACACGGGGGCGGTGGGCGATTCGCCCCCGTGAGCTCCATAATCGCTCCCGTCAGGTTGCTCACGGGGGCGATTGCAAAATGAAAAATCGCCCCGTGGAATTATGAAATAAAGATTATCTTTTCTGAATAAACTTTAACACAATATGAGTATCAATTTTCAAACCTTAAACCAATGAATGGAACTTAGATGGCGCTTTCTCTCCCATCTCTACGAGTATGACGATACAAACAACGGAAGCTCGCAGTGCAAGCTAATGCCGTCAGCAGTGGTAAACTGCGCCGGTAGTACCGGTGTGCACGCTGGCGCCCAATATCTGCTGGAGCTGGAGACGATCGCAGTAGGATTGAAACATGGAGAAGTTTTTCGTTGTGAAAAGTGTGTGAATCCTCTGAAATCTAGTTATTCTAAAAGACCAGCAAATAATGAACTCGACCAGTAAACCAATATGAGAAGAAGACCAGCAAAGATTACAAGGAGCGATCTAGGCGGTTTAGGGGTTAAACCCCCCTAACCCTTGGGCTGCCACGTGAAAAGTCATGTGCATAGAAAAATGCTATCATGTGTCCAGACCTACACAGTTAGATGCCAGGAAACATAACGGGGGTTCAAATAGCACAAAAACAAAAAAATCCCTCGCCGCTTCGCGGCTGTGACCATGGAATGGAAATAGCAACACAAAAAATTGCCTCGTGGCCTCCACATCGTATTTGGGTTACCCCCTCCCCAGACCCCCCCCCCCCCACCCCCCCCCCCCCCCACCCTTAGCAAAAAGCTAGATCCGCCCTGTACGTGTTTGGAAGGATTTGGTAAAGACTAAAAAATAAAGAAAGAATGTAAATAAGGTTGCTCCAAATAATGAAGAGGACAGTATGTAGAGAACGGGAAAGCAATGGAGGGATGTCATCACGGGGATAAAAGTCAATAACAGTATGTAACAAGTAAATCTAAGAGGGAAAATGCCGACTTAAATCAATGATAATGATAAAATACAAAGGAATTTAGGAGTTTCATGGGTACCAATTCAATGGAAATTTGTATTAAAATAAGAGCCCCCGTCAGCACTAAAAGAGCCCCCGTGAGAAGGCTCACGGGGAGCGCTTTTTTTTTGGAAGAGCCCCGTGGACAAAAAATTAATTTGGCCCTGTGCATATCCTCAAAAAGTTTAAATCAAGCCATGGCCCAGATACCAACTATTTGTAATGTTGTTCACATTTGTATTCATTTTCTTTAATAACACAGTGAAACCTATCCGCTCCATTCCACAAATTGAAGTTATGAACTTTTTTTTCTTAATCCTCAAGAAGTTGACTAGTATAACATTGAACTTATCTTGCAATTTAAATTGTGGTATAATTCCAGCTTAGGTACAGCAAGAAACAGTGTTTAATTAAGTTTATAAAGTTTTCCTGTATTAAGTGGTACAATTGCAATATTATTGGTATACATGATTTATACTACTATACCTTATGGTCATTTAATTTACCAGGTTTGAAGGTAACTAATTACAAAATCATGGTGAACTTATACTACTATCACTGTATAAAAGAAAATGCCATCCCAGTCAAGAACGTACAACAAAGAGTGTGAAGCAATACATTAAACAACTTCTTCCTTTCTCTTTTTTGTTGTTGATTGGCAATTAGGAGACGTACATGTAGAAGATAACATGAATAATGGTGTTAGCGCCGAACCTCCTGAAGATGGTAAGTTTTTAATTTTTTTATTCACTGGTGCTTATCAAAAACATTATAATTAATGCCGTTGAAAAAGAATGGTAAAGAAACATTGTTAGGCTATTGCTGCATGAATACTAAAACAAGTTGATACAAGTCTGTAACCAAATTTTGTTTAGCTTATGTAAATTAGGGGATGTTATAATTGGTTTTCTATCAATTCTGAAGTAATACAATATTTTAAAACACGTTTATAATTATGACAATTAATTTTTGCCGGGAAGTTAATTGCTTGTTCTGGCTTTTTTTGTTCCCAGCAAAAACATTGCGTAGCTAAAATACCATAATATATGCAAATGAAAGATATACTAGCAAATTAATTTGAAAACATAATCAATCTGGTAAATATCTTTCTCGAAAAATAGTTTTGGCTAGATATGGAACATAGAAACAATGTCGTTTATAGCGTTTGAGAAGTAGTTGCTTAAACTTAAACAGCTTGAGATGAGACTTTTACCGGCCAACCAACAACATTTGTGTATTAATTTGTGCATTTACATGTACACATTGAAATTTATATTGATTTAATTCAGATTGCAATTTGGCAGCAACTATGGCCAATAAAGCAACTAAAAAGGTATTGATTTCATTGTTAATCCTTTAAAAAAATCTTGGATGGCAATTCTGTAATTTTATTGAGTCCCACATCTTCTCTTTTACTTGAAAACAAGATACTCTTAATTTCATCTGCGTACATGTAGGAGCAAAGCTACATGTATGTGCTTGATAGTGTATTCATAAAAGGTAATACTGTTTTATGTTTAAAAGCTTTGAAGTTGATACAAGAAAATATCATGCCCAATGCAAATATTAATGATACTGGTAATGATTCCTCTAAATAATTTATATTGGTATTATTCCTCTTAAATGCTGAAGCATTGTTATCAGTGTCATATACATTCATTTTATGTAAGAGTAAATGCATTTCACTTTACTGTCCCAATCGCTTCCACAGTAGACTTATAAATACTGTCAACAAATGTTTCCTTGCAATTTTTACAAAATTCTGGTCGAATCACTAATTCAAATAATAGATTCATGAAGGCTAATGTTAAGTTAGAATGTGAGTTAAATCTTTTCAAGGTCAAAGCTTTAAGGTCAATAAATTCTCCTAGAAAAGCTTTAAATCTTTTGCATTTAACAATCTACTCGTTCAAGTTAGTTCATTAATTTGAGGTTATTTGATATGAATGTTTTATATACTGTATTTTACATTTGTAAAACATTGCCCAATTCGGCCTTGTAGGCCGCGATGCATTGTTGTTCTTTTATTCTCAATAAAACCATTATCTATCCATCTATCTAATGAGTATTATGTGTTCATACCTATATATGCTTTCTTAATTACTTTCAAATATTTCTCTCTATATGTTTGTAGAAGCAGAGAATTAAGAGATGATGCCCAATGTGTCCCACGTTGACAGATCAGATGTCCCGCCACCTGATTTATAAACACAAGGTTTCCGACAAAGACAAGAGACTAACCCTTCTCCAGCTGGCACGAGAAGAGTATCACTCTGTAACTGAATGTATGTTATAATTATTTGTGGACTTATAACATGTGGTATCATAAAAAAATCTGAATCAATTATAGAATAAGTTAATGATATATATTTGCCTCCATTACAGAAGCTCAGGGGTTTTATTTTATGCAATTAATTACGTCAGATGAGCATATTTAGATACCTTATTTGTGACACTGACATGCAAGTCATTAATTGGAGTGGGGTCAGGGGGCAGAGCCCCAGCAGCTCAGGGAAGGGTTTAGGCATTTAATCACAGTCAGATGAACAACCAGGGGCCTGCTTAAGGGCCCTTGGTGGGGTCCACGGCAGACCCCCGGAAGTTCAGGGAAAAATCATGCCATTTCAGCAACGTTTGAAATCATGTATGCATTTTATTAGGGGGGGGGGGCATCAGTACGCCAGTGCTAGGGAGCATAGTGAAAAAAAAGCAGTGATGGTGATGGAAGTGACTGCCCCCTCACTGGTTTTTGAAGTTTTGTTTTCATTCCTTAGCTAAACTATTGGATATAAACAAGTAATTTACTTTTTTCACACTGCACTTTGCTGCAATATTTACTTGTACATTTGAAGGATGTGAGGGAGCGTATTTCCCAAGTGAGAAGATTTTTGCATTTTTATTTGTCTAAATGCTGCACTTTTAGGCCCACCAGAGCCTAAAAGTGTGTTGCAGTATTCAGTCAGTTTTTGCTATACAATTTGTTTTGCACTTTTTCAAAATTTTCCGGGGGGGGGGGGGGGGGGGAATGTCCCCCCTCCCGCCGGGATTGCCGCCCATGGCTTGTAGACACCCTAAATTTTAGCTATTCACATCACAGAGACAAGGCATAATCACCCATGGCAAAAAAGGGCAAGGATAAAATGTTTATAGAAAATTATAGACTCATAATACGTTGATATTAAGATTGGTTCTAAAGCCTTAGCGCGGAGACTTAAAACTATTTTACCATCAAAATCATCTAAACCAAGTTGCCTTTGTTAAAAATAGATTCATCAGAGAAACTGTGAGAACAGTGATCGAGACTATGTTTTACTCTAGGTTTAAACGAATCTGGGAAATTTTTATTAAGTCTCGATTTCAAAAGCCTTTTATTTCTCTAAATCATCAATTTCTATTTGAAGTGTTCAAAAATGTCTCAATTTCGGAAATAATTTTGCAATTTTGTCAATGTTCTTTAATTTGTAGGGACATGGAAACCTGCGTAATGAACAATGACATTTAAACTAGATTTTTTTCCAGGAGGAAAAGGAGTAAGACAAGGGGGCCTTCTTTCTCCATACCTCTTCATTTTAGCAATAGAAACACTGGCAACAAATATAAGAATAAACCCTAAAAATCCAGGGCATAAAGTTAAACGATATTCACAAAATAAAACTCTCTATGTACACAGACAACATAACAATACTTTTTGTTAAATTTCGAATCATATTCTAAATGGCTATGCTTCATGATTTTCAAATTTGTTCGTCACTTTCACTGAATTATGAAAAGACGAAGGCAATGTTTTATAGGACACTTTAACGTACAAAACCCATTAATTCCAATAAATATAAGGTTTGATCATGTTTTGACAATCTCGGAATCGATATCTCCTACTCTTTTGAAGATAGAATGGCACAACTCCAAATAATTGTATCCAATATCAAATCTCAACTGAACTTATGTAAAGCCAGGAATCTGTCACTATATGGAAAAATTCAAATAGTTAAAACTTTTGCTATTTCCCAGCTGATATATGTAGCCAGCATAGTTTCCATTCCTGATTCATTTATTCATAAGGTTAACACAGTACTATACGAATGTGTATGGGGCGGCCCAGATGGAATAAAACTTGGTAAAAGAGAAAAGTGATGGAAGTTTTAAAGATGACTTGTATTCGAATGGGTTACAAGACTATTCACATCAACTTCTATAGGTTAGAAAAACATATGCTTAGAATTATTGTCACCAGTTGGCGGAAAATAATTATTTTTTGTAATTTTGATATGAAATATTTAAACATTGAAGTGTCAAACAGGTTCAGGGAAATTTTAGAAACATAGAGTCTTTTGAATAGAAAAAACTGATATTGCATGCTAATCAATGTATTTGGAATAACAAACTATATATATCAAACAGAAAATCTATATTTAAACCAGAAATAAAGAAAAGGGTTTTGTAAAAATTGCAGATATGTTAGATAAATTTGGACGTCCACTGCGATGGAAAGACTGTAGAAAAGGAACTAAAGTTCACTGATTTTTTTTTGTATTGTTAGACTATTATAAAAAGATACCAAGAGCATGGAAGCATTTCTTTTTGCAGCATAACTATCACCATCTAGTTAAAGATCTAAGATATTTTTCTTCTGTTTTCTGTGATTCCGAATTCAAACAAATTCATAACATAACGACGAAGCAACTTTATCGAACTTTTCTAAGACTTAATAACCCTGAAATCTCAAAAGTATTTACTCGTTTCAATGAGCTGTATAATATGAATGAGCAACAAGTGTCAAATCTTTTCACTCTACCAGCAAATGTTGCTATTGACTCCAGACTTCGAATTTATACGCACTTTAAAATTTTGAATAATCTAATACCAACAAATGAATGCCTGGCACGTACAGGAAGGAAAAGTAGTTCACTGTGCTCAATTTGCAATGCTACACCCGAGACAATGGATCATTTATTTTTTACATGTCCTAAGATTGCAGCCTTTTGGAATGGCTACGCAGAAGAGCGACGGATTTTAATCCTGATTATTTTCTTTCAGGCAAAAACATTTTATTTGGAATTACTGAACCAAAAAGTCAAGCCAACTTAGCTTTTAATGTTCTTACTATACTCGGTAAACAGTTCATTTTATGTTGTAAATATCAAGAGATTACGCCTAGCTTGCAACAATTTAATAATTATGTTTTGTCTTATAAATCCACTGAAGAAGATATTGCAAAAAAAGAAAAGTTGGTAGAGCAGTGGTCTCGTAATCCGGACACCCAGGTTCGAAACCAAGGCGATGCGCTATAGTGCCCTTTGGTAAGGCATTAATCCTCATTACCAGGTTTCTCGGAGAGCACCTAAAGCCGTCGGTCCTCTGGTTGCTAACCAACAAGCATTTAAGCTATCTTAGTAGTCAGGTAAAATAACCACCACTAAACCACCACCACAAATTTTAGAGGCATATGGCAAAACATCAGCAAGTATTTCTGCGTACAAAACGTTTCAAGGGATAGATTTGTTTGTTTTTTATACAAAATTTTATTTTCCTGTTGTGATGTATTTGATGTACTATATTCTATTATGTAATAGAAAAGGTCAGATTATATTGCGCGTTATGTCCCGGCGGTGCAGCCGAGGGAGGGGGGGGGGGGGGCTATATGTTCTTAACCTCTCTCTTTCCATTTTGTGTCGATCTGATGGTCATATCGTCTGTGCGGTTGGGGTATGCAGAAGTATCATGCTATGTGTTTTTTTAATGTTACACTGTAATGTAAAACAACATGATTGTAAGTGTAAAACAATATGATAATTCATTTATTTTTCTGCAAAAAAAATGTAATGCATATTCTGTAAATCATTGTGTTTTCTGACCAATAAAACTTATCAAGATAAAAAACAAACAAAACATGAACGGTGAACAGATGAAGTGTATCCAGGGGCGGGGCACAAAAGGGGCCGAAAATTTCACGACTCAGCCAGCCGCTGAATAAGCAGAGGGGGGGAGGGGGTAAATAAGTGGACATATATAATTTTTTTTGCTCCGAAAAATTTGAAAATTGCGACGGCGCAAATACGGTCAGTGGGGGGGGGGGGGGGGGGGGGTCACGTGCACCTGTGAACCCCTGTGGCACCCCCCCCCCCCCCCCCCCCCCCCTGGATCCGTCCCTGGTATCAGTAAATACATAATTCTTCCTTGTATTGTCATGTCTTTCATGACTATCCTAGTCTGTAATGCTTTTATATGCTAGAATTTGTTACAATTATGTTTTACAATTGAATCTGTGTTTTTATGCCTCCGTACGAAGTAGCCGGAGGCATTATGTTTTCGGGTTGTCCGTCCGTCCGTACGTCCGTACGTCCGTACGTACGTACGTACGTACGTACGTCTGTACGTACATACGTCCCGTTCTCGTGATCGCGTTATCTGAAGAACTGGTTGATGGATTCCTGCCAAACTTTGGTCATGTATGTATCTTGTAGAGCCGATGAACTGATTAGATTTTGGGGTTACGAGGTCAAAGGTCAAAGGTCACAGGGCTCATTATGTATGCAAAACGAGCTCGTGATCGCGTTATCTGAAGAACTGGTTGATGGATTCCTGCCAAACTTTGGTCATGTATGTATCTTGTAGAGCCGATGAACTGATTAGATTTTGGGGTCACGAGGTCAAAGGTCAAAGGTCACAGGGCTCATTATGTATGCAAAACGAGCTCGTGATCGCGTTATCTGAAGAACTGATTGATGGATTGCTGCCAAACTTAGGTCATGTATGTTACTTGCAAAGCCGAAAAACTGATTAGATTTTGAGGTCACGAGGTCAAAGGTCAAAGGCCACAGGGCTCATTATGTATGCAAAACGAGCTTGTGATCGCGTTATCTGAAGAACCGATTGATGGATTGCTGCCAAACTTAGGTCATGTATGTTACTTGCAGAGCCGATGAACTGATTAGATGTAGGGGTCACAAGGTCAAAGGTCAAAGGCCACAGGGCACATTATGTATGCAAAAACAGCTCGTGATAAAATTGCTCTATGACGGAGGCATCATTTTCGACTGCGCGCAGTCGAAGTTCCATCTAGTTTTTAATGAATTATGTGAGAGAAAAACAATAGAAAATGTTGTAACCAAGATACCCAGAAATGAGTATTTATTAAGTACAATGCCTCCAGGCAACAATTAGTGATGATAATAATAGGGACTTATGACTATGTCATGTGATGGTTCTGTAAGTAAAACTCCTACAATGGCTTCTATAGTAAGGGACGACAACTGATGGAGGTTCTTTTTTTCTTCATTTGTTTAAATTGATACAGAAGTACAATCATGTATAATTTGGGACTGCATGGGATATATTATATTGGCATCTATGCTATGAAATTTGAACTTTTTTAAAATTCAAAATGATTAATGTCCATTCATTTCATCAGATGTCAAATGAATTGTCTCATCTGTTAACGCTGTAGATATGTGAAATAAAGTTCCCTGAAAGGGTTAAAAAGAAGAAAAAAGTCGGCTATGAGACAGTAGTGTCATATTTTCATTGTTTAGTTTGGATGTTTGTGATTGAGGCCAATATAGAGTCTGAAAATATGAATTAATAAAATTAATCTCTGTATTCATGACGCTATTTCATTTAAGAAGATAGAAAGATGAATGCACTCACTTCGTTTGCCTTATTTTTAATACTGAAAAGGCTGGTGAAATTTCTTTAAGATTCTTTTTCTTAAAATTAGATGTAAGGGATATTATAGAAAGACACACTGTAATTTGAAGCAAAGAGCAAAGCAAACTGATTAAACATCTATAGTGTACAGTTTGTAGAAATTGATCATTTGTTTGACATGTTAACATTATGTAACATCCGAAACAAACCATAGCTTACACTGTCTTTCATAACATGCCACAGAGTGAATGTTTGCAAGTGAATTTTCGAAGGAGTTTTGATGTTTACAATTGTTATTAGCTTCATATCTTACTCTCTATTAGATCACATTCATAAGCATTGAGTTGTTGATAAAGAAAACTACACACATGCATATGTGCTAAACTGATTAAAATTTGCACAATGTGTAGATTCGTTTTTCATCAATGTTAAAGAAGTATTTTGCTTCAAACAATTACTGTGAAAGACCAATCGTACCAAAAGAAAAGCAATTCAACTAAGAAAAACTATGCGGATTTTAACAGTATGTAACATCCGAAGCACTTGTGGATGGCAATGCACTGGTTCCAAGTTTTGTTTGATTATTGCTGTGGTGGTTTCATTTTACTATGCTTCTTTCCAAAACTATATTTCTGATTATATATTTTTTTTAAAGAATTATCTCTTATCTAGCAAATATTTTGAGGTACTTCGCATGAAATTAAATGGACTGATTTCAATCATGATAGGTATTACAATGGGCTGGGGAAGGGATCAGAAACTATATGGTCCGTCATATATATATATATATATATATACATCACGGACCACGTATATAAATATACGTATTTATCAGAAGTATCGTTATTACACATAAACAATTTCCTACATATATGCCAAAACATCTAAAGCCCTGCAATGATGTCCCTAAAATTAACCGAGTTCACCTTTATCATCTATTTTTTGGAATGAAAATAATTTTTTTTCTCCATTTTTTGGACCCTCCAACAGGCCATTTATTGAAAATCAATCTCAAGATAACATATTGAACACATGTTCCAATGAATATTATATAATATTTCAGAATAAGATATACATAACGAATATCAACCATAATACTGTATATACAGAACATACATGTAGATTAGGGAAAGAAAGAAAAAAAATAAGAATGCAACATCATGACTGAAAATGATGTTGGAAATTCAATATACTCCTATTAAATGATCAAAATCCTCTCAAAATTTATCCATTTTTTATTGAATTTGTCAGTTTTGTTAGCTTTGTTAGAAAATAAGCTTAGCTTTGTTAGAAAGTTTTCTTTGGTTTTGTTATAAAATAATTTGATCGATTTCAACTAAAGCACAAAATAAGTTATCTTCAGATCCTTACTGAAATACCTGGGATTATTATAAAGAATAGATATATTGGAACACTTTTATTACGTGGCAACCAATATGCACTATCTAAACTAAGGAAATTACTTTTGAAATTGTAAATTCAATATTTGGTTGATATACAGTTATGCATTCTAAAGAAGACACAATCTGAATTTCCATTCGCCGAATTCCTCTCAAATATTATTATTCCTCTATGTGGCCAAATATGGCATCCAGAGATTTCCATGGCTTATTTCGGATATAGATTCATATTAATCCTACAAATTTTATGTAAAGAGACATTCAAAGATAATGAAATATAATCGGATATTATCTAGATCACATTCCATTCTCTCCAGCTGTTTCTCCTGTTATGTTACTCTCTATTAGGAAATACACTGGTGTTATTATGTATTTATAAATATTGTTTGTATGGGGGCACTGACGACGATGAAGCCCCTCACCCCCCCCCCCCAAAAAAAAAAGAACAACGACAACAGCAACAACAAAGCAAAAATAAAATATTATAATAAATTAATATACGAACAGCTTGAGATCCCTTATTTCAGCATTTTGTTCTTTGAACAATAATGATAAAACAAGAGACAAAATCCATAGCCCCATGGAAATAATATACCATTTAAAAAATATTTTAGATCCGCCACCTTTAATACAATTCTTCCAAGGTTTAGCTTAAGTACAGTCATGGGCTTGAGGAATTTTGTTTAAAGATGAAAGAATTTAATAATTGTCCCCCCCCCCCACCTAATAAAGGTATTAGCCCTCATTTCATATGTAATGATATAATGTTATACTCTACGTGACATTTAAAAGAAAGACCAATAAATATCTTATCTTATCTTATTTACACACCCTCCCAATTTCAAAGAAATTCCATGGGTAGAAGCTTTTTGGCAAGAAAATAAATCGCCCTCGGCTTGGCGGAAAAGTTTCCATCATAACTAGTCTTGATCCCCTTAATTTAATTCCCTCAAAGTTTGGTTTGAATTAGCCATTTAATTAAGCAAAAAACAACTGTGCCCCCCCCCCCCTCTTTTATTTTTTGTTACAAATTTGACTAGGAGCGAGGCTGACACGATTGCTTAATTGAAATAAATTAAAAGAAATCTATTCACTTCTCATTTCAAAACTACTGGTCTATTTGCTCTAACATTTGAAAAAGGCAGTTATCGTGCATAAGAGCTTCTACCCATGGCTAAAGCCTCTAACCCTCCAGTGGGATAATGGGGCTGAAATGGATTGACAAGTGCGACAAAATATAGAAGATTCTTACCAACTGCCGTCCCCCCCCCCCTTGCGTTACACAATCAGGGGTGAAAGGGGCGACCCATGGAACTAGCTGAAGTATGGTCAGATTCTCTTTGAAATGCATGCCATTTTTCTCCAGCTGTTACCAATCTGTGATGGTATCCAAATAATACATAGGTGCGAGTGCGTTTATGGTCGATGCAGCGCATGAGGGTATTCTCTACGGTGCAATACAATTCACGAGGTAGCCGAGTGTATTTTGTGCCATTGTGAATACCCGAATAACACTGCATCCCTTAACGTCACGAACGAAATACACTTTTGTAAATTTATATATCTTTGTTATGGGGCAAAGACAACGATAAAGCCTCACTCCTTCCTCCCCCCACCCCCATGAAAAAGAAAAACAAGAACGAAACCAACACACAAAAAACCTCAACAATAAAAAGCAAAGATAAAATCCATATAATATGTAAACAACTTGAAATCCCTTATTTCAGTTTTTTGTTCTTTGAACAACAATGATACAAACATGAGACCAGTCACCTCAGACAAAAATCCATAGCCCCATCGAAGTAAGATGCCAAGATGCCAATTTTTTATTCTACCTGCGTTACCCAATCAGGGGCAAAAGGGGTCGCTACCCAGGGAACTACCATTCATGCACCAGGTTCTCCATTGTTTGTAAAAAATACACTCCCTTCCTACAAACATGACTGCCTTAATTTTGGGGGGAATTTTAGCCATGTGTTTAAAGAAAAGATGAATACAAATTGTAAATTATTCATTCCAAAGCCCCCCTCCCCCTCCCCCTTCTACAGCCACAAGGGATAATTGGGTGACCATTGGACCATTGGAAAACCGTAATTATTTACTCCAAAAAATACAAACAAATATGTCAACTGTAACACTTCTGGATATAAAGAAGAAGTTTTCATATTTCATTTTATTTCCTTTGATAACATGTACTTTGTTATCTACTCGGCACTTGGCAACCCCCCCCCCCCCCCCTCCCCTCCTCCTCGCCCTCTCGGGGCGGAAAAGTTTCCATCATAATTAGTTTGGATCCCCTTGCCTTAAAGCTTGGTTTAAATTAGCGATGTTAAATGGTCTTCAGACAAACTTCAAGGGTAATTTGTTTTAATGTGAATGAATCTAACTACCCCCCCCCCCTTCCCCGTTTTACCCCTCGTGGTCACATGGGGCTACCCAATGAACTCATTCAGCTATATTTTTTTACCTGAAAACGTGTAGCACAATATTTGGCCCTAACACATCTTGATCCAGGCCTCTAGGGGATAATTTCTTTATCATTGTTTAAATCGTAATCAGCTATTTTTTTTCTATCGCCACCTCTTATGCTCCCCCCCCCCCCCTCCCTCCCTCCCGGGGGTTTGGGGGAATAGTCTGCATTAAAACAAATTAGATCCCTTTCCTACATAGATTATCCCCTCTAATGTTGGTAAAATTGCAGATACGTGTTTGACTAAAAGAAAAAGAGAGTGTAAATGAATTAACTGAGAATTATTAATTTGAAAGTGTGAAAAACAACTGCCATATAATTAGAGAAGAAGTTGGGAGTGTAAAAGTATTTTATTATTATTGTATACAAAATATTACTTTTGACATGACTTTGAAGTAACAAAAAAAAAAACTTAAATCAGTTTTAATGCAATATCTTAACGGAATATTACTACTAATCTCCTTAAAAGTTAGAACAAATCTATTCAAATTATATATTTTGATTGAGGCCAATGTAGAGTCTGCAAATATGAATGAATAACATTCATCTCTGCATTCACGACTCTATTTCATTTAAGCAGATAAGAATAACATCATAAATGTAGATAGTCTTGAAACAGTTGAAGAGAAAATAATCTTTCTTACACACAAATTTCTGTTGTAAAAGAGTATAGAGTTGAATCCAAATTATTGATAACAAATTTCACAATAAATAGATAAAACTACATTTGTTACAATATGCACAGAAAGGACAAGACAAGAAGAAAAGGTAAAACGAACAACACCATGCCTATATATAAAGTAAATACAAAGATGTATATTTACTGTTTGTGATCATATTTATTGCTTGTAGTACAAAATATAATTATCAAGGAGAAATTATTAAAATGTAAGATTGTTTTAGATAAGGTATTAGGAGGGCCAACATACAAAATCACGCAAAAGATGACAGCCACGTGGTATACCTTGTCATTCAGTTTCAAGACACGTTTATAACTTTAGATTAATCCTTTATGCTAACATTGTCTGGCAATGTTAATGCATCTAAAAATCCCTGTGGAGGGAAAAGTATGGTGGAAAAATTATTAGACTTTTCTGTTATTTCTGTGAATAATCTTGACTTCTTATTGGAATAATTGGAGAGCACTTAAATTGTAGGCAATAAGAAAGAGAAGCAGAGTGAGGTATTGATAAAAGGAAGAAAAAGACAAATGTTATGTTAGCCCATATTGAAGTAATTCTTTTTTGCTGATAAATACACACACATTTAGATTAAAACTGTTCTATTCAAATCCTATTTGTGTTTGTTGATATTGGATTTCAGTATTGGTTTTGTCAATGGAACTTGCTGCCATTAAGTCAAAGGTCAAATATATGGAATGTCAAATAATAAAAGCTGTACTGTTACCTTTAGTCAAATAAATACAAAAGTTAGTGGAAACGGTGGATCAGCTAGTTCAAAAGCTACCATTATCATGTCATCATGGAGAATGAGTTGTTCAAAATATGAATGAAAAAGTAATGATAACTTTGTTCTCGCATTGATAACACCCCACTCTTCTCAATTCAACTTAAAACATTGATAAAGCACTGGGGCCATTATTTACCAAGCTTTACCAACAGGGTACCAAAGGAAATGTTCACAAATCAGCATCTTATTCATTTTATCATCATTATCATTAGGGCCTATCATCATTATTAATTTTGATAATTTCAATTCAAATATGATTATCAATTCATCTTGTATTAAAATATCATTAATTTATAATTATTTTTATTATGATGATGATGATGATGAATATTATCATCATCATCATAATCATTATTATTACTGTTCTTATTCTTATCATGATTATAATTATTATAATTATCATCATTATTATTATTACCATCATCATCATCATCATCATCCTCATCCTCATAATTATCATCGTCGGTATCAGGACAATTACCCCCTGGACAACCACCCCCGAGGACATTTACCCCACCCCTAAAATTAACACACTAGGACAATTTCCCCCCTTCCCCTAAGGTCAATCAAGGATAATTACCCCCCCCCCCCCCCCACATTTCATTAAAGGGGAAGTCTACCCTGATAATAAGTTGGTTTTCCTTAGGGGGTAATTTTCAGGTGGGTAATGGGGGTGATTGCCCAAGGGGTTATTGTCTTAAAAGTAGAACCATTATTTTCATGTTAATTAATACCGATTCCATTGAAATTGGTTTCGAAAGTAGATAATTCATTTATCCTGATATGAACCCAAATTCATGGTGGTGCAAGGGTTTCTTACAATATTAATTACAAAATGATATTTTCCCCAAATGGCCCGCTATTTTTGACGCCCCCTCCGGTTTAGGGGTGACCGCTACAAATTTCCTAAGGTACAGCTCTGAGATCTTTTGAATTAACAAGTACCGAACCCCTCTTTTTTAACTTTAGCCCTCCGCTTATTAAGAAGTCAGCCAGCGCACTTGATTTGTAAGCGTTTTTTTTTTTTTTTGGGGGGGGGGGGGGGGGGAGGGGCACTTAAGGCAGCAAAAATTTGAAGAGGCACATACAGCCAGTAGCTAATCTGCTGTACATAAAATAACATAATAACCACTGGGGGGGGGGGGGATTCTATCCAAGTGTAACCCTAACCCTAACCCTAACCCTAACCCTAGCCCTAACCCTAACCCTAGCCCTAACCCTAATCCCTTGCAATAGTTCTATGAAACAGACCCTATATTCATATTTTATTTCTTATTCGGTTAATTTTGTTCATACCGTTGCCTTAAATTATTCAAAATTATAGAGTTAATATAATTCTTTATTAAAATGTATTTTTATTTAATCTTTTATACAGTCCTTGCTACCTTTACACATATTACATATTAAAATATTCATATGGGTCTGTATATGCAGACTACTCATTCTCAACACAAGAGGGCGCTATATTTACAGGTTGTTAAAGAAATTTCATTGTGTTTTTACACAAAATTTCTTATTTCTGACAACATTTCTCTATTATGGCCACTTAGGAGTCTACTTTATTATCATAGATTTTAAATATGGACATCTTTTGTCAATTATTAATGATTTTATAGATCATTGAAAAATACAAAAATCGGATCACTATTACAAATTTGGCGGTATTTGGAGAAATTTGTCCTCTCGGCCAGATTAGAGATATCACTTTTAAAAATTATTTTAAAAAAAAATTGTTTATTAAAATGAAAGGAAACATGTTTATTTTGCTGTCTGAATATTTTCCCCACATGTTGATGGTAATTAGAAGTTAATATCATGAAAATTAAAAGAAAAAAGTCCAAATAGGCAAACTAGGAGCAAAATGAAAAATCAAAGTTATCACAAGTACTAACATGATGTAGTACAACTACAACTTTTCCAGAAAAAAAGGGGAGAGACCAAATTTTTGGTTATATTATTCTTATATGGCCTGTTAAAGCTTATCAAGCCCTTTCATTTGATATAAAAATTGTTTTAATTCCCTGAAAATTAAGAAAGATATGACATTTTTTAGGTGTGACTATTGGCACTTGATACATGGTTTTGGATAACTATGACATGTTAGAGGAGAGACCGAAAGCTCAATCGAGGGGCAAGCACTGACAAATTGAAACTTCTCCTATTTTTATGCCGGAAAGGTGATTACAGTAACAAATTTGTGGATTTGCTAAAAATGATTTACTGTGTTTCGAATGCAGCTGGTATGTCTGAAGCCCCGCCCAGTTTTTGTTGTTGATCGACAGGGGATATTATCGGGCCATTAATTATAGAGCAAATGGGCGTTCTTGGACCCTGGGTGCATGGGACAATGCCTCGCTTCTTTGCATCTTTCTTAGACCCAGTCAGGGGCGGCTGAGCGACCTCCAAAGTAGGGGGGAGGGGGGGGGTCCAACAAAACAGGGCACTTTCTGGAAAAAAGGACACCTGCAAAAAGAAATCCCAAAGCGAATTATACAATTTTGTAAAGACAATGGTATATGCCCTACAATGCAGGCGCGTACGCAGCGGGGGAGGGGAGTTGAACCCCCCTCAATTTTTTAATGTGTGTGATTTTTTATGACCCCCCCCCCCCATTTATTAAAAAAAAAATTGTTGAAAGAAAATTAGGGGCACCGATCAGAGATAAAAAGGAGCAATTATAAAACGGGGAAGGGGCACTTATAAGAAAGAAAAACTTGAAAGGAAAAGGGGAACGTGTCAAAATGAAAGGGGCAGTTACTTGACGTGAATAGGGGGGGGGGGGCTAGCTAATCAGAGATAAAAAGCGCACTTATCAGGAGGAAAAGGGGCACTTGTCAAGTAAAACGGGCATCTCTCACATTTGATTAGGGGCAATTATCGGTAAATTATACTTATCTGAAGTGAAAAGGAGTAACTTCTCGTACCAGAGATGAAAAGGGGCTCTTATTATTATTTTTTTTAGATGGGGGCACATATAAGGAGAAGGCATATGCACTTATTAGAATGGAAAAGGGGCATATGTGAAAATAAAAGGTGCGCCTGAGTTAAAAAGAGGGTAAATATTAAGAGGGGAAGGGGCACTTCTTTCAAAGGAAAAGGGTGCTTAATTGTTAAAGTAAAAGGGGGACCTCTCAGATTTGAATAGGGCAATTATCAGAGGTGAACGAGGCACTTAAGTGAAAAGGGGCACCTCTCAAATTAAGGAAAAGGGGGCACGTGCCAAAATGAAAAGGGCACTTTTTCTATGTAAAAAGGGGGCACTTAATTCTATGAGTTAAAGGGGCATATTTCCTTCGTAAAAGGGGGGATTTTTAGGGTACCTGAAAAGTGAGGGGGCACTGTGCCCCCTGCCCCCACCCTCAGAAGGCCACCTCTGGACCTGAAAAGGCTTTTTTGTGCTCTTTTAGCAAGGAGTTATATACTTCAACATCTTAATAAAGCTCTAGAATATGCATGCGCGATACATTGCATGCATTTTGTAATGCGCGCAGATCGTGATTTTCTATGCATCAAAATGGCGACGACCTTATCGAAAGAAGATGTTGTGAGGAGGAAACATCGGGGCCAGATACAACTTGGTCTTGTGACCTACAGTTACACGGGCGACAGCAGCTCTGAAGACGAGGACGATGACGCCTCGGACATCGTCAGGAATGGCGAGGCTCGGATTGCATGGTACCCAAAAGGACGTGAAGAGGTCATTGCAGAGGACAAGGTATGTATGGGAGGGGATTGTCTAGTCCCATATGATACAAAATTTGTTTGTAAAATATGATAGCGCCCGTGTCTTCTTAATTGGAAGTCATCCGACTCTTATTTACATGGCATCAAGATTAATGCAATGATTTGTTTTTCAAGCTAGATCTATGCCAAAAATATTCATGAGTAGGAGGCAAGTGTATCAATATTATCATCAATGATGAATTTCTAATTTATTTGACTGAATAATAAAGCCAAAGCCAAAGGCTTTCAAAGGGAAAAAGAAGAAGAAGAAGAAGAGGAAGGAGAAGAAGAACGGAAAACAAGAACAACAAGAACAAAAACAACAAGAAGGAAGGAACACAGAAGGAGAAGAAGGAAGGAACAAAAAAGAAGATGTGCTATTTTGGTTAGACTCCATGCATTGTAATATTTCTAGGAGTGGAGGAGGAAGAAGAAGAAGGAGAAGGACGAGGAGGAGGAGGAGGAGGAGGCATTGCCATTGGATGAGATGGCAATGCTGTGGCATTCATACTCATAGCATCTTTGCTATCCCGTATGTATGCAAAGAGTGTTGGTCTGACTGTTCATGTACCATGTGTATCTCAACAAATTGGAAGAATGATCAGCAAAACACACCACACTTGAATAGATGTAAACTTAACAAATACAAAGATGTAATCATTTATTCATCTGTAATTCACTGCCATTCCTGTTAAATGAGTGATTTGTATACTTTCAACATGGCAGAAAAAAATATATCAGTCTACATTGTTCAAAATCAGTCATATATGATTAAACCAACCAATCTTTCAAATCAATAAAAAAATATAATAATAATAATAAATTGCATTTATAAAGCACTTCATACAATTTCTAATCGCTGTAAAAACAAGGTACAACGTAAATTAAGCATAGTCTACAGCAATAATAATACATAATTCTGATAATAACAATTACAGATAATTAGCAACTTAGGCTACTCTATACAAAACTGCCCTAGACTATATAAAATTACTATTAAACAAGAAAGAAGAAAAAATGCAAGGCATAAAAGGGAACCCAACATTATGTGGAAAAAATGCCACTAACATTGAGCCATCAAACATTTTGATGGTCATAGCCATGTAGATGTTATACACTGGGTTTATTTGGTTTTTGTTAACGGGTTGTTGTTTTAAATGGGAAAATTGTGATATTTGGAGGGAAGTGGAAGTGAGCAGTATATTAATCATATAGATCAAAGTGCTCTATCCAGTCAAATAAATCAAAACAAATGAAAGAATTAGATTATATCAAATCAAACAAGTCATTCAAAAGCCAACTAATCCACTGCTTTTCTCTCTTGTATTAGGTAACCCTTCATGACCGATGTCTACTACCAGGCGACATTGTCAAGTACAATGTCTCGACCCAGGCGCAGAAGGGACTCGTCAAGTCAATCAATGTTATGTGCAATCTACAAGTCCTCACCACCAAGCAGATGATCTATAACATTCCTAGTCAACAGCTAACCCCAATTGTGGTGAGTAGTTTTGCATTTTTTTAAAACTATCGACCTCTTTGAAGCTTAAAGCCCCATCATACTACTTATAGCTAATTGCTTCCTCTGCATGTATATAGCAAACAATGCCTAATCAGTGCCTGTTGGTACCCCATGATCCCCTTTTTCTTATTGTAATTGAGAGCTGATTTGATGAGATAACCACCTGTCAGTGACCTTCCTGGGTGGTCTAACCCCCCTGGCCAAACTAGTGCAGACAGGTTTTAATTAAAGTGTACCAATCACAAAAACATGTTTTGCTCTTGATGTTAGGGGCTACATGTCACTATACTCTATTCAAAATATGAGCTTCAAATGTTACTTCTGCAAAGACAAAGAGATATTGCATTTTAAATGAACTGTAAAGCATCTAGTTGAGGAGACAAACACTTGTTGAGCAAACACCAAGTACGCACTCGCACTCGCATAAAATAGGGTGTGCAAGGAACGCAAGTTAGAGTTGGGTTCCGTACATGGCATTTTATGTTATCCCATGTTCTGTTCTTACTTCTTAATCATTGATCTATAGAATGCCAGGAAAACTTTTAAAGGTTGATATTATACATACTAGCTGTATACAAATTATTTTTTTATTAGGCTCTTGGTACACTTAAATTGAGGGTCACTGCAGTTAGTAACATAGTTGCTGATGATTTTAAGGAATACTTCATTATTGTTATTATTCATTAGTTATGACTGTGTTTGCATGAAGCCCTCTCAAGTTTCAAAAATCATATTAAATAGTTTACAACTTTAGACAAAAGTCTGATGCCATGTGCATGTGTAGTCCAATATACCCCTGTCTGTGTCTATAATGCCTTGCATAGTTTCTGATTTTCTACAGGATTTAGTCAATTCAGTATTATGTTGTTGATTTTAGAACCTCAGGAAAAAACTTGTTCGTATATCATAATCCACCTAAGTTCTTAGAGGTTTCAGAATCAGTTGCGACATACGAGGGCAATTTTTCTATGGAAAGTTGCCCCTTCAAGTATGGTTTTCAGGGGGATTTTAGGGGGCTATTTTGAGACTCAGAGGGGCGAAGTCACCCGTGCCCCCGTTTATTTCCGACCCTGCTGATAAGTCTTCAACTACTTTTTTTTCTTCAGCCATTCCAAGTAGGGGACCATGTCGTGATGGATGATTGGGTAGGCATTGTCAGGGAGAGCTACAACAATGTGGTAGTGCGCTTCAAGAGTGACGCCAGATGCTCCGTGTGTGAGGATAGCGCTTGTCGGCTAGTGGACGTCCATGACATCAGTGATGAGGTAGGATTGAAAAACTTGAGTTCTGTTAAAAAAACAAATTAATTCTCACAGAATCAAACAAAACTTACACCGAATGTTCAAGATTACAAATCAAAACAAACAATTTTGGTATACTGGCTGAATATACTGGCTGAGTAATGAGCTAAGAAAGATAAGGAAATCAAAGTAAATAGTCCAGACACCATTTGTGTAGTCCCATATACATCTTTCTTTGTACAGTGCTTTGTTACTTTACCAAGACTGGGCCAAATTTATTGGGATTTTGATGACTCCAGAACCTTGCAGTACACACCAATACTTACATGCTACATGATCAATTTTTTCTGATCCATTCCACACCTTTTCTTTCACAATGCAATCGCATGACCAGAACTCGACTTTATCTTTAACAATAAATTGTGTTGTATTGAGAGGTTGATCCCAGACAACTGCTTCTCCCTATCACCACTAGTCCTTTGGACGATTACTCTAATGAACAACCAATTACCTTCTATGGCAACTTCTCTTTTAAAAATTGTTATCTTTTGATAAATGACCTTGGATATTAACTTCTTACTAAATGATGATGGCTTCCTCTTCATTATTGAAGTTTGTACAAGATTTACATTTGTGAATTTATAATGGGGGTAGCTGTATTGGGGAGTACCGGTAGTTGTCCTTGGTTATTTGTCTGGACAAGGATTGCTTGACAGTAACTCATTTGAATATGCCAATGTAGATCAGGGTATTTGTCTTGAATTAATTGGTTGATGGCTTATGGCTTAATCATAATGGCTTCACTGTTTCATTTATTATTGTTACTTATCAGCAGCAAGGGTTTCTGATTTTAACCCTACAAAATAATTATAACAATAGTTAGCTGATATGCCTTGATGTAGGCTCGCTAGACTCTGTTTTCATTTACAAAGTATATATGGGAGATGGGGTTACCGTCAAGGAAAATATCATCTTTAGATCCATAATGGACGATCTCAACTATAATATCAAGGGTTCAGTGACGCAAAGACATTACTCCATTTTGGAAAAAGTGGTTTATGTGTCACTGAACACTTACGGAATTAAGTCCATTTTTCACTAGCCATTGACTTCAATGGGGTGCTGGGTGGAGTTAAGTCTTTGTGTTTCCTGGAAAGCCCACATTTTTCTGAACATTTTGATATCAAATACTCATTTGGGCAAAATATGGAGTTGCGTCTTTGTGTCGCTTAACCCTCATATGCTCTTTAATTTCCATCAGAATTCTGTCTTTGGGGAAGAAGTGGGGTTCTTTCCAGGCCAGATCCTCCAGGGTCCTGCAGCGGTCTTCAAAGGAGCCAAATGGCTGGGAGGACCACGTCCAATCCTCGGCAGCAAGACTAGGTTCAGGGTCACTGTTGATGAGGTGAGTCCATCTCATCACATATTTGTTTTAATATTGATCCGACAGATCAACAATTGCTCTGGCATTTTTTTGGGGGTCAGACTATCACTTGATATATCTTACACCATAATTGTTTGCTTACTGTATGTGAGTCGGGAACAACAGGGCATGTAGTTTCTGATGTCAGATAATGAAACTCATGAGAACTTAAAATTTAGGGAAATTTTGCCATTCTCTCTTGGTTAAACAGGTTTGTTTAATTATACCTGAAATTTAAATGCAATGTATTGTTTTGCTTGAGGTTGTTATCATTAACATTGTTAATGTAGGATGCATGTAGCCCCCATGTTATGGCCAAAATTAAACTGATTGAATCTTTGCGCAGTATAAAACGTATGACCATGCGGTACAATGGTGTGAAAATCAAGACTATTACTTATTGGCTCTATAGCTCCTAAGTCGATTTGGCAACTAATAGTCGTTATTTTCCCACTTAAAGACATTTTCAAGCCCCCTTCTTTAAGGGGAGTTCTAAATTAGTATTATCTTTCAAATGCCATTGGAATTTAACCTTTTCATTTTTTTTTTGCCTGCAAATGGGACATAGTACCTTTAAAATAAAATATATTCCAAAGTAAAAATCAAGTATTGTAGACTTTTCATAAATTCAACATCAAGAACATGACATCTCCTTGATATTAGATAATATGAATGATTTGAATCAACATTTTATGCTTTTTAAAGCTCATCAGTACTGGTGTAAAGGAGGGCGTAGATCACACTGCAAGGTCACTGGACAGGTGGTTATCTCATCAACTCAGCTCTCAAATAACATAAGAAAAAGAGGATCATGGGGGACCAATGTTCACCATTTAGGCATTGTTTGTAATATATAGGGTATGGTAGCTACAAGTAGTGCAGTGGGCCTTTAAAACAACTTTTACAAAATATTGGCATAGATGCTAACATCTTTCTAAGTCCAACTTAAAGATAAATTCAACTTAGGATCTTTGTGAAACACCCCCCTGATGATTGCAACCGACTCCTCATTGTTTTGCAGGTGAAGAACACCGGTCTGGATATTCAGTGGTGCTCAAGAGCAGTAACCAAGAACACTGATGACCTCAAGCCACCACCTATGTGCATTAAAGGCAAGAATCTAGAGAGGTAAGAATGAATTGGAGTCCCGGGACCCGTTTAGCAAAACTTGTCATCAGTGACAAATGACAGTCTTTGTGATAATCTACTGAAATCCTTGCTTCTGATTGTTTATAAGCAGATTTGTCACTGATTTTTGTCATTTGTCATTGAAAAAAGGCTTTGTGAAATGCCCCCCTAATGGTCCTCGTATGAATTCAAGACGGAGAAGTCTGCATGTACAAGTGGGTCGGCTTTTGGCAACATATATTTCATTCATCAATAAGCAACCTCCAAGTAACCAGGCTGATACTGAAATTATAGATGTGTTTTATATGACATGGAACTTTCTGATTTTGTTTCTCTACTTTTTTAATACATCCTCAGAACAAAGCTGCTGAACTTCAGTGCCCATGCAAGTGTCCAGATAGGAGACAAGTGTATGTACAAAGTCAAGGAAGAGGATCTAGGTTACCCGGAACCTGTTACCAAGGGTTCTTTCCTGTGCTTCAGAAAACCTGGCCAGAACAGTGTTGCAGAGGGTTCTATGAAATCTGTCACAGAAAACATGAAGTGTGAGGGGAAAGATAATATACAGTCTGTCATAATTCAAGCCATGAAGGGGTTAGGTCTCGATTTCAAGAATTTGGCAGTTAAGGATGATCCTGTGGAAGATGCAGTTCTGCAGGAACCAATGAAAGAGCAGATGGCTGATGGAGAGTCAGGAGTGGGATGTGGAGGAGGTAGTGAACAATCAGTGCAATCTGGTGGGCCAGGACAGGCAACAGTCACTAGCCCCAACTCTGCAACAGAGGACACACTTTCTTGTCCGGAGAATGAACATGGTGAAGCTAGCAAATTGACTAGACCGGAAACATCAGATAATGCTGGCTACCATGAATCGGTCTTGAAACTTCTTGATTCGTATGACCAAATTTTGTCACAAGTAGGAGAGGCAAAAACTGAGGATCATGCAAACGATGTGGATGAGTCCTCTTTACTTCAGAAAGAAAACATTGTTAGGCAGGCTAAAAGAAACCTTCGCAATCTTCCCCATCTTCCCAGTCCCTCAGACATAGCAAGGGTTTCTCTGAACCCTGGCTTCTGTCTTATGAATAGTAGCACAGGAAGCAGAGAAGCGTCTGAGACTCAACTAGAGTGCTCAAATAAGAAGAAAGACGGTCGACTAGGCTCGCTGTTCAGTAACTTTGAGAGGCTACACAATGAAATTGAAACTTTACAGGAATCCTTAGGCGGTCTTGCGTCGGGAAGCTTGTCGAGCGCATCTTACAACAAGATGTTTGAGGACACTCAGAAAGACATGCAGGGTCAGATCCAATTACTCAGAGAAGTTACTCAAAGCAATCTATCTTCTGGTAAGAAAACTAGTAAACAAAATGTGCATGCAGCTGCAGAAAGGATTCCAAATGAACAACCAGAAGCGGAGAGTAAGGAGAAGAAAGGTGAAGGGGTACTAGATGTCGCTTCTTCGGGAGAAGAAATGGAATGGGAGGAGGAGGAGGAGGAAGAAGAAGAGGAGGAGATTGAAGAGGGTGATGAAGAACAAGACTCTGATGATCGGGGAGAAGTAGGAGAGGGGGAAGACAAATCATTGAAAGCTAATTCCAAGACTCTTTCCCAGAAGACTATTGCTAAGAAAACCAAGCGACAGAAGCAGACCGGCGCACAATCAAAGAAGCGGAAAGCACAAACAGTTAAAGCGGATCCGATCCAGCCTGGGCAGTGGATTTGTGTGGAGGTCACCCATACATCCACCGTGGTAGATGTATTATGGCAGGTGAGTCAAGTTAACCCATAGAATGCTGAATGTTGTCACTCCCATCGGCATAAAACAGGAATATCCAGTTCCAATAGATAATGGGTTAAAATGCAGACAGAACAAGATGAGTGTGATGAAGGAATAGTTCTACAGTCAACCTTGTGCAAGTTGATGTTGATGATAATAAAAAATCCAAATATTTCTCTATAAAATTACTTGTGTTGATCCTCTGTATTAGATCTAATTCCCAGAACAGTTGCAAACAGAAAGCATTAAAATCACATCACAGAAGTTCAATGAGACCCCAATGCGCCATGCACACACCGATGTTGTTTACACAATAAACCTGGCCCAGCTGCATACATGTACTCCAGACTTGCTTGTGCACGCTTCTCCACCGCTCCTTTCTTATCTCTGCACTTTCTCTATCTCTCTATCTCCCTTTCGCTCTCTCTAATCCCCCGATCATCTTCCTTCAATGCAGACTTCAGATGAATATGCCACAAAGTTAACTTTTTTATGGAAAGTGGCATCGGATATAGATTTACATCATTTACTACCACTCTCAAAACCGTTTCAAAATTAGACTTCATATATTTATTCTCTGTAATTTTGTGTGAAATGTCATGTTGAAAATGAAAGCCAGAGATTTTTTTGAAGATTTGTAATTACCCAAGTCGACGCATTTCACTTAATTCCGTCAAGATCGACTTATGCGAGGTTGACTGTATTCCATAGAAGGGATGTGTAAATATCAAATTGCAAGTCACAGAATTCAATACTTTTGTCAGACAGATCACAAGTTCAAAACTTAAGGTTTTGTCATTCTTTATGAGACCATCCTTAAAACCACCACTGATGTGTTTCTTTATATTATTATTCTTTTATTAAGGCAAACTCGAGTTTATTGAGGCAAACTCGAGGAAGGATTGAACTTTCTCTCCTTTCAATGTGTTTGGTACTGAGAAAAAAAGAAAAATAGCTACAAAAATTGTTTATGCTCGGATGTAGAGAATTCTAATCTTGTTTTGTCTTACCGAACAGGATGGTTCATATGAGACAGGTATCATCTCTACTGATGTTGTGCCTTGCAGACAGCTGGATGAGCTGGAGTTTTTCCCAGGAGACGTTGTCAGCTTCGGCAAAGGTAAACCATGGCTCTGTTCACTACCTAATTGAAAAGACCTGGGATGAAATCTAAGTAATAGTATGATTGGATGGACATACAATTTTGTTTGTAATGAAAAGACAATCTTAATACATATAATTCTGCAATGACCGGGGTAATAGTATATATTTGTAAAGCGCTTAGAGACATTTGTATTAAGCGCTATATAAAAATTAAATATTATTATTATTATAGAGCCAGAATTTTACTATTAAACATTCTGTAACACAGAGTTAGCGCTCATCAGGTTCTCAATTTGAGCTACAGAAGGTGCTTATGAAGTTGTTACCAAAGTAGCGGGAGGAAAGTAATACACATCAGTTAAAAATCAAACGAGAACCCTTGACAATTTATTACATCGGGACATACAGAATACGGTTATACATGTAGTAACTCCTTGGAGTAAATAGAGGTGATCGATGGACATCACTTTTTTTGAATTTTGAAACCAAATCTTCTCAACGTATTTATTAAAACAGAACCTCCAGACTTTGATCATGCAGTTTCCATTAATGACCCAATCCAATCCCAAAAGTGTTTGATATAGCGCCTTTTCCTTGCAGCTACACATAGCCCTGCAGACCTTGCTCCCACATGGTTGGGCCACTTAGACAATAACATATCACTTGAACAAACTTAAAGACCGGGAGAGTCAATACAATTCGGTTCATGGACAAATTGAATCATTGAACAAAACATCTTTCAAGTATAATAGAATGGTCTTCAGGAAAGTATTGAAACAGAACCCATTGAAGTCAGTTCTAATCTTCTCTCTGAGACAAAGATCAGTCGATGGACATGACAACATTCTAAACAAATTTGTTTTACCAGATGCTACTGAAGAGGGCTATGGTGTTATCACCAAGGCAGACAACAAGGAAAGGACTTGTGGTGTCAGCTGGATAACAAGAAATCCGGAAAACCCTTCTCAGTGAGTTTGATTGTATGTATGAAAGTATGGGTTTAAAGATAAAGTTGAGTTCTGGTCATGTGATTGCATTGTGAAAGAAACTGTGGAATCGATCAGAAAAGGCTGGTCATCTAGCATGTAAGTATTGGTGTGTACTGCAAGGTTCTGGGATCATCAAAATGATCAGAAATTTGGCCCATGCAGTCTTGTCAAAGTTACAAGCACTGCACCCAAAAAGATGTATATGGGACTACACAAACATGTGGCATAAAAATCTGTCCCGATTTGTATGCTGTTACACGCCATATTTAGAATATCAAGGCATTTGAAGAGCCATGCTTTTCTGGGAACATTTTTAATCTGATGTTCCTCCACACTTGCATAAAAAACAATGATAACGCTCACAAATTATTTTTCACCTCTTCCCAGAACACAACCTTCTCTTTAAGCCCCTGCATGGCATAAATGTCCTGTAAGAAGGACATTATTCTTCATTTGCCATCCTCAACCCAGGTGCAGTAATGGGTGGGAAGGAATTCCTGGAATTCTGTGAGCATTGAAATTAGGCTAGCTGAAGCCAGGGTAATAGCACTTTGAGCACCTCACTTTAGTGGATGTGAGTGCTATTTTAATTAAGGCGCCAATATTGCTTATATTATCAATTGAGATAGGAACAGAGATATGTATGGGTATCTGTTCATTAGACGATGTCAGCAGTCAATAGAAATGATGGTATTCCTTTCATGTTTATTTCATAGGGTGTTATTCTCGAAAGCGGACTAACTCTAGTCCATGGTTTAATCCACCGACTAAGTATGGAATGCCAAGTGTCCATAAGAATATGTTTTTGAATAATTTGATATGTCCCTAAATTACAATGATAACATAGATATATCATAGTTATATTGTTGTTTATTAATTATGTTATTACATTTTATTTTAATTTAGTGACAGATTAAGTTATTCAAAAACATATTCACATGGACACTTGGCATTCCATACTTAGTCGGTGGATTAAACCATGGACTTAAGTTAGTCTGCTTTCGAGAATATCACCTAAAGTGTTTTGTTATACTTCTTTTGATAGGCCCCTCACGAGTACCGAGGAGCACAGCGTGTATGAGCTCTCCCCACATCAGGACTTTGTGTTCAGTACAGACGATGTAGTCGTCAGGATCGCCCACAACTCTAAAGAAGAAGAAGAGTCTGCACAAGACCTGCCTCCTGCAGGCCAGGTAAGCACAGAAACAAAAGGTCTGCCTTCATCAGCTCGAGATTGTCAAATAGCCCACTATTTCTGATTTGGGAAATAATCCTGAAGTTACAAATCCAGGCTTCATCAGCTCGAGACATGACCTAGAGAAATAAGCTCAAGATATTTTGCTCAGCGTTCGCACATAGTGCGAGTCCTTGGGCTGTTGAAGACGCAATAGTGGTCTAGATAGGGTTACCCTGATTTATATGAAGTACCCTCTAAGTGATACATTGTTTCCTCAAGATTTTAAATGACAGTTGTCCAAAGATGTGTTACAATATATTATTACTTAGTGATCTAGAATCTTACCTACATCTATGTAGGAATATTGCCTCTAATGCTCTACTAATAATGAATATTAAAGGCATCGTTTAACAATGTTAAATCTGAGATGCAGTAACCGGTTTTACCATACTCGTTTTCCCAATAGACTGTAGTGTTATGAAACTGTTAGGAAAACGCAAAATTTGGTTTCGATTTCCAATCATAAATATCTTGATAAACAGACAGGCGATCGACTTGTAAAAGTCATGGGGTTCCTGACTTATAATTATCATTGCAGCATGAGCTAATTCCAGGATTTTGTTTCAGAATCTGAGGCAATGTTACTGAGTCATGTTAATCATGCCATTCTTTTGTTTTGAATCCATGACACAGGTGCAGGTAGTGAATGGCGATGGCTCCATCACGATCAGATGGGTCGATGACACCCTGTCCAAGGTCTTCCCTCATCAGCTCTACAGAATTGAAGAAGTGAGTGCTGTTAATCGATTTGTCTGCTTAGCACCAGGGCCCGTTTCACAAAAATTATCATCAGTGACAAATGACAGTCTTTGTTATAAGCTACCGAAATCCTTGCTTCTGATTGGTTATCAACAGATTTGTCACTGATTTTTTTCATTTGTCATTGAAAAAAGGCTTTGTGAAACGGGTTCAAGAAGGAGATAGGGATAATGCTCTTCTGGCTCTTCGTAGATGGTTGTTCTAGCTCTACTTGTGTGTCTATAATCCAAACAAGTGTCACCAAAAAAAATAAAATAATGATAATAATAGTGGATTCTTGTATAGCCCTCATGTCTGTCAGACTTGACACTCCTGGGGCTCCATACTAATACCCCAGCTATAGCATGGCTACCATTATGCCACTCCAGCATTTCAAGGAATCAATTCTGCCAGGTACCCACTTACATCACCTGGGTCGAGTGTGGCAAATGTAGATTAATGTCTTGCAAATGGACATTAGTGACTCGAACCACGGACCACGCGATCCACAGTCTAGAGTGGTATCCACTCGACCACGACACCTCTACTACAAAATAATAGGAATTTGAAGTAAAAATGCTATTTATTTCTTTTTATTTGGTGGTAAGCATCATTTATATAAATAGTAGGTTCAGGTTGCAGATTTCATTTCATGCATAGGAAATGAAAAATATTTTTACATTCTCACATTTATATAAGGAAAGCACTGTCTTACCATCATTATTGTAAGTATGATTGTTATCCTCCAGTTTTCGTTATTCAGGGTATCACAATATTGTATCATATATTTTCATCATCTCTGTATCTCTCTCTCTCTCTCCTTCATCCTACAAACTAGAACTAGTTCAATAATAATTTATTTAAATTATATGCATTTATGTATCAAAAACTATAATCACCATGGTAATTGTTATCCCCCACTTATTTATAAGTATTGCAAAAATATATATTTGTTTATTCTCTGTATTTCTCTCTCTCTCTCTCTCTTTCTCCATCCCCTGTATTTCTCTTTTTTTCTCGTTCTCTTTCTCTTTCTCTTCCCCCGCCCCCTCTTCAATTTGATTTTTCATAGGACTGTGAGTTTGACTCTGAGCTGTCCATTACTGATTACCTGGAAGCAGCAAAGGAGATGATTGAAGAAGGAGGAGGAGGAGGAGACAGTAGTCATGACAACACCTCTTCTGACAGCAGCTGGGAGACTGCTAGTGGCAAGTCGGGAGATGAAGGCCATGAAGAGTGAGTTTAAATACTGTTATTGGTATTTGATCAAAACCGATCTTTGAGTTGGGATCATCAATTTGGTCTTACACCACCAAAATGCACAAAGGAAGACATATTTTTACAAAATTCATAATGTTGACACTTAATTCATAATGTCTACACTGTATAACCTTTACCTTTCTGTACATTACAGTTCCATTCGATATTGGCATATACATGTACACTGGTTGAAGATTTCTTTGGTTGTGTCTTTTGTCCCAGGCTCAATGTTGTCAAAGATTTAGGGTGAGGGGGTTTCAGGTTAGGGTTCCAACTTGGTTGCATATGAGGTTTAGGTTAGGGCTAGGATTGGGGTTAGGGTTACCTGGTAGTACATTGTGAGGTCCAGTGTTGAGGTTAGAAATTTGGTTAGTGTTGAGAACAAACAACAAATCAGTTACTGCCAGAGCATTTGTCATACTCTGCATGTATGAATGAAACGGAAATCATTGTTATTTCTGTGTTAAAGATAAAGTTGGGTTCTGGTCGTGCGATTTTGCATTGTGAAAGAAACGTTGTGGAATCTATCAGAAAAGGTTGATCATCTAGCATATCAGTATTGGTGTGTACTGCAAGGTTCTGGAAACATCAAAATGATACAAAATTTGACCCAGTCTTGGTAAAGTTACAAGCACTGTACACAGAAAGATGTATATGGGACTACATGAACATGTGGCATAAAAATCTGCCCCGATTTTTACGCTGTTACATGTCATATTTAAAATATGAAGGCGCTTGAAGAGTCATGCTTTTCAGGGAACATGTTTTATCTGATGTTTTTCCACACTTGCATAATAACAATGATAATGCTCACCAATTATTTTTCACCTCTTCCCAGAACTAAACCTTCTCTTTAACTTTTAATTCAATTTCAAAAGGGATGAAGAGGACGAATGCGAGGATGAAATGTCCCATGTTCCTGATGACTCGGTAACCATCAGCAAGACGGAGCCCCCGGATACGGAGGCCCAGAGAACGGGAGAGGTAGAGACGGCAGATAAGACGGAGGAACCAATGTCTACCAACAGTGACTGCTCAGTACTGCAGGTAGGAAGTGCAGTTTCAGACCATGTTACGGACAGGGGGGTGTTTCACAAAGATCCTAAGTAGAACTTAACTCTAAGTTGGACTTAACAATTATGGAAAGCCATTAGCATCGATGAAAGTATTTTGTAAAAGCTATTTTAAAAGGCATACAATGTTGATTCAAATCGTTCATATTTTCTATTATCAAGGAGATTTCATGATGTGGAATTTATAAAAAGTCTAAATATTTGATTTTTCGCTTTTGAATATATATTATTTTAAGGCTACAAATGGCTCTCCATAATTTTTAAGTCCAACTTAGAGTTCAGTTCAACTTAGGATCTTTGTGAAACACCCTACTGGTTAACGGACAGGAATGAATATATCCTTGTTCTGGGGAGGCGCGATAGCTCAATCGTTAGAGCAGTGGTCTCGTAATCCGGTGACCCGGGTTCAAAACCAAGGCGATGCGCTAGTGCCCTTTGGTAAGGCATCAATCCTCGTTACCTAGGGGGTGTTTCATGAAGATCCTAAGTTGGACTTAAAAATTATGGAAAGCCATTAGCAACTTTGAAAATATTTCGTAAAAGTTATTTTGAAAGGCATTAATTGTTTATTCAAATCATTCATATTTTCTATCATCAAGGAGATTTCATGTTCTGGATGTAGAATTTATAAAAAATCTAAAATACTTGAATTTCTGCTTTTGAATATATTTCATTTTAAGACTCCAATGGCTGTCCATAATTTTAAGTCCAACTTAGAGTGAAACACCCCCCCCCCCCCCCACCCCCAGTTCCTTCGGAGAGGATCTAAAGCCGTCGGCCGTCTGGTTGCTTACTTACAAGCATTTATGCTTTCTTAGCAGTCAGGTAAACTAACAACCACCACCACCACCACCACCACCAAATTGAGTGATGCGCTTGACCATATGGCCTGAAGCTATGTCAGGGGGACACTAACCAGTGACGGGGCATTGCAGCAAATGCTGTGTATCCTTTGTGCAATGCTATGGGTGTAGAGGGAAAATCTTTAACAATTAATTTCACTGAACTCTGGAAATTACACATTAAAACGATGGTTCATTTTGAATAGGACTAGAGTAAGTTTGCTGTATGGAAATCTTTGTATTTTTTTTCCTTCATGAATAATGAATTTCACTGAACTCTGGAAGATGCTACTAAAACAATGGGTTATTTTGAATAAGACTGGAGTAAGATTGCTGTATGGAAATCTTTGTCATCTTTTCCCCCTTTTTTTCTTCTTCCCATGTACTGCTGTCTGTATCATTGTTATAAAAATGTAATAATTAGCTTTATAAAACATTGCCTTAGTCATTGCATGTATGAGAACTAGGCCCTGTCTTTTAAAGAGTTGATATCAATCACAACTTATTTGGAGGACTTAGGATTGATTTTGATCGATCGTAACCCTTTATAAGACGGGGCCCTAATCATATACTCTTTTGTTCTTTTCTTATCTTTTGAACAGCAATCAAGCGCAGACATCGCAGAGGGTAAAGAACACGAGGCTGTGGCCAAAGAAGAAATGAGTGACATCCAGGCTGAAGGACGGATAACAAATATCAAAAGTGAGAAAGGAGAGGCGATGATGAAGCTTCAAATCACTCCGGCGGCAGTAGAAGAAGAGGTGCCAGTCAACCAGGACAAAGATCTGAGCTGGGCTGAAGATGGACTTCAGAGTCCTAATGCTGCTAGCAGTAAGTCTTTCGTGGTTCATGTTTATAGTCCATTTTGGGAATTTTTTATACAATTACCTGTAACTTGTTCCCAGTAATCTGATCACATTGTTATCAGTGTTGCAGATTTTCTTAAGTACATGAAATAAAATTCTGTTTGACTTCTTGCTTGTTTTGTATATATACTGGAAATACTGCATAAATATTTAGACTATAAAACATGTATGAATAGGTATTGACCATCACTATTTGCTAATGGTACGTTTTACCTCGATCTGTCCTCTAAAATTATGATTTTCAGCAACTATGCATTTGCATTCAGGATGCATGTTTATGTATACCATGACCTTTTGTTAAGCTTCCTTAAGTGTTTTGATCATCAGCTTTTAAAAGAAAAAGGGGGCATTTTGAAGTTTATTAAATCTCCCTGTCTTACGTTGTATTTATCATGGGATAGTTATCCCAAAGGCTTCAAGACTGTTTCCAGTGCAAGATTAATCTATGCTTGTGTTAAAAGTGTTGTGATGGAGGTAATCAAGGCAGGAAATAGGTACTTCTGCAAGCCGTTGTCACTTGGTGCCTATTGTTTTGTACAAAATGTGCATGTTTGGCAAATTAGGGACCATGCAGAGAAGCAAAGAAAGCAAACGAAGTGTTAATGACAATTTTCAAAATATATAATATACATGGACATGCTTTCTGTTTTCATTTAGGATTCATAGTGGTATCCTCCTTACCAGAATGTCACTACTTCAGCAGCGCCCAGGAACCAACCAACCAAAAACAGTTCCTACAGACTTGGAAAAAAGAGGTGAGAATATTACTTTAATATTATCAACGTCATATCATTTGTGAGTCAACAAAAGAAAATAAGCAGCGATAACATGATAAGAGATGAGTAAAAATCGTGAATAATGTACTTAAGATACAGTGCAACCATGACGTCTTCAAGGAGTCAGTCGTGCATACAAGATGCCCATACCACTCTCTCTTTCTAAGGCCAAAATGTGGGTACAGCCTTAGGCTACCTAATGCAAGCTAGATGCAGTGATTATAATGTTGTATATAGGTACATGTGCATCTAATTGCCCGCATCTTAGTGTAAATTTACTTTTTGTGAGGTTTTGATCTACATTGTACTGCCTTTTTGTAATCTTTTTATAATTACTTGAAAATATTCTGATTGTATTTGATTGTTTCAATAAAATACCCCCAAAAGAAGGAAAAAAAAGAAAAAAAGATGCAGTGATCATGTCCCCAGGATGAACTATGACCCATGACCTATCATGACCTATGACATATCTATGAGTCTTGATATCCCACTCATCTTGTTTTTCTTTGAAGGTTCGTCTGCTCCAGACTGCTCTCCCTCAAGGGATCTTGGTGAAAGCCTTTGAGGACAGAATGGTACGCTCCCATCTTTGTACATCTTACTCATTGACATGTTACATTACCTCAAAAAAGAACTGGTTAACTCCATTCTGTTCTTTTGGTATCTGATGTCTCAAGATCTTATTAGTTTGATTTAGATATAGACAAGATGATGGAATAAGGGAAACTGACTCAAAAAAATACTACAGACATAAAGTGAGATGTGTCATAATGTGCACACAAGTGTATGAGGAAGGCAGCTGTTTGGAGCTAGAAAGGTGTTAAACATTATTCTGATTCCAAACAGATGCAGTAATGTATGAAAAATAAGAAAGAGGGGGTGTACATCAAGATTCACAGGTGTTTGTGGAAGTTGGATTTCAATTTGATATATGAAGATAGAAAAGGAGATGCACATTTGAATATTGGGTGGCCAACTTGGGATATATTATAGAATGAGAAGACTCGCGCGGTTTCTGGACGATATGAATAAGAATGTGAGATCAGCGAGCTGGTTTATAAAGACTGTAAACCTGGGCCTGTGAGTCGGAGCCTTGAAATGTTTGTATACAAAACAGTGTTTAGTCAGTATCCCAAGTAGGCCACTCTTTAATCAAACAATTTGACTGTACAGAAGATAATTTTCCCAATGAAGGGTCCCTATGTGTAAACTTTGCTTCTAGCGGAATTCCAATCAGATTTTCTTTTGTTTGATCGCCAAAGCTAAATATACAGTTAACAACTAAATTATTCATACAGGTACCCCTTGTTTTTTGCGTGTTTTTCGTAACTTAAGAATTAACAGTGGGCTGGTTGAATTAGGGGTTTTGTTGAATACTGAGTTTTAGATGTAAGCTTGAAAATGTCACATTCTCAAGAAACATCAATCAGGACATAACAATTGTTCACATACATCAAACAAATTATGAAACTTGTTAAGGGTAGGCCTATGAATCATATTGCTTTTAACTTTATGTCCAATCTTTGCTTCTAATGTGATTCAAGCTGGATACTATTCTTTCATCACCAATCCTAAATATGTGCATGCCTCTTGATACCCCCACAGGACATGTTCTCCGTCATGATCGAGGGCCCTGTCAACACCCCTTACGAGGATGGGGTTTTCTTCTTTGACATTCGGTTGCTAGGCGACTACCCAAAGACCCCGCCCAAGGTCCACTACCTGTCCTTCTGCAGCGGTCGTCTCAACCCCAATCTCTACAGTGACGGCAAGGTGTGCCTCAGTCTGCTTGGAACATGGTCAGGAAAGGTCAGTTGGCAGGAGAGTTTCATGGCAGAATGTTTTAGGGAGGGGGGGGGGGGGATGAAGTGCTGGTCCAAATACAACATAATTTGAAAATAACAAAGCAAATAAAACCACAAAACAAAGCAAAAGGGATCGTAATCAACATCATCATCATCATTTATTAAAGTCAGCATTTTTGGTTCTTCTGTGAACTATCACCGTCTTGTCTCCATACTACATCCATCTATTTTCATCCCTTCTACATACTTCCGAAGACACGACCACAACCTGAAGCATGTAATGCCTAATGCAACCATTGACTCCTTCAGGTTTTCCTCCTATCCAGGATCAATGAGGATCTGTAACCATCTACCAGGTTCAACAGTTAGTGCAAAAGAAACAACCTACTTGAAGGATGCTGTTCTACCCTTTGTTATTATGATGCAGCCTCCTGAAGGTTCTCACATGGTTTAAGTTTACTGGCATGGTTTTTACTTGCACTGGATATACAATTCCAGTATAGCTTCCTGAGTGAGCTGCTAAAGGGATTAATCCATCAAGTATGGCTAGAATTAGGGGTTAAATAAGTGATGCACTGAGAAAAATGGCACAATATATATGCATTATGGTTTTGATGATTATCAGTAAATCATTAGTAATATGAACATTGATTTGATTATCATTTCCTTCTTGTCTACAGGGTAACGAGATGTGGACATCATCGTCTAACCTTCTTCAGCTGTTAGTCTCTGTCCAAGGCTTGATTCTTGTTAACGAACCATACTACAATGAGGCTGGCTATGACAAACACCGTGGAACCACGGAGAGTATGGAAAACTGTCGCATGTACAACGAGATGGCCCTGGTTAAACTTGTGCAGGTGGGTTAAGAGTGAAATGTTGAGTGTTTTAAAAATAAATCTGTGTACTTGTTTATTGCGATTGCAAGGTAAAAGAAAATGTCTGGAAACAATTTGGAAAGGGCAATTATGTTGTACTCAAGAATTGATGTATACTGTGAGTTTTCGGAACGATTAAAATGGAAATAGATCGACTCAGTTTTGTTGAAGAACATATGCAATGCACACAGAAATTAGTTTGTGGACCCGATACTGAACCTAACCTGAACTCTAAACCTAAGTTGAAACCCAATTGCGACCCTTATCATAACCCTATACATTTGACAAAATAAAGCCCAGGGCGCAGTTCATAGAACCTGTTATCCATATTAACAAGTGTCTCAAATTTTCTCTCAGCCAATCAAATGCAACAATTTCAGTAGCTTATAATAGTGATCGCAATTTGTTATTGATAACAAGTTTTATAAAACAAAGCCCAGAGCAGTTGTCACTGAAGCAATTGTTGGATAACCTGTTTCATCAAGAGATGATTTTATTTTTGTTTGTTTTCTCTTTAGTCCATGAGCAAGATGGTGTCGTCTCCGCCATTCTTGTTCAAGGAAGAAGCGCTCTTATTTTGCAAGAAACATTGTGTCAGGTGAGGACAGAGATTGATTTACTACTTTTTTATGTGAGCAAATGATTCTCTCCAATGGTTATACATTGATCAAAAGTATTCCAAGAGTTATATATTCTGATAACAGTCATTCCAATTGTTTCTTTTATGTTTGCTTTTTGATGTCTTCACTGTATATGAAATGTTGTCTCATGACCCTGAAAGTACCACCAGTGTTCCTTTAAGAAGTTCTGTAAGTCTGTAAAGTCTGTCTTTATTTCTGAGATTCTTTTAAATTATTAAGTGTCATCTTGTTGTAGAATATCATCACTTTTATTATGTTACTCTGTATTGCCTGTAATGTGATGACAAAATTTTAACTATCTTCATTTTTTTCTTTTAATCAGGTTAATAAGACGGCTTGAATCTTGGCTTGATCTTGCATTAAGGTCGGAAGACATCCCCAAAGCCATGAGCCAACCTGCAGCAGGGACTTGTCCAGGACCATCATGTCAGCAAGACCAAGTGATGCAGCCCGATGAAGAAGCTACGATAAAGACAGGCTCTACAGAAGATGGAGCATCAAGTAGTCTAAAAGAATCTGTTTGTGAAGGTCCGAAAACAACAATACCACCACCATCTTCATCCTCCTCCTCATCCTCCTCCTCCTCCTCCTCCTCATCATCATCAAACACTTCAAAGCCTGATGCTATGTCACATCTCCCGTCTGACCCTGCAACAGAGACGACGTCAGTCTCCCAAACAGATTCCAAAACCATTTCTCCACCCTCCACCACCATTACCACACCTTCCTCGTCACTAGAAGCCACACAACAATGTACTTCTTTAGTCCCTACATCACCATCCAAGCCAGAACGCACCACTCTTGAGTCGGGCTGGAGCCAGATATTCCCCGGAGCCGGAGCTTCCTTACCGGATGATGGCAGTAGCTCCATGCCTCCATACTCCCTCTTCCCCTTATCTAAAGGCTTCATCATCAGCCTACAGCACACCCTGAGCGAGTTCAAATCCCAGTTGAAACAAGCCGGTATCAGTTAACCCTCGATCAAACTTGATCGATGGTGTTTCAAGGTGAAGGTTGTTCTCTCTAGCAATGTCACAAACCAGCTGTTAGATCGTGCAATTTCAAGTGGCGTCAAGAGATGCAGTACTGCCATGGCTTGTATTTTGACTGTTGGTTCTTGCGCCTATCGGTGTGGCAAAGCTACCGTAATCAAGCTAAATCGAGCTTAAAAACAACAGCAAATGAATATGTGTGTGAAGAAAAACTGATTATGTATACATTAGCTACCTAATATATATTGCAAGAGATAAGGAAGAAAATGATTAAAATTGAAAGAAATAACCACCAAAAAAAAGAAGAAAATCTGTGATAAATTTCATGCACTGGGGTTTAATAATTGGGTAAAGTGCACTGCTTCATGCTGAAGTCACAATCGTGAAAAAAAAAGATCCGCCCCTGATATTGCCTACTGTATCCACTTTCTTACGTAATTAGATTGCCATCATTTTATAACCTGTTATTTAGTCATGCAAGAAACGTAAATGCTATTATACACCATTTAATGAAGGTTTATACTGTAGCTCTAATACTTCTGAAATATTTCATCTACCCTTTTTCCATCATTTCATCACTTTCAATTCTATTTGAGGAAATACCTTCATGGTTTCAAGATTTTTTTCTCTCCATCTTTGTGATGCTCAATTTTGCTTATCTTTGTGTTCATGGATATTTAGTCCAAATGTCAGTTTAAATTGCACACTGATAATTTTCTTATCATCTTTCATATGCATCACAGGCACCATCATCATCATCATCATCATCATCATCATCATCATCATCATCATCAACAGCAACACTATCACACCATCGTCATAAATTAACACTGTAATTGTTGTCGTTATCACCATCACTATCATCATTAATATCATCTTCACCTTCAACACCTTCATCATCATCACTTTGTTCTACATTTAATTATGCCATTATAGATTGATGCAGTACTAAATTAAACATAGAAACAAGAATTATGACTTCATTTATTTCATTTAATGGAAATAATATTTGTTGTGTTTGTATGTGGGGAGTACGTTGCACTTAAAGTACCTTATTTCCCTTTGTGTTTGTTTGTTCATTAATAGCATTTGTAGCATAAGTTTTCTTGTAATTCAAGCTTCCCTATTACAACTCCATTTGGTGGAGGTTAGTGGCCCTTTGTGTAATAATTTTCTTCCTTCTTACTCTCAGTTTTAGGTCAAAGAAATCAGTTTGACAATGAATATTTTGTTTGATACCTGAATTTGACCAATCTGTGAGGGTTATAATTCTAGTGTACTATGCTAACTTAAATCATTGCTTGTTATTATTGTAATCACAATTTCAAATAAACCACTGTGTTACATTTATTGTTTCAAAGAAACCTGGCTTACGCATATTAAGGCAGGGGGAAAGTAGTGTGGGAATTCTCTCGGGTTGTTCACTAAATGCAGTTTATTGTTGATTTATACAAGCAATTTGGTTTACAGTATGAATTAGATGATGTCAAAAGTCACTGGAAACAGCCACATGGAAAGAAAGTCTTAATTGTAATTGGCTAAAGGTGACAAAAATATTCAGGAAAAAGTTTTGATATTATTTGGTTTGAGATTGTCATGTTAAATGGCACATGTATCATCGTCTGCAAATGCTTACTAACACCCTTGTTTAAGAACAGGATTGAATTCTGCTCAAATAGCTTCTGTATTCACTAACCCTTGACTTATTTACTTATTTTCAGGGTCGAAAGATCCGAAAATGTGCCCATTTATGAATTTTGCATGTAGTTATCAAATTGTTTTTTGTTTTTCTCCTGTATATTTGTGAAAAAAAGATATAGTTTATATATTATCAATAATTAAATATTTATCTGCACTTTCGAGGCTTGCCATGACGAACTGATATCTAAGATATAAATGTGATTTCTATGAGAAAAAAGATTGTAAGCGTCTAAGAATAGCAGAGCTATGTTAGAATGATAGAGTCCACCATTCTGCAGATATAGATGAAATGAGCAGTGAAAATTCAAGTTAAGTAACAGTGTTTAAATATACTACTGATAAAAGGTTCTGACTTTATAGTTAGATTTACACATGAATTGCAATTTGACAAAATATCGCAGCACAACTGAATGAATATGTTTAAGAATACCTCCTCTAGCGCAACAGGCTTTCGCCTTTGAATTTACAATACTTGTCACATAAATGGTCAATGTTCTGATCGAGGGGCTGGTTTTTATCGATCAAAATTTTTTTTGCCCCTCCACATTTATGATAATCACATACCTTTTTTTGTCTTTTCAAGTGTGGTATATATTCAGGAAGTATTTCAGTCAGCACTATTAAAGTAAACATCAGTATAGTGTAGTAGGAAATGCAGGTCGCTATACTTAAACTTGCTGTTCTATGAGCTAATAAAAACTAATGAATTTATATCAGAAAATTTAATATTAATAATTAAAAGTTGACTACTTCAAATGACTGGATTCACTTTTGATGACTACATTACAAATTTAAGATGTTTTATGATGTATTGTTGCTCATATGGAGATATATCTAAGTTAATATCTATGAAGAAATTAAAAGCATCATAATTATCAATTAGTTCTTATCTGTTTTTGTTATTGTTGTTGTTGTCTTTTGTAGCAGCTAGTATAGAAACGCCTTAATCGCAAAGATACCTGCAATATCGGCTAATAGACAATTTTGATACCCATTGTATTACCTATCCTATATAAATCTCATTGAGATTATGTCATGCACTGTTTGTCACTGTAATGTTAGCACATTTCAAAGGTGAAACGCAAACCACAAAACTATCTTAATTGCATTGATATTTTGAAAGTCTTTGAGATCGCATTCAAGTACAAAACCCAAGGTGGTATAAATATATACTAGCCATACTTTGTCTGATATAAACAAACATTTTCATTTTTACCCACCAATTAACCATTGGATATGTAATCTTTTGCTTATAATTGGTGGTGAGCAGACAAACTAGAAAAACACATTAAAAAAAGTAAAAGAAAAGCGTTGAAATTAATACTAAATGTGTGAAAATCTCTAAGTGGTGAATCGGTTATTAATGTCTGATGTAATCAATGTACTGGAAGGGATAGTGAAATGTTTCATTTCTCATTCTGGCCCCTTAGAAACAACAGATAAGCGATAATTATTTGTTGGTTAAATGATCCCGATCTAATAGAAAATCAAATGGAAGACGATAGGTGAATTCAGACTGTAATATAAGCGAAATTTAATTCACGTGTAAACAAAGTCATTTTCAGTCCATTGCAAATTCGAATCAACTAATCTGATCGGTTGAGGATAAGATTTGTAAACTAGAAGGCCATGCAACAATGTTCTTGATTGGTCATTGCCATTTTGCGAATATTGCAAATCTCTAAGACAATATACACAACCCGGGGATAATAATTTTCCAGTCTGTCCGCGCTTTCCCTTAGCCCATTGACATTGTGTTAGCTGCGCGCTGTCACGAATTGCGCACCATTGTTGCGTCAGAGTAATGCTATAGAAACGTGCTACTTGTCCAATTTCGGGCCCCCACAGTGACTACGCGGCACAAATATTTATTTTTTATTCTGTTCGCTCAATACCATTGCAGTCCCCCCCCCCCCCCCAAGGCGGATAATATAGGACACTGAGAGGTAAGTCGCCATATTTATTTTCTTCTTTGGGTTTGATTTGTTCTCGTTCTGTGTTAGAGCACATGTTTTCTTTCCCTTTGTTACATTTTTACCATTATCATTATCATCATCACCATTATGCATGAATTTGAGCTCGATCCGTTCTTACTTTTCATATGGAGATGTTTTATGCTATAGATTCTTGTTGACGAAAACAAAACAAAACCTATTTTTACTTTTGTGTCGTTTCCACAAACGTTGATTTTTTTTTATTGTCTTAAATTTCGATATACTAAATAAGAATTGTCAGAGCCAAAGTCATATAAATACGTAGAAGTAGGCGACTGCACTGTTTGCCGAACTTTCTGCAATAGTTCAGTATTGGATTGGTGTCGCCTACCGGATATAATATATAGTTTTCGTTATACACTATATTTATGATTTTCCTCTGAATTGTATACAGTTCCTCGCCACTGACAACTTTTACCCCTATAACATAAAAGAGTTTTTACCTATAATCGGGTAACCACCCTATAGTCTGGTAGCAAAGTGGGATATTTTTCATATCTTATATTTTTAAAGTATATTTCGATCGAATTCAATTGAAGGACTCGCCCGCTAGTGTTTAAAGACTGGAAAGTTTTACTCAGAGAGGTGGTGTCGTCCCTTAGGTGAAATTGTACCTGTATTCGACCATTTAGTATTTTATTTTCCACATTTCAACCTCTCTTTCTCTCCCATTCTCTTCTTATCTTTTCATCAAAGTTCTTTTGATTATTTCTTTCTCTCCATTGAGTTAAGGTAAGATCTCATCATATCTTACTCTTTAAAATCCCTCTTTCCGAATCTCTCTCTCTCTCTTTCAATCTCCTTATCAATGTCATTCTGCCTTTAAAGAATTCCCTCCTCTCTCTTTCTCTGTATGTATATCTCCAGATCTCAAATTTTTTATCAATTGTCACCCCCGCCCCCCCCCCCCCCCCCCCCCACTCCGGGGTCGGAATGACCGCATGTGTGTTACCAAAATGTCTGGTAAAGGGGTACTTTTCGTGCGACAAAGTCCGGCCCGAGAATTGTAAAAAAAAAAAAGGGGTGTATTTGACTTTTCACCTTTTCTTTTTTTCTCTCATCTCTTTGGACTCCTGAGAAATTATTCCGAATTTAGGGGTGTACATTGAGCATTTTTCCGTATTTAGGGGGGTTTCCAAGGCAGGAAAAGTCCGCGAAAAGCCCACGATAGGGGGGTTCGGAAATGTTGGCAGTACTCAGATAGGGGGTGCTTTCAAAAAGAGGGAACGAGCATACGCGTACCCTAAATAACACTGAGTGGGGGCCGGGTTGTCACCTTTGTATCTGTTCCTCTTTTTCTATCAATATATCTTTATATTTTATCAATCGCCACCCTCTATCTCTTTCTGTCCCCATCTCATATCCGATTAAGTCATACGTTGTAGTGATTCATATGCTTAATGGGAGCAACTTTTAGGAAGGGTTGGTTGGGGGTGGGGAAGGGGGTAGGCCCTTTTCAACATTATAAGTTGAAAACCTCGACATACAACCAAGACTTTGGAAAGATTTTTTGTTGGGGGTGAATTAGGGTTAGGTTTCATTGGACTAATTAATTAATGGGACGTATATATGAACGATAGGGGACGGAACCATTTATTTAGGACTATTTATTAGTAGTAGTGATTTAATATGTATTTAGAACCAAAATAGTAATTTTTGTTTTCTTTTTAAATGGAAAATGAACTTATGAACAATTTACATGGGTTTTACGTAACGTTTTTATTGATTTAACACTACATACTGGACACAATTACAAACAACAGCAAACTGGTTTATTGAGGGAAGACCAATATTGATTTATTACAATGATAATAATGGTAACATAACACATTACAGAAACTTCCGACAGATAAATAATTAAAATTAAAATTCAATTTTTGTTTTTAGGAATTTGAATTTCAGATAGTGGCATTTTCAATATCAAAAGTAAAGTAAGCTTTTCTGAAATACACACAGTAATTGTAAACATATGAAGCTAGTGGTGCGTTGTTTTTAAAAGACGTATGGACGTCATTTATCTCCTATAATGCTCATTATGGATGGTTTGCGTTGGATTAACGTATACAAATACCGTGACTGATATGATAAAAAATATCTTTGATATGAATCATTTCTTAGATATTTTATGTTGATGAAATTAGTGCTCAAATGTCTCCTCTTTTTTTTCTTCTCTCTTTTTCTCTTGGAAGGCGTTTTGAATTTTAATAATAGGGCCTTTCTACCTATCGTGCGATTTTTTTTTCTCAAGAAAAATCCATTATAATAACCGTTTATATACCATTTCAAGATCTTTATATACGAAAAATAATTATGCACTAGATAATTATTTTCTTCATGTTTCAGAGTGGAGTTTTCTTGTTAATTGAAACGTATCTAATAATGTGTTAACTTGATAAAGGCTTCATTTACAAGCACATGTTTTTTTTTTAGTGGCCCTGTCCAATAATGTACTCTGAATTAGTTTGTACTTGATTTTTCATTTAAATGATATCAAATAAATTTAATCGATTAAATAGAATTTTCTGCAAATGTTTCTCATGTCACAGTAGAATAGATGATTCCTTATTGTCTGGTCTTTCTCCTCATTTTTCAATGCTCATAGTGCTTCTAGGCTACAGTTGTGTTATCTGAAATAGAATTCGATCCAATCAATTGGATTAAAAGTATCAGTTATTTCTTATTTTTTATATTAGCAATATAAATCAAATTATGTATTTTTGATCTCATAATGATCGATTACTGTTATAGAGCATATTAACACGAGGACGAAGGCGTAATGTAATCCCAGTTAGCATAGGCCTATGTGGCAAATGGGAATATTCACCTGTATAAAAACAAGACAATATAAATATGCATGTAAGATCTAAAGGAGAGAATGATGAAGAAGAAGAAAGGGAAAGAATGTGGTAGGAATGGGGCAAAGAATTTAGAGTTAAGAGGTTGGAAAAAGTTCGAAAGACTGGAGGAAAAAATATTTACATGAATTATAAATGAAGGACACATTTCCTTTCTCACTTTACATTTAAATTAGGGGTCGGGAACAAACAATATCAACATTTGAATTAAAAAAATATTGGGGATATTGGCAGGTGATTTTATCATAAATGGTTTACTCCTCGATGCTAACTATTTAAAAAAAAAAGTTTACTGTATTATCTGTCGGTTTTTTATTATAATAACTTACACCTTTAAATTTGGATTACTAGATTTAGATTTGGGGTGTTATGGGGAAAAGAGGTAGGGGGAAGTGAGAAAGAGAGAGTTGGTACTCGTGTGGGCGTGTATGTGTGTGCAAATGAATGAGAAATTGCGACATTTTTTAGTTGTGCAATTTACTACTAAAAATTGATTTATAAAATAATGACATGATCAATAATATCGCTTATCTAGGAACGCTTACAAAAAATTGTTTTCCGACCATACTTCAGAAATATTCAAAGGAACAGAGTTTTTAAACCCTAAAAGTTATCATATTCTTATTAAATGACAGAAGATAACTTACCGTTCATAATTCATAATAGGCATAGATACTATAGGATAGTTGTTGAGTTCCAAGCTGGAATTTAAAAAAGTAGAGAAACATTGCTTACAGTATTAGATAACTAGAGATATCGCAATCTGTATTGCCGCGCACTGTGAATGTATCCCCCGCACTGTGAATGTATCCCCCGGCAGTGGCAGCGAATTTGTGTCATCTTTATGTTCGAAGGAGGGACAAAGATCCCCTATCCCCTCCCTGAAACAAAAGGATGACGTATAGATCGTGACTAGTGGCTCGGACCATTGTCACGACTAGGATCAGCATCACAGCAAAAGAAAACGTGTGTAGATTAGAGTATACTGCATCTCTGTAGAAAATTTGAAAGAAATTTGTCAAGAAATGTGGCAGTAAGAGCGCACGAAATACAGCCACCAAAATATGACCTTTGACCCTATAACAGACGGAACACAGGTGACAGCATCACCAAACACTAAAGATGCATAGATTGTACTAAGACACACCTCCATACAACATTTGAAGAAAAAAAAATCCAAATTAGACCGTGGGAGGGGGGGGGGGGGATGGCACAAGTTCAGACAGGGCGGCGCCAGGTTATTTTGTAAGGGGGGCTAATGGGCGTGCCACGCAGGGGGGGGGGGGGGGTGTCTGAGGTGATGTGCCCTCTCAGAAGATGACGATTTTTTTTTTTTAAATTGATGCTTAAATGGCTCGCTTTGGTGCATACTTTTTGCCGAATTAAAAAGAAAACAGTCTTTAGTTCAACTAACAAGAACGAGAACGCAGGGGGTATCTGTGGGGGATGTGCCCCCCTGAGAAATTGAAGTTTTTTTTTTATAAATTGATGAATACATGGCTCAATTTGGTGCATTCTTGTTGCCAAATTAAAAATAAAACAGTAGAACGACGGGGGTGTCTGAGGGGGGAGGGGAGCCCCCTCAGAAGTTGATTCTTTGTTGTTGAAATTGATGGATAGATGGCTTGATTTGGGGCATACTTTTTGCCAAATTAAAAAAAAAACAGTCTTAAGTTAAACTAACATGAACAAGAACGCAAGGTTGGGGGGGGGGGGGGGGTGGGTGGTAGATAGATGAATTTGTCGTATCCATTGAACAATCAGCCATAAGGTTTGGAAGATACAAGGGATTAATTAGATTTTTTTTTTAGTTGGTGATTTTCATCGTAAACCAATGTTTGAACTTCCGGTAATGTGAATGTAATATTAATGACGCTTCTATTAATAAAATCTAATCGCCTGATTTGGCTTGATTTATCTCAACACAGAGAGAAAGAGAGAAAGAAAAAAAGAAAAAAAAGAAGATTTTAACCCCAAATCATGGGGGGACATTTCACCACCTGAATATTTGTGGGGGGGGGGGGGACGTGTCCCACCGTCCCCCCCCCCCCCAGGATTGACGCCCATCACCAAGATACACCTTCGTTTAAAATTTGAACACAATCGCTTGGAAAATGCGGCCTATAGAGCGCACACAAACCATCCCCCAAAATATGGTCTTTTACCCTACAGAAGACGGAAAACTGGGGGCGGCATCACCAAAAGTTATAGGTGTATAGATTATCCCAAGATACACCTCCATAGAAAATTGGAAATAAATCCGTCAAGAAATGATGCGGTTAGACCCCACACTAGAGTGCGCACGAGCTATCTATCAAAATATGACCTTTGACCCTATAAAAGACGGAACACTGGAGGCAGCATCACTAAAATCTACAGGCGTTATGCCAAGATACACCTTAGTTCAAAATTTGAACAAAATCCTTGAAAAATGTGGCCTATAGAGCGCACACAAACCATTAACAAAAGTATAGCCTGTTAACCTATAAAAGACGGAACACTGGAGGCAGCATCACCAAGTGTAGATAAAACCAAGGAAATCCGTCAAGGAATGTGGCAGTTAGTGCGCGTCGTAACGCTGCTGAATTCAAAGTACCCACCGGCATCGAAATCAGTTGGAACGGAGATTTGCTTTTTGGGGGTCTTAAAGATACTATGTCCCTTTTGCAGCGAACATAAAATTCTTTAGAAATTTGCAGCACAATTCAAACGTTAGCAGTGTCCTAATATTCAAATTATGCAAGGAAACCTAAAAGTCGTCTTTTCTCACTTAAAGAGATTTTCAAGCCCACTTTTGTCAGGGAAGTTATAAATTAGTATTACCTTTCAAATAGGACAAAGTACCTTAAATGCTTAGGCGATTTGAGCCTGAGGATCTCCTCTTTTTCCATTCCTTGGTAGTTTCGAAATTAATTTCGTGTTTGAATTGTGAAAGTGTTTTATAAGTGAGAAAAATTTTCATCGAAATCAGTTGAAACGAGACTGACTGAGAAGCAAACTTACCATGATGGTATTCACAATGCTCTCCATAATATCCGCCTGGACAGAAACACGAAGATGAATTTCCATTGCTGTAACACGTCCCACCGTTCAGACAGGGTGCAAAACTACACGGGTCGCTCCCGTTTCCTATTTAAGAAAGTTGATCAAGAATTTCACTCTTATATTTTCTGAACAATGAAGAAAAGTCAACAGACGCTGAGGCACTCCATACAGATTTGCTTCACGTAGAATAAACAGTGTTCGTTAAGATCATGCATTTAAGGAGTACATGTATTTTTGTCTAAATGCATAGATGATTTGAGCATGAGGACCCCCTCTTTTTCCCTTTCTTTGGTAAATTCAAAATTGATTTCATGTTTGAATTGTGAAAATGTTCTAAAAGTGAGATAAATTTTCATTGAAATCGGTTAAATGGAATGTGAAGAGTACAGTTTAAGCAATATTTAATACTAATTTTGTCAAACCATGACAGAGAAGCAAACTAACCATGATGGTATTCACAATGCTCTCCATAATATCCGTCTGGACAGAAACACGAAGATGAATTTCCATTGCTGTAACACGTCCCACCGTTCAGACAGGGTGCAAAACTACACGGGTCGCTTCCGTTTCCTATTTAAGAAAGTTGATGAAGATTTTCATTCTTATATTTTCTGAGCAATGAGGAAAAGTCAACAGACGCTGAGGCACTTCATACAGATTTGCTTCAAGTAGAATAAACAGTGTTCGTTAAGATCATGCATTTAAGGAGTACATGTATTTTTGTCTAAAGGCTTAGATGATGTGAGCATGAGGATCCCCTCTTTTACCCTTCTTTGGTAAATTCAAAATTAATTTTATGTTTGAATTGTGAAAATGTTTTATAAGTGAGATAAATTTTCATCGAAATCAGTTGAAACGGAATTTGAAGAGTACCATTTCAGAAATATTCAATAATAAATTTTGAAACCATGGCTGAGAAGCAAACTTACTATGATAATATTCACAATACACTCCTATTTAAGACAGTTGATCAAGATTTTCATTCTTACATTTTCTGAGCAATGAGGAAACAGTCAACAGACGCTATGGCCTCCTATGCAGATTTGCTTTTTGGGGGGTCTTATAGATACTATATCCCTTTTGCAGAGAACATAAAATTCTTTTGAAATTTGCAAGACTTATGAATATGTCATGTATGTCCTATCTGTAAAATTCAAACGTTAGCAGTGTCCTTATATTCAAATTATGCAAGGAAACCTAATAGTCGTTATTTTCACACTTAAGACATTTTCAAGCCCCCTTTTTTCAGGGAAGTTCTAAATTAATATCATCTTTCAAATGCCGTGGGAATTCAACATTTTTATTTTGTTGGCCTGCAAATGGGACATAGTACCTTTAATGTTTAGGCGAGTTGAGCCTGACGATCTCCTCTTTTTCCCTTCTTTGGTAATTTTGAAATTAATTTCGTGTTTGAATTGTGAAATTGTTTTATAAGTGAGATAAATTTTCATCGAAGTCAGTTAAAACGGAATTTGAAGAGTACAGTTCAAGCAATATTTAATACTAATTTTGTCAAACCATGACTGAGAAGCAAACTTACCCTGATGGTATTCACAATGCTCTCCATAATATCCGTCTGGACAGATACACGAAGATGAATTTCCATTGCTGTAACACGTCCCACCGTTCAGACAGGGTGCAAAACTACACGGGTCGCTTCCGTTTCCTATTTAAGAAAGTTGATTAAGATTTTCACTCTAATATTTTCTGAACAATGAGGAAAAGTCAACAGACGCTGAGGCACTCCATACAGATTTGCTTCAAGTAGAATAAACAGTGTTCGTTACTTTCATGCTTCTAAGGAGTACATTTATTTTTGTCTAAATGCTTAGATGATTTTAGCATGAGGATCCCCTCTTTTTCCCTTCTTTGGTAATTTCGAAATTAATTTCGTGTTTGAATTGTGTAAATGTTTCAAAAGTAAGATAAATTTTCTTTGAAATCAGTTGAAACGGAATTTGAAGAGTACAGTTTCAGCAATATTCAATACTAAATTTGTCAAACCATGGGTGAAGAGCAAACTTACCATGATGATATTCACAATACTCTCCTATTCAAGACAGTCGATTAAGATTTTCATTCTCATATTTTCTGAGCAATGAGGAAACAGTCAACAGACGCTATGGCCTCCTGTGCAGATTTGCTTTTTGGGGGGTCTTAAAGATACTATGTCCCTTTTGCAGCGAACATCAAATTCTGTAGAAATTTGCAGGACTTATGAATATGTCATGTATGTCCTATCTGTAAAATTCAAACGTTAGCAGTGTCATATCATTCAGATTATGCAAGGAAACCAAATAGTCTTTATTTTCACACTTAAAGACATTTTCAAGCCCCCTTTTTTCAGGGAAGTTCTAAATTAGTATCATCTTCCAAATGCCGTGGGAGTTTAACATTTTTATTTTTTTGGCCTGCAAATGGGATATAGTAACTTTAATCTTAAGGCGAGTTGAGCCTGCGGATCTCCTTTTTTCCCTTCTTTGGTAAATTCAATATTAATTTCATGTTTGAATTGTAAAATTGTTTCAAAAGTGAGATAAATTTTCATTGAAACCAGTTGAAACGGAATTTGAAGAGAGCAGTTTCAGCAATATTTAATACTAAATTTGTCAAACCTTGACTGAGAAGCAAACTTACCATGATGGTATTCACAATGCTCTCCATAATATCCGTCTGGACAGAAACACGAAGATGAATTTCCATTGCTGTAACACGTCCCACCGTTCAGACAGGGTGCAAAACTACACGGGTCGCTCCCGTTTCCTATTTAAGAAAGTTGATTAAGATTTTCACTCTTATATTTTCTGAACAATGAGGAAAAGTCAACAGACGCTGAGGCACTCCATACAGATTTGCTTCACGTAGAATAAACAGTGTTCTTTAAGATCATGCTTTTAAGGAGAACATGTATTTTTGTCTAAATGCTTGAATGATTTGAGCATGAAGACCCCCTCTTTTTCCCTTCTTTGGTAATTTCGAAATTAATTCCGTGTTTGAATTGTAAAAATGTTTTATAAGTACAAGGGTCGCTCTCCTTTTCTGTATGAGGAATATATAACAGGGTATCAAGTACTTTTCTTTCCTCCATTTTAACTTAAACCTGTGTTAGGTTTGGATAATATTAATAAGATTAGGATATATATCAAAATATACGATTAGAAGCAAAGAACTGGTATTCCAGTCGTTGAGACACTTGAATGAAGATGCACAGGTCTTGGGTTCAAACCATACATGGCACTTTTGTCCCTGAGCAATATATTTTTCTTGAGAAAAAAAACACAACGTTGCTTTTCTTCATCCATGTGTTAAATAGGTGCCCAGCAGGATGCGAAAGTCATTGAGGTGCCTGGCTCGAATGCTCCTCCTCAGACGTATGCCTTATAATTATTTGGTTACATTCCGAAAATGAAGTGTCCCTTTTTTTGTAATGTGTACACACACACACACACGCACCAACATAACCACACACACACATGCATACAGGGTTATGGCGTCAACCGTGGACCAAGTTTAGTACTTGTGTGTGTGTGCGTAGGTAATCACCAGCAACCGCGGACCACTCCATAGAAAACTACATCAAACCGCGGACGTACCTCCTATGGGATGATCCAGGTAGCGAGCGCCTCTCCCGCGCAGTCAGAAGGGGGCGCTGTGACATTTCGCGATACACATCGGACTGATCCAGTCGATGTTGCCTACACGCTGTGACATCTAATATTCAAACACCCCCTACGTCGTAAATTTGATACGGCGGAACCGGTATTGCAACCGTGGACGGTCCCCCATTGCAGGTACGTCCGCGGTTTGAGGTAGTTTTCTATGGAGTGGTCCGCGGTTGCTGGCGTTTACCTACGTGAACACACAGACCGTCCTATACACCAAACGCACACACATAGTTATTTCATCTGAGTCTGTCTGGCCTAATCAGTTTCAACGTTCTAGCTACAAATAAGTGTAACCTTTCAGTTTTGAGCTAATGTATTGAAGGTTTGACGAAATGAATAAGTTACCTTGGCATCTCTCCCCAAAATATCCAGAAGGACAGGTACATGTGAACGTTCCCTCAACACTGTCACAGAATCCACCGTTCTGACAGGGTGTTGACTCGCAAGGATCTGTAGAAACACCAAAGTTAATAGGTTAAGCACATAATATCAGCAAGCACAGACTCTAATTTGTCACTAGAATACATTTCCATATCAAGCCTTCGGCTGCGCCTAACACAGCCAGTCTATGGCTGTGTCAGGGACAGCCAGCTAGGGTACAGATCATGTTAGGTGCAGTAGACCCTTTAGTCTGCAAGGGTTTACGCCTGCAAACTATATAATTTCAGCAGTTTTCATGTACACGATCAATCAAAAATCAACCTTCGCATACTTTCAACTCAGCCCTATAGCCAATCACATTTTGAATTGTCCGAACAATGCCATAATTTCAAAGATAGCCCAAACATTATTTCACAAGGCGTCATTTTGCTTGCGCTATAGGGACTTTTAGATTTGCACGTCGACATTTTGGACTGCTACGTGTACCATAAATGGATGTCACATGCCTTAAAAGGACGTCACACGTAGTAGTCCACTTTGTCGACGTGCAAATCTAAAAGTCCCTATTACCTACGCTAATTAAACCTTGGAAAGCATACAATTAATGCCCATACGTCATTATCATGACAATGTGTGCACTGTTATTAATCAATCGGTCATTGTTCATTTTGAAAAGCCGTACAACTCGTTGGCGCATGCCTAAATTGAGGCAGTTTACGCCTCGTATTTAAAGGTAAAGACCAGTTATGGTCATGCAATTGCATTGTGAAAGAAACGTTGTGGAATTGATCAGAAAAGGTTGATCATCTAGCATCTAGCATCTGCAAGGTTCTGGAATCATCAAAATGATAAGAAATTGGGCCCTTTCTTTGTAAAGTTATAAGCACTATACACAGAAAGATGTATATGGGACTACCCTATATCTCTCACAGACCATGAGAGAAACAAATTTACCAAATATATGAATTAGTAGGCGGTTTTCCGGCAAATTTTTTATCATCATGTATTAGTCAAAACATATTCTTTCACATGATTGGTAATGAGAGCTTCCATTTCATTTTTTGAAATTGGGGCGTTTCCAATACTGGTCTTTACCTTTAACGAGCTTTAAATTGAGAGAAGCGAGGTAGCCATGCTAAAGACCATAGTTAAATGTAATGCATAACATTTGATGTATAGTAATTCTTTGAAATGTTGATATCTTTGGATGCCCTGTGAATGTATTATAAGCACTGGGAATTGTAGCTCTTAAAACACTTCTGCTTTCTAGAAGTTTGAATTATCAACACTTGCCGGTGCTCCCGTTTAATTTCAAATATTTCAAATAGCGCCCAAGGCCATTCCATGGTAGCTGCAACCATGACAATCTCAGAATATGCAGTTACTGTGCAGTTCTGATATATAATTTCCAAACGACAATAGCAGAATAGCAAATCTTTCGATTGTAGTCATGTAACATTGGTTTAGAGCTAAAATAATATCAGTCTTGAGAGGGAGCTATACAACATAAAGAGTTTACTATTTACAATTTCCTCACTTTAGACTCGATTTCCACCGCGAAAACGCTCATTGAATGTTGTAAAATCGCATATGCTTACAATAATTATATTTATTTGAACCGAATTCATGACCCCATACCAAAACTTGGTATTTACCTTTTATAAGACAATGTCCTAGGAATTCTCTATAATTATAAAAAAAATAGTTGATCTATTAAGGCCTTTAGAGATTTAATTGCCCAAATACTTACCGGCACAGTGTGTTGCGTAGTCTGAGCAACAATCACCGGCTGTCTGGCAATAATTATCGCAATAGCAATTATAGCCACCCATGAAGCCGCAGTCACAGCACCCTTCGCACGACCCTGAAAATTAATAAAATTAAATTTATTCACCACTTGCCTTTAACAAAAATTATCATGCAATCAAAAAGAATACAATACATACATACATACAATAACACGGAAAATGTAGGAATTTATGAATTGGTTGAATCTTTAAAAGTTTAAGAAAAATTATATTAGGTAAAGATTATCTTAGACAAAACGCAAAGAAACAATAATTACGAACATAAATAGCGATTATTAATTTCCACAAAAATAATATTAAGATAATTATCTTTAAAAACAAGAGATAGATATGTTTAAGCAATTATTTCATTTGTTAAGATTCGGTGCATATGCTCGTATTTTTCCCGCTTTTAAACTAGTGGGAATATTTTGTATATAAATAATATGTGCAAAAATACTTTTTTAAGTGGTAGTAAGTAACCTATAACAAATTCCAGGCTGTATTTTAAGCATCATAAAGTTGACAAAAGTAGATTTCAATTAAATTAATTTTGTCACCAATCCATACAAAAATCCTTTGAACCAAATTATTTAAATTTTCAAAATTAGACCTTACACGAACCAAGGCCATGGAATCTGTACATATCTGTTAGTGGGGTATGGTGTGTAATCCCGTAGGATTTTTGTGCCAAAGTTGTTTTTTTGTTGTTGCTGTTTTGGCTTCAAAAGGGTTCCAATTGGCCAAAAATGATGGGGTTCAAATTTTCAGACCCCTCCTTCATTTCCTGGGGGTCCCTATTGGGCGCCAAAATGGTTTATATAACGTACAATAGGGAAATTTGGTGTCGTCGGGAAAATTTGAACCCCATTAATTTCTAATAGCTTGGATCCCAATGAATCCAGAAATGCAAAAAAAAAAAATTCAACTTTGGCACAAAAATCCTACGGGAGCTGATTCAGTGACATACCGTACCACACTATGTGCTTCATATGGAACACGACAACAAAATGATAAAAATGATAATTACAAGCATAAACAGCGGTTATTAGTTTCCACACAAATAATACTAAGAGAGTTATCTTTGAAAACACGAGATAGATAACTATGTTTAAGCCATTATGTATGTACGTATTTTTCCCGTTTTTAAACTAGTGGGGATATTTTGTATATAAATAATATGCGCAAAAATACTTCTTTAAAGGGTAGTAAGTAACCTATACAAAAATCCTTTGGACAAAATCATTTTAATTGTCAAAATTAGATCTTAGACGAACCAAGGCCATGAAATATATACAAATCTGTGCTTAATATGAAACACGTGAATACTATTGTGCATCGAACATTTGAGAAACGCCACTAATAATGCTGCTACTACTGACACTTATTAGTGTCTCCCACTCTCCGGCACAATACCATAGCTTCGTCTCCTGAAAGTGATGTCTACATTTATGAATTAAATAAGAACACTTACCCCTTTGAGCGGAGACTTGATGAGAAACGAGTCCAATGACGACCAAGCAAAGTACGAGACGAGAATCCATGACGGTCAAGTCTTCTTTCTTACGATGATATGAGAATATCAAATGCAAGGTCTATGTCTGTTCTGAAAGAGACGAAGACGACTTGTTTTCTGCTAAGTGGTGCCTTGGTATTTATACATTTTTAAGGTAATTTTGTCTCATTGTTTAGCAGCTGAGGCAACATTTGAGTTCGGATCGAAACGTTGATAGTGCATATGTATTGTCTTTCGTTAATTGTTAACTTATCGATTGTTCATATTAAACACATTTTCCTTAAGTGTAAATGTCAAAGAAAGTACAGCTGTAGAAATAGTTAATATTTGTTCATATTTTTTTTTAAGTTCTTGTAAGTTTGAAACGTCGGTTCCCATTGTCAGCACGTTTCATATTATGTTATGCTTGTTTTGTTTTTGAATCTTTCGCAGAGTATGATCACTGATCAATGGTACTGACTTGTATATAAATCACTTTCGATAAATGTATTGATCCTGATTTTGTTTCTAATTTACCTGTTACAAAGGAACTAAGATTAAACAAAAAGAAGAAGATAATTGTGAGAGAAATATGAAAAGGCATGTTCTGGATGGCGGACTTGAGGGGTCACTTTGAGCCGGAGTGAAAATATAAAATTCAAATATGTAATAGGCTTATAAGGTTTTATTGAAGTTAACGAAGAAAAGTTCGAAGGAAATCAGAAAAAGGAGAGAGTAGGAGAGAGATAACGATTGACTACGTTTTTTTTCTTCAACGTGTGCTTAACCTCTTTATAAAACTGTATGACAGGTAGGAGTTTAAAAAAGTGCGTCCTAAAGGCTTCATTTTGATGATGTTATTATTGAAACCATTTACTGGTCTGCAATTATGGTATAGCTCACACCGAGAAGGACTCGCGTTAAAAAACGACCCGACCAAACAAAAATTGGCTGTCTTTAATAACGTAAAGTGTAATACCCGTCGCATTTCGGTAATCTCAATACCACAGAGCTTAGTGAATACGCGCAGAAATTTCGTTGTGTGCAGTTGTACCCGACCAGACGCGATGACCCGATGATCCGACGTAAGCCAGAGTGATATCGCGTCCGGTCGGGTGGTCGCGCTATGAATAGTTCAAAATGCAGTTATGTTGATACTAAGCAAATTTGTACCTTGTGTCACATAATGCAACGCTAAACAAAAACAAAAACTTTGACCGAATTCATCAATCTTGGTATCAATTTTCACAAAATAAGATCCACCTTGCACTGGTTCCTTGAGTTAAACCCCATTTTACTGTTGGAAGAATTTCTTTTTTCCTTTTTCCTTCTTTTTTACGGGGCGGGGGGGGGGGGGGGGGGGTGGGACCGTGTTTTACACTGAATGGCCAAAGATCTGTCGATTTAAAAATCGATTTCAAGTCCGCTTGGTGGCGTGACTAATGTATATGTTTTGCCGCCCCAAAAATGATTTGAGTGTAAACTTACTAGTTCCTTTTAGTTATTATTTAATAATTGGCACTGGATAATAATAGCCGACTAATAAAGTAAACGTTTCGCTCGCTTTCGTGTGAGTCGGTCGATAAATGGGCTAAATTTCCAAAATGCATTTTTATGACAATGGTTGACTATTTCATGAAAAACAGAAATGGCAGCAGGTGTATCGGTTTTTCTCCAGACATGCTGGTAGTTTATTTTTCTTTGCACCTGCTAGCTATTAAGTGTTCTTTTCTTTTTCATATTGAAATAACGATCGTACTATTTGAGTTTAAACACCACCCCCGTGTAAGCAAACGTTGGGTCCTCGATATTGTTAGATTTGATTTAATGAAGTTTAGTTTGATGTTGTCCAGATGCGATTACTGAAAAGTTTGTCGAAACAGCCTCTAGGCTCGTTCTTTTCTTTTTCATATTGAAATAACGATCGTACTATTTGAGTTTAGACACCACCCCCGTGTTAGCAAACGTTGAGTCCTCGATATTGTTAGATTTAATTTTATGAAGTTTAGTTTTATGTTGGCCAGGTGCGATTACTGAGAAGTCTGTCGAAACAGCCTCTAGGCTCGTTCTTTTCTTTTTCATATTGAAATAACGATCGTAGGCCTACTATTTGAGTTTAAACACCACCCCCGTGTTAGCAAACGTTGGGTCCTCGATATTGTTAGATTTGATTTTATGAAGTTTAGTTTGATGTTGGCCAGGTGCGATTACTGAAAAAGTTTGTCGAAACAGCCTCTAGGCTCGTTCACATATGGCGTGGTAAACGGCCGGCAAAAACAAGATGCCGCGGATTCTTTCTTAAATGACAACTGTGCGGAACAAAGTTCCTGCGCGTATTCACTTAGCTCTGCGTATTATAGATACAGAAATATGACACGTATGACACTTTACTTCTTTATAGACCGCCGATTTTTGTTGCCGGTTCACACCTGGACGAGCCTTTGACGTGAACTACAGACCACAATGTGCAGACAAATAAATGGTCCAAATAATAACAATATCTAAGTGAAGCCTTTAAGACACACTTTTCTACTTCTACCTTTCATTCAGTTTCTTAAACAGATGGTTGAGCACACGTTGCCAAAACAATTAACACCCACGCAGTCAATCGTTATCCCTCTCTCTATCTCTCTCCTACTTATAAATCCCTTTGAACTTTTGTTTGTATACTTAAATAAAACTTGATAGGCCTATTATATGTTTTATTTTGATATTTTTACTCCAGCTCAACGTGACTCCTCTAGTCCGCTATCCAAAAGATGCCTTTTCATATTTCTCTGACAACATTTAAAAAAAAAAAAATCTAAGCTCCTCTACTTTTTTTTTCTTGATTTTTAAATCAGAATCAGAACATTTATCGGGATTAATTTAAAGTACCATTTACCAGTGATTTTACTCTTTAAAAGATTTTCGAAAAATCATTTTTAAAAAGATAATATATTATGAAACCTGCTGACAATGGGAAAAGGCGTTTCAAACTTTGCAAAAGTTGGCGCACAAAATGAAATGCAGAAATATTTCAAGTTGTCTCAAAAGCACAAAAAAAAACTTTTTATGTATTACCAACTATTGACGATTTCTAGAGCTCTTTTGCTTTGGCATTAACACTCAATGGGCATTTTGTTATGAGCAATCTATTAGTTAATTATTAATAAAATAACCCTTGCATGCATTATCGACGTTTCCATTCGAGCTCAAGTGTTGCCTCAGCTGCTAAACAAGAGAAAAAATTACTTTAGAAATGTATAAAATACCATGGGAACACTTAAAAGACACCGAGTCGTCTTCGTTTCTTTCACAACGTTGCATTTGATATTCTCATCTCATCGTTAGAAAGAGGTATTGGCCGTTGATATTCTCACCTCATCGTTAGAAAGAAGACTTGGCCGTTGATATTCTCATCTAATCGTAAGAAAGAAAAGTTGGCCGTCATGGATTGTCGTCTGGTACTTTGTTTGGTCATCATTGGACTCGTTTCTCACCATCAAGTCTCAGCCCAAAGTGGTAAGTGTTCAAGTTCAAGTTCAAGTTCAAGACATAATTTGTCGTATTATGCTGGGGCACAAGTCTAAAAGAAATTACAAGCCTTCTCCCTTCAAAACAAAAGTTCTCCCAATTTTAATTTTCATTTCATTTGTTTAAATCTCCCTTTAGCAATCGCCAACTGCCATGCTTATACCTCCCCTTGAAGAGTATTTGATATATTTTTTTTATGCGGGGGTTCTTGTAGCTTGCGCATAACTGAATGGATATAATCTAAAGAGCAGAACAAACATTTGCAGGAGTCGAGTCACAAAGTAACTACCATAAATGATAATAATTTTAACTTATAAAGCGCACATATCCATTCTAAAAGACTGCTCAAGGTGCTCAAATTAAATTGGTTAAAAGACCATCCCTTTAATTATGTTCGTTGTCCGTTTGGTAAACGCACATAATTTTGTCGTGGGCCTATTAACACTCTGTGAACAAAGATTTGATTATGTTACAGTCAACATTCTATTCACCCTTGTATATTGTTGAACGCGATTTAACATGGTATTGGGATTGGCTTTGGACCGAATCGGAGGGAAATCTTGCTTTGGATGGGGTGAGGGGATCCATCCAATAACACATCTGTAGTGACGCCCCCAATCTGCCATTCTGAATATTATAACATTTTGAAGCATAAATAACACAAGGGTTTTACCTCATTGGCGTGTAGTACGCGGTTTCATACCATTTCTGTCAATGTACATGGACATGCACTCACAAACACAACTATATGCCTATAGTTCCATGCATGTCACTGAAGATCTCCTCTGTCTTTTATCTTTTACCCTTTCTCTCCTTTCTCAAACTGTTATTACAATGTCACATTCTGAGTTATTCGCGTGATTGTTACATTGTATTTGTGTCCTGACAAGGGTTCTTGAGTTTTTGAACCATTAATTGATTGATTGATTGCTTTTATTTATACACCATGCAAGATTAACACAGCACAATGCATTTCTGAAAATATTAACATTTCTTTAGGTAAAAAATCCTGAATTATAGTATTTAATGACGTGAAAAAATGGCCTGTAAAATATTAATTACGGGAATAAAAAGTGAACCTACTTGAAACTGGGCTTGTTCCGTTTGGATTTACTGAATTAAACCAAAGAGTATTAAGAGATGGAGTCCTAACTAATTCCCATTGTACCATCTTCGATGGCGCCAGAAGAAAGTTTTTTTTTTTTTTTAGCAGATGTTTCTGCATTTATTGATAAATCAAATATAAAACATTCAAATAACAATAATAGTATATAATATAATTGATTTACATCAAGGGTGGCAACTTAATACACACAAAATAAAATATTTTTAAAAAAAATACATAATTGAAAGCTTGAAAGTATGGAGGTAAGTAAAAAATAATCAAGATAAATGCAGAGGCCAACTACCATAAGCAAAGAAGCTTGAGGCGATAGCAGCCGGGAAGGGGGGGGGGGGGTACATGGCGCTGTTTTTAGGAGAATGTAGGGGAATAGAGAGTCACAAAGGATGTCAGGCATGTGCTTAACTGGATCTTCCTTGCACAAACGTAGACAAAAGATTCCTGCCTAGCTGCAAACTATCGGGCCACTGTCAAGGGATGTATGCTTAAGTCATCATTATTACTTTTCGCTACCACTCGTCTGATAATACGAGCAGTACACAGTGCTTGCCTTTAGGAGGCAAGCGAAAGGAAATGGAGCAAAATTTCCTGAAATATTAATCAAAATTACTCGACTGGGCATGTGTGGGCACTAATCTGACATAGTTATAACGTCATAAAGAACTTTACATGAACTAATTCACATTTAATTTTCGTGAGCCGGAGGTAATCGGAAAAGTGTCAAATTCCAGGTTTTAGGACTGTAAAATTATACTATTTTTCACAAATTAAAGCTGTTATCCTACAATGTAAGTAAATTTCTTGACACATTTAGGCTTTTCTATTCATATTTTTATCATCTGTTCGATTTTTCCCTTGTTAGTTCAAATAAAAAATTAAATATAAAGGATAGTTCTTTGTGAAAAAAATCACTACTCGACCTTTCCAATGATATAGGCAGCTTCGAACCTCAGACATCAAAGGTAACCGCACACCAGTAAATTACATTGTGCAACCATAGAAAATGGCAGCTGCTTGGAATAATTTGTTGCCAGTTAGGTCTCCAGCTCCTAAAACTCATTGATTAAACTACAGATTAAACTACAACTACAAAAAAAACAAAAAAAACAGAATGCACATACACTAGACTGAGAAGAAGAAGAAAAAAGGTAACAAAATACAAAATATTACAGCTAAAATTGGGAGAGAGAGAGAGAGAGAGAGAGAAAGAGCGAGAGAGGGGAGATGAAGGAAAACAAATCAATCAATAAGGAAATAAAGTAGTAGGGAGTAAGGAAGGGACTGAAAACTTTTCTAAATATTGTTTTAGTAGGGCTTAAATATAATTATTAGTAGTAGTAGTAGTAACAGTTGCAGTACTAACTAAAGTAGTAGCAGTTAGTAGTTGCAGTAGTAATAGAAGTAGTAGAAGTAGCCCTAGCAGAAGTAGCAGAAGAAGAAGCAGTACTACTACTACTAGTAGTAGTAGTAGTCGTAGTAGTAGAAGTAATAGTAGTAGCAGTAGTAGTTGCAGTAGTAATAGAAGTAGTAGAAGTAGCCCTAGCAGTAGTAGGAGAAGAAGTAGCAGTAGTACTAGTACTACTACTACTAGTAGTAGTAGAAGTAATAGTAGAAGTAGTAGTAGTTGTAGTAGAGTATCTAGTAGTACACGTAGTAGGAGTAGTTCAGTAGTGGTAGTAGTAGTAATAGAAGTAGTGGTAGTAGTATTTGTAGTAGTAGTAGTAGTAGTAGTAGCAGCAGCAGCAGCATTAGGAGTGGTGCTTCTCAAATGTATTTGCGAGTTTGACGCACAATAGTATTCACGCGTTTCATATTAAGCACAGATATGTACAGATTGTATGGCCTTGGTTCGTCTTATAGTGAAAATCGAATTTGAAAACTCAGACGATTTGTTTTTGTTTTGTTTTGTTTTGTTAAAGAGATATTGTATTATAATGACAATATGGATTTAAATGAAATCTAATTTCTTCAACTTTACCAGTGCTTGAAATACAGCCTGATACTTATTATAGCTTACTTACTACTCTTTAAAAAGTAATTTTTCTATATAAATTTTTATTCATATTTTAATCATCTGTTCGATTTTTCCCTTGTTAGTTCAAATAAAAAATTAAATATAAAGGATAGTTCTTTGTGAGAAAAAAAAAATCGCTACTCGACCTTTCCAATGATATAGGCGGCTTCGAACCTCAGACATCAAAGGTAACAGAACACCAGTAAATTCTATTGTGCAACCATAGACAACGGCAGCTGCTTGGAATAATTTGTTGCCAGTTAGGTATCCAGCTCCTAAAACTCATTGATTAAACTACTGACTTTATAGATAGGAAAAGAAAATACACATACACTAGATTGAGAAGAAGAAGAAAAAAGGTTAACAAAAATACAAAATATTACAGGTAAAATTGGGAGAGAGAGAGAGATATCGAGAAGTAGAGAGGGTAGGGGGAGAGAGAAAAAAAGGTTAGGTAGATCAATAATTCAATTATGGCAGTTAGGTCAATAGATAGGTAGATATAGGTGGGTAGCTTGAGAGAGAGAGAGAGAGCGAGAGAGGGGGAGATGCAGGAAAAGAAATCAATCAATAAAGAAATAAAGTGAAGGGAGTTAGGAAGGGACTGGAAATTTTTCTAAATATCATTTTAGTAGGGCTAAAATATTATTATAAGTAGTAGTAGTAACAGCAGCAGTACTAACAAAAGTAGTAGCAGTAGTAGTTGCAGTAGTAATAGAAGTAGTAGAAGTAGCCCTAGCAGTAGTTGGAGAAGAAGTAGCAGTAGTACTAGTAGTACTACTACTACTACAAGTAGTAGTAGTAGTAGTAGTAATAGTAGTCGTAGTAGAAGTAATAGTAGAAGTAGTAGTAGTTGTAGTAGAGTATCTAGTAGTACACGTAGTAGGAGAAGTAGTAGTAATATTAGTAGTAATAGAAGTAGTGGTAGTAGTAGTTGTAGTAGTAGTAGTAGTAGTAGCAGCAGCAGCATTAGGAGTGGCGCTTCTCAAATGTATTGGCGAGTTTGATGCACAATAGTATTCACGTGTTTCATATTAAGCACAGATATGTACAGATTGTACGGCCTTGGTTCGTCTAATAGTGAAAATCAAATTTGAAAACTCAGAGAATATTTTGCTTTTGTTTTGTTTTGTTAAAGAGATATTGTATTATAATGACAATATGGATTTAAATAAAATCTAATTTCTTCAACTTTACCAGTGATTAAATTACAGCCTGATACTTATTATAGCTTAATTACTACTCTTTAAAGTATTTTTTTTTAATATAAGATCAACATATGGCTCCGGTTGTCTCATTTTCGCTCGCTGGAACATTGTCAGCACAAACCACTGACCTTTACCCCCTGGACGGATCATCGCCCATTCCCATTCACTTTACGATATGTACTAAAAGGCTGTATTGTCTGACCGTTCATGAATATTCATGTTTTTGCTTACCTCGGCAAAATGTTTGCTTTTACTAAATGGAAAAATGACGGTGGGGGTTGGATGGAATGGACTAAATGAACCAAGCAGAAGTGATCTATGATAATTGATGCTTCTTATCCTTCGTGTGCTTGACCTATAATCTTCAAATCGCTTGTCAAACTGAGTCCAAAGTTCGACTGGTTTCACATGTGTATATAGGCAATGACGAGCTTGCAACCTATTTTGATCAAAGTACGGTGGTTGAACTTTCAAAAGTCAATAGGACATGAGGGTTCCAATGAAAGAGCTAGTGATTACGTACGTCGGGTGGATGTGGTTTTTGTTTAAACAAAAAGTGAATTTTAACGATTTTTTTAGGGGTAACATTCCATAGGCTAACATGTTAGGCTGCTGACTCTGACGATCGGGGCGTTGTGAAATGAGACTAAACGGAGCAATGCGTTTATATGCATGGAATAAAAAAATAAAGTAATGGCTTTCAACATATCTATTTTTTAAAGAAAATTTTGTTTTAATTATTTTTGTGGAAACTAACAACCACTGTGTTTATGTTTTTAATGATCATTTTATCATTTTGTTGTCTTTTACGTGTTCGTTTGGATTTTGTGTAAGACTATCATCTTCAGCTTCAGCTTTTTTTTTAAATATAGCACTTATTATATCTCGAAAGTCTCTAAGCGCTTTACAAATATAATATCACCCCTGTTCATTGGATTCAGTGCTTGCCCGCACACAATGTGAACACAATCTCTATTCCCTGGGGAGCGTTCCAGCCAGGCGTGACTTCACGCTCAAAAGCTGTTTGACCAACTATAAGGCTGTTCACACCGCAATGAGATAGCGCGGTCTATCGTAGCACCCCCTTTTTTCTAGCGCACTAGACCGCGCTATCTCTCGTGGACCACCCCCAAGAGGTGCTCCAGTGGCACGCCGTTTTGGCTTGACCGAAACGACGTTGTACCTTCCAAACCGCAGAGATAGCGCGGTCTAGCGCGCGCTATCTCTGCCGGTGTGAACAGCCTCAATGACGGTCGCATCCTACCGGGTACCCATTTTAACTCCTTGGTGGAGAGTAGCAAGTGTAGGTTAATGTCTTGCCAACAGATTGTTGTGCCGTGTCTGGATTCGAACGTTCGATCTTCGCATCCCCAGTCAAGCGCCGTAAACCACTCGACCGCGACATTCCAACCTACATTACCTACCTACAAGTTTATATGACTATTTGATGATCCAACAAATTCAATAATTCATACGATGTATTTTCCGTGTTATTGTTGATTATGTTTGTACTGTATTCTTTGTTATTGTATGATTTTTTTTTAAAGGAAAAGGTTTAATGAATTTCATTAAATTCGTTTTCAGGGACGTGCGAAGGGTGCTGTGACTGCGGCCAAGTGGATGGCGGTTGTTATTGCGATCATATATGCAAGTATCAGCATGATTGTTGCTCAGACTACGCGACGCACTGTCTCGGTAAGTGTTTGGGCAATGAAATGTTTGTATCATAAACTCCGAAGGCCTATAATAAATTAACTGATGTTAATTATAGTGAATTCCTAGGACATTGTCTTATCTACTTTCTTTAGCATGGCTACGTCGCTTCTCTCCATTTAATGATTGTTGTATCTGGCAGGAATAAATTCTTTGAGATGCGAGCACCGTAATGGCAGCACATCTAAATCCGGGGTAATAAGCTTGGTGATGGTAATAAGCGCTATATAAAAAACGTATTATTATTATATTATTACACGAGGCGAAAACTGCCTGACTTTGGGCATGCGCCAACGAGTTGAACGGCTTTTGACGCGCACTACATGTGACATAAATATATTGTTAAATGAACAGTGTATAGCACATTGCTTTCTTAACATAGTTGCGTATACGCATTTATTGCCTTCCAAGGTTTAATGAGCGTAGGTAATAGGGACTTTTAGATTTGCACAACGACAACGTGGATTGTTACGATCGACGTCCTTTAAATGCACTGCCTTGAATGGACGTCACACGTATCAGTCCACGCAAATCTAAAAGTCCCTACTAACTCGATCAAGGTGACACCTCGTGAAATAATGATCTGGGACTTTTTGCTTTGTATGAATTAAGTCATGGCTTTGTTCACATATTTCAAAATATAAGGCTAATGTATTGAAAGTATGAGAAGGGTAATTTTTGTGTGATCGTGTTCAGAGTAACATATTGTCTGAACTGTGAGACAATGCAGACTAATCGGTCTACAGCACCCCATAGAGTCTGTACCATATAGCTGCCTCTGACACAGCCCTAGACTAGTGTTAGGTGCAGCTGAAGGCTTGACGGAACTGTATTCGAGTGAAAAATTAGAGTCTGTGCCTGAAGGTATTATTATGTGCTATTAACTTTGATGTTTCTACAGACACAGGCGACCCTTGCGATTCGGTACCCTGTCTAAACGGTGGATCATGTGTCAAATCTGGGAAATGGCCATCGTTCGATTGTTCCTGTCCTTCTGGATATTCTGGAATGATTTGCGATGGTAACTTATCGTTTTCTTCAAAACCTTCAATACTTACATTTAAATCAGTTAAAAACTGAAAGGTGACAATAAACTGAAGCCACAACGTTGACAAGGATTAGGCAAGACAGACTGAGTTGACATAAGTATGTCTGTGCGCGTGGTGTATATACTATAACATGGGGTGTGTGTGCGCGTATGTGTGAGTGTGTGTGTGGGTGGGTGGGCGTGTGTGTGTGGGTGTGTGTGTTATTGTGTGTGTGTGTGTGTGCGTGTGTGTTTGTGGGAGGGAGGGGGCAGGGTGGGGCAAGCATTGCACCAGTGAAATAACCTCCAGATTTGTTAGGGCTTTTAAAAAAAAAAGTGAATAACGTGCAATTGACTTATAAATTATGTCTAAGTACTTTAAGTTTACTTTGTTGCCAAGTTATATACTGCAAATGAGCTTTTGTTTGATTATGTTTATGTATAAGCAATTCATATCAACATGGAAAACGTTTTTTTTTTTTTATTATTTTCAATTATATTCAATTGTTTTTGTTTGTATTACACATTTGGAGAAATAAAAGAAAATTGAAGAAGACAAAAAATGATGTGTACACATTATAAGAAGAAGGAACTCTTTATCTTCGTATAGGATATGGAAACAGCTGCATTTTGTGAATACGATACCACTAAAAAGTAATCCACAATACGCCATTTTTGTGATGTAACCGAATTGTATGTATATGTCTTTGTGAAGTGCCTCAATGCGAATGATTCATTTGCCTGTATTTCAATAGTCGGTATGCAAATTGCATATAAGTATTACGTGTTGTAAGATATGGCAAGCCATAATGTTTGTCCTAACTAGCAACAACTAGCTTAGGCAATTCGCATCCTGACTATTGAGATACTATTATTCGTATCCGTTGAATGAAATAATATGGATGGAGGCATTTCACAAAGACGTTTGCATTAAACTTCTTTCCATTACGAAAATGACCTGTTAGCAGATAACTTTCTCTAAACTTTCCGAGGTTTCACGAGACCAATACCAGGACTCTCGTGGGTCGTCGGCCTGCTGGAATTTCCAAACTTTTCATGTCTAAATTTGTTTATCCCTTAAATTAACAGAGTTCGACGCGTGTTATTCGTCACCTTGTATGAACGGTGGTACTTGTTATGGCAGCGGTTTATCTCATGATTGCTCCTGCCCATATGGATACAACGGGTATAACTGTGAAGGTAATTAGCTCTGGTTTGATTTGGTATGCAAATGTGTACAGGTAATATGCAAGTTTGTACAGGGGAGGTAAACTTATTAAAATTACGAATTTTGTTACATGATTATTATGAAAGTGATTCTAACATTGCATTTTCTTTACGAATTATATTACTGTATGCATGTGCGCCGTTGGTTTACTTGGATATCCCCACTTCATCAGGGCCCGTTTCATAAAACTTTTTATCTATAACAAATGACGAATTTCTATGATAATTTTGCTCTCAGCCAATCAGATGCCTTGATTTCAGTAGCTTATAACAGTAGCTTGTAACTTGTTATTGATATCAAGTTTTATGAAACAGGGCCCAGGTCTAAATCTGTTTATCCCTTGAATTCACAGACTTCGACCCGTGTGCGTCCTCGCCGTGTTACGGTGGTACTTGTTACAAAGAAGAAGGCGGTGTATCTTATTCTTGCACCTGCTCATATTGGTACGAGGGGGATTACTGTGAAGGTAAGCTCTGGATTGATTTTTGATGCAAATGTGTACAGGTAATATAGAAGTTTGCAGAGATAATGCAATATAATTTAAATGACGAAATTTGTTACATTATTATAATGAAGGTGACTCTAACATTGCCTTTTCTTTACGAATTATATTACTGTAATTGGCAATAATTGTTCATTCTCTCTGTTTTAAAAGAGTATTGTAAAATGAACTACATACATTTAACCGCTCGGCTATGACCGGGATCATAATATTGGAGCCCCAGGAGCCTCGGGTTGTGATGGGCATTAATTTACGCTATATAAGAAGTTATCATTATGATTCTTATTTCACTTGTTTCTCTAAGTAATTTGTAAACATTTTCAGTCTCGATGTGATTATGATATATTGGACGAAGAATTAAAAAACAACATTTACATCAATCAAATCAAGCTCTTACATTATTTCGATCGTTTGCAAAAGGACTTTAACATCAGCAATTTCAGTCTCGATGTGATTACGCATTACGTTAAAACTATACCCCAGGAGTCAATGTAATCTAGTGGGTTGTCAGAAACCCATTTTCGTTTCTCTCCTTAAAACTTTGAGAGAGCTTCTTCTACTCTTACAAAGGCACCAATGTAATTATGATTGGGTACCACTACCTCATTTTCGTTTCTTTCGTTAAAAACTTGGACAGAGCCTTGAGACTCTGAGTGAGAGATTAAAAATATTTGATTGCAGCTGGACTCTTCATCATATTACGTAATACTAGTGTAAACGAACTCTTACTGGGGCTCGATCTGCCTGAAAGGAAATTAGAAGTAGGATATAAGTATTTTACTTGTTTTAAGATATTTTTCATGTCCAAAAGTCACGAATAAGTTAGATGAAGACCAAAATGAAAGTTCGAACGTAGCAAAATGACCCATAATTGGCGACACAACAACAATTTTAACTCTGGCAGCGAACTCGGTAAACTAGCGCGTGTAAACTGCATGTGTCTCTTTCTCCCTTCTCCCTTCATTTCCCCCTCTACCATGCTTAGCGTGTCCACACACAAAACAATTTATCCCGAAACTCTATAACGAAACGTCGTATAAAGAATCATCGTATAAATTTCAGAGTGTCCACACACAAGAAACGTCGTATTAATAATCATCGTATAAATTCCAGGATGTCCACACACAGAAGAAAGTAATCCCGAAACTCTACAGCGAAATGTCGTATAGGTGCGCAGTTTGCTACTTCGGTCATAATGGAAGCGGAAATGAGAGGTCTGGTCTCCTTTCGCTCGAGGTCACGTTAAGCCCCGCCCAGGTGGGGGTGGATTACAGCGCTAGTGTTTACCTAGGGCTTATCAAACTCTCAGCTCTAGTAAAAGTAGAAGTGATGAAAGTCAATTGGGGGTTTCAATTTTAAACGACCAGTTTTCGTATTGGAAACAATTTTTGAAATGTAGTACTCCGCCCTTGCTATAATTTGTGTGCCAGAGTTGGTAAAAGAAAAATTGGATCCTGAAAAAAAATCAGTATTGTAGGATAATCCGATTATTTTCGCATGTTTTAATGTCCCGTCATTTAATCCATGATTTAGAATCATAATGCGTTGTATTTTTGCAGTTGGAAAAGAATATGAAATTACAATAGTTTGTGTTTGATGCTTGTTTAACTCATTACACATTCAACGAAATGATGAGAAATTATTGAAAGGAACAGCGAACATTTGTTGAGATTTCATTTTCTGATGTAGGAATTCTAAATCCTGATATTTCATGCGCTCTCTTATCTCACCATCTGGTCAACAGTTGCAGATTAGTTGCAACTTTTCGGCGGCTTGGAGCATGGGGTCAAAGGAGAGCGGCTTTTTTCCACTCCTTCTCTATCACCTCCCTGGGTAGATTTTACAGCTAGATTCTGATCTATCGGTGCAGTGCGCCCACTGCATGAAGCCAACTTTCGCACATCGGCTCGGAATAGCTGTGCTATTCTGTAAATATTGAGTTAGGGCCCAACATGAACAATGAAGTGGATTCCCCACTTCTTCTTTTTACTACCGAAAAATCTAAAGTCTAATGTGAAAATTGCCCAAAGTAGGTCCATCCCGATAAATGTAGGTCAAAATAATGTAGGCCTAGATTCCCTTGATTAATGTTAATTTGTAAAACTATACACTTTGGATTTAATATTTTGAATACTCTTCTTGCCTCTGTTTCTCACGGCATAAAAGCTATAATTTCCCAAAGATAGTAACACTAGCACCGACACCGACCGTGGTATAAATATTTCTCAATCGCTAAGAGTATAGCGCTATAGTACACATGAAATTAAACACCGACTGTTTAGGTTAAGCCGACGACATTCGATGAAAAGAAACAACAACGACCGGTATATGTCAGAAAATCGGCGGTCAATACCCAACATTTCATGTTCGGTGTTATAATCATGATTTCGCGGCAAAAAAAATATATATATTAACACCGAAGACCACAACAAGCGTGAATTGACTCATTGAGATAATTTTAAGCTGGCTAATTGATGAATACAACTATAAAAGTTGGTCCTTGGCAGAACAAATTTAGAAAAGACCGGCAGATTACCAAGAGCGATAATTTGGGGGATAGGGTATAGTAGTAATTCTTAATCCAAGGGTTGAGGTTGCGATTCCCAGCCCAGCAACAACATCCTTTGGCAAGAGATTAATCTATATTTGCCACTCTCTACCCAGGTGTAAATAGGGGTAATAATAATTGCATGGCCCACAGGAAGATAATCATTAAAATTATTATCATTATTAGTAGTAGTATCACTATTACTATCATTTTGTTCTGATAATTATTATTATTATTATTGTGTTAACGATTACTATGAAGAAAAAAATAACAATAAAATAATAGAACTAGGCCTTGGTAGTTCTGTCTTGGAAAATTAAGTATTGAATCTGGGAAAATCGGTGCGAAAGGCTCATAATACGTTAGATAGCATATATATTCAATATCCTTTCTGCGTGGATATTGGTAAATAATTTATAGTTGCATTTATTTATCTGATAGTCATAAATACATGGTGTGACCGAGACTAAAAGTTAAAGATAAAGGTGAGTTCTGGTTTAAAAAAAAAAAGAATTCTCACAGAATCAAACGAAACTTACACTGAATGTTGAAGATTACAAATAAATGTCATTAGCCAAACAATGTTGGTAGAAAATGTATACTAGTGGGAGAGTAAAGAGCATACAAACATTGGGAAATCAAGGTTACTAGCCCCGACACCATTTGTGTAGTCCCATATACGTCTTTCTGTGTACAGTGCTTGTTACTTTACCAGGACTGGGCAAATTTATTATGATTCTGATGACTCCAGAACTTTGCAGTACACACCAATACCTACATGCTACATGATCAATTTTTACTGCTCCATTCCACACCTTTTCTTTTACAATGCAATCGGATGACCAGAACTCACCTTTATCTTTAAAAAGGTGCGATTCAAATTATCCTTTACAATTTGTGTTTAATAAAGTAATAGATCCGTGGTTTCTGCTCCCTGCCACAATGGTGGAACAAGTCACAATAGGCGGTGTCACACAGAAAAATTCCGATTTTAGAAATCAATTTTTTTTCATTTACGTCGGTGACAGACTGGTGACAGACAGGCTAAGAATAATCCGGATAACTAAAATCCGGATTTTTGATTGGCCATTGCGCATGCGCCGTTTAGGTAGCTAAGCATTGCATTGTGACATCACACGTTTAAATGCGCGCATTTCAACGTGTGATGTCACAATGCTTATTTAAAGGGATTATTACAACATTGGTGTCAGACAGAAAAATCCCTTTAAAAAAACCCATGAAACATCCTTTCAAGAGAGAATTATCTTGCTTCATATGAGGATTTTTGAAGGGATAATTGTGACAGATAGCCATTAAAAAGGGTAACTAAAATCCGGATAACTAAAATCCGGATTTTAGGCCTATGTGTGACACCGCCTGAGAGAGACAGAGCGACAGAGAGACAGAGAGGTGAACGATTTTTTTTATAAATAATAATAATATTTGTTGTTGAAGGTAATAGTATTCGAAATTATCTTGTTTACACATTTTGTTCTTCTTAATACAGTCTTCAATCCGTGTGTGTCGGCTCCTTGCCTCAATGGTGGAACCTGTAACAATGAGGTAGAATACGAAAGGGCCTACAGCTGTTCCTGCCCAAACGGCTTTTATGGAAGTATCTGTCAATCGACGAATGAAAAAGGTGAGATAACCTTTGAAACTAGGTACAAGTAAGACTTACCGCATTTCAGGAATTTTTTACTTTTTTTCAACAGTTTTTTCCATGTGACTCGCAACGCAACACCACAATCACTAAATTAAAGTTACCTGTTGTATTTGCTACTCATTGAGATAAGTATATGTTTTTCACAATTAGGCTATTTCCATATCAAATAAAGACGTGAAGAGAAGATTACGTTCTGTGAAAAGGTTTAAGAAAATCGTTTCTATATCGTGTAATTTCTCGATAAGAAAAAAAGCACATCTGTAACGGCTTTTCATGCATTTTTTTTCCATATTACACATGCAATGTGGTGAGTGTCTTTGCTCTTAATCTATAATCTTTCTTGCAAATATTGATGAAGTACGATTGATAAAAAAGAAACGAATCTATTAAGTTAATCGCTGTCTTCTTCAATTCCTCTGATAAAGGATCCTGTGAAGGTAATTGCGGACTTAGCGATGGAGAATGCCGTTGTGATTCAAGGTGTCATATATATGGTGAATGCTGTGTTGACTTCGATGAGTACTGTGGGGCAGGTAAGGGTCGTAGCGTTAAATCATTCCGCTTCAAACTTTTCCCTCCCACGTACACTCTCTACGAGAGGAAAATATTTTGAGATTCATGAAATGCCTGACCAACCGTAAGCAACTTCCGGTGACGTTACCATCTCTCTCAAGTAGCTGTATTTTAGGGATTTTTAAAGGGATTTTTAAAGGGATAATTGATGACAGACATCGAATTGAGAGGTAACTAAAATCCGGCTAACTAAAATCCGGATTTTTGGCCTCTGTGTGACACCGCCTAATAAGAGTCAATACATCGATGACATTTCTACGCGCTTAACAGATAATTATTACCCTGGCCAGGCGCCAATTTTCAGACGCTAACGATACTGAGCAAAGTACAATGACTTTCGCAATCCTACTGGGCACCCATTTAACACCTGGATGAAGAAAAGCAAAGTAGAGTGTTTTTTTGTTTAAAGACAAATATATTGATTGAGGACAAAAGACCATACAGGGTTTGAACCCACGACCTTTGCTTCTCCTTCAAGAGTTTAAACAAACCGGAATACGACACCTCTACTTCTAATCATATATTTTAATCTAACTCTAAACTTATAATGCAAACATAACATTAGGTTGAATGAATATGGAGTAAATCAGAGTACTAGCTACCCTGTTATTTATTCATTTGTCTCCGAGACAGGATGGGACCATTGTTTTTCTGCACCCTGTCTGAACAATGGGACGTGTGACAGCGATGGAGACTCATTTTGGTGTACATGTCCATATTCATTTTATGGAGCATATTGTCAAAGTCAAGGTAAGACGGTTTCTAAGTCATGGCTTATAAAATGTAGCATTCAATATTTCTGAAACGGTTTTCTTTAAATTGCGTTTCAACCGATTTCGATGATAATAATTATCACTGATGAAACGGTTTACCTATTCAAACCTGAAATCAAATCCGAAATTCCCAGAAAGGAGGAGAAAAGGAGATCGACAGGCTACAATAAACCAAGGATCAATACAAAAAAAAACAATGTACTCCTTAAATACAAAATCTTGGACAACACTCTTTATTATCCTGGAAGCAAATTTGAAGGAAGGGCCATAGGGTCCGCTTACTATTCCCTCATTGTTCAGAAATTAGAGTAGAAATCGTGATTATCTTTTCGTTCTAAACAGGAAACGAGAGTAACCCTTGCCTTTCCGCACCGTGTCTGAACGGTGGGTACTGTTATAGTGAATACTTATATCACTCAGATGACACATATTTTGAGTGTAGATGTCGAGATGGATACGATGGAGAATATTGTCAAAATGGTAAGACAGCTTTTCAGTTCTTTGTTTGACAAATTTAGTATTTAATATTCTGAAACTGTATTCTTCAAGTTGTTATTTAATTGATTTCAATGATAATTATCTCACTTATGAAAATGTTTCGCAATTCCAAATGAACATCATTTTAGAAATTCCTAAAGAGGGGAAGGAGAGGAGATCCTCAGTACAAAATAATATAAGCGTTAAGTAAAAGAATGCATGTGCTTCTGAATACAAGATCTTGAGGAACACTGTTTGCTATACTGGAGGCAAATCTGCAGGAAGGGTCATAGCGTCCGTTGACTAATCCCTCACTGTTCCCTCGTTGTTTTTTAAATAGAAATAATCGAGATCGACCCTTGTATGTCTGCACCCTGTCTGAACGGTGGGGAGTGTAGCAGCAGGGGAGAATCATTTTCGTGTTCCTGTCAAGATTTTTACTATGGAGCATTTTGTCAAAATGGTAAGACGACTTCCAAGTTCTGTTTTCACAAATCTAGTATTGAATATTTCTGAAACTGTAATTTTTAGGTTTTGTTTAACCGATTTTGATGCTAATTAGGTCACCAATGTAACTATTTCGCATTTCAAACTTAGTATCAATTTTGAAATTCTCAAAGAGGGAAGGAGAGGAGATCCTCAGGCCAAAATAATCTAAGCATCAAGAAATAGAATACATGTACTTCTGAATACAAGATCTTGAGGAACACTGTTTGCTATATCTGAGAGCAAATTTGCGGAAGGGTCATAGTTGACTGTTCCCTCATTTTCCCCTCGTTCTTTCGTAAATAGGAAACGGGACCGACCCTTGTATTTCTGTAGTCTGTCTCAACCTTGGGGTGTGCGTTTACGACACCTATCGCGACTCAGTACGGTGTGCCTGTCAAAATGGATTCTATGGAGATCATTGTCAAGATGGTAAGACACGGTTTGACAAATTTAGTATTTAGTATTGAATATTTCTGAAACTACGTTTGAACCGATTTCAATGAAAGTAAATTCTTACTGATGAATTGGTTTCTCAACTGGAACCTAAAAATTAATTGGGAAATTCCCAGTGAGGAAGAGGAGAGGAGGTCCTCAGGCCAATATGATTATTCCGAGCATTACGAAGAAAAAAACATTATGTACTCCTCAAAAACAAGATCTTGAGGAACACTGTTTTTCAATACTGAAAGCAGATTTGCAGGAAGGGTCATAGTGTCCGTTGACTACTGAACTCCCTAGTTTGTAAAGGCTTAATACAAGAATAACCCGGTTTCTGCATGGAACTGCTTCAGAAATTTAAGTAAATATCTTGATCATCTTTTTAAACAGAAGATGGGGACGTCCCTTGTATTTCTGCACCCTGTCTGAACTGTATAAGTACTGTGTTATCGAAGAACATTCATTTTGGTGTTCCTGCCAAAATAAATGACAATGGAGAATTTTGTCAATATCATGGCAAAAAGGCTTCTCAGTCATGGTTGTACAAATTTAGTTTGAATATTTCTGAAATTGCATTTTTCCCTAATTCAAACCTGAAATTAGATCCGAAATTTTCGCAAAGGAAAAGGAGTGTAGATCCTCAGGCCAGAATATTCCGAGTACCAAGGAAAAAAAACTTGTATTCCACAAATACAAGATCCTGACGAACACAATTATAACAGTAGTGAAAGCAATTTGCAGGAAGGGCCTATTGTGCGTTGGCTATTCCCTCGTTGTTCAGAAAATATTAGAATGAAAATGTTGATCATTTGTTTTAAATAGGACGCGGGCCTGACCGTTGCGATTCTGTAACTTGTCTGAACGGTGGGACGTGTTACAACGGTCGAAATTCATTTTGGTGTTCCTGTGAAAGTGGATACTATGGACCATATTGTGAAAATGGTAAGACGGCTTCTCAGTTATCACTTTACGAATTTAGTATTGCATATTTCTGAATCCTATATTCTTCAAGTTGTGTTCGAAACGATTTCAATGAAAATTTATCTCAATGATGAAACGGTTTCCCACTTCAAACCTTAAAGCAAGTCGTAAATTCCGAAAGAGGAGATGGGGATCACACACTCGGGTTGGAATAACCCAAGCATTAAGAAAACAACAAAAATATCTAATCCTGAAATACAAAATCTCGATGAACACTCTTTACTACTTTGAAAACAAAATCTAGAATCGTCGTAGGGTATGTCGAAAATTGAATCCTCTCGTTTCCAAAGGCTCAAATCAAGAATCACTCGGTTCCTGTATGCAGCAGGTTCAGAAATTCGAGTGAATAAATAGGAAACGAGAGCGACCCTTGTATTCCTGCACCCTGTCTAAACGGTGGGACGTGTGTCAGCGATGGAAATTCATCTGCGTGTTTCTGTCAAGACGGATATTATGGTAAGACTGGTTTTCTGTCATCGATTAACAATCTTCGATAGAGTGAAGTACATCTGCAATTATAGTCCTTTGCGATAACTTGATCAATCTTTTAGTCTGTCATCTATAAATTCCCTGAAATCTGTCTGATCTTCAATTGAATTTGATATTGCACTGATGGAATGGTTTTCGAACACGTTATGATTTACAGATTTTGATCAATTAATGTTGACAAATTTTAACTTTAACGAGGAATTGGAAGGACAGTGCCGAAGTAAGGGTGTACAAGAAGATGAAGACAGATAGCCCTAGCGTATGTTTTTCTCTTATAGATTCTTCAAGTTACTCAGCCATGCAACAAGAAGCGTAAACAAAAGTCAACGATTGTAAGTCGAATTAGTGTATGAATTGAGAATAATGGTTTAGCTCTCCTGGTTAAAAAGACCCCCAAATATTATTGATTTAACAGCTCATTCTTTATCATTTGTTTGTGTATATTTCTTTGCACAGAATCCATCGGTTGCGAGTCGAATCCGTGTATAAATGGAGGACGGTGCGAAAGTACTGGGTGGACCGCCTTGGGCTACTACTGTAACTGTCCTTATTGGTTGAATGGGCATCATTGCGAGATTGTTAGCGATTGTAAGATGATAGGACCTATATAGTATCCTTTTTTTAATATCGTAGTGATTTTAGTAGTACTAGAAATAGCATACACATATTTCGCCTCCGGGGTGATAGAAGGGCCGGTATTAACACCACCGAGGGAGTGATAATTTTCACCATCATCCGATTACAGAGAAGTCTTTATATACCTCATCCTTTTCATTCATTCATGCAGGCGAGTTCATGTACGTAGGGAAGGGAGTGTGTTTTGGGGGTCAACCCCCCCCCCTCAATTTTTTTGAGCAAAATATCGGTCTGCGCGATTTTCAAATTTCTGGGGCCTAAGAAGAAGAAAAAGAATTATTACTCACAACCTCCTCCAAAAGGATATATATGTATGATTTTTTTTTTCTCAGGAAATTATTGGCGTTCTATTTTTTGGAAAGAACTAAAAAATATTGACAATATTTTACGCTTGATTGAGCACTAGCCAATTTCGAAAAACTCGCAAATATTGTGGTTTGCACAAAAGTGTTTAAGCCTTGGACTCGATCAGAGTGCAAATCAGGCACTTACTGCATGTCTTCGGTTAACTATCAATAATAGCCTTATACCTATAGCTGTCTATGCACTGTGTCTAGCTGTGGCGTTGCCAGAAATTGAGAAAAGTGAGAACTAGAAGCAGCATCCTCCAACGATAGGGGTTCAATAAATAAATTTGGTCAGCTTCTTTCTTGCAACCTCATAGCAATTTTTCAATGAGTTTTTCCTGGCCCTTCAAGGGGAAGCTACACCAGCTTTACCGTGCTGAATATGTACGCCACTGGCCCATCACCATCATCTGCATCGGAACCCATTTTTTGTTTTTGTCTAGAAAGTGTTGGAATGAGGGGGGAAAATCTTATTTGTTATCTACAATAATCTTAAATGACAAAGACACAAGACACAATGTGTTGCATGGTGAATTAGAAATTTAGGAAAGAAAACAAGTTTATTGATAAAGTGAATGCTTTGTGTTCTTCAAATATGGATGTGAGCCCCACACTGCACGTTTCCTACATGCTTCAGACGGCAACGCATCATGAAAATTAGATGGAAGAGATGATAGATACTTTTATTGATACACACTTTATATAAAGTAGGCCTATTCTATACGACATGTAAAAGTGCTGTTAACTGCAGGGTTCGTGTAAACTTGAGCCCTCTGAACCCACTGCACATCGGTTCGATGGCGTTATTACCTGCCCTCTAATCAGGGAAATAATACTAATAAATATATAGTTATATTAATAATAATAATACTATCGAAATAAATAATAACATTAAGAAGAAAAAGAACAAGAAGTAGAACAAGAAGAACAAAAACAACTTGTGTTAATTTTGTATCACAATGACAGCTTAATCATAAATACATAAGCAAATATTTAATATTTTTCAATAATTGCACTGTAATTTCATTATTGCAAGTAAAGGTATCTTTCTTCCCTCTGTTACACATTCCATGTTGTAAATGTATATTTTTAAGAAATAAAATAAAATCAAAGCTAGTCTTTATTCCAATGAATCTTTGAACAGAACGGCTAGGGGGTGGATAAACGGATCGATAGCAATGTTCAATAACTTGATAAAGCAAAACAAAGCGTCGACTCACACAGCCCCCCGCAATTTTAAAAATTGTTTTAAGGTACACTACAAATCGAGCGGAATTAAAAAATAAGGTTTATTTTTGTGAACGTGAGAACTATTTGAGGGCTTTTTCATTCTTTTTATGTCAGCGTGAAAGAGTGTCATACAAAAAATGTCCCCTGTATCAACATAATGGCTCTACAAATGAAAAAGTGCCTAGAGACTGTGTGGACCACATTCATGCAACATGTTTGTGTGGTCCCATATATACGTTTCTGTTTGACTACTTGTCACTTTAAGGCCATTATATCTATAATAACTTTGATAATTCCAAAACCTCAAAGTAAACAACATTACCAGACATTATATGTGCTACATGATTATCTTTTTCTAATTGCTTCCAGGCAGTTCTTTTGAAATTCAATCGCATGACCAAAACTCAACTTTATCTATGATATTAAAGATAAACTTTAGTACTGGTAATGCGATTGCATTGTGAAAGAAATGGTGTGGAAAGGATCAGAAACAGTTGATCATGTAGCATGTAAGTATTGGTGTGCACTGCAAGGTTCTGGAGTCATCAAAATCATAATAAATTTGACCGAGTCTTGGTAAAGTAACAAGCACATACACAGAAAGCTATGTATGGGACAACACGCATGGTGTCGGGGTTGGTACTACCTTGATTCCTTGTCTTTCTATGCTCATTACTCAGCCAGTATACATTTTCTTCCAAAATTGTTTGGCACATGTCATTTATTTGTAATCTTGAACATTCAGTGTAAGTTTCGTTTGATTCTGTGAGAAATAATTTTCTTTTTTTTACCAGTACTCAACTTTATCTTTAATCGCAACTCTGTACTAAATAGATTAGCGTTTTGTAAGTTTTTTAACCACCCTGAATTAATTGAAGTCTATAAGACACTAGTTTATGATTAAGAGTCTAGTATGAGCCATATTTCTCTACTTTTTTATATTCCAGTTGACTGGTGGCAATATTACTTCCTAATGTAGGTATCTATGCCTATTATGGAGTATAAACGGTAAGTTTATTATTCATCTTATAATAAGACTATGACTATTGAAATATTCTGTTGCTTTGAATACCCATGCAATATGGTTAGAAAAGTTAAAAATATGCTGTGTAGATCACTTCCATTTGATTAAATTTATCTTGGTTTTCTCCTCCAAAGACTGCAAATTGGATATAAAAGAATGTTCTAGGGTCATATCTCAACTTTTATTTTGTTCCTCTAATCGAAACCACGAGCGATATGCTACAGATTGACCAAAGTATCCCTGATACCATTAATTAAACATTTTTTCTTCAGTCATTGATATAATAATGATGTACCTATTTCATGAGTTGATGTATTTTATGTCTCCTCTTCAAATTCTGTGATTTTTGTGAGCCTTCCTAAATAATCGATATTATTATTGTTATGATTAATTTTTAGTAATAGTAAAATGCACGACAAAAGACTCTCATGATTTCTCACTCATTTTCACAAACAAACACGCCCATACAGCACCCGCTCTCTCTCTGTCTCTCCCTCTCTCTATCTCACACAAACACACACACTAGGCGGTGTCACACAGAAAAATCCCTTAAAAAATCCCTTGAATTTTTTTTGATTTGTTAGTGGATTTTTGAATTAATGACAGACAGCAATAAAGATTTTTGGCCTCTGTGTGACACCGCCTATACTCTCTCTCTGTCACACACACACTCTCTCTCACACCCTCTATCTCTCTAACTTTTCCCTCTCTCTTTCTTCCCTAACACCCCAAATCTCAATCTAAAGCAATCGAATTTAATTAAGGCGTATAAGTTATTTATAGTTTTAAAAAACAGACAGAGAAAACAGTAAACTTTTAATCAGACGTAAACATCGAGGACTTAACCATGTATGAAAAGAATCACCTGTCAATGTCCCTAATACTTTTAAAACTAAGGAATTGTTCAAATTGTGTTTTTGTTTATCCACGACACCCCCCCCCCCATTATCCGCCACTAAACACACCCTTAATTTCATTTTCCAATCTAAATGTAAAATGAGAACGAGCTGTAGCCTTCATTTATATGTAATTATTTCTTCCTCCAGCCTTTCAATTTTGTCCAACCTCTTTATTTAATTCTTTTCCCAATTTTTTCCTCCGTCTTTCCCCCTCTTCTTCTTCATCATTCTCTCCGTTCGTTCTTATATGTATATTCCCCACACAGGCCTATGCTGTTTGGGATTACATTACGCCTTTTGTTAAAATATGCTCTTCGAATTATTGATCGTTATGAGAAAAAAAATGCATTGAATAACTTGATTTATATTGTTAATGTAAAGGAAAAAAAAAATAACGAGTAACTGTTGCTTTGAATTGCATTGATTGAATCGAATTATATTTCAGATAACACGACTGTAGCCTAGAAGCACTATGAGCATTGGAAAATGAGGAGGCAAACCAAACAATAAGAAATCATCTATTCGACCGTGACATGAGTAACATTTGAAGAAAATTAAATTAAATCAATTCAATTTATTTGGCATCATTAATCGAAAAAAATCAAGTATAAATCATCAATAAAGAGTCAATAATAGGCCAGGACCTCTAAGAAGCCATTTGCGCTTTTAAATAAAGCCCCCTCTCAAGTTAAACACAATATTGGATTAAATTACAAAATAAATTAAACTTACAATGTATTATTCATGGATTTTTTCCCCTAAGCATGTAACTTCCCTAAGTCACATTTAAATTTCAAAATCGTAGTTAGATGAAGACTCTTTAAACGGATTTTGCTCTGATAACCACTTCGTGGTCAGAAACATCTCTGTTTATGTCTCATCTCTCATTTCAATGAATTGTAAAATGTTTTGTTTGACTCAATAAAAAAGCCTATGGATGGCTAAAACGTTACCTAAAGAAACGTCTGAATATGAATACATTTGAAAGATCTGACATAAATAATCATTAACAGCGGCATTTTCAATTGATGTACGATTTCATACCCACATCCAGAATTCCAACTTTTAGGTTAAAATTGACATTATAGCGCATCAACTTTGATTGTAGTACTTGATTTTGCATGATTAATATTGTTCTTTGATTTTGATAATTAAGTCATTCATTCTAATATATAAATGTTAAAGAATATTAAACAAAATATCATGAAAACGATTCATATCAGTGAGGGTTTCAATATTTGTATTCATATAAGCAGTTAGGGCATTTGTATACGTTATTGAATCCATTGCAAACCACCTATAACGTGCATATTAGCAGTTTGTTAACGTCCCATACGTCTTTTAAAAACAACGCACTGCTAGCTTAATATGTTTCGAGTACTGTATTTCAGAAAAGCTTAGTTTACCACAAAATAAACTAGTCCACTATCTGAAATTCGAGTTCTTAAAAAAAAAAAAAATTGAATTTGAATTATTTATCTGTCGGAGGTTTCTCCAATGTATTATGTAACCATTATCATCATCGTAATAAATCACTGTTGGTCTCACCTCAATAAACCAGTTTGCTCTCGTTTGTATGTGTCCATTATATTTTGGTGAATCAATGAAAAGGTTCTGTGAAACAAGCGTATGTAAATTTTTCATTTCATCTTTTTATTTCATATATATTTAGTTTTCAGTTCTGAGTACATAATTAAATCAGTATATAATAATAATAATAATATAGAGTATTTGTAATGCGCCAACTCAACATGTGTAGTCCTGCTAATAAATATTTCTACTAATAGTCCTAAATAAATAGTTCTTCCTCCTATCGGTCATATATACGTCCCATTAATCGGTCCAATGAAACCTAATTCTATTTCACCCCAACACAAGCTCTTCGCAAATCTTGGTTGTATGTTGAAGTAATGGAACTTATAACGTTGAAGTGGGCCTTCCCCCCACCCCACCCTATCCCTGCCCATCCGAAATATGCGCCACTAAGCATATGGATCACTACAACGTAGTACTAAATCGGATATGAGATGAGACAGAATTAAAATCTGAAGATATAATGATAGAAAAAGAAAGACAGATACAAAGGTGACGATTGATTAAGATATTGAAATATAATTTGAGAGAAAGAGAAAGAGATGATCAGCAGAAGGACATTGATAAAGTTATTGAAAGAGAGAGAGAGAGAGAGATATTCAGCAAGAGGGATATCAAAGAATAATATATGGTGAGATTTAACCCGAACCCTATCATGTAGGAAAGAAATCAGAGAAAGGACTTTGATGAGAAGATACCTAGAAGAAGAGAATCTTTCAATCTAGCGGGCGAGTCCTTCAATTGAATTCGATTGTAATATATTTTAAATATATAAGATATAAAAAATATCCCACTTTGCTACCAGACTGTGGGGTGACGGTTACCCGATTATAGGTACAACTCTTTTCATGTTAATAGGGGTAATAGTTGCCAGTGGAGAGGAACTGTATACAAGTCAGAGAGAAACACAATCATAAATATAGGATATAACGAAAACTATGTATTATATCTGGTAGGCGACACCAATCCAATGTAATTTATACTGAACTATTGCAGAAAGTTCGGCAAACAGTGCAGTTGCCTACTTATACGTCCTTATATGACTTTAGCCCTGACAATTTTTATTTAGTATATCGAAACTTAAGACAATACAAAATTGAACGTTTTTGGAAACGACACAAAGGCAAAAATAGGTTTTGTTTAGTTTTCATTAACAAGTATCTATAGCACATCTGAAAATAAGAACACATAGAGCTCAAATGCATAAATAATGGTGATGATGACAATGATAATGGTGAAACAGAACGACAACAAATCAAACGCAAAGAAGAAGAAAATCACACGACTTACCTCGTTGCAGGCGCGTCACAGGGGGGGGGGGGGGTGTTTGGGGGGTTAAACCCCCCCCCCCCCCTTTGGTATTTTTATGTGTGTAAACCCCCCTAAAAAACCCTAAAACCCCCCCTTTGGATTTTTTTTTTTAATTATTAAAAAAAAAAAAAAAAAAACCCTCCATGGCTGACCTAAGAAAGGTGACCTCACCCCCCCCCCCAACAGAGCAAAATGTCAATTTTTCAAATTTCGAGACCGAAAAAAAAAAAAAAATTGTCCTCTTCTTTGCTGCTAGACTAACCCTAAGCAGAACGTCTGATACGGCGAGACTACGAACCGTGAGTCGCGAAGCGGCTAATCCGTGGCCGTTTTTCGTACGAAAAAACCTCATGAATACGAAATGAACTCAACCAATCAGAAACACGTATGGAGAAGAGTCTATGCATATGCATATTATAAATCACGTGACATTACGTCATTTTCTTTATCCAAGATGGCGGGTACGTAGTTCATACGACGACGATCTTCTGCGAGAAAGTTTATCATATGCGGCCAACAAACTAGGCATTCCTAATGGAAAATTCAGAGAACTGCAGGAATCCGCTATTCGTAGCGTTATTGAAGCCGGCAGGGATATTTTTGTTGCATTACCTACTGGTTTTGGAAAGAGTGCAATATATCAAGCAATCCCCTTGTGCTGTGATTTTCTACGCGACCACGGATTCTATGATCATGATGACTCGAGACTATTTAGCGGTCCATTCAAAGCAAGGGGGAACCACTAATTCGTCATTGTAAATTTGATACGATAATTGTTTTACCATACAAAGATATATGTTTTATTGTTCACATAAAACTACAATATTTTAATTTTTTGATATTTCACAGTAGTAAAATGATCATTTTAAAGATTTTTTTGGTTTCATCTCCCCTTCTTCCTTTTTATTACCTCTATTTAGTAATGGACGAGCGCAATCTTTTTTCGTTTCGGTTTCTTACATCTGATTAGTCGAACGTAACATAGGTGTACCTTATTTGGTAGGGCTGTTGAATGATTCATAGATCCGCCATTTTGAATATATATGAATATTGATTAGCTAGACCAGTGATTATAGGCGGTGAGCCGCTTCGCGACTCACGGTTCGTAGTCTCGCCGTATCAGACGTTCTGCTTAGGGTTAGTCTAGCAGCAAAGAAAAAAGCTCGGCACTCCGCCTAGATTATAGGCTATGTGGGGGCCCGATATCGGTCAACAAGTAGCAAGTTTCTATAGCATTACTCTGACGCAACAATGGTGCGCAATTTGTGACAGCGCGCAGCTAACACAATTACCGTGTTTACACAGTGATCCGCATCGAGGGTTGAAGCCGGGTTGAAGCCGCGAGGGGATTGAAGCCGGGTTGAAGCCTGCAGTTTTATGTGTGTAAACGGGATCCCAGTGAGGATTGAAGCCGGGTTGAAGCCGCCCCTTGAATCCACCAGAATTGCAGGTCTCAACCCACCTCGCGGCTTCAACCCTGCAATTTTATGCTGTGTAAACGGGATCTGATCCGCCTCGAGGGTTGAAGCCATGTGGGCCTACGTGAGCAGCCAATGAAAATGGTAGTACTGATATGCGCGCATAGCTTTCCTTTAAGCGCAACCTTAAAAGTATAAATAGGCCGCGCGTATATGTCAAGGCCCGGTCACACAGCCTTTCGCATCTGTATCGCGGGTAAAATTTCGCGATTTTTTTTTGCCCGCGGTTGCCCGTGGTGGAAAATGTGCAAAATCGGCTTACCCGCGGTTTACCCGTGGTATGCCCGCGGAATAGACGTCGGCGACTGTTCCGCGTCCTTATCGCGGGTGAAGCGCGGCGGTACCGCGGCCTACCACGCTTACACGCGGTACACACGCTAATGCACGTGATAACAACGCGGTACAGACGCGGAACAAACGTGCTATGACCGTGCTCCACCCGCGATTACCCGCTAAAATTTCGCGTCCAATTCCGCGTGTAACCACGTCTTAACCGCGGCCGTAGCACGTCCTAGCACGTTCGTTCCGCGTCTGTACCGCGTCTTTACCGCGTGTGTACCACGTGTACCACGTGTACCGCCTGCGATTACCCGCGGTCTAAATTTTTGGGTAGCCCAAAACTTTTTCGCGCGGCCAACCGCGTGTGAATTTCTTACCGCGTGTAACGACGGGTAAAGTACGGCTGTATCGCGTCTTTATCGCGACCTCAAAGCGTCCAACAGCGTCTGCTTCACGGGCAGAAATTTTTGGCCGTGATTCGGCCGCGATACGCCCGTGGAGGGCTGTGTGACCGGGCCTTTAATGGACCCCAGCTGAAGCTGACGTAGGTCAAATTCCCCGCATTGTGACGTCATTGTGATCCGTCTCGAGGGTTGAAGCCGCCTTTTTTTTCCTGCTGTGTAAACACGATCACATTTGCGCGCTTTAGAGGCTTCAACCCCCTTGCGGCTTCAACCCCGCTTCAATCCTCGAGGCGGATTACTGTGTAAACACGGTAATTTTGGGCTAAGGGAAAGCGCGGACAGACTGGAAAATTATCATTCCCGAGGTGAGTATTACCGTGTTTACACAATGATCCGCCTCGAGGATTGAAGCCGGGTTGAAGCCGCAAGGGGGTTGAAGCCTCTAAAGCGCGCAAATGTGATCGTGTTTACACAGCAGGAAAAAAAAGGCGGCTTCAACCCTCGAGACGGATTACAATGACGTCACAATGCGGGAAATTTGACCTACGTCAGCTTCATACGCGCGACCTATTTATACTTTTAAGGTTGCGCTTAAAGGAAAGCTATGCGTGCATATCAGTACTACCATTTTCATTGGCTGCTCACGTCGGCCCACATGGCTTCAACCCTCGAGGCGGATCAGATCCCGTTTACACGACATCAAGTTGCAGGATTGAAGCCGCGAGGTGGATTGAGACCTGCAATTCTGGTGGATTCAAGGGGCGGCTTCAACCCGGCTTCAATCCTCACTGGGATCCCGTTTACACACATAAAACTGCAGGTTTCAACCCGGCTTCAACCCGGCTTCAACCCTCGATGCCGATCACTGTGTAAACACGATATATATCGAAGAGATTTGCCATTATTCGCAAAATGGCAATGACCAATCAAGAACATTGTTGCATGGCCTTCTTGTTTACAACATTTATCCAGTTACCATTTATCCAGATACAGTTGATTCAAATCTAAAATGGGTTGTAAATTATTGTGTTTACACAGGAATTAAATTTCGGTTATATTTACAGTCTGAACTCACCTATCTTCTTCTATACTTACATTATCGGCATTTGATTTTCTATTCACATTGTCATAGACCGGGGTCATTTAACCAACAAATAATTATCACTTATCTGTTGTTTTTAAGGGGCCAGAATGAGAAATCAGTGAAACATTCCGCTATCCCTTCTAGTATACATTGATTACATCAAACAATCATAACCAATTCACCACTTTGAGATTTCCCCATATTTAGTATAAATTTCAACGCTCTAACTTTTTTTAAACTTTCTCATTAGATTTCGTTTTTTAATCACGTTTTTTAAATGTGTTTTTCTCTAGTTTTTTTTGCTCACCTCCAAAGCAATAGGTTACATTTCCTATGGTTTATTGGTGTGTATAAATGCAAATGTTTGTACCTGAATGCGATGTCAAAGACTTTCAAAATATCAATGCAATTTGGATAATTTTGTGCTTTGTGTTTCACCTTTGACATGTACAAACATTACAGTGACAAACAGTGTATGACATAATCTGAATGAGATTTATACAGGATAGGCAATACAATGGGTATCAAGATTGTCTATTAGTTGATATCGCGAATTATCTTTGCGATTGAGGCGCTTCTATACTTCTACAAAAGAAAACAACAACAATACAAAGGCACAGCTAAGATCTAATTGATAAGTATGATGCTTTTAATTTCTTCATAGATATTCACTTAGATATATCTTCCATATGAGCAACAATAAATCATCAAACATCATACATTTGTAATATAGTCATCAACAGTTAATCCAGTCTAAACAAAATTATATTTGAGGTATTCAACTTTCAATCATTAATATTAAATTTTCCGATATAAGTTTTTATTAGCTCATAGAACAGCAATTTCAAGTTTTACGACCATCGTTTTCTACTAGTTAACCTTTAATAATGTTGAAAGAAATACTTTCTAAATATATGCTACGCTTGAACAGAAAAAAAAATGGATGTAATTATCATAAATGTGGAGGGGCAAAATGTTTTGATCGATAAAAACCAGCCCCACGATCAGAACATTGGCGATTTATGTTACAAGTATTGTAGATTCAAAGGTTAAAGCCTGTGGCACTAGATGAGGTATAGCCTTCATGTATTGTGTATAAGGTGCACATTAAGCAATAGAGTTTGTGTTTATTAAATTCACCCATAGACTTGTGTTTCCTCTTTTTGTTGACACCCCTGTATTACGGTGTAGAGCTATTCTCCCATTATTTGTCTGTCTACGTAATATTATTTTAGATAGCGTGGCCCTAGGTTAGTAGTTTATGTCAAAGTTACGGATAGGAAAGGGTCTGGTTTCATAGGTGAACGAGTGAGGAAAATTGTAATCAACCCAGAAATCGGCAAATTCTTTTACTAATTCTTCTTCTACTCCTTCTTCTTCTTCTACTTCTAATAATTTACAAACGACTATGCAGCCTATCAGCCTATCACGAAGATTAATTATTTATGTATTCGTCATATTGTAAAGAGATGAAGCAGCGTTTTCACTCACTTTTGGATGCTGTATGGATGTACGTATTTAAAAAAAATAATATTTGTCCTACCTTACAACAATTAATATGATCAAATCGCTTTCTGAATATTGAAAAACATTTATTCGTAACAGGTAAATGAAATAATTTGTAAACTGTCCTTTCCTTTGGATATCTGTCTCTCCATCTTTCTAGATCTCAAAAAAATTATCTTACTCTTTAATATCTTTCTTTCCGAATTTGTTTCTCTCTCTCTCTCTCTCTCACCCTCTCTTATACCAATGTCTTTCTGTCTGAATTCCCTCCTTTCTTTTTCTCTGTATGTATATCTTCAGATCTCGAATTTGTATCAATTGCCACCTTTGTATCTGTTCCTCTTTTTCTATCAATATATCTTACGATTTTACCAATCACCACCCTCTATCTCTTCCTGTCCCCATCTCATATCCGATTAAGTCATACGTTGTAGTGATCCATATGCTTAATGGGGGAAATTGTTAGGAAGGGGTGGGGGTGGGGAAGGGGGTAGGCTCACTTCAACGTTATAAGTTTGAAAACTTCAACATACAACCAAGACTTCGGGAAGAGTTTTTGTTGGGGGTGAATTAGGGTTAGGTTTCATTAGACTAATTCATTAATGGGACGTATATATGAACGATAGGAGGTAGAACTATTCGTTTAGGACTATTTATGAGTAGCAGTGATTTAATATGTATTCAGAACCAAAAAAGTTTTTTTTTAATTTTTTAAAATGGAAAATGACCTTACGAAAAATTTACATTTAGGTTTCACGTAATATTTTTAATGATTTAACACTACATACTGGACACATACAAACAACAGCAAACTGGTTTATTGAGGGAAGACCAATATTGATTTATTACAATGATATTAATGGTAATCCATTACAGAAACTTCCGGCGGATAAATAATTCAAATTCAAATCCAATTTTTGTTTTTTAGGAATTCGAATTTCAGATAGTGGCATATTATTCTATACCAAAGAAAACTAAGCTTTTCTGAAATCCATACAGTAACTGTAAACATATGAAGCTAGTGGTGCGTTGTTTTTAAAAGACGTATGGACGTCATTTAACTGCTATAATGCTCTTTATGGATGGTTTGCGTTGGATTAACGTATACAAATACCGTGACTGGTATAAAAAAATATTTGATATGAATTATTTCTAAGATATTTTATGTTGATGAAATTAGTGCTCAAATGTCTCCTCTTCTTTTTTTTCTCTCTCTCTTTTTCTCTTGGAATGCGGTTTGAATCTTAATACTCGGGCCTGTCTACCTATCGTGCGATTGTTTTATTTTCAAGAAAAATCCATTATAATAACCTTTTATATACCATTTCAAGATCTTTAGATATATGAAATTAGATATGCACTAAATAATTATTTTCCTCATGTTACACAATGGAATTTTCTTGTTAATACAAACGTATCTAATATTGTGTTTAACTTGATAAAGGCTTCATTTACCAGCACACGTTGCTTTTTAGTGGTCCTGTCTTATAATGTACCCTAAATTGGTTTGTACTTAATTTTTCCTTTACATGATGTCAAATAAATTGAATCGATTAAATTGAATTTTCTGCAAATTTTTCTCATGTCACGGTAGAATAGATGATCCCTTATTGTGTGGTCTTTCTCCTCCTTTTTCAATGCTCGTGGTACTTCTAGGCTACAGTTGTTTTATCTGAAATAGAATTCGATTCAATTAGTTCATTTAAAAGAAACAGTTATTTTTCATTATTTTATATTTGCAATTTTAGTCAAATTATATAATGTATTTTTTTTCATAATGATCAATAACTGTTATACAGCATATTAACACGAAGAAGAAGGTGTAATGTAATTCTAGTTAGCATAGGCCTTTGAGGGAAATGGGAATATACACCTGTATAAAGACAAGACAATATAAATATACATGTAAGAACGCAAGGAGAGAATGATGAAGATGAGGAAAGGAAAAGAATTTAGGTGGTAAGAATGGGGAAAAGAATTTAGAGTAAAGAGGTTGGAAAAAGTTCGAAAGGCTGGAGAAAGAAATTTTACATGAATTAAAAATGAAGGCCACAACTCCATTCTCAATTTATATTTACATTTAAATTGGGGGTCGTGAATAAACAATAACAACATTTAACCAATTCATTATTCAATTTCAACAATGTTTGGGAAATTGGCATGTGATTTTATTCATAAATAGTTAACTCCTCTATGCTAACTATTTATTTTAAATTTTTACTGTATTCTGTGTCTGTATTTATTATAATAACTTACGCCTTTAAATTTTGATTACTTTAGATTGAGGATTGGGGTGTTATAGGGAAAAAGAGGGAGGGGGAAGTGAGAGAGAGAGAGAAAGAGTTGGCGCTCGTGTGGGCGTGTATGTGTGTAAAAATGAATGAGAAACGACATTTTTGTGTTTATTCATGAAATAATAACATCATCAATAATATTGCTTATCTAGGAACGCTTACACAAACTTCTTTTCAAACCATAGTTCAACAATATTTAAAGGAACAGAGTTTTTAAACCGTAAAAGTTATCATATTCTTACTTTATGACAGATGGTAAACTTACCGTTCACAATCCATAATAGGAATAGATACTATAGGATAGTTGTCGAGTTCCAGGCTGGAATATAAAAAATTATAGAAACATGACTATTAAAAACAGTATTAGATAACTAGAAATATCGCAATCTGTATTTCCGCGCAATGCGAAAGTATCCCCCGGCAGGGATAGCGATTTTTTGTCATCCTTACCGTCGAAGGAGGGACAAAGATCCTCTCTCCCCTCCCTTAAACAAAAGGATGGCGTAGAGATCGCCACTTGTGGCTCCGACCATTGTCACGACTAAGAGCAGCTTCACCAAAAAACATGTTTCTAGATTAGAGTATAATGCATCTCTGTAGAAAATTTGAAAGAAATCTGTCAATAAAAGTGGCACAAAGAGCGCACAAAAGACAGCCACCAAAATATGACCTTTGACCTTATAACAGACGGAACACAGGTGACGGCATCACCAAACACTAAAGATGTATAGATTGTACTAAGACACACCTCCATACAACATTTGAAAACAAAATACGTCTAGAAATGTAGCAGTTAGAGCGCATAAAAGATATTTGACATTTGACCATATCAAAGACGGAACAATTAGGGCAGCATCGCCCAAAGGTGAAGATGTGTAGGTTGTACCAAGATATATCTCCATTCAAAATTTGAAAGAAATCCGTCATGAAATATGACTTGCAGAGCGCACACTAGACACCCACCAAAATATGACCTTTTGACCTTTCAAAACACGGGACACTGGTGGCAGCATCACCAAAAACTATAGGTGCATAGATTTTACCAACATACACTTCCATACTGACAGGTGTGTAGATTATACCAAGATACACCTTCGTTTAAAATTTGAACAAAATCCCATGAGAAATGTGGCCTATAGAGGGCACACAAATCATCCCCCAAAATATGGTCTATTACCCTATAGAAGACAGAACACTGGGAGCAGTATCACCAAAAGTTATATGTGTGTAGATTAAACTAAGATACACCTCCATACAAAATTTAAAGGAAATCCGTCAAGGAATGTGGCAGTTAGAGCGCACATAAGAATATAACGGGGCGGACCGCGTCCACCGCGTTATATTCTTGTGTGCGCGTCGTATCGCTGTTGAATCCAAAGTTCCCCACCGGCACACTGCCGGGGGAAACAATAATATTATAGTTTTCTTTGTTCAATCTTCTTCTTTTTTTTTTGTTTGCTCTTCCTGTCCCTGCATTCAACAATTCCAACACTTTTCAGACAATGAAATGGTTGTTGTCGTTGGGTTTATCGGCGCTATACATCGATTCCGATGATTTCCGCCCGGCTGTGTGTGAAGGCGTCTTGCTCTCGCTTCTGCTGCTCTACATTTCTGTGATTCCGATACTTGCCCAGTTAAACGATTTGAGCCTGAGGACCTCCTCTTATTATTCCCTTTCTTTGTTAATTTCAAAATTAATTTCATGTTTGAATTGTGAAAATGTTTTATAAGTGAGATATATTTTCAGTAGAAACGGAATTTAAAGAGTACTATTTCATATTCAATACCCAATTTGTCAAACCACGACTAAGAAGCAAACTTACCTTGATGGTATTCACAATGCTCTCCATAATATCCGTCTGGACAGATACACGAAGATGAATTTCCATTGCTGTAACACGTCCCACCGTTCAGACAGGGTGCAAAACTACACGGGTCGCTTCCGTTTCCTATTTAAGAAAGTTGATTAAGATTTTCACTCTTATATTTTCTGAACAATGAGGAAAAGTCATCAGACGCTGAGGCACTCCATACAGATTTGCTTCAAGTAGAATAAACAGTGTTCGTTAAGATCATACTTTTAAGGAGAACATGTATTTTTGTCTAAATGCTTAGATGATTTGAGCATGAGGACCCCCTCTTTTTCCCTTTTTTGGTAATTTCGAAATCAATTCGTGTTTGAATTGTGAAAATGTTTTATAAGTGACATAAATTTTCATCGAAATCAGTTGAAACGGAATTTGAAGAGAGCAGTTTCAGCATATTTAATACCAAATTTGTCAAACCTTGACTGAGAAGCAAACTTACCATGATGGTATTTACAATGCTCTCCATAATATCCGTCTGGACAGAAACACGAAGATGAATTTCCATTGCTGTAACACGTCCCACCGTTCAGACAGGGTGCAAAACTACACGGGTCGCTCCCGTTTCCTATTTAAGAAAGTTGATTAAGATTTTCACTCTTATATTTTCTGAACAATGAGGAAAAGTCAACAGACGCTGAGGCACTCCATACAGAATTGCTTCAAGTAGAATAAACAGTGTTCGTTAAGATCATGCTTTTAAGGAGAACATGTATTTTTGTCTAAATGCTTAGATGATTTATGCATGAGGACCCCCTCTTTTTCCCTTCTTTGGTAATTTCGAAATTATTTTCGTGTTTGAATTGTGAAAATGTTTTATAAGTGAGATAAATTTTCATTGAAATCGGTTAAATGGAATGTGAAGAGTACAGTTCAAGCAATATTTAATACTAATTTTGTCAAACCATGACTGAGAAGCAAACTTACCCTGATGGAATTCACAATGCTCTCCATAATATCCGTCTGGACAGATACACGAAGATGAATTTCCATTGCTGTAACACGTCCCACCGTTCAGACAGGGTGCAAAACTACAGGGGTCGCTTCCGTTTCCTATTTAAGAAAGTTGATTAAGATTTTCACTCTTATATTTTCTGAACAATGAGGAAAAGTCAACAGACGCTGAGGCACTCCATACAGAATTGCTTCAAGTAGAATAAACAGTGTTCGTTAAGATCATGCTTTTAAGGAGAACATGTATTTTTGTCTAAATGCTTAGATGATTTGAGCATGAGGACCCCCTCTTTTTCCCTTCTTTGGTAATTTCGAAATTATTTTCGTGTTTGAATTGTGAAAATGTTTTAAAGGGGGATAAATTTTCATTGAAATCGGTTAAATGGAATGTGAAGAGTACAGTTCAAGCAATATTTAATACTAATTTTGTCAAACCATGACTGAGAAGCAAACTTACCCTGATGGTATTCACAATGCTCTCCATAATATCCGTCTGGACAGATACACGAAGATGAATTTCCATTGCTGTAACACGTCCCACCGTTCAGACAGGGTGCAAAACTACAGGGGTCGCTTCCGTTTCCTATTTAAGAAAGTTGATGAAGATTTTCACTCTTATATTTTCTGAACAATGAGGAAAAGTCAACAGACGCTGAGGCACTCCATACAGAATTGCTTCAAGTAGAATAAACAGTGTTCGTTAAGATCATGCTTTTAAGGAGAACATGTATTTTTGTCTAAATGCTTAGATGATTTGAGCATGAGGACCCCCTCTTTTTCCCTTCTTTGGTAATTTCGAAATTATTTTCGTGTTTGAATTGTGAAAATGTGTTATAAGTGAGATAAATTTTCATTGAAATCGGTTAAATGGAATGTGAAGAGTACAGTTAAAGCAATATTTAATACTAATTTTGTCAAACCATGACTGAGAAGCAAACTTACCCTGATGGTATTCACAATGCTCTCCATAATATCCGTCTGGACAGATACACGAAGATGAATTTCCATTGCTGTAACACGTCCCACCGTTCAGACAGGGTGCAAAACTACAGGGGTCGCTTCCGTTTCCTATTTAAGAAAGTTGATGAAGATTTTCACACTAATATTTTCTGAACAATGAAGAAAATTAAACAGACGCTGAGGCACTCCACACAGATTTGCTTCAAGTAGAATAAACAGTGTTCGTTACGATCATGCTTCTAAGGAGTACATGTATTTTTTGATTTGAGCATGAGGACCCCCTCTTTTTCCCTTTTTTGGTAATTTCGAAATCAATTTCGTGTTTGAATTGTGAAAATGTTTTATAAGTGACATACATTTTCATCGAAATCAGTTGAAACGGAATTTGAAGAGCAGTTTCACCATATTTAATACTAAATTTGTCAAACCTTGACTGAGAAGCAAACTTACCATGATGGTATTCACAATGCTCTCCATAATATCCATCTGGACAGAAACACGAAGATGAATTTCCATTGCTGTAACACGTCCCACCGTTCAGACAGGGTGCAAAACTACACGGGTCGCTCCCGTTTCCTATTTAAGAAAGTTGATTAAGATTTTCACTCTTATATTTTCTGAACAATGAGGAAAAGTCAACAGACGCTGAGGCACTCCATACAGAATTGCTTCAAGTAGAATAAACAGTGTTCGTTAAGATCATGCTTTTAAGGAGAACATGTATTTTTGTCTAAATGCTTAGATGATTTGAGCATGAGGACCCCCTCTTTTTCCCTCCTTTGGTAATTTCGAAATTATTTTCGTGTTTGAATTGTGAAAATGTTTTATAAGTGAGATAAATTTTCATTGAAATCGGTTAAATGGAATGTGAAGAGTACAGTTCAAGCAATATTTAATACTAATTTTGTCAAACCATGACTGAGAAGCAAACTTACCCTGATGGTATTCACAATGCTCTCCATAATATCCGTCTGGACAGATACACGAAGATGAATTTCCATTGCTGTAACACGTCCCACCGTTCAGACAGGGTGCAAAACTACAGGGGTCGCTTCCGTTTCCTATTTAAGAAAGTTGATTCAGATTTTCACTCTTATATTTTCTGAACAATGAGGAAAAGTCAACAGACGCTGAGGCACTCCATACAGATTTGCTTCAAGTAGAATAAACAGTGTTCGTTAAGATCATACTTTTAAGGAGAACATGTATTTTTGTCTAAATGCTTAGATTGTTTGAGCATGAGGACCCCCTCTTTTTCCCTTTTTTGGTAATTTCGAAATCAATTTCGTGTTTGAATTGTGAAAATGTTTTATAAGTGACATAAATTTTCATCGAAATCAGTTGAAACGGAATTTGAAGAGAGCAGTTTCAGCATATTTAATACTAAATTTGTCAAACCTTGACTGAGAAGCAAACTTACCATGATGGTATTTACAATGCTCTCCATAATATCCGTCTGGACAGAAACACGAAGATGAATTTCCATTGCTGTAACACGTCCCACCGTTCAGACAGGGTGCAAAACTACACGGGTCGCTCCCGTTTCCTATTTAAGAAAGTTGATTAAGATTTTCACTCTTATATTTTCTGAACAATGAGGAAAAGTCAACAGACGCTGAGGCACTCCATACAGAATTGCTTCAAGTAGAATAAACAGTGTTCGTTAAGATCATGCTTTTAAGGAGAACATGTATTTTTGTCTAAATGCTTAGATGATTTGAGCATGAGGACCCCCTCTTTTTCCCTTCTTTGGTAATTTCGAAATTATTTTCGTGTTTGAATTGTGAAAATGTTTTATAAGTGAGATAAATTTTCATTGAAATCGGTTAAATGGAATGTGAAGAGTACAGTTAAAGCAATATTTAATACTAATTTTGTCAAACCATGACTGAGAAGCAAACTTACCCTGATGGTATTCACAATGCTCTCCATAATATCCGTCTGGACAGATACACGAAGATGAATTTCCATTGCTGTAACACGTCCCACCGTTCAGACAGGGTGCAAAACTACAGGGGTCGCTTCCGTTTCCTATATAAGAAAGTTGATGAAGATTTTCACACTAATATTTTCTGAACAATGAAGAAAATTAAACAGACGCTGAGGCACTCCACACAGATTTGCTTCAAGTAGAATAAACAGTGTTCGTTACGATCATGCTTCTAAGGAGTACATGTATTTTTTGATTTGAGCATGAGGACCCCCTCTTTTTCCCTTTTTTGGTAATTTCGAAATCAATTTCGTGTTTGAATTGTGAAAATGTTTTATAAGTGACATACATTTTCATCGAAATCAGTTGAAACGGAATTTGAAGAGCAGTTTCACCATATTTAATACTAAATTTGTCAAACCTTGACTGAGAAGCAAACTTACCATGATGGTATTCACAATGCTCTCCATAATATCCATCTGGACAGAAACACGAAGATGAATTTCCATTGCTGTAACACGTCCCACCGTTCAGACAGGGTGCAAAACTACACGGGTCGCTCCCGTTTCCTATTTAAGAAAGTTGATTAAGATTTTCACTCTTATATTTTCTGAACAATAAAGAAAAGTCAACAGACGCTGAGGCACTCCATACAGAATTGCTTCAAGTAGAATAAACAGTGTTCGTTAAGATCATGCTTTTAAGGAGAACATGTATTTTTGTCTAAATGCTTAGATGATTTGAGCATGAGGACCCCCTCTTTTTCCCTCCTTTGGTAATTTCGAAATTATTTTCGTGTTTGAATTGTGAAAATGTTTTATAAGTGAGATAAATTTTCATTGAAATCGGTTAAATGGAATGTGAAGAGTACAGTTCAAGCAATATTTAATACTAATTTTGTCAAACCATGACTGAGAAGCAAACTTACCCTGATGGTATTCACAATGCTCTCCATAATATCCGTCTGGACAGATACACGAAGATGAATTTCCATTGCTGTAACACGTCCCACCGTTCAGACAGGGTGCAAAACTACAGGGGTCGCTTCCGTTTCCTATTTAAGAAAGTTGATTCAGATTTTCACTCTTATATTTTCTGAACAATGAGGAAAAGTCAACAGACGCTGAGGCACTCCATACAGATTTGCTTCAAGTAGAATAAACAGTGTTCGTTAAGATCATACTTTTAAGGAGAACATGTATTTTTGTCTAAATGCTTAGATGATTTGAGCATGAGGACCCCCTCTTTTTCCCTTTTTTGGTAATTTCGAAATCAATTTCGTGTTTGAATTGTGAAAATGTTTTATAAGTGACATAAATTTTCATCGAAATCAGTTGAAACGGAATTTGAAGAGAGCAGTTTCAGCATATTTAATACCAAATTTGTCAAACCTTGACTGAGAAGCAAACTTACCATGATGGTATTTACAATGCTCTCCATAATATCCGTCTGGACAGAAACACGAAGATGAATTTCCATTGCTGTAACACGTCCCACCGTTCAGACAGGGTGCAAAACTACACGGGTCGCTCCCGTTTCCTATTTAAGAAAGTTGATTAAGATTTTCACTCTTATATTTTCTGAACAATGAGGAAAAGTCAACAGACGCTGAGGCACTCCATACAGAATTGCTTCAAGTAGAATAAACAGTGTTCGTTAAGATCATGCTTTTAAGGAGAACATGTATTTTTGTCTAAATGCTTAGATGATTTATGCATGAGGACCCCCTCTTTTTCCCTTCTTTGGTAATTTCGAAATTATTTTCGTGTTTGAATTGTGAAAATGTTTTATAAGTGAGATAAATTTTCATTGAAATCGGTTAAATGGAATGTGAAGAGTACAGTTCAAGCAATATTTAATACTAATTTTGTCAAACCATGACTGAGAAGCAAACTTACCCTGATGGAATTCACAATGCTCTCCATAATATCCGTCTGGACAGATACACGAAGATGAATTTCCATTGCTGTAACACGTCCCACCGTTCAGACAGGGTGCAAAACTACAGGGGTCGCTTCCGTTTCCTATTTAAGAAAGTTGATTAAGATTTTCACTCTTATATTTTCTGAACAATGAGGAAAAGTCAACAGACGCTGAGGCACTCCATACAGAATTGCTTCAAGTAGAATAAACAGTGTTCGTTAAGATCATGCTTTTAAGGAGAACATGTATTTTTGTCTAAATGCTTAGATGATTTGAGCATGAGGACCCCCTCTTTTTCCCTTCTTTGGTAATTTCGAAATTATTTTCGTGTTTGAATTGTGAAAATGTTTTAAAGGGGGATAAATTTTCATTGAAATCGGTTAAATGGAATGTGAAGAGTACAGTTCAAGCAATATTTAATACTAATTTTGTCAAACCATGACTGAGAAGCAAACTTACCCTGATGGTATTCACAATGCTCTCCATAATATCCGTCTGGACAGATACACGAAGATGAATTTCCATTGCTGTAACACGTCCCACCGTTCAGACAGGGTGCAAAACTACAGGGGTCGCTTCCGTTTCCTATTTAAGAAAGTTGATGAAGATTTTCACTCTTATATTTTCTGAACAATGAGGAAAAGTCAACAGACGCTGAGGCACTCCATACAGAATTGCTTCAAGTAGAATAAACAGTGTTCGTTAAGATCATGCTTTTAAGGAGAACATGTATTTTTGTCTAAATGCTTAGATGATTTGAGCATGAGGACCCCCTCTTTTTCCCTTCTTTGGTAATTTCGAAATTATTTTCGTGTTTGAATTGTGAAAATGTGTTATAAGTGAGATAAATTTTCATTGAAATCGGTTAAATGGAATGTGAAGAGTACAGTTAAAGCAATATTTAATACTAATTTTGTCAAACCATGACTGAGAAGCAAACTTACCCTGATGGTATTCACAATGCTCTCCATAATATCCGTCTGGACAGATACACGAAGATGAATTTCCATTGCTGTAACACGTCCCACCGTTCAGACAGGGTGCAAAACTACAGGGGTCGCTTCCGTTTCCTATTTAAGAAAGTTGATGAAGATTTTCACACTAATATTTTCTGAACAATGAAGAAAATTAAACAGACGCTGAGGCACTCCACACAGATTTGCTTCAAGTAGAATAAACAGTGTTCGTTACGATCATGCTTCTAAGGAGTACATGTATTTTTTGATTTGAGCATGAGGACCCCCTCTTTTTCCCTTTTTTGGTAATTTCGAAATCAATTTCGTGTTTGAATTGTGAAAATGTTTTATAAGTGACATACATTTTCATCGAAATCAGTTGAAACGGAATTTGAAGAGCAGTTTCACCATATTTAATACTAAATTTGTCAAACCTTGACTGAGAAGCAAACTTACCATGATGGTATTCACAATGCTCTCCATAATATCCATCTGGACAGAAACACGAAGATGAATTTCCATTGCTGTAACACGTCCCACCGTTCAGACAGGGTGCAAAACTACACGGGTCGCTCCCGTTTCCTATTTAAGAAAGTTGATTAAGATTTTCACTCTTATATTTTCTGAACAATGAGGAAAAGTCAACAGACGCTGAGGCACTCCATACAGAATTGCTTCAAGTAGAATAAACAGTGTTCGTTAAGATCATGCTTTTAAGGAGAACATGTATTTTTGTCTAAATGCTTAGATGATTTGAGCATGAGGACCCCCTCTTTTTCCCTCCTTTGGTAATTTCGAAATTATTTTCGTGTTTGAATTGTGAAAATGTTTTATAAGTGAGATAAATTTTCATTGAAATCGGTTAAATGGAATGTGAAGAGTACAGTTCAAGCAATATTTAATACTAATTTTGTCAAACCATGACTGAGAAGCAAACTTACCCTGATGGTATTCACAATGCTCTCCATAATATCCGTCTGGACAGAAACACGAAGATGAATTTCCATTGCTGTAACACGTCCCACCGTTCAGACAGGGTGCAAAACTACACGGGTCGCTCCCGTTTCCTATTTAAGAAAGTTGATTAAGATTTTCACTCTTATATTTTCTGAACAATGAGGAAAAGTCAACAGACGCTGAGGCACTCCATACAGAATTGCTTCAAGTAGAATAAACAGTGTTCGTTAAGATCATGCTTTTAAGGAGAACATGTATTTTTGTCTAAATGCTTAGATGATTTGAGCATGAGGACCCCCTCTTTTTCCCTTCTTTGGTAATTTCGAAATTATTTTCGTGTTTGAATTGTGAAAATGTTTTATAAGTGAGATAAATTTTCATTGAAATCGGTTAATTGGAATGTGAAGAGTACAGTTCAAGCAATATTTAATACTAATTTTGTCAAACCATGACTGAGAAGCAAACTTACCCTGATGGTATTCACAATGCTCTCCATAATATCCGTCTGGACAGATACACGAAGATGAATTTCCATTGCTGTAACACGTCCCACCGTTCAGACAGGGTGCAAAACTACAGGGGTTGCTTCCGTTTCCTATTTAAGAAAGTTGATTAAGATTTTCACTCTTATATTTTCTGAACAATGAGGAAAAGTCAACAGACGCTGAGGCACTCCATACAGAATTGCTTCAAGTAGAATAGACAGTGTTCGTTAAGATCATGCTTTTAAGGAGAACATATATTTTTGTCTAAATGCTAAGATGATTTGAGCATGAGTACCCCCTCTTTTTCCCTTCTTTGGTAATTTCGAAATCAATTTCGTGTTTGAATTGTGAAAATGTTTTATAAGTGACATAAATTTTCATCGAAATCAGTTGAAACGGAATTTGAAGAGAGCAGTTTCAGCATATTTAATACTAAATTTGTCAAACCTTGACTGAGAAGCAAACTTACCATGATGGTATTCACAATGCTCTCCATAATATCCGTCTGGACAGAAACACGAAGATGAATTTCCATTGCTGTAACACGTCCCACCGTTCAGACAGGGTTCAAAACTACACGGGTCGCTCCCGTTTCCTATTTAAGAAAGTTGATTAAGATTTTCACTCTTATATTTTCTGAACAATGAGGAAAAGTCAACAGACGCTGAGGCACTCCATACAGAATTGCTTCAAGTAGAATAAACAGTGTTCGTTAAGATCATGCTTTTAAGGAGAACATGTATTTTTGTCTAAATGCTTAGATGATTTGAGCATGAGGACCCCCTCTTTTTCCCTTCTTTGGTAATTTCGAAATTATTTTCGTGTTTGAATTGTGAAAATGTTTTAAAGGGGGATAAATTTTCATTGAAATCGGTTAAATGGAATGTGAAGAGTACAGTTCAAGCAATATTTAATACTAATTTTGTCAAACCATGACTGAGAAGCAAACTTACCCTGATGGTATTCACAATGCTCTCCATAATATCCGTCTGGACAGAAACACGAAGATGAATTTCCATTGCTGTAACACGTCCCACCGTTCAGACAGGGTGCAAAACTACAGGGGTCGCTTCCGTTTCCTATTTAAGAAAGTTGATTAAGATTTTCACTCTTATATTTTCTGAACAATGAGGAAAAGTCAACAGACGCTGAGGCACTCCATACAGAATTGCTTCAAGTAGAATAAACAGTGTTCGTTAAGATCATGCTTTTAAGGAGAACATGTATTTTTGTCTAAATGTTTAGATGATTTGAGCATGAGGACCCCCTCTTTTTCCCTTCTTTGGTAATTTCGAAATTATTTTCGTGTTTGAATTGTGAAAATGTTTTATAAGTGAGATAAAGTTTCATTGAAATCGGTTAAATGGAATGTGAAGAGTACAGTTCAAGCAATATTTAATACTAATTTTGTCAAACCATGACTGAGAAGCAAACTTACCCTGATGGTATTCACAATGCTCTCCATAAAATCCGTCTGGACAGATACACGAAGATGAATTTCCATTGCTGTAACACGTCCCACCGTTCAGACAGGGTGCAAAACTACACGGGTCGCTTCCGTTTCCTATTTAAGAAAGTTGATGAAGATTTTCACACTAATATTTTCTGAACAATGAAGAAAATTCAACAGATGCTGAGGCACTCCATACAGATTTCCTCCAAGTAGAATAAGCAGTGTTCGCTACTATCATGCTTCTAAGGAGTACATGTTTTTTTTTGTCTAAATACTTAGATGATTTGGGCATGAGGATCCCCTCTTTTTCCCTTCTTTGGTAAATTCAAAATTAATTTCATGTTTGAATTGTGAAAATTTTTCAAAAGTGAGATAAATTTTCATTGAAATCAGTTGAAACGAAATTTGAAGAGTAGAGTTTCAGAAATATTCAATACTAAATTTGTCAAACCATGACTGAGAAGCAAACTTACCATGATGATATCCACAATACTCACTTATTAAGACAATTGATCAAGATTTTCATTTTTATATTTTCTGAGCAATAAGGAAACAGTCAACATACGCTAGGGCGTCCTATGCAGAATTGCCTTTTGGGGGGTCTTAAAGATACTATGTCCCTTTCGCAGCGAACATAAAGTTCTGTTGAATCTTGCAGGACTTATGAATATGTCATGTATGTCCTATCTGTAAGATTCAAACGTTAGCAGTGTCCTAATATTCAAATTATACAAGGAAACCTAATAGTCGTTATTTTCACACTTAAAGACATTTTCAAGCCCTCTTTTTTCAGGGAGGTTTTAAATTAGTATCATCTTTCAAATGCCGTGAGAATTTAATATTATTATTTTTTTGGCCTGCAAATGGGACATAGTACCTTTAATGTTTAGGCGAGTTGAGCCTGAGGATCTCCCTTTTTTCCCCTTCTATGGTAATTTCGATATTAATATAAGTGAGATAAATTTTCATCGAAATCAGTTGAAACGGAATTTGAAGAGTACCGTTTCAGAAATATTCAATACTAAATTTGTCAAACCTTGACTGAGAAGTAAACTTACCTTGATGATATTCACAATGCTCTCCATAATATCCGTCTGGACAGATACACGAAGATGAATTTCCATTGCTGTAACACGTCCCACCGTTCAGACAGGGTGCAAAACTACACGGGTCGCTCCCGTTTCCTATTTAAGACAGTTGATCAAGATTTTCGATCTTATATTTTCTGAACAATGAGGAAACAGTCAACAGACGGCCTTTCATGCAGAATTGTTTCATTTTTTGGTCTTAATGCTTAAATTAATTGAGCCTGAGGATCTCCTCTTTTCCCTTCTTTGGTAATTTCAAAATTCAACATCAAATTCTGTAAACAAAATTGCGGGACTTATAAATATGTCATGTATGTCCTATCTGTAAAATCTAAACTTTAGCAGTGTCTAAATCATCAAATTATGCAGGGAAACCTAACAATCGTTATATTCACACTTAAAGACATTTCCAAGCCTTCTATTTTGAGGGAAGTTCAAAATTAGTATTATCTTTCAAATGCCGTTGGAATTTAACCTTTTCATTTTTGGGCCTGCAAATGGGACATAGTACATTTAATGCCTAGGCGATTCGAGCTTGAGGATCTCCTCCTTTTCCCTTCTTTGGTAATTTCAAAATTAATTTCATGTTTGAATTGTGAAAATGTTTTATAAGTGAGATTAATTTTCATTGAAATCAGTTGCAACGGAATTTGAAGACCACAGTTTCAGAAATATTCAACACTGAATGCAATTGAGAAGCAAATTGCACTAACCATGATGATTTTCACAATACTTTCCAGTGTATCCATCTGGACAGTAACACCAAGATGAGTTTCCATCGCTGCTACACGACCCACCGTTCAGACAGGGTGCAGAACTACAAGGGTCGCTCTCCTTTTCTGTATGAGGAATATATAACAGGGCATCAAGTACTTTTTCCCCTCCATTTTAACTTTACCTTGTGTTACGATTAGAAGTAAAGAACTGGTATTCCAGTCGTTAAGACACTTGAATGGAGATGCACAGGTCTTGGGTTCAAACCATACGTGGCACTTTTGTCCTCGAGCAATATATTTTTCTTGAGAAAATAAACTCAACGTTGCTTTTCTTCATCTATGTGTTAAATAGGTGCCCAGTAGGATGCGAAAGTCATTGAGGTCTGCCCAGCATCATGTGCTCCTAAACAAAGGCGCCTGGCTCGAACTCTCGTCCTCGGACATATGCCTTATAATTATTTGGTTACATTCCGAAAATGGCTTATTGTAGGCTACTTTTTAGTTGAATGATTGAATTCATATAACAAGCAGCTGATTCGATATCATATACGGAAATAAAGCGTCCCTTTTTCTTATAATGTGTACACACACACACACGCACACCAACATAACAACACACACGAACACGCAGACCGTCGTATACACCAAACGCACACACATAGTTATTTCATCTGAGCCTGTCTGGCCTAATCAGTTTCAACGTTGTAGCTACAAATAATTGTAACCTTTCAGTTTTGAGCTAATGTATTGAAGGTTTGACGAAATGAATAAGTTACCTTGGCATCTCTCCCCAAAATATCCAGAAGGACAGGTACATGTGAACGTTCCCTCAACACTGTCACAGAATCCACCGTTCTGACAGGGTGTTGACTCGCAAGGATCTGTAGAAACACCAAAGTTAATAGGCTAAGCACATAATATCAGCAGGCACAAACCTTAATTTGTCACTAGAATACATTTTCATATCAAGCCTTCGGCTGCGCCTAACACAGCCATTCTAGGGCTGTGTCAGGGACAGCCAGGGTACAGATCCTGTTAGGTGCAGTAGACCCTTTAGTCTGCAATTACGCCTGCAAACTATTTAATTTCAGCAGTTTTCATGAACACGATCAATCAAAAATAAACCTTCGCATACTTTCAACCCAGCCCTATAGCCATCACATTTTGAATTGTGCGAACATTACCTGCGCTAATTAAACCTTGGAAAGCATACAATTAATGCCCGTACGTCATTATCATGACAATGTGTGCACTGTTATTAATCAATCGGTCATTGTTCATTTTAAAAAGCCGTACAACTCTTTGGCGCATGCCTAAATTCAGGCAGTTTACGCCTCGTGTTTAACGAGCTTTAAATTGAGAGAAGCGAGGTAGCCATGCTAAAGAACATAGTTAAATGTAATGCATAACATTTGATGTATAGTAATTCTTTGAAATGTTGATATATTTGGATGCCCCTGTGAATGTATTATAAGCACTGGGAATTGTAGCCCTTAAAACACTTCTGCTTTCTAGAAGTTTGAATTATCAACATTTGCCGGTGCTGCCGGTAAATGCCGGTAAATGCCGGTAAATGCCGGTAAATTTCAAATATTTCAAATAGCGCCTAAGGCCATTCCATGGTAGCTGCAACCATGACAATCTCAGAATATGCAGTTACTGTGCAGTTCTGATATATGATTTCCAAACGACAATAGCAGAATAGCAAATCTTTCGATTGTAGTCAAGTAACATTGGTTTAGAGCTAAAATAATATCAGTCTTGAGAGGGAGCTATACAACATAAAGAGTTTACTATTTACAATTTCATCACTTTAGACTCGATTTCCACCGCGAAAACGCTCATTGAATGTTGTAAAATCGCATATGCTTACAATAATTATATTTATTTGAACCGAATTCATGACCCCATACCAAAACTTGGTATTTACCTTTTAAACGACAATGTCCTAGGAATTCTCTATAATTATAAAAAATAGTTGATCTATTAAGGCCTTCAGAGATTTAATTGCCCAAATACTTACCGGCACAGTGCGTTGCGTAGTCTGAGCAACAATCACCGGCTGTCTGGCAATAATTATCGCAATAGCAATTATAGCCACCCATAAAGCCGCAGTCACAGCACCCTTCGCACGACCCTGAAAATGAATAAAATCAAATTTATTCACCACTTGCCTTTACAAAAAATTATCATGCAATCACAAAGAATACAATACATACATAGTTAACAATAACACGAAAAATACATTGTAGGAATTTATGAATTGGTTGAATGTTTAAAACTTAACAAAAACTTATGTTAGGTAAAGATTATCTTAGACAAAAAGCAAAGAAAAAAGTCAAAACGACAACAAAATGATAATTACAAACATAAACAGCGGTTACTAGTTTCCACAAAAATAATATTAAGATAATCAAGAACAAGAGATAGATAATTATGTTTAAGCCATTATTTCATTTGTTAAGATTCCATGCATATGTACAAATTTTCCCTATTTTTTAACTAGTTGGATATTTTGTATACAAATAATATGTGCAAAAATACTTTTTTTTTTAAGGGTAGTAAGTAACCTATCAAAAAATTCTAGGCTGTATTTTAAGCATTATAAATTTGACAAAAGTAGATTTCATTTAAATTAATTTTGTCACCACTTTATACAAAAATCCTTTGAACAAAATCCTTTTAATTTTCAAAATTAGGTCTTAGATGAACCAAGGGCACTAAATCTGTACATATCTGTGCTTTATATGGAACACGTGAATACTTTTGTGCATCGAACTTGCCAATACATTTGAGAAACGTCTCTACCACTACTACTGCTACTGCTGCTGCTACAACGTGTGTCCCACTCCCCGGCCTAATACCATAGCATCGTCTACAAGTGATGTCTACATTTATGAATAAAATAAGAACACTTACCCCTTTGAGCGGAGACATGATGAGAAACGAGTCCAATGACGATCAAGCAAAGTACCAGACGACAGTCCATGGCGGCCAACTTTTCTTTCTACCGAGGATATAAGAATATCAAATTGAAGGTTTATGTCGAATCTAAAAGAGACGAAGACGACTTGTTTTCTGCTAAGTGGTGGCTTGGTATTTATACATTTTTAAGGTAATTTTGTCTCATTGTTTAGCAGCTGAGGCAACATTTGGGTTCAAATCGAAACGTCGATAGTGCAAATATATTGTCTTTCGTTAATTGTTAAGTTATTGATTGTTCATATTAAACGCAATTTCCTGTAGGAGTAAATGTCAAAGAAAGTATAGATATAGAAATCGTCAATAGTTGTTAATACATAAAAAAGTTTTTTGTGTGCTTTTGAGACAAACTGTATGACAGGTAGAAGTTAACAAAAAAAAAGAAAAAAAAAGTGTGTCATAAAGGCTCAATTTTGATGATGTGATTACTGAAACCATTTACTGGTCTACAATTATAGTATAGCTCACACCGAGAAGGGCTCGCGTTAAAAAACGACCCGACCAAACAAAAATTGGCTGTCTTTAATGACGTAAAGTGTAATACCCGTCGCATTTCGGTAATCCTAATACCACAGAGCTTCGTGAATACGCGCAGATATTTCGTTGTGTGCAGTTGTACCCGACCAGACGCGATGACCCGATGATCCGAAGTAAGCCAGAATGATATGGCGTCCGGTCGGGTGGTCGCGCGATGAATAGTTCAAAATGCAGTTTTGTTGATACTAAGCAAATTTGTACCTTGCGTCACATAATGCGACGCTAAACAAAAACAAAAACTTTGACCGAATTCATCAATCTTGGTATCGATTTTCACAAAATAAGATCCACCTTGCACTGGTTCCTTGAGTTAAACCCCATTTTACTGTTGGAAGAATGCTATTTCTTTTTTCCTTTTTCCTTTTTTTACGGGGCGGGGGAGGGGGGGGGGGGTGGTACCGTGTTTTACACTGAATGGCCAAAGATCTGTCGATTTAAAAATCGATTTCAAGTCCGCTTGGTGGTGTGACTAATGTATAAGTTTTGCCGCCCAAAAAATGATTTGAGTGTAAACTTACTAGTTCCTTTTAGTTATTATTTGATAATTGGAACTGGATAATAATAGCCGACAAATAAAGTAAACGTTTCGCTCGCTTTCGTGTGAGTCGTTCGATAAATGGGCTAAATTTCCTAAATGGCATGCCGTGCATTTTTATGTCAATGGTTGACTATTTCATAAAAAACCGAACTGGCAGCAGGTGTATCGGTTTTTCTCCAAACATGTTGATAGTTTATTTTTACATTGCACCTGCTAGCTATTAAGTGTTCTTTTCTTTTTCATATTGAAATAACGATCGTACTATTTTAGTCTAGATACCACCCCCGTGTAAGCAAACGTTAAGTCCTCGTTATTGTTAGATTTAATTTTATGAAGTTTAGTTTTATGTTGGCCAGGTGCGAATACTGAAAAGTTTGTCGAAACAGCCGGCAAAACAGTTTTTCTACAGACATGTTGGTAGTTCATTTTTCTTTGCACCTGCTAGCTATTAAGCGTTCTTTTTTTTTTTATATTGAAATAACGATCGTACTATTTGAGTTTTAACACCACCCCCGTGTAAGCAAACGTTGGGTCCTCGATATTGTTAGATTTAATTTTATGAAGTTTAGTTTCATGTTGGCCAGGTGCGATTACTGAAAAGTTTATCGAAACAGCCTCCAGGCTCGTTCACATATGGCCTGGTAAACGACCGGCAAAAACAAGCTGCCGCGGTTTGTTTCTTTCTTTAATGTGTAAATGAATGAAAACTGTGCGGAAAAAAGTTCCTGCGGATATTCAGTCAGCTCTGCGTTAGTATATAGATACAGAAATATGACACATATAACATTTTACATCTTTATAGACCGCCGATTTGTGTTGCCGGTTCACACCTGGACGAGCCTTAGCTTTGACGTGAATTACAGACCATAATGTGCAGACAAGTAAATGGTCCTGATAATAACAATATCTAAATGAAGCCTTTGCAACACACTTTTCTTCTTCTACCTTTCATTCAATTTTTTTAAAGAGATGGTTGAGCACACGTTGCAAAATATTAACACCTACGCAGTCTATCGTTATCCCCCTCTCTCTCTCTCTCCTATTTCTAAAACCCTTCGAACTTTAGTTTTTAGACTTAAATAAAACTTGTTAAGCCTATTATATGTTTAATTGTGATATTTTCACTCCGGCTTAACAAGACTCCTCAAGTCCGCCATCCAAAAGATGCCTTTTTACATTTCTCTGACAACTTGTTTTCTTTAAATCTAAGCTCGTATGTAATTTTTTAAATTATTTTCAAATCAGAATCAAAACATCGGGATTAGTTTAAACTATAACATTTATTAGTGATTTACTGTTTAAAAGATTTTGGAAAAATTATTTTTTTAAAGATAATATATTATGAAACTTGCTGACAATGGGAACAGGTGTTTTAAACTTTGCAAAAGTTGGCGCACAAATGAAATGCAGAAATATTTCAAGTTGTCTCAAAAGCACACAAAAAACTTTTTATGTATTAACAACTATTGACGATTTCTACATCTATACTTTCTTTGACATTTACTCTTACAGGAAATTGCGTTTTATATGAACAATCAATAACTTAACAATTAACGAAAGACGATATATTTGAACTATCAACGTTTCGATTCCAACCCAAATGTTGCCTCAGCTGCTAAACAATGAGACAAAATTACCTTAAAAATGTATAAATACCAAAGCACCACTTAGCAGAAAACAAGTCGTCTTCGTCTCTTTCAGAATAGACATAGACCTTGCATTTGATATTCTCATATCATCGGTAGAAAGAAGAAATGGCCGCCATGGACTGTCGTCTGGTACTTTGCTTGGTCGTCATTGGACTCGTTTCTCATCATGTCTCCGCTCAAAGGGGTAAGTGTTCTTATTTTATTCATAGATGTAGACATCACTTGTAGACGATGCTATGGTATTAGGCCGGGGAGTGGGACACACGTTGTAGCAGCAGCAGCAGCATCATTAGTAGTGGCGTTTCTCAAATGTATTGGCGAGTTCGATGCACAAAAGTATTCACGTGTTCCATATAAAGCACAGATATGTACAGATCTCATGGCCTTGGTTCGTCTAAGACCTAATTTTGAAAATTCAAAGGATTTTGTTCAAAGGATTTTTGTATAGAGTGGTGACAAAATTAATTTAAATGAAATCTACTTTTGTCAAATTTATAATGCTTAAAATACAGCCTAGAATTTTTTGATAGGTTACTTACTACCCTTTAAAAAAGTATTTTGGCACATATTATTTATATACAAAAAATCCACACTAGTTTAAAAATAGGGAAAATACGTACATAAATAATGGCTTAAACATAATTATCTATCTCGTGTTTTAAAGATAAATTAATAACCGCTGTTTATGTTTGTAATTATCATTTCGTTGTCGTTTTGACTTGTTTCTTTGCGTTTTGTCTAAGATAATCTTTACCTAATATAAGTTTTTGTTAAGTTTTAAACATTCAACCAATTCATAAATTCCTACAATGTATTTTTCGTGTTATTGTTAACTATGTATGTATTGTATTCTTTGTGATTGCATGATATATTTTTTAAAGGCAAGTGGTGAATAAATTTGATTTTATTCATTTTCAGGGTCGTGCGAAGGGTGCTGTGACTGCGGCTTTATGGGTGGCAATAATTGTTATTGCGATAATTATTGCCAGACAGCCGGTGATTGTTGCTCAGACTACGCAACGCACTGTGCTGGTAAGTGTTTGGGCAATTAAATCTCTGAAGGCCTAATAGATCAACTATTGTTTATAATTATAGAGAATTCCTAGGACATTGTCTTACAGGTAAATACAAAGTCCTGGTATGGGGTCATGAATTCGGTTCAAATGAATATAATTATTGGAAGCATATGCCATTTTACAATATTCAATGAGCGTTTTCGCGGTGGCAATCGAGTTAGTGATAAAATTGTAAATAATAAACTCTTTATGTTGTAAAGTTCCATTTCAAGACTGGTATTATTTTAGCTTTAAAACAATGTTTCTTGACTACAATCGAACGATTTGCTATTCTGCTATTCTCATTTGGAAATTATATATAAGAACTGCATTTTCTGAGATTTTCATGGTCGCACCTACCATGGAATTGCCTTAGTAGCTATTTAAAATATTTGAAATTTACCAATAGCACTGGTAAATTTTGATAATTCAAACTGCTCGAAAGCAAAAGTGTTTGAAGGGCTAAAATTCCCAGTGCTTATAAAACATTCACAGTTCTTTAGCATGGCTACCTCGCTTCTCTAATTTTAAAGCTCGTTAAACACCAGGCGTAAACTGACTGACTTTAGGCAAGCGCCAACGAGTTGTAGGACTTTTTAAATTGAACAATGACACATTGCTTAATAACAGTGTACACACTTTCATGATAATGACGTATGCGCATTAATTGTATGCTTCCCAAGGTTTAATTAGCGCAGGTAATAGGGACTTTTAGATATGCACGTCGACATAGTAGACTACTACGTGTGACGTCCTTTTAAGGCATGTGTCACACGTAGCAGTCCACTATGTCGACGTGCAAATCTAAAAGTCCCTAGCGCAAGCAAAATGACGCCTTGTGAAAAAATGTTCGGGCTATATGTTTGAAGTCATTGCATTATTCGCAAAATTCAAAATGTGATGGCTAGGGCTAGTGACTTGAGAGTATGCGAAGGTTGATTTTTGAGTGATTGTGTTCATGAAAACGGCTGAAATAATGTACTTTGTAGGCGTAAGCCCTTGCAGACTAAACGGTCTCTTGTACCCAAAAGGATATTTACCATAGCTGCCCTGACAAAGCCCTAGACTAGTGTTAGGTGCAGCTGAAGGCTGAAGTGTATTCTAGTGATAAATTAGAGTCTGTGCCTGCTGATATTATGTGCTTAGCCTATTAACTTCGGTGTTTCTACAGATCCTTGCGAGTCAACACCCTGTCAGAACGGTGGATTCTGTGACAGTGTTGGGGGAACGTTTACATGTACCTGTCCTTCTGGGTATTTTGGGGAGAGATGCCAAGGTAACTTATTCATTTCTTCAAACCTTCAATACTCACGGTTTAGGCCAGACAGAGTCAGTTGAAATAACTATGCGTGTGCGATTGGTGTATACGACGGTCTGTGTGTGCGCGTGTGTGTGTGTATGTGGTGTGTGCGTGTGTGTACACATTATTGAACAAAAATTCGTATATGATATGGAAACAACTAAAAAGTAACCCACAATGAGCCATTTACGGAATGTAACCAAATAATTATAAGGCATACGTCTGAAGAGGAGCATTCCAGCCCGGCGCCTTTGTTTAGGCGCTCAGGATGCTGGGCAGTGTAACCTCAATGACTTTCGCATCTTTAGTACTGGGCACCTATCTAACACATGGGTGAAGAAAAGCGACGTTGAGTTTATTTTCTCAAGAAAAATATATGGCTGGAGGACAAAAGTGCAATGTATGGTTTGTACCCACGACCTGTGCATCTCCATTCAAGTGTATAAACGACTGGAATACTAGTCCTTTACTTCTAATTAATCGTATATTTTGATATATCTCCTAATCTTATTATCCAAACGTAACATACGGTCAAGTTCAAATGGAGGAAAGAAAAGTACCCTGTTGTATATTCATCATACAGAAAAGGAGAGCAATCCCTGTAGTTCGGCACCCTGTCTGAACGGTGGGTCGTGTAGCAGCTATGGAAACTCATCTTGGTGTTACTGTCCAGATGGGTACACTGGAAAGTATTGTGAAAATCATCATGGTTAGTTCAATTTGCTTCTCAATTGCATTCAGTGTTGAATATTTCTGAAACTGTATGATTTCAATGAAAATTAATCTCACTTATAAAACATTTTCACAATTCAAACATGAAATTAATTTTGAAATTACCAAAGAAGGGAAAAGGAGGAGATCCTCAGGCTCGAATCGCCTAGGCATTAAATGTACTATGTCCCATTTGCAGGCCCAAAAATGAAAAGGTTAAATTCCAACGGCATTTGAAAGATAATACTAATTTTGAACCTCCATAAAAATTGGAGGCTTGAAATGTCTTTAAGTGTGAATATAACGACTATTAGGTTTCCCCGCATAATTTGAAGATTTGGACATTGCTAAAGTTTACATTTTACAGATAGGACATAGTACATGCCATATTTATAAGTCCCGCAATTTTGTTTACAGAATTTGATGTTAAATTTTGAAATTACCAAAGAAAAAGAAGGAAAAAAAGGGGGATCCTCAGGCTCAAGTAATTTAAGCATTAAGACCAAAAAATGAAACAATTCTGCATGAAAGGCCATAGCGTCTGTTGACTGTTTCCTCATTGTTCAGAAAATATAAGATCGAAAATCTTGATCAACTGTCTTAAATAGGAAACGGAAGCGATCCTTGTATTTCTGCACCCTGTCTGAACGGTGGGACGTGTTACAGCAATGGAAATTCATCTTCGTGTATCTGTCCAGACGGATATTATGGAGAGCATTGTGAATATCATCAAGGTTAGTTTGCTTCTCAGTCATGGTTTTACAAATTAAGCATTGAATATTTGTTAAACTGTACTCTTCAAATTCCTTTTCAACTGATTTCAATGAAAATTTATCTCACTTATAAAACATTTTCACAATTCAAACAAAACATTTATTTTGAAATTACCAAAGAAGGGAAAATAGGAGATCCTCAGGCTCAAGTAATTTAAGCATTAAGACCAAAAAATAAAGCAATTCTGCATAAAAGGCTATAGCGTCTGTTGACTGTTTCCTCATTGTTCAGAAAATATAAGATCGAAAATCTTGATCAACTTTCTTAAATAGGAAACGGGAGCGACCCGTGTAGTTTTGCACCCTGTCTGAACGGTGGGACGTGTTACAGCAATGGAAATTCATCTTCGTGTATCTGTCCAGACGGATATTATGGAGAGCATTGTGAATACCATCAAGTTAAGTTTGCTTCTCAGTCATGGTTTGACAAATTTAGTATTGAATATTTCTGAAACGGGTACTCTTCCAATTCCGTTTCAACTGATTTCGAAGGAAATTTATCTCACTTTTGAAACATTTTTAACAATTCAAACATAAAATTTATTTTGAAATTACCAAAGAAGGGAAAATAGGAGATCCTCAGGCTCAAGTAATATAAGCATTAAGACCAAAAAATAAAGCAATTCTGCATGAAAGGCCATAGCGTCTGTTGACTGTTTCCTCATTGTTCAGAAAATATAAGAGTGAAAATCTTCATCAACTTTCTTAAATAGGAAACGGGAGCGACCCGTGTAGTTTTGCACCCTGTCTGAACGGTGGGACGTGTTACAGCAATGGAAATTCATCTTCGTGTATCTGTCCAGACGGATATTATGGAGAGCATTGTGAATACCATCAAGGTAAGTTTGCTTCTCAGTCATGGCTTGACAAATTTAGTATTGAATATTTCTGAAACGGGTACTCTTCCAATTCCGTTTCAACTGATTTCGAAGGAAATTTATCTCACTTTTGAAACATTTTTAACAATTCAAACATAAAATTTATTTTGAAATTACCAAAGAAGGGAAAATAGGAGATCCTCAGGCTCAAGTAATTTAAGCATTAAGACCAAAAAATAAAGCAATTCTGCATGAAAGGCCATAGCGTCTGTTGACTGTTTCCTCATTGTTCAGAAAATATAAGATCGAAAATCTTGATCAACTTTCTTAAATAGGAAACGGGAGCGACCCGTGTAGTTTTGCACCCGGTCTGAACGGTGGGACGTGTTACAGCAATGGAAATTCATCTTCGTGTATCTGTCCAGACGGATATTATGGAGAGCATTGTGAATACCATCAAGGTAAGTTTGCTTCTCAGTCATGGTTTGACAAATTTAGTATTGAATATTTCTGAAACGGGTACTCTTTCAATTCCGTTTCAACTGATTTCGAAGGAAATTTATCTCACTTTTGAAACATTTTTAACAATTCAAACATAAAATTTATTTTGAAATTACCAAAGAAGGGAAAATAGGAGATCCTCAGGCTCAAGTAATTTAAGCATTAAGACCAAAAAATAAAGCAATTCTGCATGAAAGGCCATAGCGTCTGTTGACTGTTTCCTCATTGTTCAGAAAATATAAGATCGAAAATCTTGATCAACTTTCTTAAATAGGAAACGGGAGCGACCCGTGTAGTTTTGCACCCTGTCTGAACGGTGGGACGTGTTACAGCAATGGAAATTCATCTTCGTGTATCTGTCCAGACGGATATTATGGAGAGCATTGTGAATATCATCAAGGTTAGTTTGCTTCTCAGTCATGGTTTTACAAATTAAGCATTGAATATTTGTTAAACTGTACTCTTCAAATTCCTTTTCAACTGATTTCAATGAAAATTTATCTCACTTATAAAACATTTTCACAATTCAAACAAAACATTTATTTTGAAATTACCAAAGAAGGGAAAATAGGAGATCCTCAGGCTCAAGTAATTTAAGCATTAAGACCAAAAAATAAAGCAATTCTGCATAAAAGGCTATAGCGTCTGTTGACTGTTTCCTCATTGTTCAGAAAATATAAGATCGAAAATCTTGATCAACTTTCTTAAATAGGAAACGGGAGCGACCCGTGTAGTTTTGCACCCTGTCTGAACGGTGGGACGTGTTACAGCAATGGAAATTCATCTTCGTGTATCTGTCCAGACGGATATTATGGAGAGCATTGTGAATACCATCAAGTTAAGTTTGCTTCTCAGTCATGGTTTGACAAATTTAGTATTGAATATTTCTGAAACGGGTACTCTTCCAATTCCGTTTCAACTGATTTCGAAGGAAATTTATCTCACTTTTGAAACATTTTTAACAATTCAAACATAAAATTTATTTTGAAATTACCAAAGAAGGGAAAATAGGAGATCCTCAGGCTCAAGTAATATAAGCATTAAGACCAAAAAATAAAGCAATTCTGCATGAAAGGCCATAGCGTCTGTTGACTGTTTCCTCATTGTTCAGAAAATATAAGAGTGAAAATCTTCATCAACTTTCTTAAATAGGAAACGGGAGCGACCCGTGTAGTTTTGCACCCTGTCTGAACGGTGGGACGTGTTACAGCAATGGAAATTCATCTTCGTGTATCTGTCCAGACGGATATTATGGAGAGCATTGTGAATACCATCAAGGTAAGTTTGCTTCTCAGTCATGGCTTGACAAATTTAGTATTGAATATTTCTGAAACGGGTACTCTTCCAATTCCGTTTCAACTGATTTCGAAGGAAATTTATCTCACTTTTGAAACATTTTTAACAATTCAAACATAAAATTTATTTTGAAATTACCAAAGAAGGGAAAATAGGAGATCCTCAGGCTCAAGTAATTTAAGCATTAAGACCAAAAAATAAAGCAATTCTGCATGAAAGGCCATAGCGTCTGTTGACTGTTTCCTCATTGTTCAGAAAATATAAGATCGAAAATCTTGATCAACTTTCTTAAATAGGAAACGGGAGCGACCCGTGTAGTTTTGCACCCGGTCTGAACGGTGGGACGTGTTACAGCAATGGAAATTCATCTTCGTGTATCTGTCCAGACGGATATTATGGAGAGCATTGTGAATACCATCAAGGTAAGTTTGCTTCTCAGTCATGGTTTGACAAATTTAGTATTGAATATTTCTGAAACGGGTACTCTTTCAATTCCGTTTCAACTGATTTCGAAGGAAATTTATCTCACTTTTGAAACATTTTTAACAATTCAAACATAAAATTTATTTTGAAATTACCAAAGAAGGGAAAATAGGAGATCCTCAGGCTCAAGTAATTTAAGCATTAAGACCAAAAAATAAAGCAATTCTGCATGAAAGGCCATAGCGTCTGTTGACTGTTTCCTCATTGTTCAGAAAATATAAGATCGAAAATCTTGATCAACTTTCTTAAATAGGAAACGGGAGCGACCCGTGTAGTTTTGCACCCTGTCTGAACGGTGGGACGTGTTACAGCAATGGAAATTCATCTTCGTGTATCTGTCCAGACGGATATTATGGAGAGCATTGTGAATACCATCAAGGTAAGTTTGCTTCTCAGTCATGGTTTGACAAATTTAGTATTGAATATTTCTGAAACGGGTACTCTTTCAATTCCGTTTCAACTGATTTCGAAGAAAATGTATCTCACTTTTAAAACATTTTTAACAATTCAAACATAAAATTTATTTTGAAATTACCAAAGAAGGGAAAATAGGAGATCCTCAGGCTCAAGTAATTTAAGCATTAAGACCAAAAAATAAAGCAATTCTGCATGAAAGGCCATAGCGTCTGTTGACTGTTTCCTCATTGTTCAGAAAATATAAGAGTGAAAATTATGATCAACTTTCTTAAATAGGAAACGGGAGCGACCCGTGTAGTTTTGCACCCTGTCTGAACGGTGGGACGTGTTACAGCAATGGAAATTCATCTTCGTGTATCTGTCCAGACGGATATTATGGAGAGCATTGTGAATACCATCAAGGTAAGTTTGCTTCTCAGTCATGGTTTGACAAATTTAGTATTGAATATTTCTGAAACTGTTCTTATCAAATTCCGTTTCAACTGATTTCGAAGAAAATTTATTTCATTTTTGAAACATTTTAACAATTCAAACATGAAATTAACTTTCAATTTAACTAAGTAGGGAAAAAGAGGAAATCCTCAGGCTCAACTCGCCTAAGCATTAAAGGTACTTTGTCCAATTTGCAGGCCTAAAATGAAAAGGTTAAATTCCAACGGCATTTGAAAGATAATACTAATTTAGGACTTCCCTCGAAATAGGAAGCTTGGAAATGTCTTTAAGTGTGAGTATAACGACTGTTAGGTTTCTCTGCATAATTTGAAGATTTGGAAACTGCTAAAGTTTAGATTATACAGATAGGACATACATGACATATTTATAAGTCCCGCAATTTTGTTTACAGAATTTGATGTTGAATTTTGAAATTACCAAAGAAGGGGAAAGAGGAGATCCTCAGGCTCAATTAATTTAAGCATTAAGACAAAAAAAAATGAAGCAATTCTGCATTAGAGGCCATAGCGTCTGTTGACTGTTTCCTCATTGTTCAGAAAATATAAGAGAGAAATTCTTCATCAACTTTCTTAAATAGGAAACGGGAGCGACCCATGTAGTTTTGCACCCTGTCTGAACGGTGGGACGTGTTACAGCAATGGAAATTCATCTTCGTGTTTCTGTCCAGACGGATATTATGGAGAGCATTGTGAATACCATCAAGGTAAGTTTGCTTCTCAGTCATGGCTTGACAAATTTAGTATTGAATATTTCTGAAACAGGTACTCTTCCAATTCCGTTTCAACTGATATCGATGAAAATTTATCTCACTTTTGAAACATTTTAACAATTCAAACATGAAATTAACTTTTAATTTAACTAAGTAGGGAAAAAGAGGAGATCCTCAGGCTCAAATCGCCTAAGCAATTGAGACCCAAAAAAGAAATAAATCTGTATGGAGTGCCTCAGCGTCTGTTGACCTTCTTCATTGTTCAGAAAATATAAGAGTGAAAATCTTCATCAACTTTCTTAAATAGGAAACGGGAGCGACCCGTGTAGCTTTGCACCCTGTCTGAACGGTGGGACGTGTTACAGCAATGGAAGTTCATCTTCGTGTTTCTGTCCGGATGGATATTATGGAGAGCATTGTGAATACCATCAAGGTAAGTTTATTTCTCAATCAAGGTTTGACAAATTTAGTATTGAATAATTCTGAAACGGGTACTCTTCCAATTCCGTTTAAACTGATTTCGATGAAAATTTATCTCACTTATAAAACATTTTCACAAAAAATGAAGCAATTCTGCATGAAAGGCCAAAGCGTCTGTTGACTGTTTCCTCATTGTTCAGAAAATATAAGAATGAAATTCTTCATCAACTTTCTTAAATAGGAAACGGGAGCGACCCGTGTAGTTTTGCACCCTGTCTGAACGGTGGGACGTGTTACAGCAATGGAAATTCATCTTCGTGTTTCTGTCCAGACGGATATTATGGAGAGCATTGTGAATACCATCATGGTAAGTTTGCTTCTCAGTCATGGCTTGACAAATTTAGTATTGAATATTTCTGAAATGGGTACTCTTCCAATTCCGTTTCAACTGATATCGATGAAAATTTATCTCACTTTTGAAACATTTTAACAATTCAAACATGAAATTAACTTTTAATTTAACTAAGTAGGAAAAAGAGGAGATCCTCAGGCTCAAATCGCCTAAGCAATTGAGACCCAAAAAAGAAATAAATCTGTATTGAGTGCCTCAGCGTCTGTTGACCTTCTTCATTGTTCAGAAAATATAAGAGTGAAAATCTTCATCAACTTTCTTAAATAGGAAACGGGAGCGACCCGTGTAGCTTTGCACCCTGTCTGAACGGTGGGACGTGTTACAGCAATGGAAGTTCATCTTCGTGTTTCTGTCCAGACGGATATTATGGAGAGCATTGTGAATACCATCAAGGTAAGTTTATTTCTCAATCAAGGTTTGACAAATTTAGTATTGAATAATTCTGAAACGGGTACTCTTCCAATTCCGTTTAAACTGATTTCGATGAAAATTTATCTCACTTATAAAACATTTTCACAAAAAATGAAGCAATTCTGCATGAAAGGCCAAAGCGTCTGTTGACTGTTTCCTCATTGTTCAGAAAAAATAAGAATGAAATTCCTCATCAACTTTCTTAAATAGGAAACGGGAGCGACCCGTGTAGTTTTGCACCCTGTCTGAACGGTGGGACGTGTTACAGCAATGGAAATTCATCTTCGTGTTTCTGTCCAGACGAATATTATGGAGAGCATTGTGAATACCATCATGGTAAGTTTGCTTCTCAGTCATGGTTTGACAAATTTAGTATTGAATATTTCTGAAATGGGTACTCTTCCAATTCCGTTTCAACTGATTTCGATGAAAATTTATCTCACTTTTGAAACATTTTAACAATTCAAACATGAAATTAACTTTTAATTTAACTAAGTAGGGAAAAAGAGGAGATCCTCAGGCTCAAATCGCCTAAGCAATTGAGACCCAAAAAAGAAATAAATCTGCATGGAGTGCCTCAGCGTCTGTTGGCCTTCTTCATTGTTCAGAAAATATAAGAGTGAAAATCTTCATCAACTTTCTTAAATAGGAAACGGGAGCGACCCGTGTAGCTTTGCACCCTGTCTGAACGGTGGGACGTGTTACAGCAATGGAAGTTCATCTTCGTGTTTCTGTCCAGACGGATATTATGGAGAGCATTGTGAATACCATCATGGTAAGTTTGCTTCTCAGTCGAGGTTTGACAAATTAAGTATTGAATAATTCTGAAACGGGTACTCTTCCAATTCCGTTAAAACTGATTTCGATGAAAATTTATCTCACTTATAAAACATTTTCACACAAAAATGAAGCAATTCTGCATGAAAGGCCAAAGCGTCTGTTGACTGTTTCCTCATTGTTCAGAAAATATAAGAATGAAATTCTTCATCAACTTTCTTAAATAGGAAACGGGAGCGACCCGTGTAGTTTTGCACCCTGTCTGAACGGTGGGACGTGTTACAGCAATGGAAATTCATCTTCGTGTTTCTGTCCAGACGAATATTATGGAGAGCATTGTGAATACCATCATGGTAAGTTTGCTTCTCAGTCATGGTTTGACATATTTAGTATTGAATATTTCTGAAATGGGTACTCTTCCAATTCCGTTTCAACTGATTTCGATGAAAATTTATCTCAGTTTTGAAACATTTTAATAATTCAAACATGAAATTAACTTTTAATTTAACTAAGTAGGGAAAAAGAGGAGATCCTCAGGCTCAAATCGCCTAAGCAATTGAGACCCAAAAAAGAAATAAATCTGTATGGAGTGCCTCAGCGTCTGTTGACCTTCTTCATTGTTCAGAAAATATAAGAGTGAAAATCTTCATCAACTTTCTTAAATAGGAAACGGGAGCGACCCGTGTAGCTTTGCACCCTGTCTGAACGGTGGGACGTGTTACAGCAATGGAAGTTCATCTTCGTGTTTCTGTCCAGATGGATATTATGGAGAGCATTGTGAATACCATCAAGGTAAGTTTATTTCTCAATCAAGGTTTGACAAATTTAGTATTGAATAATTCTGAAACGGGTACTCTTCCAATTCCGTTTAAACTGATTTCGATGAAAATTTATCTCACTTATAAAACATTTTCACAAAAAATGAAGCAATTCTGCATGAAAGGCCAAAGCGTCTGTTGACTGTTTCCTCATTGTTCAGAAAATATAAGAATGAAATTCTTCATCAACTTTCTTAAATAGGAAACGGGAGCGACCCGTGTAGTTTTGCACCCTGTCTGAACGGTGGGACGTGTTACAGCAATGGAAATTCATCTTCGTGTTTCTGTCCAGACGGATATTATGGAGAGCATTGTGAATACCATCATGGTAAGTTTGCTTCTCAGTCATGGTTTGACAAATTTAGTATTGAATATTTCTGAAATGGGTACTCTTCCAATTCCGTTTCAACTGATATCGATGAAAATTTATCTCACTTTTGAAACATTTTAACAATTCAAACATGAAATTAACTTTTAATTTAACTAAGTAGGGAAAAAGAGGAGATCCTCAGGCTCAAATCGCCTAAGCAATTGAGACCCAAAAAAGAAATAAATCTGTATTGAGTGCCTCAGCGTCTGTTGACCTTCTTCATTGTTCAGAAAATATAAGAGTGAAAATCTTCATCAACTTTCTTAAATAGGAAACGGGAGCGACCCGTGTAGCTTTGCACCCTGTCTGAACGGTGGGACGTGTTACAGCAATGGAAGTTCATCTTCGTGTTTCTGTCCAGACGGATATTATGGAGAGCATTGTGAATACCATCAAGGTAAGTTTATTTCTCAATCAAGGTTTGACAAATTTAGTATTGAATAATTCTGAAACGGGTACTCTTCCAATTCCGTTTAAACTGATTTCGATGAAAATTTATCTCACTTATAAAACATTTTCACAAAAAATGAAGCAATTCTGCATGAAAGGCCAAAGCGTCTGTTGACTGTTTCCTCATTGTTCAGAAAAAATAAGAATGAAATTCCTCATCAACTTTCTTAAATAGGAAACGGGAGCGACCCGTGTAGTTTTGCACCCTGTCTGAACGGTGGGACGTGTTACAGCAATGGAAATTCATCTTCGTGTTTCTGTCCAGACGAATATTATGGAGAGCATTGTGAATACCATCATGGTAAGTTTGCTTCTCAGTCATGGTTTGACAAATTTAGTATTGAATATTTCTGAAATGGGTACTCTTCCAATTCCGTTTCAACTGATTTCGATGAAAATTTATCTCACTTTTGAAACATTTTAACAATTCAAACATGAAATTAACTTTTAATTTAACTAAGTAGGGAAAAAGAGGAGATCCTCAGGCTTAAATCGCCTAAGCAATTGAGACCCAAAAAAGAAATAAATCTGCATGGAGTGCCTCAGCGTCTGTTGGCCTTCTTCATTGTTCAGAAAATATAAGAGTGAAAATCTTCATCAACTTTCTTAAATAGGAAACGGGAGCGACCCGTGTAGCTTTGCACCCTGTCTGAACGGTGGGACGTGTTACAGCAATGGAAGTTCATCTTCGTGTTTCTGTCCAGACGGATATTATGGAGAGCATTGTGAATACCATCATGGTAAGTTTGCTTCTCAGTCGAGGTTTGACAAATTAAGTATTGAATAATTCTGAAACGGGTACTCTTCCAATTCCGTTTAAACTGATTTCGATGAAAATTTATCTCACTTATAAAACATTTTCACAAAAAATGAAGCAATTCTGCATGAAAGGCCAAAGCGTCTGTTGACTGTTTCCTCATTGTTCAGAAAATATAAGAATGAAATTCTTCATCAACTTTCTTAAATAGGAAACGGGAGCGACCCGTGTAGTTTTGCACCCTGTCTGAACGGTGGGACGTGTTACAGCAATGGAAATTCATCTTCGTGTTTCTGTCCAGACGGATATTATGGAGAGCATTGTGAATACCATCATGGTAAGTTTGCTTCTCAGTCATGGCTTGACAAATTTAGTATTGAATATTTCTGAAATGGGTACTCTTCCAATTCCGTTTCAACTGATATCGATGAAAATTTATCTCACTTTTGAAACATTTTAACAATTCAAACATGAAATTAACTTTTAATTTAACTAAGTAGGGAAAAAGAGGAGATCCTCAGGCTCAAATCGCCTAAGCAATTGAGACCCAAAAAAGAAATAAATCTGTATTGAGTGCCTCAGCGTCTGTTGACCTTCTTCATTGTTCAGAAAATATAAGAGTGAAAATCTTCATCAACTTTCTTAAATAGGAAACGGGAGCGACCCGTGTAGCTTTGCACCCTGTCTGAACGGTGGGACGTGTTACAGCAATGGAAGTTCATCTTCGTGTTTCTGTCCAGACGGATATTATGGAGAGCATTGTGAATACCATCAAGGTAAGTTTATTTCTCAATCAAGGTTTGACAAATTTAGTATTGAATAATTCTGAAACGGGTACTCTTCCAATTCCGTTTAAACTGATTTCGATGAAAATTTATCTCACTTATAAAACATTTTCACAAAAAATGAAGCAATTCTGCATGAAAGGCCAAAGCGTCTGTTGACTGTTTCCTCATTGTTCAGAAAAAATAAGAATGAAATTCCTCATCAACTTTCTTAAATAGGAAACGGGAGCGACCCGTGTAGTTTTGCACCCTGTCTGAACGGTGGGACGTGTTACAGCAATGGAAATTCATCTTCGTGTTTCTGTCCAGACGAATATTATGGAGAGCATTGTGAATACCATCATGGTAAGTTTGCTTCTCAGTCATGGTTTGACAAATTTAGTATTGAATATTTCTGAAATGGGTACTCTTCCAATTCCGTTTCAACTGATTTCGATGAAAATTTATCTCACTTTTGAAACATTTTAACAATTCAAACATGAAATTAACTTTTAATTTAACTAAGTAGGGAAAATCTTGGTGTCATGTATAGCGTAAAGCATCACAGCTTCGAGTAAGATGTTAAAAAGTTGTGGGGACAGGGCACATCCTTGGCGTACCCCAACTGTGGTTTTAAACCAGTCGGTCAATTCACCATTCACTCTGACTGCACTGCTTGATTGTTGGTAGAGTGCTTGAAGTAGGTGTATGTATTTTGATGAATATCCAAAGAAGTTCATTGCTTTCCACAGCCCTTCCTGCCAGACTGAGTCAAATGCCTTTTCGTAATCGATGAAGCAGCATAGGAGACTTTGATTTCTTTCAAGGCGCTTTTCCATTATCTGTCTGAGGGTGAACAGTTGATCCATAGTGGAACGTCCTGGTCGGAATCCAGCTTGTGCTTCGGACAGCACTTCTTCTGTTTTCTTCATGATCCTTCGCTGGAGGATGATACTGAATACTTTCCCTGCATGGCTTAGCAGGCTAATACCCCTGTAGTTTCCACAGTTGAGTTTGTCTTTTTTCTTGTAGATTGGTGTTATTATGGCTTTTCCCCAGTCAGCCGGAAAACTTTCTTCCCGCCATATTATGTTGCACAATTTGTGAAGTATGGTGATTCCTGTTGGCCCAGTAGCTTTGAGTTCCTCTCCTGTGATGCTGTCAAATCCAGGTGCTTTCTCTTCTGCGAGTTTTCGTACAGCAAATTCTACTTCATCTCGCAGAATGTCTGGAACCGGTTCGAGGCTGGCCATCTGAGGTATGTTAGTAGCTTCTCCATTTGTTTGGTTCTGGTGATTGTACAGTTCCTCAAAGCTTTCTTTCCATCTCTCTTTAACATCTTTCATCTCGGTAAGGATTTCTCCATCTTTGCTTTTCACTGCCTGCATTCTGATGCTAGATTTCTTAGTGATTTGTTTGATTGTTGTGTAGACTGCCTTGGATTTGACACCAAGATCGGCGTAAGAGTACAGGGACAGCTAATCAACAACCTAAGATTTGCGGATGACATAGTCCTTATAGCTGACAATGACAGAGACCTCCAAACAATAGTTGACCTAGTACATCAGAGCAGCTCAAACTTTGGACTGAAAATAAACATTACCAAAACAGAAGTACAAGCCATAAGCAAACAGCCTCAACTATTGAATATAAACGTTGGAGGAGAACAGCTAAAACAAGTAGATAAGTTCACGTACCTGGGAGGAACAATAAGCCAGACAGGATCCTGCTCGGAAGAGGTAAAGCACCGCATTGGAAAGGCAATAGGAGCATTCCAAGCACTCAAGAAAATCTGGGCATCACAAGATATACGCTGCTCAACAAAGGTAGATCTGTACAAAGTCCTGGTGTTGTCTATTCTGTTATATGGTGCAGAAACATGGACATTAAAGAAGGTAGATGAAAATAGACTTCACACTTTTGAGATGGCATGCCTCAGGAGAATCATGGGTGTGACCAGATATGACAGGCTAAGGAACACACACATACGAACACAACTGAATATGGAAGAAACTATCATCGACAGGGTTGCCACAAAAAGACTGAGATACTTTGGACATATCAACCGAATGAATTCAAAAAGATACCCCCACATCCTTCTCAATGGAAATATACATGGCAAACGCCCAAGGGGAAGACCAGCTAAGAGATGGACAGACTGCATCAAGGCGGACTGCAAAAACAGACAAGTTGACTCCCTGACTAAAGCTACAAGGTTAACAGAAGACAGGAAGGTGTGGCAAGCCATAGTGAAACAGAAGCCATCATACATCCCAGTGATGGTGTGGACGGCTTAAGTCAAGTAAGTCAAGTAAGTCAAGTAGGGAAAAAGAGGAGATCCTCAGGCTCAAATCGCCTAAGCAATTGAGACCCAAAAAAGAAATAAATCTGCATGGAGTGCCTCAGCGTCTGTTGGCCTTCTTCATTGTTCAGAAAATATAAGAGTGAAAATCTTCATCAACTTTCTTAAATAGGAAACGGGAGCGACCCGTGTAGCTTTGCACCCTGTCTGAACGGTGGGACGTGTTACAGCAATGGAAGTTCATCTTCGTGTTTCTGTCCAGACGGATATTATGGAGAGCATTGTGAATACCATCATGGTAAGTTTGCTTCTCAGTCGAGGTTTGACAAATTAAGTATTGAATAATTCTGAAACGGGTACTCTTCCAATTCCGTTAAAACTGATTTCGATGAAAATTTATCTCACTTATAAAACATTTTCACACAAAAATGAAGCAATTCTGCATGAAAGGCCAAAGCGTCTGTTGACTGTTTCCTCATTGTTCAGAAAATATAAGAATGAAATTCTTCATCAACTTTCTTAAATAGGAAACGGGAGCGACCCGTGTAGTTTTGCACCCTGTCTGAACGGTGGGACGTGTTACAGCAATGGAAATTCATCTTCGTGTTTCTGTCCAGACGAATATTATGGAGAGCATTGTGAATACCATCATGGTAAGTTTGCTTCTCAGTCATGGTTTGACATATTTAGTATTGAATATTTCTGAAATGGGTACTCTTCCAATTCCGTTTCAACTGATTTCGATGAAAATTTATCTCAGTTTTGAAACATTTTAATAATTCAAACATGAAATTAACTTTTAATTTTACTAAGTAGGGTAAAAGAGGAGATCCTCAGGCTCAAATCGCCTAAGCAATTGAGACCCAAAAAAGAAATAAATCTGTATGGAGTGCCTCAGCGTCTGTTGACCTTCTTCATTGTTTAGAAAATATAAGAGTGAAAATCTTCATCAACTTTCTTAAATAGGAAACGGGAGCGACCCGTGTAGTTTTGCACCCTGTCTGAACGGTGGGACGTGTTACAGCAATGGAAATTCATCTTCGTGTTTCTGTCCAGATGGATATTATGGAGAGCATTGTGAATACCATCAAGGTAAGTTTGCTTCTCAGTCATGGTTTGACAAATTAAGTGTTGAATATTTCTGAAATGGTACTCTTCAAATTCCGTTTCAACTGATTTCGATGCCGGTGGGGTACTGTGGATTCAGCAGCGTTACGACGCGCACTAACTGCCACATTCCCAGACGGATTTCCTTGGTTTTATCTACCACTACAGGGAAATGCTGTCAACCGTGGACCAAGTTTAGTACTTGTGTGTGTGTGCGTAGGTAATCACCAGCAACCGCGGACCACTCCATAGAAAACTACATCAAACCGCGGACGTACCTCCTATGGGATGATCCAGGTAGCGAGAGCCTCTCCCGCGCAGTCAAAAGGGGGCGCTGTGACATTTCGCGATACACATCGGACTGATCCAGTCGATGTTGCCTACACGCTGTGACATCTAATATTCAAACGCCCCCTACGTCGTAAATTTGATACGGCGGAACCGGTATCGAAACCGTGGACGGTCCCCCATTGCAGGTACGTCCGCGGTTTGAGGTAGTTTTCTATGGAGTGGTCCGCGGCTGCTTGCAGGTACGTCCGCGGTTTGAAGTAGTTTTCTATGGAGTGGTCCGCGGTTGCTGGCGTTTTCCTACGCACCTATACCTTTTGGTGATGCTGCCCCTAGTGTTCCGTCTTTTATAGGTTAACAGGCCATACTTTTGTGTATGGTTTGTGTGCGCTCTGTAGGCCACATTTTCCAAGGGATTTTGTTCAAATTTTGAACGAAGGTGTATCTTGGCATAATCTACACACCTGTAGATTTTATTGATGCTACCTCCAGTGTTCCGTATTTTATAGGGTCAAAGGTCATATTTTGATAGATAGCTTGGGTGCACTCTATTGTGGGGTCTAACTGCATCATTCCTGGACGGATTTATTTCCAATTTTCTATGGAGGTGTATCTTGGTATAATCTATACACCTATAACTTTTGGTGATGCTGCCCCCAGTGTTCTGTCTTCTGTAGGGTAAAAGACCATATTTTGGGGGTGGATTGTGTGCGCTCTATAGGCCGCATTTCTCAAGGGATTTTGTTCAAATTTTAAACGAAGGTGTATCTTGATATAATCTACACACCTGTCAGTATGGAAGTGTTTGTGGTAAAATCTATGCACCTATAGTTTTTGGTGATGCTGCCACCAGTGTCCCGTGTTTTATAAGGTCGAAAGTTCATATTTTGGTGGGTGTCTAGTGTGCGCTCTGCAGGTCATATTTCACGACGGATTTCTTTCAAATTTCGAATGGAGATGTATCTTGGTACAACCTACACATCTTCACATTTGGGCGAGTCTGTCCTCATTGTTCCGTCTTTTATATGGTCAAAGGTCATATATCTTTTATGCGCTCTAACTACTATATTTCTTGACGGATTTTTTTCAAATGTTGTATGGAGGTGTGTCTTAGTACAATCTATACATCTTTAGTGTTTGGTGATGCCGTCACTTGTGTTCCGTCAGTTATAGGGTCAAAGGTCATATTTTGGTGGCTGTCTTTTGTGCACTCTTTGTGCCACATTTATTGACAGATTTCTTTCAAATTTTCTACAGAGATGCATTATACTCTAGTCTAGTCACATGTTTTTTTGGTGATGCTGCTCCTAGTCGTGACAATGGTCCAAGCCACAAGTGGTGATCTCTACGCCATCCTTATGTTTCTGGGAGGGGAGAGAGGATCTTTGTCCCTCCTTCGAATATAAGGATGGCACAAAATCGCTACCCATGCCGGGGGATACATTGGCATTGCGAGGCAATACAGATTGCGATATTTCTAGTTATGTAATACTGTAAGCCATGTTTCTCTACTTTTTTAAATTCCAGCCTGGAACTCGACAACTATCTTATAGTATATATTCCTATTATGGATTATGAACGGTAAGTGTATCATCTGTCATACATAAGAATATGATAACTTTTAGGGTTTAAAAACTCTGTTCCTTTGAATATTTTTGAACTACGGTTGGAATAGAAGTTTGTGTAAGCGTTCCTAAATAAGCAATATTATTGATGATGTTATTACTTTATAACTAAATTTTTAGTAGTAACTTGCACAACACAAAAATGTCGTTTCTCATTCATTTTCACTTACATACACACCCACACGAGCACCAAATCTCTCTCTCTCACTTCCCCCTCCCTCTTTTCCCCTATAACACCCCAAATTCTCAGTCTAAAGTCATCAAAATCTAAAGGCTTAAGTTATTATCATAAATACAGACAAAGAAAACAGTAAAATTTTAAACAAATAGTTAGCATCGAGGAGTTAACTATTTATGAATGAAATCACATGCCAATACCCCAAACATTTTTAAAATTGAATAATGAATTGGTTAAATGTTGTTATTGTTTATTCACGACCCCCAATTTATATGTAAATATAAATTGAGAATGGAGTTGTGGCCTTCATTTTTAATTCATGTAAATATTTCTTCCTCCAGCCTGTCGAACTTTTTCCAACCTCTTTACTTGAAATTCTTTTCCCCATTCTTACCACCTAAGTTCTTTTCCTTTCTTCATCTTCATCATTCTCTCCTTGCGTTCTTACACGTATATTTATATTGTCTTTATACAGGTGTATATTCCCATTTCCCTCAAAGGCCTATGCTAACTAGGATTACATTACACCGTCGTCTTTGTGTTAATATGCTCTATAACAGTTGTTGATCGTTATGAGAAAAAAAAACATTATATAATTTTACTTATATTATTAATACAAAAAAAAAACTTTTACATTTAATTGAATTTATTGAATCTAATTCTATTTCAGATAACACGACTGTAGCCTAGAAACACTATGAGCATTGAAAATGAGGAGGAAGACCAGACAATAAGGAATCATCTATTCCACCGCGCCATGAGTAACATTTGAAGAAAATTCAATTAAAATCAACTCAATCTATTTGGCATCATCAAAAAAGAAATCAAGTACAGATGATAAACACAGAGTAAATAATAGGCCACGACCTTTAGGAAGCAATGTGTGCTTTTAAATGAAGTCCTTATCAAGTTAAACACAACATTAGACACGTTTGGATTAACAAGAAAATTACACTCTGAAACATGAGTAGAATGATTATCTAGTGCAAATTTATTTTTCATTATATAAAGATCTTAAAATGGTATATTAAAAGGTTATTATACTTGTTTTTTCTTGAAAAGAAAAAAAAATGCATTAAAGGTAGAAAGGCCCATGTATTAAAATTAAAAACGCCTTCCAAGACAGAAAGAGAGAGAAAAGGGAAAAGGAGGCATTTGAGCATTAATTTAATCAATATATATTATCTAAAGCATCTCTGAAAAATGACTACATATGATAGATCCTTATTATAATCATGATTCTTAACAGTAGCATTTTCAATTGATGCACGATTTCATCCACACATACCAAATTCAAACTATTCCGTAAAAATTGGCATTCTTGAGAATCGTCTTTGATTATAATACTTGTTGCATGATTGATATTGTTCTTCGATTTTGATTGTTCATTTATTCACATATTTATGTTACAGAATTTAAAATACAACAACCTAAAACTGATTTATATCAAACAAATTTGTATTATACCAGTCACGGCATTTGCATACATTAATCCAATGCAAAACACCCGTAATGAACATTCTAGCACTTAAGTGACGTTCCAAACGTCCTTAAAAACATCGCACCAATAGCTTCAAAATATGTTTCCAATTATTGTATCTATTTCAAAAAAGCTTAGTTTACTCTAAAATAGAATAAGACAGTATCTAAAATGCGAATCGTAAACAAAAATTATTTTGAATTATTTATCTGTAGGAGGTTTCTGCAATGTAATATGTAACCATTATTATTATTTTAATAAATCAATATTGGTCTTCCCTTCATGAACCAGTTTGCTGTTGTTTGTATGTGTCCATTATTTAGTGTTAAATAATCTGTAATGGAAAATCTTCATAATGTAATTTTTCATTAATTTTTTTTATTTGATTAATTCGTTAGTTCTGAATATACAGTGCGTCCCAGAAAAAACGAAACCGAGAATTATCGATGTTTTATCATAACTTAATCACATTTATAATTAATAAATAAAACATATCTGGAAAGCTTAGATCCTCTTCTTTCATTTGATGTAACTCACATGATGCATATGTCACGCATGAGTGATTAAAATTAATTTGAAGAGAGGAAACCGAAAAGGCATCTGGCGGGCGGTATTTGAATTTCAAAGAGAAAATCACATTTCTAGAAAGTTGGGGTTCTGCCCTTTCATATGACATCTCAATCAGGGAAAATGAGTAACGAATGACAAAGTTCTGTTTGTTTAAAGTAGTCCTTACATTTTCATAATTTTAGCAAAGAAATTCGTTTTCACTGGCTGCCTGCCGTAGCAAAAAGCAGAATTTACAACAGACTTAACTCTGTTTCGTTGACAATCAGCCATGCATGAAGACTCTCGTCTACGGCTGATTGTCAACGATTGTTAAACAAACAGAACTTTGTTATTCCTAGCTCATTTTCCCTGATTGAGATGTCATATGAAAGGGCAGAAACTCAACTTTCTAGAAATGTGATTTTCTCTTTGAAATTCGAATATCGTCCGCCAAATGACTTTTTGTTTTCCTCTCTTCAAATTGATTTTAATCACTCATGCGTGAAATATGCATTATATGAGTTGCATCAAATGAAAGAAGAGGATCTAAGCTTTCCAAATATGTGTCATTTATTACTTATGATTGTGATTAAGTTATGATCAGGGGCGTCGCCAAAGGGGGGGTGTGGGGGGTGCGACCCCCCCCCCCCCCCCACCTGTCAGGATATTGTCGGTAAAATTGCGCTGCCGTCGGGAAAAAGAGAAAAGGGGGAGGGAAAAAAAGAGAGGGAAAAAAAGAGAGGGGAAGGGAAAGAAAAGAAGAAAAAAAAGGAAAAGAAAAGAAAGAAAGGAAAAGAAAGGAAAGAAAGGAAAGGAAAGGAAAGAAAAGAGAAGAAAGAAAGAGAAAAAAGAACAAAAAGGGGGGAGAGGAAAGAAAGGAAAAGAAAGAAAAGAAAGAAAAGGAAAAAAAGAAGAAAAAAGAGTGAAAGGGAAACAAAAGAAACGGGGGATGAAAGAGAGGAGAGAGAGGGGAGGTAGGAGTCTAAGAGAGGAGGAGTGGGAGTAAAAGAGAAAAGAGGGTTGTTGGGTGGAGTCGTATCGTCGAGGGAGCAAGAAAGACACGGGTAAATATGTTGCTGTGTCGGGTCAGCTGTGTCGGTATTCTTGCTCGATCCTCATCAAGGCATAAGTTTGAAGTCGGTGAGATGTATATTGTCGGTCGGCCGACAAGTTTTTTTCCCTACGAACTGCGACTTCTTATCCGCTGTGACGACTTCGAGAGTGACTACAACTACAATTCTTGTATTTTCTCGAAGTTTCACTTTCCTATAATATCAGCTAAAGAAATCAGAGGTTTAAAATTTTCGGGGAAACTAAATTCAAACAAGGTTTAAGAGTCAACAACGGTACGACGAATCATTTTCCTTTCTTTATATTGTAATGAAACGCCAAAAATTCCGCGCTTCGCGCCGAAGGGAAAACTTAATTTAGACGAATCGAGAAGGGTACAACGAATCGTCTTCTTTCTCTAATAATTTAAGGAAACGTCAAAGCTTCCGCGCTTCGCGCGAAAGTGGGAAACTGAATTCGGACAAATAGGGCATACTAAATGTCGAAAACGTTACAACGAATCGTGTTCTTTCTCTAATAATTTGAGGAAACGTCAAAGCTTTCGCGCTTCGCGCGGGAGGGGGAAACTGAATTCAGATGAATAGGGCTTAATAAGATTTGAAAACGGTACGAGGAATCGTCTTCCTTTCTCTATATTGTGATGAAACGCCAAAAATTCCGCCATTCGCGCGGAAGGGGAAACTTCATTTAGACGAGTCGAGAACGGAACGACGAATAGTCTTCTTTCTCTAATAATTTAAGGAAACGTCAAAGCTTCCGCGCTTCGCGCGAGAGGGGGAAACTGAATTCAGACACAATTATTAGGGCTCATTTAGAGTCGAAAACGCTACAACGAATCGTGTTCTTTCTCTAATGATATGAGGAAACGTAAAAGCTTTCGCGCTTCGCGCGAGAGGGGGGAACTGAATTCCGATGAATAGGGCTTATTAAGAGTCGAAAACGATACGACGAATCGTCTTCTTTCTCTAATAATTTAATAAAACCAAAACTTCCGCGCTTCGCGCGGGAGGGGGAAGCTTTATTCAGATTAGGATTAAGAGTCGAGAACAGTACACCGAATCGTCTGCTATTTCTCATAATTTAATTAAACGTCAAAGCTTCCGCGCTTTGCGCGGGGGGGGGGAATACTGAATTCAGAAAAGGATAAACAGTCGAGAATGGTAGAGCAAATTGTCTTCTTTTTTTTAATAATAATTTCATGAAACGTCAAAGCTTTCGCGCTTCGCGCGGGAGGGGGGGGGGGGAAACTTCATTCAGCCTAGGATTAACAGTCGAAAACGGTACAATTAATCGTCTTCTTTTTCTAATAATTTAAGGAAACGTCTAAGCTTCCGCGCTTTGCGCGGGAGGCTCATCACCCACACCCACTTATGAGCGCGCTTTTAAGTGATTCTCTTGCTCACTACCGCCCCTCCCTAAAATAAGATCCTAGCTCCACGCCTGCATTAAAATATATAGCTATGATGCTGACTAAATTTAAGAAATAATTCGTATATTAATGTCGTCGAGGAAAATGACCATTTTGCGAATATGCAAGTACCATAGATAGTCCATAGGAAAAACAATTTAGCCTTCGGCCCCAGGTTTATAGGGTTGACTTTGTAGATATTGGAAATTTAATTTTGTCGGTAATTGGTGGCTACTTTTGTCGGTAATCGTTAGCCTCTACACCCCCCCCCCCCCACTGAAAAAGGTCTATCGACGCCCCTGGTTATGATAAAACATCGATAATTCTCGGTTTCGTTTTTTCTGGGACGCACTGTATATTAAAATCACTTTTAATAAAAAAAATAGTTCTAAATGAATGGTCCTACCTTCTTTCGGTCATAAACACGTAACATTAATTGGTCCAATGAAACCTAATCCTAACTCACCCCCAACAAAAATATTCCCGAAATCTTGGTTGTCTGTTGAAGTAATGGAACTGATAAAGTTTGAGTGGGCCTACCCCCCCCCCCCCTTTGAAAAATGACTTACTAATTATATGGATCACTACAACGTGGTACTAAATCGGATATGAGTTGAGGACAGGAAGAGATAATTGAAATCGATGGATAAAATATGAAGATATATTGATAGAAAAAGAAAAACCTGTATATAAAGGTGAAGATTGATTAAGATCTGGAGTTACTATAAATTGAGAGAAAGAGAGAGAGAGAGAGAGAGAGAGAGAGAGAGGCGAAGGAATTCAGCAGAAGGACATTGATATAGGGATTGAAAAAGAGAGGGATAGTCAGAAAGAGGAAGTAAAGGGTAATATAATTATGTAATTGAGATCTAACCGTAACGCTATGGAGAGACAAAAATCAGAGAAAGGACTTCGATGAGAAGATACATAGAAGAAGATAATGGGAGACCAGAGAGAGAGAGATTGCAAGGTAGAAATTAAAATACTAAATAAGTACAGGCACCATTTTACCAAAGGGTCGACACCTCTTTTTAGAATGAAACTTTCCAGTGTATAAAATCTAGCGGGTGAGTCTTTCGAGTAAATGTTGTCATCAAAATAGACCTAATAAAGTATAAGAAATATAAACAAAATATCCCACTTTGCTAGCAGACTAGGGGTGATGGTAAACCGATTATAGGTAAATCTCTGTTATACTGGGGTAAAAGTTGCCAGTGGAGAGGAACTGTGTCTGTATACAAGTCAGAAAAAAAATCATAACTATAGTGTTAAACAAAAACCTTTATATGTATATCCGGTAAGAGACACCATTCATATTTTATTTTTTATTGAACTAGTGCAAAAAGATAGACCAAAATAAGACCTTCGATATAGCAGGGGTCGACCGAGGGTGCACTTGGTGTCTGGTCCCCCCCCCCAACCCTCATAAATATGGAAACGTTGTATTATCCGCTCAATCTATAGCTGACTTGCGTGCAAAGAACATATAATCATTGTTGCATGACAAAGTGAAGTTTTCTATACAAAACAAAAACAAACAAAAAACAAAAAAAAAATCGTTTTTTCTCAGCATTGGGGTGCCCGGGAGTCACTTTGGTAACTTTTCAAAAAGTGTAATGTACCAAAAAATATTGCACTTTCTCTGTACTTTTGTTGGAAAAAACATAGTAGTTCAGCATTTTAACGCCTTCTCTTTTTGGCGTAGGAGAAGACATGAAGAGCAATATAACGAGTTTCAATTGCACTTCGGCCGCTCTCGCAAGCCCTCACTTCTTCTATTGTGGTCAGGCGGCTTTGAGGTGAGCGGGTAATAAATAAACTAATCGTTAGTAATCGTTAGCTTTCTTCTGTTATTAAATTTGTTTTGATTGGTTGTATATAATGGAACTATCTGCCCGATAAAGCCAGTGGCCCGCGACCCCTGCACTCAACATGGTGAGTTAGTTTGCGGTCAACTTCTTTTATAAGACGAATCCAATTTTTTTTCCATGTCTCGCATGTGCCCCCTTTCCCTTTTAATAAGTGCCCCTCTTCCATATTATAAGTGCCCCCTTTTAAAAAAGAGCCCATTTCCCTTCTCATGAATGCCCCGGCCTTTTCATCTATGAAAATAGTTCCTTTTCATTCTCATAAGTGCCCCCTTTTTATCTCTTGTATTAAAATGACCCTATTCAATTCTGAGAGATACACGTTTTACTTTGACAAGTGCCCCTTCCTCTTCTGATAAGTGCTCTTTTCCTTCTTATAAGTGCCCCTTTCCCTTCCCATAATTACCTCTTTTCATCCTTGATAAGTGCCCCATTTATATTAACATGTGCCTCTTTTCGTTTTAATAAGAGCCGCTGAAAGCTTCCTTTCACTCCAATAAATGCCCCTATTAAAATCTGATCGGTGCCCCTTTTCTTTCACAAGTGCACATTTCCCTTATCATTAGTGCCCCTTTGTCATTCTCATAAGTGCCTCTTTTCATGTATGGTTAGTGTCCATTTTCAGATGCGATAAGTGCCACTTTTCACCACTGATAATTACCCTTTTAACAATGTTAATTACCCTTTCAAAAATGATATGTACCCTTTTCCCTTTCTAATAAGGAACCTATCCCCGTTTCATAAATGCCCCTTTTCACTTATTATAAATGCCCCTATGAAAATCTAATGGGTGCCTCTTTTCCGTCGACAAATGCCTCTTTCTTTTGCATCCCTGGTGCATGCCTCTTTTTTTAGGTGCAAGAAGTGACCCATTTGCACCTCTGATAATTAGCCTTTGTACTTTGACCCCTGCTCATTTTCTTTTCTGATAAGTGTCTTCACCCTTTCGAGTGTCCGCTTTTCCTTTCAGCATTAAACGTGCCCCCTATTTTCAAGCGACTAAGAGCAATTTTCTCCCAAACCTCGCTCGCTATGCTCGCTAGTAGTTATATATGTATTATGTAACTTATCAAAGGTCTTTTCAGTCTTCCGTTATGAGAATGTGCTTATAACCCCATCAGAATTGGGGTTTTACTCTTTATAAGATGTAACATTTCGCACTGAGACCTCACAAATCTTAAAATGTTTGCTAGCTCGCAAATGAATTTTCAGACCATCACACCCAACTGCAAAGAATGCTGCTTATTAAAGCAATATCTTATATGATGCAAAAAGAGGAACAAATATCGAAATCATCCCTGATAATGTAATCACAATATAGGGGTATATACCAAGTCTAAAAAATTGTATATTTTCGCTTTGAGATTTCCTTTTGAAGTTGCCCTTTTTTTTCTCGAGAAAATGACCTTTTTGCTGGTGCCCCCAGGCGCGGATCCACGGGCCCAATTCTTCCGGCCCGGCTATGGCAAGCCCTTTGTGTAAAAACTAGATAAACTCTGTTTTTCTCAGATAAACTTAGTTTTTTCTCAGATAAACTCAGTTTATCAACAGATAAACACAGTTTATCAGAAAAACTCAGTTTATCAGTTGATAAACTCAGTTTATCAGTTAATAAACTCAGTTTATCAAGAAAAACTCAGTTTATCAATGATAAACTCAGTTTATCAACAGATAAACAGAGTTTATCAGTTGATAAACTCAGTTTATCAGAAAAATTCAGTTTATCAGTTGATAAACTGAGTTTATCATTGATAAACACAGTTTTTCTGATAAACTGAGTTTATCTAGTTTTTACACAATGGGCTTGCCATAGCCGGGCCGGTAGAATTGAGCCCGTGGATCCGCGCCTGGGTGCCCCCCCCCCCCCCCACTTTGGAAGTCGCTCCGCCGCCTCTGATGACAATGATAATGGTGATAATGATGGTGATGGTAATGATGATGATGATGATGAAAAATACTACTGAGAATACTGTTAGGCCTATAGCTGTAATTATTAAGCGGCAAAGTGAGTCATGCAACCAATATAATCATTTGGTAAATTTGGATCAACAAGAAGCGCTTTAATGCAAGGGATACAAAAGTAACACGTGATAGAAATAGGGGACTGAATGTGTACGGATGACTTATCTTGGAAAACACCTGACGATCGGAGGCTATAAAAGTAACACAGAAAAAGAAACACTCTAACACAGAATGAGAACAAATCAAACCCGAAGAAATAAATAAATTACACGACTTACCTCTTTAAATAGTATCCTATGTTATCCACTGTGGGGGAGGGAGAAATGCGATGGTATAGATCAAATAGGACCAAGAATAAAATACACTGTGGGGGCACAAAATTGGTCAACAAGTAGCGCGTTTCTATAGCATTGCTCTGACGCAACAATGGTGCGCAATCTGTGAGAGTGCGCAGATAACACAATGGGCTAAGGGAAGGCGTCTTTTTTTCAAAACCGAGACCAGCCATCCTAGCACTGCATTTGATTGGCTCAAAAGAAAAATATACTTCATGCGCTAGTCATAAATAATTATGTTACTTATAAAAGAACTTTTCAGTCTTTCTACATTAGATTGCTTCCCTTTGTAGATGCCCCCTTTTTCTCCAGAAAGTGCTTTTTTTGGTGTTGGTGCCGCCTCCCCCCCCCCCCCCCCCACTTTGGAAGACTCTTCACCGCCTCTGGTCTCGCGGACCTTCGGTTTTGCGGATCTTTGGTCTCGCAGGCCTTTGATTTAAGTGGTCAGATCCCGCTTGGCAACGTGACTGAGGTAAAAGTTTTGATGCCCATTGATTAAACTTAAGCTTAAACTTTCTCGTTCCGTTTAACTATTACTTAATAATTGGTAGAGGATAATTATAGCCGATATATAAAGTCAACGTTTCACTTGCTTGCGTGTGAGTCGGTCGATAAGTGGGCTGAATTTCCAAAAAAAGGCCACCGTGCACATTAAATGGTTTACTATTTCATGCAACAACAAAAAAGACATAACAGCAGGTGTAATCGGTTTTTCTCCAGACATGTTGGTATTTTATTATTCTTTGCACCTGCTAGCTACGTGTTATTTTCTTTTGAATATTGATATAACGGTCGTACTATTTGAGTGTAAACAACACCCCCGTGTAAAGCATACGTTGAGTCTACGTTACTTTAAGATTTAATTTCATGAAGTTTATTTTCATGTTGGGCACGTGCGATTACTGAAAAGTTTGTCGATACAGCCCCTGGGCAAATTCTAGTATGGCGTGATAAAACGCACTTTTCTACCTCTACCTTTCATTCAGTTTCTTAAAGAGAAGGTTAAGCACACGTTGAAGGAAAAAAAATTACGTAGTCAATCGTTATCTCTCTCCCTCTTTCCTTTTTCTGTATACCTTCGCAGTTTTGTTAAACTGTAAACTTCAATAAAACTTGATAATCCGTTTACATATCTTATTTTGATATTTTCACTCCGGCTCGAAGTGATCCCTCAAGTCTACCATCCACAAGATGCCTTTTCACATTTCTCTAAAAAATATAAAAGAAACAAATAAAAACATAACATAATATGAAACATGCTGACAATGGAACCCCCCCCCCCCCCACTCCGTGAACGGAGGGATACCATGCATGTTACCAAAATGTCCGGTAAAGGGGTACTTTTCACGCACCAAAGTCCGGCTCGTAGTACACAAAAATCCGGCCCATATTGACTGTACACACCGGACTTAGGGTGTGTTTTTAGAAGGAGGGAACATGCATATGCGTACCCTAAATAACACTGATTGGGGGGGGGGGGGGCGGGCAATGGAAGCAAGCGTTTCAAACTTTGCGAAAGTTCGCAAACAAGTGAAATGCATCCATATTGCAAATTGTCTCAAATTCACAAGAATTTCAAACAAAAAAGGATTAACAACTATCAACTATTTCTACTGCGTAGTTTCTTTGACATTTACACGTAATGGACATCGCGTTTGATATGAACAATCAATAAGTGAAACATTAACGAAAGACAATTTATATGCACTATCGACGTTTCGATTCGATCCCAAATGTTGCCTCAGCTGCTACAAAATGAGAAAGAAAATTTTTAAAATGTATAAATACCAAGAGATCACTTAGCAGAAAACAAGTCGTCTTCGTCTCTTTCAGATTCGACATAGACCTTGCATTTTATATTCTCATCTCAACGTAAGAAAGAAGACTTGGCCGTCATGGATCGTCATCTGGTAATTTGCTTGGTCGTCATTGGACTCATTTCTCATCAAGTCTCCGCCCAAATGGGTATGTTCTCACTTTGATAATAAATGTAGACATCACTTGACGGAGACGATGTTATGGTATTGTGCCGGGAGTGGGACAAACGTAGTAGTAGTAGTGGTAGTGGCGTTTCTCAAATGTATTGGCAAGTTCGATGCACAATACGTGTTCCATATTAAGCACTGATAATTTATGTACAGATTTGGCGCCCTTGGTTCGTCTAACAGTGAACATTTAATTTTGAAAATTCAAATGATCTTGTTCAAAGGATTATTGTATAGAGTAGTGGCAAAATTAATTTTAATATAATCTACTTTTGTCAACTTTACCAATGCTTAAAATACAGCCTGGAATTTTGTTATAGGTTACTAATACTACCCTTAAAAAAAAGTACGCGTACCACTTTGGTATGCGAGTCAACCCCCCCCCCCCCCCCCCCCCCCTCCCCCGGGTTCAAAATATCCCAGTGTGGCTTGGTCTAGCAGTACTGTCAGTGGTACGCTCAGTGTTCTGTCCTTGCCTATAAACTGACTCTGGCGAAACTCGGTTTAAAACAAACCGAACCAATTGACAAAGTAAAAGTTTAATACATCGACGATATCGACTATGAGTCGGCTTCTTAGTTCTGATTTGCCAAATTTAGTGTTGAATATTTCTGAAATTGTATTCTTCAAATTTTGTTTGAACCGATTTCAATTACAATTTGCTCACCGATGAAACGGTTTCGCAAGATAAACTTGAAATCAATTAAGAAATTCCCAAAGAGGGAAGGAGAGGAGATCCCCGGGATACAATTATCTAGACATGTACTACTCAATACAAGATCCTGAGGAAACTTGTTTGCTATACTGAAAGCAAATTAGCAGGAAGGGCGATAGCGTCTGTTGACTATTTCCTCACTGTTCAGAACATTTTAGAGTGAGAATCGTGATGATCTTTCTTCAATAGGAAACGGGAGCGGCCCTTGTACTTCTGCACCCTGTCTGAACGGTGGGATGTGTGATAGTCTTGGAGATCAATTTTGGTGTTCTTGTCAGGACGGATTTCATGGCACATATTGCGAATTAAATGGTAAGACTGCTTTTCAGACATGGTTTGACAAATTTAGTATTGAATATTTCTGAAATTGTATTCTTCAAGTTTTGTTAGACCGATTTTAATTACAATTTGCTCACCGATGAAACGGTTTCGCAATTCAAACTTGAAATCAATTTAGAAATTCCCAAAGAGGGGAAGGAGAGGAGATGCTCAGGCTAAAATAATATTGGCAGGAAGCAAAAATACATGTACTCCTCAATACGAGATCTTGAGGAAAACTGTTTGCTATACTGAAAGCAAATTTGAAGAAAGGGCGATAGCGTCTGTTGACTATTTCCTCACTGTTCAGAACGTTTTAAAGTGAAAATCTTGATCATCTTTCTTAAAAAAGGTAACGGGAGCGGCCCTTGTAGTTCTGTATCCTGTCTGAACGGCGGGAGGTGTTACAGCTATGGAGACTCAAGTTGGTATTGTTCTTGTGAAGATGGATATTATGGCGATTATTGCGAATTAAATGGTAAGACTGCTTCTCAGACATAGTGTGACAAATTTAGCCTTGCACATTTCTGAAACTGTATTCTTCAAGTTTTAATTCAACCGATTTCGACGATAATTTATCTCACTGATATAATGTTTTCACAAGTCAAACATGAAATTTATTTGGAAATTTCCACTGAGGACAAGAGAGAGAGGAGATCCCCAGGCCAAATTTATTTAAGCAAATAATAAATAAATACATGTACTCTTTAAATACAAGATCTTAAAGGCCTTGTTTAACAATGCCAAATCTGAGATGCATGGCCCTACGTGTTATCAACGTCTGTGATATTGTGCAATATTGAAGCCCGAAAAAAAATGGCGCTTCAAAATGATCATGAAGTGTCTCGAAAAAGTAAAAATCTTTGAGTGACCGGTTTTACCATTCCCATTTTCCCCACTAGACTGTAATGTTAAAAACCTTTAGGAAGACGGTTTTTGATATTTCGAATTCTAATCATAAATATCTTGATAATCAGACGGGCGATCGGCTTGTAAACGTCATGGGATTTATGACTGACCTAAAGGTTTATAATTATGATTGCAGCATGAGCTTAATCCAGAATTTTCTTAAGAATATGTATTACTTAATTCCATACGACATTTAGAAAAGGGTAACAAAATATTTTACTATTTAAACGTTACAACTGTATAATTAGAACATGTATTATTTCAAGATTGTTTGAAATTAGATGTTTAGTTCATTAGAATCAGTAATTAATATAAAAAGATTGCTAAAAGTATTGATTTCTTTATTCTTGTATGTATTTATAATTTGTAAACTGAATTGTATGAGTCTCCAGACTTTTTATTCAATATGTTTTTATTTACAATAAAACCAGAATTGAATTGAATTGAATTGAATATGAGACATAGATACCCAATCCCTTTAAGGAACAATGTTTATTATACTGAACGCAAATTTGCAAGAAGGGCCATAGTGTCCATTTACTATTCCCTCATTGCTCCCTCGTTTTTTTTTTTTTCTTAAATAGCAATCTGGAGCGACCCTTGTCTTTCTGCAGTCTGTCAGAACGGTGGGGAGTGTGTTAGCGATGGAGCCTCATTTAGGTGTTACTGTCAACACGGATACGTTGGAACGCGTTGTGAATATTATGGTAAGACAAATTTAGTATTTAATATTACAGAAACTGTATTCTTCAAATTCAGTTTTTACCTTTTTCAATGATAATTGCTCTCACTGATGTTTTCACATTTCAAACATGAAATTTATTTGGTGATTTTCAAAGAGGACAAGGAGAGGAGATCCTCAGGCCACAATGACCCAAGAATCACGAACAAAACCCCATTTTCTCCTCAAATACAAGATATTGAGGAACACTGTTTATTATACTGCAAACAAATTTGCAAGAAGGGTCAGACGTTCTGTAGATTTTTCCATAATTGTTCATAAAATATTAGAGTGAAAATCTCGATCATCTTTTAAAAGTAGGAATCAGGATAGAAGTACATCTGAAACTGTATTCCTTTGTGATGAATTTATTAATATATCAATCCATCATCTATGAATTCACTAAAATGTTTCTAGCCTTCAAGTGAATTTAATATGGCACCAATGGAATGGTTTGCCAACATATGATTTCAATGTCTTTCTCAATTTATTTGGACAAATTTCACTATAAAAAAATTCACACTTAAAATGGAAGGACAGTGCCAAAAAAAGAGTGTACCTGATGAGGAAGACAGATGGTAAGTTTTTTCTCTAGTGGATTCTTTAAGTTACTTGAAGAAAAGCGTATACCAAGAACAGTTGATCATTTCCCGGGAAATACTGGGAAATAACCAAATGCGTACCATTGAACTTAAACAATGTGCAATAACAAACATAGCAATCTGACTAAACTCCATCAGATAGACTTAAATGTTTTTAGTTGTTTATTTTCAAAACTTCATGGGTATCCTAAAACTTTAGATGGTTGTGTGTTGTATTCTATTCATATTTTAAAGATCCAAATTCAAAACATACGGCACTGCCTTCTCCTGGTGCCTACCATTGAGCTGTCATTCCTGTCAATCCCCTGGCAGTACATGTCCTGGGTGAAAACCATAACATATAGAATAGTAATTGATTTTAATTTTCTAATTCGACATACAAATGAAAATGGTCTGGCTCATTTACCAGGGCACCATCCGAATTACAGTATGATAATGCATTTTCAACTATGTGGTTTTCTAAACAAAAAATGCAATATTGTATCCTAATCAGTCAGGCTTTCATCCTCTTCACTCTACTGCAACAGCTCTAATGAAAATTGTAAACCAGCGGGCTTTGAATTTCGATAACAATAAGATAACAGGTGTTGCTTTCATTGAATTGAGGAAAGCATTTGACACTGTCGATAACGGTATTCTGTTACATAAATTGACAGCCATTGGATGTTCTGATACTAGTATTCAGTGGTTTGTATCACATCTGTCCAACCGAGAATAGATGGTTTGTTTTAAAGGGGCTGCTTCGAGTTCCTCAAAAGTTATGATGGGAGTCCCACAAGGTTCGATTCTAGGGCCACTCCTTTTTTCTATCTACATAAATAGTTTACCCAAATGTATTCATGAGGGCATTGTTGATATGTATGCTGACGACACAATTCTAACAGTCAGCGGAAGTAATGTCACAGAAGTAGAACAAAAGCTAACCAAAGGTATGGAAAACATATTTTCATGGGTAACAACAAACCGTCTAGTTCTTAATGCGGATAAGACAAATGTGATGCTTATTGGATCACGATCAATTCTTAATGGAGTAAATGATTTTTCTGTCACACTAAACGGCAGCTGTTTGAAAAGAGTAAAAGTGGCAAAATGCCTGGGTGTCATGACTGACGAGGAGTTACGTTGGACGGAGCATGTGGAAAAAGTTATTAAAACTGCTCAAAGAAATATAAGGGTAATTAAGCGAGCCAAAAGTTATGTTCAAACAAGATCTCTAAAACTTCTGTATAATGCCATCGTACTTCCTCATTTTGATTATTGTTCCTCGGTGTGGTCTGAGCGATTTCAAAGACAAACGATTAAATTACAAAAGGTTCAGAAACGAGCTGCACGTGTAGTGTTGGGAGAAGAATTTGAAGTATCTTCAAATGATATCTTTAGTCGCTTAGGATGGATGCCTATTCAGACACGTTTCCAGTTTGGACGTGCAGTAATGATGTATAAATCAATGCATGACATGGCACCAATATACTTAAAACAAGATTTACATCATGTTTGTTCACTACATGATCACAACACAAGACATGCTGTAAGGGATGCATTGTGTGTACCCAAATTTAGGACAGACACTTATTAAAAATAGTCCTCTTATTTCTGGAATTAGAGTATGGAACCAACTTAAAAGTCCTGTCAGAATGTCACCTACTTTGAACAGTTTTAAACACGCTCTAAAAGCCCTGTTATCTGTAGATGACGTGTAAGTGAACTTTTGGGGGTTACGTGCGAAGGTAACCATTTTGTTTCCTATTTACAAAATTATGAAATTTGGTTGACATGGTTATCGTTGTATCATGTATTCATACATGTAATGTATCCACTTCCAGCTATCTTGTAAACAACCTAAGTGTATTAGTTAAAGAGCAATTGAATGTAAATATGTATATAACAATTTTGGTATCCCGTGCGTTAAGCTATATCAGATTATTAAATGAACGTTTTTTAAATTGTATTTAATTTGGAAATTCCATTCACCTATTTCTTGTAAATGATTAATGATGATTCTTGAATGATCAGTTATTTCATGAGGATACCAATTAATTTGTATTTTACCTGTTTATATACTTGTGTATTTATATATTTTGTTTTTGATGCTGTTATTTGTTTTATTATTACCAAATGTGCCACCCTGTATAAATATCAGAAATAAATAAATAAATAAATGCTTCATGATGATTTACAAGCTGAAAATAATAAATGCCCATCTAAGGAGGAACCCTCTATAGCATTGGCAGATTATGGGCAGGAAGGCATAACCGACCCATGCTTCCCCTCCACCTCCTTTGAATCCAAGTGGCATACAAAAGTATACAAACCCCAAAATGTGCTGCCCCTTTTGAAATGTTATACCCAAAAGGTACATAAATAATGGGATAACTGTTTTGTTATAATTTATTTTGTTTGGTTGCTCTGTACAAAATTATATATCCCACATTCTACAACACTGTGCCCTAATTGGTCCTTCATATATTTATATATATACATGTACATGTATAACATTAATTAGTTGAAAGCCAACCCTTTCCCATACAAGTTGGGGATTGAAATTATCATGTCCCATTGCCTATGTCCTAATAGGATATGTTTACACTTAGTATCAAATGCTATTTATATGCAGAAATATAGAAGAGGCCCTGGGCCTTGGAGTTAATGACAGCATAATCATAAATTTATAACCAAAGTTTTGATATTTCCTAATAATTGCACCGTAATTATACTATTGCAACTAGTCTGTAAAGGTATATTTCTTACCTTTGTTACACATTCCATGTTGTAAATGTATATTTTTAAAGGTATTACAAAGTTTTGGTATGGGGTCATGAATTTAGTTCAAATTAACATATTGGAAGCATATACGTTCCTACAATATACATTGATCGTTGTCGCGGTTGAAATCGAGTCTAAAGTTATGAAATTATAAATAATAAACTCTTTATGTTGTATAGCTCCCTCTCAAGGTCAAGATATTAATTTAACTATGAAACAATGTTTCTTGACTAAAATCGACCGATTAGCTATTCCCGTTTGGAAATTATATATCCCAACTACATATTCTGATATTTTCATTGTACGGCCGTAGGCGCTATTTGAAATTTATCAAAATTTACCGGGAGCACCGGTAAATTTTTATATTCAATTTTTCACGAAAACAGAAGTGTTTTAGGGGCTATTTTTTTAGTGCTCATAATACATCCACAGGGGCGTCCAAATATATCAAAATTGTAAAGATTCACTATCCACCCAATTTTCAAAATCTCCCAAAAACTTTGTATTACCTTTAACAAATCAAATGAAATCAAAGTTAGTCTGTATTCCAATTCCTCTTTGAGCAGAGCAGCTAGAGGGTGGATTGATCGATAGCAATGTTTAAAAGCTAGATAAGCAAACCAAACCCCCAACTCACACAACCGCCCGGAAAAAATATTCAACAAAAAAATAACTAAACACATTTCAAATCAATCGGAAATTGAAGAGTAAGGTTAATTTCTGCGAAACGTACACAAATAATTTTGGTCCTTTTTTAATTCTTTAAGCAGTATGTTGGTGCGGAAGATTATCATGGAAAAAATGTCCCCTGAAAATATTGACTCTTCAAATGCCTTCATATTCGAAATATGACAAAAAGTGGCTAAAGTGTGTGGACCACGTTTTCATGCAAACATGTTTGTGAGGTCATACGTTTCTGTTTGACTATATGTCATTTTAAGGCCATTATATCTCTAATCACTTTCATGATTCCATATCCTCATAGTAAACAACATTACTAGTCGTATGTGCTACATGAACAGCCTTTTATGATCACTTCCAGAACGTTCTTTTGCAATACAATTACAAGCGCATGACCAGAACTCAACTTTATCTATAATATTAATCGGAACTCTGTACTAAAGAGATAGCAGTTTTGTAAGTTTGCGCCTAAACTTTTCAAAGATATGAGACCACCCTAAATTAATTGAACTCTATACGATAAAAAACTAGCTTATAATTCAGATATTCTAAGCCATGTTTCTCTACCTTTTTTAATTCCAGCTTGGAGGTCGTACTAACAACTTACCTAAATTATTTGCCTATTATGGATTATGAACGGTAAGTTTATTATCTATCGTATAATAAGAATATGATAACTTTCAGGATTGAAACACTCTGTTCCTTTGAATATCCTTTTAGTATGGCCGGAATACTTAAGAATATGCTGTGTAGATCACTTCCATCTGATTAAATTTATCTTGGTTTTCTTCTCCAAACACTCGCAAATTGGAGACAAAATAATATTCCAAGGTAATGTCTTAAGTTTTTTCTTCTGTAATCGAATCCAAGCGATATGACACAGATCGCCAAAGTATCCCTGATACAATTCGTCCCTATTTTCACGAAGTGACGGTAGTGAGGAAAATCGTCATGCAAAGTGAATGCAATTTTTTTTTCACTACCGTCACTTCGTGAAAACAGCGACGAATTGTTTAAACTTTCTTTTCCCCTCATTAATAAAATATAATGCACCAATTTTAAAAGATTATGACTTTCAACTTTTCTCTCCAAATTCTGTGTTTGTTTAAGCGTTCCTAAATAGTCGATATTATTGATGATGTTAATGTGATTAGTATTTCTTATTATTTATTTTAGTAGTAAAATGCACACTAGACTCTCAGAATTTCTCACTTATCTTCACACACATACACGCCCACAAGCACCCGCTCTTTCTCTCTATGTTTCTCTTACTTTCCCCTCCCTCTTTCTCCTCCCTAACACCTCAAATCTCAATCTAAAGTAAATGCAATTTAAAGACATAAGTTATTATCTAAAACAAAAGACAAAGAATACAATAAACTTTTAATCAGACGTTAGCATCGAGGAGTAAACTATGGATAAAATCATTTGCCAATACCCCCAACATTTTGAAAATTAAATATCACTTTCCAATCTAAATGTAAAGCGAGAATGGAGTTGTTGCCGTCATTTATGTGAAATTATTTCTTCATCCAGCCTTTCAATTTTTTTCAACCACTTTACTCTAAATTCTTTTCCCCATTCTTTCCTCCTTCTTTCCCTTTCTTCATCTTCACCATTCTCTCTTTGCGTTCTTAAACGTATATTTATATTGTCTTGTCTTTATACAGGTGTTTATTCCCATTTGCCACGTAGGCTTATGCTAACTGGGATTAAATTACGTCTTCGTCCTCGCGTTAATATACTGTATAACAGCATTTGATCAGTATGAGAAAAAAATACATTATATAGTTTGACTTATATTGCAAATATAAAATAATAAAAATATTTTTTTCTTTTGAATCGAATTCTATTTCAGATAACACAACTGTAGCCTAGAAGTACCATGAGCATTGAAAAATGAGGAGAAAGACCATGAATAAGGGATCTTCTACCGTGACATGAGAAACATTTGCAGAAAATTCAATTTAATCGATTCAATTTATTTGACATCATGTAAAGGAAAAATCAAGTACTAACCAATTTAGAGTACATTATGAGACAGGACCACTAAAAAGCAGCGTGTGCTGGTAAATGAAGCCGTTATCAAGTTAAACACAATATTAGATACATTTGAATTAACAAGAACACTCCACTCTGAAACATGAGGAAAATAATTATCTACTGCATATTTATTTTCCATTATATTAAGATCGTGAAATGGTATATAAAAAGTTATTATAATGGATTTGTCTTGCATATAACACAATTGCACGATAGGCAGAAAGGCCCAAGTATTAAAATTCAAAACGCCTTCCAAGAGAAAAAGAGAGAAGAAAAAGAAGAGGAGACATTTGAGCACTAATTTCATCAACATAAAATATCTTAAAAATGATTCGTATGAAAGATATTTTTATCATACCAGTCACGGTATTTAACGCAAACCATCCATAATGAGCATTACAATTACTGTGTGTATTTCAGAAAAAGCTTAGTTTACTTTGATATTGAATAAGACACTATCTGAAATTCGAACTCCTAAAAACATAAATTGAATTTGAATTTGAATTATTTATCTGTCGGAGGTTTCTGTAATGTGTTATGTTACCATTATTATAATTGTAATAAATCAATATTGGTCTTCCCTCAACAAACCAGTTTGCTGTTGTTTGTATGTGTCCATTCTGTGTGCTAAATCAATAAAAACGTTCCCTGAACCCAATGTAAATCTTTCATAAGTTCATTTTCCATTTAAAAAAAATAGTTATTACTTTAGTGGGTGTTGAATACATATTAAAATCACTACTACTAATAAATAATCCTAAATAAATGGTTCTACCTCCTATCGGTCACATGTACGTCCCATTAATTAGTCCAATGAAACCTAACACTAATTCACTCCCAACAAAAAAATCTTTCCGAAGTCTTGGTTGTACGTTGAAGTTTTGGAATACCCCTTCGCCCCCCTCCCCTTCCTAAAAATTGCCCCCATTAAGCATATGGATCACTACAACGTATGACTTAATCGGATATGAGATGAGGAGAGGAAGAGATAAATGGTGGCGATTGATAAAATCTTAAGATATATTGATAGAAAAAGAGGAACAGATACAAAGGTGCGATTGATACAAATTCGGGATCTACATACAGAGAAAAAGAGAGAAGGGAATTCAGACAAAAAGACATTGGTATAAAGATTGGAAGAGAGGGTGAGAGAGAGAGAGAGAAACAAATTCGGAAAAAAGGCTTTTAAAGAGTAAGATAATTTTGTTGAGATCTAGAAAGATGGAGAGACAGATATTCAAAGGAAAGGGAAGTTTACAAATTATTTCATTTACCTGTTACGAATAATTGTTTTTTAATCTTCAGAAAGCGAATTGATTATATCAATTGTTGAAAGGTATTAAAGGCAAACATTTTTTTTTTAAATACGTACATCCATAGAGCATCCAAAAGTGAGTGAAAACGCTACTTCATCTCTTTACAATATGACGAATACATAAATAATTCATCTTCGTGATAGGCGGATAGGCTGCATAGCCGTTTGAATATTACTAAAAGTAGTAGAAGAAGAAGAAGTAGTAGAAGAAGAATTAGTAAAAGAATTCGCCGATTTCTGGGTTGATTACAATTTTCCTCACTCATTCACCTATGAAACCAGACCCTTTCCTATCCGTAACTTTGACATTAACTACTAACCTAGGTCCACTCTATCTAAAATAATAGTACGTAGACAGACAAATAATGGAAAAATACTAGTAGCTCTACATACCGTAATACAGGGGTGTCCACAAAGAGAGGAAACACAAGTCTATGGGTGAATTCAATAAACACAAACTCTATTGCTTAATGTGCACCTTATACACAATACATGGAGGTTATACCTCCTCTAGTGCCACAGGCTTTAACCTTTGAATTTAGAATACTTGTCACATGAATCGCCAATGTTTTTTATCGATCAAAACATGTTTGCCCCTCCACATTTATGATAATCACATCCATTTTTTTCTGTTCAAGCGTGGCATATATTTAGAAAGTATTTCATTCAACATTATTAAAGGTCAGCTAGTGGGAAATGCTGGTCGCAATACTTGAAATTGCTGTTCTATGAGCTAATAAAAACTGCTGAATACATTATATATCAGAAAATGTAATAATAATGATTACAATTTGAATAAAAAACAATGTCAAAGATATTTCAATGCTTATTTCTGTTATATCATTTCGTTCATTTTGTTTGTTATTTATGTGAAAAGAAATGAAAAATAAATTCGCTCTGTATAGAGCTACTACAATACTTCAAATATAATTTTGTTTGGACATGATTAGCTGTTGATGACTATATTACAAATGTATAATGTTTTATGATTTATTGTTGCTCATATGGAAGATATATCTAAGTTAATATCTATGAAGAAATTAAAAGCTTCATACTTATCAATTAGATCTTATCTGTGTCTTTGTATTGTTGTAGTTTTCTTTTGTAGAAGTATAGAAGCGCCTCAATCGCAATGATAATTCGCGATATCGACTAATAGACAATTGTGATACCCATTGTATTGCCTATCCTATATAAATCGCATTCAGATTATTTCATACACCGCATGTCACTGTAATGTTAGCACATTTCAAAGGTGAAACGCAAACCACAAAAATATCTAAATTGCATTGATATTTTGAAAGTACTACTACCAAATATGTAGTACTAACCATACTTTGAGTGTGATATAAACAAACATTTTCATTTTTACACACCAATAAACCATTGGAAATGTAACCTATTGCTTTGGTGGTGAGCAAAAAAACTAGAGAAAAACACATTTAAAAAACGTGATTAAAAAACGAAATTTAATGAGAAAGTTAAAAAGAAGTTAGAGCGTTGAAATTTATACTAAATATGAGGAAATCTCAAAGTGGTGATTTGGTTATGATTGTTTGATGTAATCAATGTATACTGGAAGGGATAGTGGAATGTTTCACTGATTTCTCATTCTGGCCCCTTAAAAAATAACAAATGAGCGATAATTATTTGTTGGTTAAATGACTCCGGTCTATGACAATGTGAATAGAAAATCAAATGCCGATAATGTTAGTATAGAAAACGATAGGTGAGTTCAGACTGTAAATATAACCAAAATTTAATTCATGTGTAAACACAGTCATTTTCAGTCCATTGTAAATTTGAATCAACTAATCTGATCGGTTAAGGATAAGATTTGTAAACTAGAAGGCCATGCAACAATGTTCTTGATTGGTCATTGCCATTTTGCGAATAATTGCAAATCTCTATGACAATATACACAACCCGGGGATAATAATTTTCCAGTCTGTCCGCGCTTTCCCTTAGCCCATATCGTGTTAGCTGCGCGCTGTCACAAATTACGCACCATTGTTGCGTCAGAGTAATGCTATAAAAAAACTTGCTACTTGTTGACCAATTTCGGGCCCCAACAGTGAATACGCGGAACAAGTATTTATTCTTGATCCTGTTTGCCCAATACCATCGCAGATTCCCTCCCCCAAGGCGGATAATATAGGACACTGAGAGGTAATTCGTCAGATTTATTTTCTTCTTTGGGTTTGATTTGTTCTCGTTCTGTGTTAGAGCACATGTTTTCTTTCCATTTGTTACTTTCTTGAACATGCAAAACAGACTTAAAACCTCCGATCGTCTGGTGTTTCTAAGACAAGTCATTCATACACATTCGGTCCCCTATTTCTATCTTGTGTTGCTTTCGGATCCCTTGTATTAAAATTTCGATATACTGAATAAAAATTGTCAGGGCTAAAGTCATATAAGGGACGTAGGAGTAGGTGACTGCACTGTTTGCCGAACTTTCTGCAATAGTTCAGTATAAATTACATTGGATTGGTGTCGCCTACCGGATATAATACATAGTTTTCGTTATACCCTATATTTATGATTGTGTTTCTCTCTGACTTGTAGACAGTTCCTCTCCACTGGCAACTATTACCCCTATTAACATGAAAAGAGTTTTACCTAAAATCGGGTAACCGTCATCCCACAGTCTGGTAGCAAAGTGGGATTTCTTATATATTTCTTATATATTTAAAATATATTACAATCGAATTCAATTGAAGGACTCGCCCGCTAGATTGAAAGATTCTCTTCTTATAGGTATCTTCTCATCAAAGTCCTTTCTCTGATTTTTTCCTACATAATAGGGTTCGGGTTAATAAATTACTCTTTGATATCCCTCTTTTTGAATATCACTCTCTCTCTCTCTCTCTCTCTCTTTCTTTCTTTCAATATCTTTATCAATGTCCTTCTGCTGATCATCTCTTTCTCTTTCTCTCAAATTATATCTCAATATCTTGATCAATCGTCACCTTTGTATCTGTCTTTCTTTTTCTATCATTATATCTTCAGATTTTAATTCTGTCTCATCTCATATCCCATTTAGTACTACGTTGTCGTGATTCATATGCTTAGTGGGGCATATTTCGGATGGGCAGGGATGGGGTGGGGTGGGGGTGGGGGAAGGCCCTTTTCAACGTTATAAGTTCCATTACTTCAACATACAACCAAGATTTTGCGAAGATTTTGTGTTGGGGGTGAATTAGAATAAGGTTTCATTGGACCGATTTATGGGACGTATATATGACCGATAGGAGGAAAAAACTATTTATTTAGGACTATTAGAAATATTTATTAGTAGGACTATACATGTGGAGTTGGCGCATTGCAAGTATTCTATATTATTATTATTATATACTAATTTAATTATGTATTCAGAACCGAAAATTAAATATATATGAAATAAAAAGATGAAATGAAAAATTTACATACGCTTGTTTCACAGAACGTTTCCATTGATTCACCAAAAAATAATGAACACATACAAACAAGAGCAAACTGGTTTATTGAGGTGAGACCAACATTGATTTATTACGATGATGATAATGGTTACATAATACATTGGAGAAACCTCCGAAAGATAAATAATTCAAATTCAATTTTTTTTTTTTTAAGAACTCGAATTTCAGATAGTGGACTAGTTTATTTTGTGGTAAACTAAGCTTTTCTGAAATACAGATTCGAAACATATTAAGCTAGCAGTGCGTTGTTTTTAAAAGACGTATGGGACGTTACTAAACTGCTAATATGCACGTTATGGGTGGTTTGCAATGGACTCAGTAACGTATACAAATGCCCTAACTGCTATATGAATACAAATATTGAAACTCTCACTGATATGAATCGTTTTCATGATATTTTGTTTACTATGCTTTAACATTAATATATTAGAATGAATGACTTAATCATCAAAATCAAAAACAATATTAATCATGCAACATAAAGTATTATAATCAAAGTTGATGCGCTATAATGTAAATTTTAACGGAAAAGTTGGAATTCAGTATGTGTGTATGAAATCGTACATCAATTGAAAATGCCGCTGTTAATGATTATTGATGTCAGATCTTTCAAATGTATTCATTTTTAGACATTTCTTTAGGTAACGTTTTAGCCCTCCATAGGCTATTTTATTGAGTCAAACAAAACATTTTACAATCCATTGAAATAAGAGATGAGACATAAACAGATATGTTTCTGACCACGAAGTGGTTATCAGAGTCAATCCGTTTTAAAAGTCTTCATCTAAGATTTTGAAATTTAGATGTGACATTAGTGCTCGAATGCTTAGGAAAAAAAACCTACATATAATACCTTGTAAGTTTTATTTATTTTGTAATTTAACCCAATATTGTTTTTCACTTGACAGGGTGCTTCATTTAAAAGCGCAAATGGCTTCTTAGAGGTCTTGGCCTAATATTGACTCTTTATTGATGATTTATACTTCATTTGTTTTTGTTTACTGATGCCAATAAATTGAATTGATTTAATTAAATTTTCTTCAAATGTTACTCATGTCACAGTAGAATAGATGATTTCTTATTGTTTGGTCTGCCTCCTCATTTTCCAATGCTCATAGTGCTTCTAGGCTACAGTCGTGTTATCTGAAATATAATTCGATTCAATCAATGCAATTCAAAGCAACAGTTATTCTTTTTTTTTTCTTCTTCACATTAACAATATAAATCAAGTTATTCAATGCATTTTTTTTCTCATAACGATCAATAATTTGAAGAGCATATTTTAACAAAAGGCGTAATGTAATCCCAATCAGCATAGGCCTGTGTGGGGAATATACATATAAGAACGAAAGCAGATGATGAAGAAGAAGAGAGGGAAAGACGGAGGAAAAAATAGGGGAAAGAATTAAATAAAGAGGTTGGACAAAATTGAAAGGCTGGAGGAAGAAATAATTACATATAAATGAAGGCTACAACTCGTTCTCACTTTACATTTAGATTGGGAAATGAAATTAAGGGGGGTGTTTGGTGGCGGATGGAGGGGGGGGGGGGGTGTTGTGGATAAATAAAAACTCAATTTGAACAATTCTTTCTTTAGTTTTAAAAGTATTAGGGATATTGACAGGTGATTCTTTTAAAACATTTTTCTCTGTCTGTTTTTTAAAACTATAAATAACTTATACGCCTTAATTAAATTCGATTACTCTCGATTGAGATTTGGGGTGTTAGGGGAGAAAGATAGAGGGGAAAAGTGAGAGAGATAGAGGGTGTGTGAGAGAGAGAGAAAGTGTGTGTGTGAGAGAGAGAGTGTGTGTGTGGGAGATAGATAGAGAGAGAGAGAGAGAGAGAGAGAGCGGGTGCTGTATGGGCGTGTTTGTTTGTGAAGATGAGTGAGAAATCATGAGAGTCTTGTGTCGTGCATTTTACTACTAAATACTAAAAAATAATAATAACAATAATAATAATATCGATTATTAAGGAAGGCTTAAAAATAAATAAAAGATTAAAAAGAATTTGAAGAGGAAGCATAAAATGCATAAACCCATGAAATAGGTACATCATATTATATCAATGAGTGAAGAAAATATGTTTTATCAATGGTATCAGGGATACTTTGGTCAATCTGTAGCATATCGCTCGTGGCTTCGATTAGAGGAACAAAATAAAACTTGAGATATGACCCTGAAACATTCTTTTATATCTAATTTGCAGTCTTTGGAGGAGAAAACCAAGATAAATTTAATCAAATGGAATTGATAAACCGCATATTTTTAAGTTTTCCAACCATATTACATGGATATTCAAAAGAACAGAATATTTCAACCCTGAAAGTTATCATAGTCTTATTACAAGATGAATAATAAACTTACCGTTAATAATTCATGATAGGCTTATAAACCTATTAGGTGACTCGTTAGTACTCCCATTCATCTAGAATGTAAAAAGGTAGAGAAATATGACTTATAATATCGGAATCATAAACTAGTGTCCAGTCTTATAGAGTTAAATTAATTCAGGGTGGTCAAAAGACAGTCTTTGAACCATTCAGGCGCAAATTTACATGACTCCTATCTTTTTTAGTACAGAGTTGCGATTAATATTAAAGATAAAGTTGAGTTCTGGTCATGCGATTGTATTGCAAAAGAACTGTCTGGAAGAGATTATAAAAGGTTGATCATGTAGCACATATGACTAGTAACGTTGTATGATCTGAGGTTTTAGAATAATCAAAATGATTAGAGATATAAGGGTCTTAACCCTAATAAGGCCGGGGGGGGGCATTATGGCCCCCCCCCCCCTCCACGATTTTTCTGATTGCTCGGGAACGCATACGGATGGCGCCCCGCCGCTCGCTGACTTTTTCTTTCGAGTCTTGCGCAACTTTTAAAAGAATTTTTTTGAAAATCGGACCTGCGGTTACAAGGTCACGTGATCTTTTGTCTTTGCATGTCAGCCCGAAAATCGCACATTTTCGTGATTTGTGTACAAAACATATGGAAAAGTCATTTTTCCTAAAAACAGATCAAACATGGGTTATTGGGTCTTGTTTAAAGTTAAGATGGTTGTTTTTGGAGTCAAAATAGTTGAATTGTAGTAAGAAATGAAATAAAACAACGAAAACAATGATAAAAGGTACATAAGTTAAAAAAAACAATGAAATACATAAGAAATTACAAAAACAAGGGATAACATAAGGAATAAGCTGGCTCTTCCAAATTTTTTTGTTGTATTATTATTCAGAATGGTCTAATGAATATTATGTAGTGAAAAAGAATGCTTAAATATGAATAATATATGATTTATGGGTAAAAATGTGATTTTTATGACTTTATTTGCATAAATTACCATAAATATGCAAATGAGTGAATTTTTCAAAAAATTGAAATTATCATATTATTCTATACACTTCACTTGACATGCTTGCAAATTTTCGCGGCGATCGGCCGCTTCGCGGCCGAGATCTTAAGGGGGGGGGGCCATAATGGCCCCCGGCTATACTAAGACCTCAAATAGCCCGGCCTTTTTAGGGTTAAAGTGACATGGACTCAAACAGAAACGTATAATTATTATGTGACTACACAAACATGTTGCATGGAAAATGTGGTCCACACACTTAAACCACTTTTTGTCACATTTCGAATATAAATGCATTTGAAGAGCCATAATTTTACAGGGATTTTTTTTTCTTTCTGTGATAATCTTTCACGCTAATATAAAAAGAATGATAAAGTACTGACATAGTTATCACGTTTCGCAGAAATCAACCTTAGTCTTTAATTTCCGATCGATTTGTACTGTTTGAATACAAAATAAAAATTGTTGCGGGCGGCTGTGTGAGTTGTGGTTGCCTTTATCAAGTTATTGAACATTGCTAACGATCAGTCCATCCACCCCTAGCTATTCTGCTCATAGAGGCATTGGAATATAGATTAGCTTTGATTTGATTTGATTTGTTAAAAATATACATTTTACAACATGAAATATGTAACAGAGGGAAGAAATATACCTTTACAGACTAGTTGCAATAGTAGAATTACAGTGCAATTATTGGAAAATATCAAATATGTCCTTATGAATTTATGATTATGCTGTCATTGTAATACAAAATTAACACATGCAAAGATAGACCCATTGCAAGTTGTTTTTATTCTTCTTATTCTTTTTGTTCTTAATATTATTATTTATTTCGATAGTATTATTATTATTAATATAACTATATATTTATTAGTATTATTCCCCTGATTAGTGCGCAGGTAATAACGTTATCGAAACGATGTGCAGTGGGTTCAGAGGGCTCAAGTTTACACGAACACTGCAAATAATAGCACTTATACATGTCGATGTTAGGCCTACTATACAGTGCGTATCAATAAAAGTATCTGTCACATCTGTCATCTCATCTAATTTTCATGATGCGTTGCTGTCTGTAGCATGTAGGAAATATGCAGTGTATTAAAGGCATGTTAAAAGCATTAACTTTATCAATAAATGGGTTTTCTTTCCTACATTTCTAATTCACCATACAACACCTTGTTTCTTGTGTCTTTGACTTTTAAGATTATTATAGATACACAATATTTAAAAAAAAAAAAAAAGGATTCCTCCCCTCTTCCTGTTCCTGAGTTCAATCATTCCAACACTATCCAGACAAAAAATGTGTACTATAATGCAGATGATCTGTGCTGGTAAGACACCACCTGCAATGATTGAGATGGTGGTGATGCTGGCCCAGTAGCGTAAGAAGCTAGTGTAGCTTCTCCTAGAAGGGTCAGGAAAAACTCATTAAAAATTTGCTATGGGGTTACAAGAAAGGAGCTGCCCACTGTGCCCAGATATATGTACTGAACCCCTATCTTTGAAAGATGCTGCTCCTCAGTTTTCTCAATTTCTGGCTATGCCACAGCTAGGCACACTAAATGTACAGCTTGGTATAAGGCTCAATGTAATTTTTTTTTCCTTCAAACCTATTATTGATAGTTAACAGGAGACATTCAGTAAATGCCTGATGTGCACTTTGACCGAGTCCAAGGCTTAAACAGTTTTCAAAATTAGCTAGTGCTCACTCAAGCGTAACTTATTGTCAATTTTGTTGGTGCCATTCGAAAGAATAGACCCTCACCCGTAATGTCATAAGAAAAAAAATGCATACAGTATATCATGAAGTCAACATTTTGGAGGATTTTTTAAAATATTTTTATACGCACTGTTTAATGCGCATAATTATCATCCCGGCCACCTACTTAGCTGAGCTACCATGAATAATAGAGGGCTAACGAGTTTCTTCCTACAGGGTTCCCTTTACTTCACCGGGGTAGAGGTTGGTAAATGATACTGTCTAATAAACATATGTGTGGTGTAAACAGACCTTTCAGACTCCCAGACCCGGAAAAAGATAGTGTTGAACACTGTCTCAGTAAAGACCTATATTACTTTCACAATCACTATCACAATTACTATTGCTATTGCTATTGCTATTACTAATTATATTTTTGATCAAGGAAATCCTGTTCAGTGATTGGTCAAAATAGCATCATGTGACCAAACATAACATTCCTATGATGTAACCGTGACGTCATCCATGATATAGTTCAAACTATACCATGGCACTATACCATGGTTGGCGTCATATATATGCGATCGATCAAGATCAATGTGCTATCGGTCGCGGTCTGCGCTGCTCTCACTGCACTCTACATTACTTCAGTGACAGTTAACATAATTATTATTTAAATGAAGGTTGGTTTGAAAAATATAAAAGAAATATATCATGCACTTTTTCAAGCCACTAGTTAAAATTATGGATTCCTCGGCGACAGAAATGGCACTATTCCTGCCACCTCGATCCATAATTTCAACTAGAGTCTCTCAGTGCATGGTATATTTGTTTACTATTACTATTACTATTGAAATCACTACGATATTAGAAATAGTATGATATACAGGTCCTATCATCTTACAATAGCCCCCACTCTCGCAAAATGCCCCATAGAACCAAAAAGGACATTCACATCCGAAATAGATGGATCCCGATGCTTCGCACCGTCCTCCATTAACACACGGATTCGAATCGCAACCGATGGGTTCTGTGCAAAGAAATATACACAAACAAATGATAAAGAATGAGCTGTTAAATCAATAATATTTATTGGACCTTATTTTCCCACAACACCTAAACCATTAATCTCGATTCATACACGGATTCGACTCACAATTGTTGATTTCTGTTTACGCTTTTCTTCGAGTAACTTCGAAAAACTTACGCTATATATAGGGCTATCTGTCTTTCTCTTCTGGCATACTCTTTTTGGCATACTCTGTCCTTCAAATTTCTCGTTAAAGTGAAATTTGTCAACATAAATTGAACAAAATCTGTAAATCATATGTTCGAAAACCAGTCCATCAGTGCAATATTTAATTCAGTTGAAGATCAGAAAGATTTTAGGGAATTCATACATGATAGACTAAAAGATTAATCAAATTATCGGAAAGGAATATAGTTGCAGATGTACTTCCGTCTATAGAAGATTGTCAAATCATGACTGAGAAGCCCTCTTACCATAATATTCACAATATTATCCATAGTTCCCATCTTGGCAGAAACAACAACAATGAGTATCGAACGCTAACACACTCACAACAGACAGGGTGTAGAAATACAAGGGTCGCTCTCGTTTACTATTTATTCACTTGAATTTCTAAACACATTGCATGCAGGAGCCGGGCGATTCTTGTATTAAGCCTATGGAAATGAGGGAATTCCAATTTTGACAGACCCTATGACCATTTTCTTTCAGAGTAGAAAATATTGTTCATCAAGATCTTGTATTTCAGGAATACATTTTTTTTTTTTCTTCATGCTTGGGTTTAACCCGGGTGTATGATTTCTATCTCCTATTTCGGAATTTTCCGACTTACTTTCAGGATTGAATTGGGAAACCTTTTCATCAGTGAGATAAATTATCATCAAAATCGGTTTAAACACAACATCAAGAATACAGTTTCAGAAATATACAATTCTAAATTTGTAATGCGATGGCTGAGAAGCCGTCTTACCATTTTCACAAATTGTTCCATAATATCCATCACGGCAGGAACACCAAAATGATTCTCGACCGCTAGAACACCGCCCACCGTTCAGACAAGGTGCAGAATCACAACGGTCAGGCCCGAATCCTATTTAAAACAAATAATCAAAATTTTCACTCTAATATTTTCTGAACAATGAGGCAATAGCCAAAGGACCCTCTTTCTGCAAATTTGCTTTCAGTATAGTATAGCAAACAGTGTTCCTCAAGATCTTGTATTTGAGAAGTACATGTTTTCTCGTGATGCTCGGAATATTCTGGCCTGAGGATCTCCACTCCTTTTCCTTTGCGGGATTTTCGGGTCTAATTTCAGCTTTAAATTGGGAAACCGTTTCATCAGTTAGAGAAAATATCATTTTAATCAGTTTAAACACAACTTGAAGAAAACAGTTTCAGAAATATTCAATACTAAATTTGTAAAACCATGTTTGAGAAGCCGTCTTGCCATAATATTGACAACATTCTCTATAGTAACATTTTTGACAGGAACACCAAAATGAATGTGCTTCGCTAACACACTCCCTATAATTTAGACAGGGTGCAGAAATACAAGTGTCGCTCCCATTCCTGTTTTAAAAAGATGATCAAGATATTAACTTGAATTTCAGAAGCAATTGCATGCAGAAACCGGATTATTCTTGTATTAAGCCTATACAAACTACGGAATTCAGTAGACAACGGACACTATGACCCTTCCTGCAGATTTGCTTTCAGTATAGAAAACAGTGTTCCTCAAGACAGTGGCGAATAAAAAAATATTTTAAAGAATTAAAAGAACGTGTAAAAACACGTGATTTTGTAGCTTTTGGAGGGGTTTGCCCCCCCCCCCTTTGGCGGTCAAGGGGGGGGGGGTGCAAATTTTCCAATTTTCGAGGGCAAAAAAAAATGTGTTCAGAAATATTCAATACTAAATGTGTATAACCGTGACTGAGAAGCTCTCTTACCATATTGACAATATTCTCCATCGTATCCATCTCGACAGGTGCACATAGGATATGTGTCTCCACACTGCCCGCCGTTCAGACAGGGTGCAGCAATACATGGGTCGATCTTTTCTATTTAAGAAACAACGAGGAAACAATAAAGGAATAGTCAACGGACGCTATGACCCTTCCTGCAGATTTGCTTTCAGTAAAGCAAACAATGTTCCTCAAGATCTTGTATTAAGAAGTACATGTATTTATTTCTTCTTGATGCTTAGATTATTTTGGCCTGAGAATCTCCTCTCCTTCTCTCTTTGAGAATTTCCAAATTGATTTCAAGTTTGAAATGCGAAATCGTTACATCGGTGACCTAATTAGCATTTAAATCGGTTAAACAAAACTTAAAGATTACAGTTTCAGAAATATTCAATACTACATTTGTGAAAGCAGAACTGGGAAGTCGTCTTACCAATTTGACAAAATTCTCCATAGTAAACATCTTGACAGGAACACCAGAATGATTCTTCCAAGTTGCTACACTCCCCGCCGTTCAGACAGGGTGCAGACATACAATGGTCGATCTCGATTATTTCTATTTAAAAAACAATGAGGGAACAGTGAGGGATTAGTCAACTGACGGCGCTATGACCCTTCCTGAAAATTTGCTTCCAGTATAGCAAACAGTGTTCCTCCAGATCTTGTATTCAGAAGTACATGTATTCTTTTACTTAATGCTTATATTATTTTGTACTGAGGATCTCCTCTCCTTCCCTTCTTTAGGAATTTCCAAAACGAATTTAAGTTTCAATTGCGAAACATTTTCATAAGTGAGATAATTATCATTGAAATCAATTAAATAACAACTTGAAGAATACAGTTTCAGAATATTAAATACTAAATTTGTCAAACAAAGAACTGAAAAGCATTCTTACCATTTTGACAATATTCTCCATCGTATCCATCTCGACATCTACACTCAAAATATGTGTCATTTGAGTTATATAAGTATTCACTATAACAGTACCCACCGTTCAGACACGGTGCGGAAAGGCAAGGGTTACTCTCGTTTCCTGTTTAGAACAAAAAGATGATCACGATTTGTACTCTAATTTCTGAACAATGAGGGAAAAGTAATCGGACCCTATATGGCCCTTCCTGCAAATTTGCTTCCAGGATAATAAACAGTGTTGTCTACGATCTTGTATTTGAGGAGTACATTGGTTTTTGTTTGTTTTGATGCTTGGATTATTGTGGCCTGTCGATCTCCTGCTTTTCTCCTTTTGGGGGAATTTCGGATTTGATTTGGTTTGAATAGGGAAACCATTTCATTAGTGAGAACTATTATCATCAAAATCGGTTAAAACGCAATACGAAGAATACAGTTTCAGAAATATTTAATGCTAAATTTTATAAACCATGACTTAGAAACCGTCTTACCTTGACTTTGACAATATGCTCCATAATATGAATGTGGACATGAACACCAAAATGAGTCTCCATCGCTGTCACACGTCCCATTGTTCAGACAGGGTGCAGAAAAACAATGGTCCCATCCTGTCTCGGAGACAAATGAATAAATAACAGGGTAGCTAGTACTCTGATTTACTCCATTTTAATTCATCCTAATGTTATGTTTGTATTATAAGTTTCGAGCTAGATTAAAATGTATGATTAGAAGTAAAGGTGTCGTATTTCAATGGCTTTAAACACTTGAATGGGGATGCACAGTTGCCCCCAAAACCGTAAAAAAAGAGAAGAATAGTAACGTAAATTTAACCTTTTTTAAAACAAAAACCAAAGGCTGGCCCCCCCTTGAAAATCATAAGAAAAATGATTTTAAAAAATATTTTCAAAATGGTACCCCCCCCCCCCAAAAAAAGAAGAAATTAGTGGTCCTCCTCTCCAGCACCCCCCCCCCCCCGCTTATTCAACGGCCGGCTTAGTCAGCGCAAAAAATTTCCCTCAAAAAAAAAATGTCCTCTTACACCCCCCCCCCCCCCCCCCCCCCCTTATTCGCCGTTCGCCGGCTGGCTGATTCTCAATATTTGCCCCCGCCCTCTTGCCACCGGCTGGATCCGCCCCTGCCAAAGAGTTCTGTTTGTTTTTAACCGGGTTTTTTCAGAGTCAATTTATAGACAAGGACAGAAAACTGAGCGTACCACTGACAGTACTACTAGACCAAGATCAACTTTAAGTTGGACTTAACTATGGCAAGGCTGTTTGTTTTTACTGTTTTATCTCACTATCATGATCTCTAGATAATATTTTGTTTTTCAATGATTAATAATGAATTATCAACAAATGTAAATTCTGGAGATTTGTGACCATGATTTGTAAGTCCCTTGACTGACCTTGAGAGATCAATGCCAGTAAATGGTGGGAGTCGATCATAGTTTTTGTGAACCACTCCCCAATTCGTACTGGAATATTTCGAATTATTCTCCACCCACAGTCTTCATTTTTTATTGTTATACATTGAAAAAACGTTGGTATGAAATCAAAAGAAGTCAACCTCAGGCACACCGCCAAACCGACTCTAAGCCGATCCTTCCCCATTCGGTGTAATGTAATTATTGGGGTCGGTCTGTTATTCGTCTTTTTGGTTTGACGGTGGTATAACCCTTCACATAAAGCTACTTGAGAGAGATGGTAACGTCACCGGAAGTTGCTTTCGGATGGTCAGGCATTTCATGAAGCTCAAATTATTTTCCTCTCGTAGAGACTGTACGTGGGAGGGAAAAGTTTGAAGCGAAATGATTTAACGCTACGACTCTTACCTGACCCACAGTACTCATCGAAGTCAACACAGCATTGACCAAATATATGACAGCCTGAATCACAACGGCATTCTCCATCGCTAAGTCCGCATTTTCCTTCGCAGGTTCCTCCTATCAAAGGAACTGAAAATGACAGCGATAAACTAACTTGTTAGATTCGTTTAATTGTTAATAATCATACTTAATCAATATTTGCAAGAAAGATTATACATTTAAAGCAAAGACAGTCACAACGTTGCTTATATATGCATTTGTTTTATCTCGATTAAATATCGACAATGCTCTTCTTTTCAATATTACTTCACGCAATCTTGACAAACTTCAACATGCTCAGAATGCAGCTGCCAGGGTTTTATCAGGGACATCTAAATATGATCACATTTCTCCTGTTCTCAAAAGCTGCACTGGTTGCCAATCCGCAAGCGCATATAATTAAAAATCCTTCTCCTCACATGGAATTTTGTTATGCCTTATACACCAGCTCGTAATCTAATATCATCACACCGGCACCTTCTTAAGATCACAAAGACACGAGTAGCCTGTGGTGAAAGGGCTTTTTCATCTGCAGCACCTTGTCTTTGGAATAATTTACCATTAAGTTTGAGAATCATAACTTTCTTAGAGACCTTTAAATCCTAACTGAAATCTTATCTTTTTCAACAATATCTGTACTTGGCACTGTGACAATCATCCGATTTTTCTCGTCCAAACTTTCCCATTCTTTCTATTTTTCTTGTGCGCCTCGGAATAACATTGTCTAGAAAGACGGCGCTATACAAATGCCTATTATTATTATTATTATGTGTAATTTGGAGTAAAAAAGCAGGAAAAACCGTTACAGATGTTTTTTTAGATCGAGAAATTACATGAAAGAGAAACAATTTTCCTCAAAAACTTTCCCAGAACGTAATCTTCTCTTCACGTCTTTATTTGATATGTAAATAACCTAATTGTGAAATAAATGTACTTAGCTTAATGAGTAGCGAATGCAACAGGTAACCTTAATGTCGTGATTGTGGTGCTACGTTGCGAATTACATGGAAACAACCGTTGAATTTTTTTTCCAGAAATGTGGTGTGTTAATAAGCTTGTACCTAGGTTCAAAGGATATCTCACCTTTCTCAACCTTCGATTCGCAGAGATATCCACTAAAGCCGTTTGGGCAGGAACAGCTGTAGATGTCGTATTTTACCTCATTAATACAGGTTCCACCATTGAGGCAAGGAGATGACACACACTTGTTGTTGACTGTATTGAAGAAAGAAAAAATGTAAAAAGAACAATTTCAAACACTATTACCTAAAATAATAAATAAATAATCGTACAACTCTCTGTCTCTCTCTTTCTCTTTCATTGTGACTTGTTCCACCATCGTGGCAGGGAGCAGACAGACATGGGTCTATTAATTTATTAAACAAAAAATGAAAAAGATAATTTGAATCACACCTTTTTTACCACAAGTCTCGGTCACACGATACATAAATGAATATATAAAGTCTATACCATTGTGACCATGTCCATGTAGAAAGGATATTGAATATCTATGCTATCTAACAGATTATGAGCCTGTCGCACCGACTATCTCAGATTCAATACTTAATTTACCAAGACAGAATTACAAAGGCCTACAGTTGTATCATTTTATTGTTACTTTTCATTTCATAATAATCGTTTACTAGTACATAATAATAAGCAAATATTAATCGACTACGAGGGATGATGGTAGCCCCGAGATTACCGAGGCGATGATAGTTTGTATCCATTGCCCGAGTAAAGGAGGTTAGTATTCGTTTTATATCCCACATCGGTAATAATGTCTATTTAAAGTGAATGTTACATAATTAAAAGAACTGATTCTGCAGACAGTTTAGCTTCAGCTAGATTTTACAAAGCACAACATGCACGTCATATAATAAAGTCGATGCGCGCTCATTTGACATTGACATTGACATTTCGCGTTACCTCCTTTGCTATGCGCTATATGCTTATTCAATGGGCAATTGGGGCAGCAGCAAAAGATTACGGTACAAAAGTCCTATCGCATGGAGATAGTATTTATCTATCATTGATCATGTGACCTCGTTTAGACCAATCAGATTGCAAGATTTTTAGTATGCGGGATATAATAATAATTATCATATCAAAAATGATAATAATAGTAATACTACTACTAATAGTGATAATAATCTTAATGCTGATCTTCCTGTGACCATGCAATTAGTATTACCCCTATTTACACCTGAGTAGAGAGTGGCAAATGTAGATTAATGACTTGCTATAGGACGTTGTTGCCGGACTGGGACTCGAAACCTCAACTCTTGGATTGAGAATCAAGTGATAGAACCTTGCTATAATTAGCCAGCTTAAAGTGATCTCCGTTAGTCATTTTACGCTCGGTGTGGTCTTTGGTATTATACAGTTATTGACTGGCAGGGGGTGTAATATAACGTTATTTGGAGCGCTGAAGGGAGTTATATTTCCCAAGTGGTCACGAGGGAAAATATAACTCCCTTCAGGTCCAAAGAATGTTGTAAACCCCCTGCCAGTCAATAACTGTTATATATGATAGCATTGGTTTTTTTTTTCGAGGACAATCAAAATTACGGAAAAATAATCTGTCGAGATAGTTCAAGAAAAAGAAAAACCGTACCCCCCAAAAATCTTACCCCAAAAAGCATTTTTGAGGAAAAAATAAAAATTCAATTAAAAAAAAAAAAATAAGGGAAAAATAATTTCAAGGGAAAAAAAAATTCATTAATTTTTTTTTTCACCAGCCGGTAACATATTACCAACCAGGAAAATATAAACCAACCAGGAAAATATAACAATTTGGATCCTCGCATTGATATCACGTGACGAGCTCTGGACCAATCACATCTCGGTATCTGTCTAAGCTATCTTATATAAATATTTATTTTGCCGCGAAATTATGATTTAACACCGAACATGAAATGGAAAAAACAAAACCTAAGCTAGTCGGTGTTGGGTATTCTGACGTATACCTGTCGTTGTTTAATTTTCATCGAATGTCGTCGGCTTAACCGAGCTCGGCAGTTGGTGTTTAATTTCACGTACAAGTTCCCATGTATTAACACTATATTCCTAGCGATTAAGAAATATTTATTTAACGATCGGTGTCGGTGTTTGTGCTACTAGCTTTGGGATATTATAGCTTTTAAGTTGTGATAAATAGAGTCAGTATTAGTATTGCACATATTAAATCCAAATTGTTTAGTTTTACAAATTAACATTAACGAAGAGAATCTAGGTTAACATTTAACAGACTCTCGCGAATTGAGATCTAACCTTACTGTTATGTTCCAATAAAAAGTATCGATTTTCTTGAGATTTCTTACGGCGCTGAAGATTAAAGAGGAGTTGTTTTAAAATATAAGGGAATGCTCGTGTGATTCAATGAGATTTGAGAGTAATATGTGATGTATTATGAATGAAATATTTTTCTTGGTCGAGAATGGTGCTGACACCACTACCGTGTTTAGTTTTCGATCCGCTCTGTTGGGATATCAGTAGCGTGGCGTTAATTTGAACAGCGGTTTGCGATTTTAATATAATTTTTGTCTCGAAACGCCAACACTGAACACCAACACCAAGCGTGAAATCATGACTTGTCCATTAATTGTAGAGGTGTTGTGGTCCAGTGGATAATACTCCCAATTGTGAACCAGAAGGTACGGGGTTACAATCCCTGCATTAATGTTCTTTGGCAAGGCATTAATTATAGTCTATTTTTGTCACACTCCACCAAGGTGGAATAAATGAGTACTTGGCAGGATTTAATTCCTTATTATTCTCTAGCGCTTTAATGGCAGCCGTGCTAAAGCTGGAGTATATAGTAACAATGGAACGCCAGGAGTAGCAATGAGCGAGACACGACCGCTTTACAAAACACCACTGACATTATTATCATTGTTATTATTACCGTTATCATTCATTTTTAAAAATATAGATATCTCATTCTTGTTTATTATTATTATTATCATAACTCAACTTTTTATCGTGCTAATCATTATTATTATTATTATCAATTCTATCCTAGACATTGATCATGTGTGTGATAATAATAAAAGGTCTGCCAAGAAGCCCCATGGTGTATTTCTGATCTAACATAGGCGTTTGAAGATAAATCACTTCCAACTATGCCCCTCTATCACTCTTTCTCTCTCTGTCCGTCGCTTTTCATAACAGTTTAAACAAAATGTACATGTACATGTACTCCTTTAAGAAATGCTGATGTCAAAGACTTTTTGAAGACGATCTAATTATGTATGTTCTTGATGTGATTACTGTTAATATTGTTTTAAGTTATATGACTAATAGGCCTTTATCATAATCGCAGCGAGACTCAAAATGCTGATGTTGAAGTCCTTTTAAAAACGATCGAAATAATGTCAGTACTTGATGTGATTAATATTAATATTAATATTGTTTTAAATTCTACGGCCAATATATCATAATCATATCGACACTGAATATGTTTACAAATTACTTAGGGAGATTAGTGAAATAAGAATCATAATGATGACTTCTTATATAACGCAAATGCCCATCACAACGCTACGCTCCTGGGTGCTGGGGCTCCAGGATTATGATCCCGGTCATAGCCGAGCGGCGAAATATATGTAGTTGATTTTATAATACTCTTTAAAAATAGAGGAAACAAACAATTATTATCAATCACAGGAATAACATTCGTAAAGAAGAGGCAGTGTTAGAGTGACATTCAATATGATAATGTAACAAATTTCGCCATGTAAATAATATTGCATTTATTTCTATAAACTTGCATATTACCTGTACACATTTGCATCACAAATCAGACCAGAGCTTACCTTTACAGTTATCCCCCTTGTAATCAAATGGGCAGGTGCAAGAATAAGGTGCGTCGCCATCGGTTTCGTCCGGGTAGCAAGTACCACCGTTAAAACACGGTGAGGATGCACACGGGTCGAAGTCTGTGAATTCAAGGGATAAACAAATTTAGACCAGGGCCCCGTTGCATAAAACTTACCATTGATGGTAACTCTGCCATCAATGGTATCTACCCTAGTAACAGGCTCAACAGCCAATCAAAACCAAGGTTTCCATGGTAGTTGCCATTGATGGCAAAGTTACCATCGATGGGAAGTTTTGTGCAACGGTGTCCTGATGAAGTGGGGATATCCCAGTAGACCAACGGCGCACAGTAATATAATTTGTAAAGAAAAAGCCAAGGCGGCGCAAATTCAGACTCATGTAACAAATTTCATCATTTGAATAAAGTTTACATCACCAGTACAAACTTGCATATTACCTGTACACATTTGCATACCAAATCAAACCAGAGCTTACCTTCACAGTGATACCCGTTGTAATCATATGGGCAGCCGCAATAATAAGGTACACCGGAACGGAAGTACAGGGCGATACATTCACCACCGTTCATGCACGGTGAGGACCAACACGGGTCGAACTCTGTCAATTCAAGGGATAAACAAAATTAGACCTGAATAAGTGGGATATTCCAGCGGGCCGACGGTGCACGAGAGTCATGGTATCGGTCTCGTAAAACCTCGGAAAGTTTAGAGGAAGTTATCTGTTAACTGTTGACCTCGTACTGTAGGCGATCAAGTAAATCCATTTATTCAATAGGTCATTTTCGTAATGGAAACAAATTTAATGCATACGTCTTTGAGAAATACCTCCATACAAATGATTTAATTTAACTGTTACGAATAATTGTTACGAATAATCTGGCTAGTCAGAATGCGAATGGCATGAATTAGTTGTTGTTATATCCTGCATCAGAAATTTGTTGGCTTTTAATTGGTTGAGAGTTTGTCACATGGCCAGAAATATTTGAACTCTTTTTAGAGAGTACTATTTGAGAGTACTATTTGGGAGTACTATTGGGGAGTACTATTTGGGAGTTAAAAACAAATGTGAATTTTTTTTTTTTAAATTGATTTTTTCTTTTTCTTTTTCAAATCTTAATTTAACGAAAACAAAATACTTTAAATCTTTTTAGATAAAAATTGACAGTTTTTTTGTTCTAAATTGTTTTTCTTCCCAAAAATGTTTATTTTTTATGCTTTTTTTTAAATAAAATAAATTTTTGATGCAGGATATAAAACAAATATACCATGCCTTCTATTCGCGGTACTGGTTAAAACTATGGGCCTCGGTGACTCCAAAGGTACCATTTGCTTCGGGGCTGCGCCCCTCAGCAAATAGTACTATTGGAGTCACCTCTTGCGCATAGTTTTAACCAGAACCTCTCAAGACAGTGTATATTTGTATACTATGTATGACAAACATTATGGCTCGCCCTACCTAACAACACGTAATTTATGCAATTTGCATACAGACTATTGAAATAGAACTATTCCTAAAAGGTTAATGATATCATTCGTTTTGAGGCACTTCACAGAGACGTATGCATTAAATTTGGTTACATAACGAAAATGGCTTATTGTGGATTACTGTTTAGTGGTTATTGAATTCATAACATTCAGCTGTTTCCATATCCTATACGAAAATAAATTGTCCCTTCTAATATGTACACAATCACACACACACGCCCACACACGCAACAACGCCCTCCTACTACACACACACACACTAACACGCGCGCTCACGCTCACACTTATGTTACAATATTTTTGTTCTTCTCATCCTCTTTCGAGGTATTTATTAGCAATAGCATATACAGTATACATACGATACAAATTAATCAAGGTTTTACAGCAACCATTCATAGAATCTTTTGTTACAATATATACACCACACGCACCCACAAACTTTCAACTCAGTCTGTCTTGCCTAATTCTTTTCAACGTCGTATCCTCAGTTTATTGTCACCTTTCAGTTTTGAACTGATCTAACTGTAAGTATTGAAAGTTTTGAAGAAATAAATAAGTTACCATAGCAAAACTCCCCAGAATACCCAGAAGGACAGGAACAGGATGCGTACACGTGATCTTGTCGTGTGATCGGGTTATTGACTACTGTCACACTGTCACATGATCCACCGTTCAGACAGGGTGCCGAATCGCAAGGGTTGACTGTGTCTGTAGAAACATCAAAGTTAAGAGTACATAATACCTGCAGGCACAGACTCTAATTTGTCACTCGTATACAGTTCCATGTAACTTCCATCAAACCTTCAGCTGCACCTAACACTGTCAGTCTAGGGCTGTGTCAGGAGCAACTATGCAAGCAAATCCCTGAGCTATGGTACAATTTCTATGAGGTGCAGTATACCGATTTGTCTGCATTGTCTCACAGTTCAGACACTCTGGTACTCTGAACACGATCACACAAAATTAACCTTCTCAAACTTTCAATACATTAGCCCTATATAGCCATCACATTTTGAAATGTGAACAAATCCATGACTTAATTCATACAAATCCAGAAATCCCAGAACATTATTTCACAATGTGTCACCTCGATCGCGTTATTACCTGCGTAAATTAAACCTTGGAAGGCAATAAATGCGTGTACGCAATTATTTAAAGATATCAATAAATACACTATTCATTTTAACAATATATTTCTGTCACAGTGCGGGGAAAGGCGTGCAACTCGTCGGCGCATGCCCAAAGTCAGGCAGTTCACGCCTCATGTGCAACGAACATTAAGTGGAGAGAAGCGAAGTAGCCATGTTAACATAGTTAAGACAATGCCCAATATGAATTTACTATAATTAACATCAGTTAATCTATTATAGACCTTCAGAGTTTATAATACAGAAACTTCATTGCTCAAACACTTACCGACACAATGTGTTGTGTAGTCGGAGCAACAATCAAGATCCAATGTCGTGCATACATGATCGCAATAACAACCGCCATCCATGCCGCCATCCATGCCGCCATCCATATAGCCGCAGTCACAGCACCCTTCACACGACCCTGAAAATGAATTTAGTCAAATTTATTCACCTTTTTCCTTTAAAAAAAAAATCACGCAATTACAAAGAATACAGTACAAACATTGTAGGAATAAATGAATTGGTTGGATCATCAAAAAGTTACAGAAATTTGTAGGTAGATGATTTTACGCAAAACGAACGACAAAATGATAGAATGATTATTACAAACATAAACACAGTGGTTATTAGTTTCCACAAAAATAATTTAAACAAAATTATCTTAAAACTAGATGGAACTTCGACTGCGCGCAGTCGAAAATGATGCCTCCGTCATAGAGCAATTTTAGAAACCAAAACAGAAGAAATTTTTAAAATTCCAGTTCAATTGTAATCCATTAACAGGTTCTCAGAATATCGTGATTACAAGCAATTTCTCATATACATATATGACCCTTTGATCTTTGACCTCATGACCCTAAAATCTACTCAGTTCATTGGCTCTGCAAGATGTCCTGAGTTAAATAGTAATCCATCTGTAAGTTCTAATGAGAATGCTTTCACAAGCTATTTTTGCATACATAATGAGCCAATGACCTTTGACCTTTGACCTTATGAACCAAGAATCTACTCAGTTTATTGGCTCTGCAAGATACATAAATGAAGTTTGGCAGGAATCCATCAATCTGTTCTAATGATTGTACGATCACAAGCTATTTTTTGCATACATAATGTGCCCTGTGACCTTTGACCTTTGACCTCGTGACCCCAAAATCTAATCAGTTCATCGGCTCTGCAAGTAACATACATGACCTAAGTTTGGCAGGAATCCATCAATCGGTTCTTGAGATAACGCGATCACGAGCTGTTTTTGCATACATAATGAGCCCTGTGACCTTTGACCTTTGACCTTGTGACCGCAAAATCTAATCAGTTCATCGGCTCTGCAAGATACATACATGACCAAAGTTTGGCAGGAATCCATCAATCGGTTCTTCAGATAACGCGATCACGAGAACGGGACGTACAGACGTACAGACGTACGTACAGATGTACGTACGTACGTACGGACGGACAACCCGAAAACATAATGCCTCCGGCTACTTTGTAACAGAGGCATAAAAAGGTCGGAGGAAAAAATGTCAGAGGTAAAAATGATCACTGTCAAATGATTTTTCTTTACCCCCACCCATCCCGTTCTTTTCTTTGTATTCTAAAAATCGAATCGTCTTCCTATGGTTATACATTTGACCTACATGTAATTAGTCCATAATGTAATCAGATCATCTACCTATTATGTTTATATGTCTACATGTAGGTGGTTAGAGAGATTTTAACTTTAAAAAAGCCAACTCCTGGAAATTCATTCTATGAGTCGACTTCTGTGACCTATGACCCCTGAGCAAGTTACTACAAAATTAAATCGAATTGTATTCCTATGGGTATACACACTATCATCACGTTTGAAGGAAATATATCAAACAGTTCTTGAGGTTTTGCATTAAAAAAGCTATATGTACCTAAAATTTTGTCAGTTGACCTCTGACCTAGACACTTCAAAATTAAATCAGATGATCTTCCTAAGGTGATACACATTATCATATTTAAAAAAAGTTTTTAACTCTTACTTAACTGGGGGGGGGGGGGGGAGGGAGGAGGGAGCCTCGGAGGCCCCCCCCCCCCCCCCAAAACAAATTTTGTTGCGCATGAACCGCCATGTTTTCGGCGATGCTGCTTCATGAGTTTTTTCTTTCAAGTCTTACGGATCTTTTGACACCAAGTTTTTGAAAATCAGACATTCAGCTAGAGAGTTACTTGACCTATTGTAACCTAAGGTCAAGCCGAAAATTGAGAAATTTGTCATTTTGTGTACAAAATGAATGGCAAAGTGAAGTTTCTAGTTTGGTCTATAAATCAGCATAATTTTACTCTTAAGAGTTTAGTTATCATTTATTCAAGCAAAATATTGATACGTAACAACCTCAAGTATCAGAAGTCCTAAAACAATACAATACATAAAATTAAGAATTAATAACAATAGAATACAAAAGAAGTTCATAAAACAATGAAATACATAAGAATTGAAATAGACATGGACAATTTTTTTATGTGATAATGCCCGATAGGCTTTTTAGAAACTTTTTGCCACAAAATCAACTCTGTAAAAGCTTTATTTATGTAATTGTTAATAAAAATCATTATTCATGAATTTGATTTGCATAAATTAGCATAATTGATAAAATAAGTAATTTTCAGCAAAATTATAGTGAGGTCTCTTCCTTTATGCAATTGCATAAATTAGCATAATTGATAAAATAAGCAATTTTCAGCAAAATAATAGTGAGGTCTCTTCCTTTGCGCAATTTCTCAAGACGCGTGCCAAATTTCGAGGCAATCGGCCCCTCCCCCCCCCCCAGTCAGGGAGGTGCTTAAAATAGCCCAGTTAAGTACAGGTTAAGTAACGGAACATATTTCAAGTGGTTCTTGACATATCATGACAAGTCCTATACATGTAGTCTGAATTTTTCAAGTTGACCTCTATGACCTTTGACATACATGTACTCCAAAATCTAATCTGATCGTTTTCCTATGGTGATATATATACTATCCTTAAGTTTGAAGTTTAAAATCTCAAATGGTTCTTGAGATATCGCGATAACGAGCTGAAGACATGGAATTTCACAAGATGACCTCTGTGACCCTTGACCTACGTGCTCCAAAATCTAAACAGATCGTCTTCCTATGGTGATACATACTATCATTAAGTTTGAAGTGAAAATTCTCCAGTGGTTCTTGAGATATCGCGATAACGATCTCAATGTATGGAATTTCATAAGTTGACCTCTGTGACCCTTGACCTTTGACCTACGTGCTCCAAAATCTAATCAGATTGTCTTCCTAAGGTGATACACACTATCATTAAGTTTGAAGTTTAAATCTCCAGTGGTTCTTGAGATATTATGATATGGTGATACATACTATCATTAAGTTTGAAGTGAAAATTCTCCAGTGGTTCTTGAGATATCGCGATAACGATCTCAATGTATGGAATTTCATAAGTTGACATCTGTGACCCTTGACCTTTGACCTACGTGCTCTAAAATCTAATCAGATTGTCTTCCTATGGTGACACACACTATCATTAAGTTTGACGTTTAAATCTCCAGTGGTTCTTGAGATATTATGATAACAATCACAATGTATGGAATTTCATAAGTTGACCTCTGTGACCCTTGACCTTTGACCTACGTGCTCCAAAATCTAATCAGATCGTCTTCCTATGGTGATACATACTATCCTTAAGTTTGAAGTTTTTACATCTCCAGTGGTTCTTGAGATATCATGATAACAATCTCAATGTATGGAATTTCATAAGTTGACCTCTATGACCCTTGACCTTTGACCTACGTGCTCCAAAATGTAATCAGATTGTTTTCCTATAGTGATACACACTATCACTAAGTTTGAAGTTTAAATCTCCAGTGGTTCTTGAGATATCATGATAACAATCTCAATGTATGGAATTTCATAAGTTGACCTCTGTGACCCTTGACCTTTGACATACGTGCTCCAGAATCTAATCAGATCGTCTTCCTATGGTGATACATACTATCCTTAAGTTTGAAGTTTAAATCTCAAATGGTTCTTGAGATATCGCGCTAACAAACTCAATACAAGGAATTTCATAAGTTGACCTCTGTGACCTGTGACCTTTGACCTACGTACTCCAAAATCTAATCAGATCGTCTTCCTATGGTGATAAATACTATTCCCGGGTCTTAAGTTTAAATCTTAAATGGTTCTTGAGATATTGTGATAACGGTCAAACGGGACGGACGTACGGACGTACGGACGGACAACCCGAAAACATGATGCCTCCGGCACCACCTTCGGTGGCGGAGGCATTTCTACTTCTACTACTACTACTACTACTAGTACTAGTACCACTGCTTCTACTTCTCATACTACTGCTAGGGCTACTTCTACTAGTACTACTGCTACTACTACTGCTACTACTTTTGCTAGTACCGCTGCTGTTACTACTACTACCACTACTACTACTACTACTACTACTACTAATATTTTAGCCCTACTAAGACGATATTTAGAGAAGTTTCCAGTCCCTTTCTGACTCCCTACTACTTTATTTCCTTATTGATTGATTTTTTTCTTCTTTCATCTCCCCCTCTCTCTCTCTCTCTCTCTATAATCTACCCACCAATATCTACCTATCTATTAACCTAACTATCTGAATCACTTTTGTTTTCTTCCCCCTCCCCTCTCGACTTCTCTCTCTCTTTCTCCCACTTTTAGCTGTGATATTTTGTATTTTGTTTCCTTTCTGTTTTTTGTCTCAGTCTCGTGTATGTGTATTCTGTTTTTCTATCTATGAAATCAGTAGTTTAATTCAGTAAACCCACACGGAACAATTCCATCTTTCAAGTAGGTTCACTTTTCATTTCCGTATTTAATGATTTACAGCACATTTTTTCACGTCATTAATTACTATGATTCAGGATTTTTTACTTAAAGAAATTATAATATTTTCAGAAATGCCTTGTGCTTCGTTAATTTTGCATGATGTATGAATAAAATAAATCAATCAGTTAATGGTTCAAAAACTCAAGGACCCTTGTCAGGATACAAATACAATGTAACAATCACGCAAATAAATCAGCAACAATATACAAGGGTGAATAGAATGTTGAATGTTACGTAATCAAATCTTTGTTCACGTAGTGTTAATAGGCCCGTGACAAAATTATGTGCGTTACCAAATGGACAACAATCATAATTAAAGGGATAGTCATTTAACCAATTTAATTTGAGCACCTTGAGCAGTCTTTTAGAATGGATATGTGCGCTTTATAAGTTAAAATTATTATCATTTATGGTAGTTACTTTGTGACCCGACTCCTGCAAACTTTTGTTCTGCTCTTTAGATTATATCCATATATCGCTAAAAAAAAAATCAAATACTCTTCAAGGGGAGGTATAAGCATGGCAGTGGGCGATTTCTAAAGGGAGATTTAAACAAATAAAATGAAAATTAAAATTGGGAGAACTTTTGTTTTCAAGGGAGAAGGCTTGTAATTTCTTTTAGACTTGTGCCCCCCAGCATAATATGACAAATTGTGTCTTGAACTTGAACGTGGACTTGAACACTTACCACTTTGGGCTGAGACTTGATGGTGAGAAACGAGTCCAATGATGACCAAGCAAAGTACCAGACGACAATCCATGACGACCAAATCTTCTTTCTAACGATGAGATGAGAATATTTAATGCAACGTTGTGAAAGAGTGTTCAACATGGTAATTTATACATTTTTAAATTCATTTTTTCTCTTTGTTTAGCAGCTGAGGCAACACTTGAGCTCGAATGGAAACGTCAATAATGCATGCAAGGGTTAATATTATTAATAAATAACTAAACTGATATATTGCTCATAACAAAAATGCCCATTGAGTGTTAATGCCAAAGAAAGTGACCTGTAGAAATCCTCAATATTTGTTAATACGTAACAAGTTTTTTTGTTGTGCTTTTGAGACAACTTAAAATATTTCTGCATTTCATTTGTGCGCCAACTTTTGCAAAGTTTGAAACGCCTGTTCCCATTGTCAGCAAGTTTCATAATGTTATCTTTTTAAAAATATTTTTTCTAAAATCTTTTAAACAGTTTAATCACTGATAAATGGTACTTACTTTAAATTAATCCCGATAAATGTTCTGATCCTGATTTAAACATTTAAAAAAAAATACATAAGAGCTTAGATTTTCAAAAAAAAGTTGTCAGAGAAATGTGAAAAGGCATCTTTTGGATGGCGAACTTGAGGAGTCACGTTGAGCCGGAGTGAGAAAAAAATATATATATAATAAGCTTATCAAATTTTATTGAAGTTTACAAACAAAAGTTCGAAGGTATTTAGAAATAGGAGAGAGAGAGAGAGAGAGAGATAGGGATAACGATTGACTGCGTAGGTGTTAATTTGTTTGGCAACGTGTGCTCAACCATCTGCTTAAGAAACTAAATGAAAAGTAGGAGTAGAAAAAGTGTGTCGTTAAGGTTTCATTTAGATATTGTTATTATTGGGACCATTTAGTTGTCTGTACATTATGGTCTGTAGTTCACGTCAAGGGTTCGTCCAGGTGTGAACCGGCAACAAAAATCGGCGGTCTATAAAGACTTAAAGTGTCATACGTGTCATATTTCTGTATCTATAATAACGCAGAGCTGAGTGAATACGAGCAGGAACTTTGTTACTCACAGTTGTCATTCATTTACACATAAAAGAATTAAACAAACCGCGGCATCTTGTTTTGGCCGGACGTTTACCAGGCCATATGTAAACGAGCCTAGAGGCTGTTTGACAAACTTTTCAGTAATCGCACCTGGCCAACATGAAACTAAACTTCACAAAATTAAATCTAACAATATCGAGGACTCAACGTTTGCTAACACGGGGGTGGTGTTTAAACTCAAATAGTACGATCGTTATTTCAATATGAAATAGAAAAGAACACTTAAAAGCTAGCAGGTGCAAAGAAAAATAAACTACCAACATGTCTGTAGAAAAACCATTTTTGCCGGCTGTTTCGACAAACTTTTCAGTAATCGCACCTGGCCAACATAAAACTAAACTTCATAAAATTAAATCTAACAATATCGAGGGCTCAACGTTTGCCTACACGGGGGTGGTGTTTAAACTCAAATAGTACGATCGTTATTTCAATATGAAAAATAAAAGAACACTTAATAGCTAGCAGGTGCAAAGAAAATAAACTACCAACATGTCTGTAGAAAAAACATTTTGCCGGCTGTTTCGACAAACTTTTCAGTATTCGCACCTGGCCAACATGAAAATAAACTTCATAAAATTAAATCTAACAATATCGAGGACTCAACGTTTGCTTACACGGGGGTGGTGTTTAATCCAAATAGTACGATCGTTATTTCAATATGAAAAAGAAAAGAGCACTTAATAGCTCGCAGGTTCAAAGCAAAAATAAACTACCAACATGTTTGGAGAAAAAACATTTTTGCCGGCTGTTTCGACAAACTTTTCAGTATTCGCACCTGGCCAACATGAAAATAAACTTCATAAAATTAAATCTAACAATATCGAGGACTCAACGTTTGCTTACACGGGGGTGGTGTTTAATCCAAATAGTACGATCGTTATTTCAATATGAAAAAGAAAAGAACACTTAATAGCTAGCAGGTTCAAAGCAAAAATAAACTACCAACATGTTTGGAGAAAAACCGATACACCTGCTGCCAGTTCGGTTTTTTATGAAATAGTCAACCATTGACATAAAAATGCACGGCGTGCCATTTTGGAAATTTAGCCCATTTATCGACCGACTCACACGAAAACGAGCGAAACGTTTACTTTATTTGTCGGCTATTATTATCCAGTGCCAATTATTAAGAATAACTAAAATAAACTAGTAAGTTTACACTCAAATCAATTTGTGGGCGGCAAAACTTATACATTAGTCACGCCACCAAGCGGACTTGAAATCGATTTTTAAATCGACAGATCTTTGGCCATTCTGTGTAAAACACGGTCCCAACCCCCTTCCGTCCCGTACAAAAAAAGGGGAGGGGGGGGGGGGGAAGAAATAGCATTCTTCCTACAGTAAAATGGGGTTGAACTCATAGGAACCAGTGCAAGGTGGATCTTATTTTGTGAAAATCGATACCAAGATAGATGAATTCGGTCAAAGTTTTTGTTTTTGTTTAACGCTGCATTACGTGACACAAGGTACAAATATGCTTAGTATGAACATAACTACATTTTCAACTTTTCATAGCGCGACCACCCGACCGGACGCGATATCATTCTGGGTTACGTCGGATCATCGGGTCATCGCGTCTGGTCGGGTACAACTGCACACAACGAAATTTTGCGCGTATTCACTAAGCTCTGTGGTATTAAGATTACCGAAATGTGACGGGTATTACACTTTACGTCATTAAAGACAGCCAATTTTTGTTTGGTCGGGTCATTTTTGAACGCGAGCTCTTCTCGGTGTGAGCTATACCATAATTGCAGACCAGTAAATGGTTTCAATAATAACATCATCAAAATGTAGCCTTTAAGACGCACTTTTCTACTTCTACCTGTCATACAGTTTCGTAAAGAGGTTAAGCACACGTTGAAGAAAAAAAAACGTAGTCAATCGTTATTTCTCTTCCTCTCTCCTTTTTCTGATTCCCTTCGAACTTTTCTTCGTTAACTTCAAACAAACCTGATAAGCCTATTACATATTTGAATTTTATATTTTCACTCCGGCTCGAAGTGACCCCTCAAGTCCGCCATCCAGAAGATGCCTTTTCCCCGGCCCCCCCCCCCCCCCCACTCAGTGTTATTTAGGTTACGCATATGCGTGTTCCCTTCTTTTGAAAACGCCCCCTAAGTCCGGTGTGTAAAGTCAATTGTGTGTATGTACGGACCGGACTTTGGTGCGTGAAAAGTACCCCTTTACCGAACATTTTGGTAACACGCATGCGGTCATTCAGACCCCAGAGTGGGGGGGGGGGGGGGCCTTTTCACATTTCTCTAACAATTATCTTCTTATTTTTGTTTAATCTAAGCTTCTTTGTAACAGGTAAATTAGAAACAAAATCAGGATCAATACAAAAAGTCAGTACAATTGATCAGTGATCATACTCTGCGAAAGATTAAAAAACAAAAACAAGCATAACATAATATGAATTGTGCTGAAAATGGGAACAGACGTTTCAAACTTTACAAAAGTTCGCAAACAAATGAAATGCAGCCATATTGCAAGTTATCTCAAATTTACAAGAACTTAAAAAAAAGATTAACAACTATTAACTATTTCTACAGCTGTACTTTCTTTGACATCTACACTTGAGGGAAATGTGTTTAATATGAACAATCGATAAGTTAACAATTAACAAAAGACAATATATATGCACTATCGACGTTTCGATCCGATCTCAAATGTTGCCTCAGCTGCTAAACAATGAGAAAAAATTACCTTAAAAATGTATAAATACCAAGGCACCACTTAGCAGAAAACAAGTCGTCTTCGTCTCTTTTAGATTCGACATAGACCTTCAATTTGATATTCTCATATCATCGGTAGGAAGAAGAATTGGCCGTCATGGATCGTCATCTGGTACTTTGCTTGGTCGTCATTGGACTCGTTTCTCATCAGGTCTCCGCTCAAAGGGGCAAGTGTTCTTATTTAATTCATAAATGTAGACATCATTTGCCTGAGACGATGCTATGGTATTGTGCCAGGGAGTGTGAGACACTAATAAGTGTCAGTAGCAGCAGCATTAGTAGTGGCGTTTCTCAAATGTATTGGCAAGTTCGATGCACAATAGTATTCACTTGTTTCATATAAAGCACAGATATGTACATATTTTATGGCCTTGGTTCGTCTAAGACCTAATTTTTAAAATTCAAAGGATTTTGTTCAAAGGATTTTTGTATAGAGTGGTGACAAAATTAATTTAATTGAAATCTACTTTTGTCATCTTTATGATGCTTATATTACAGCCTGGCATTTGTTATTTGTTACTTACTACCCTTTAAAAAAGTATTTTTGCACATATTATATATATACAAAATATCCTAGTTTAAAAATAGGGAAGATACGAGCATATACATGGAATCTTAACAAATGAAATAATGGCTGAAGCATATCTATCTCTTGTTTTTAAAGATAATTCTCTTAATATTATTTTTGTGGAAACTAATAACCGCTATTTATGTTCGTAATTATTATTTTATCATTTCGTTGTCGTTTTGACATGTTTCTTTGCGTTTTGTCTAAGATAATCTTTACCTAATATAAGTTTTTGTGAACTTTTTAAGATTCAACCAATTCATAAATTCCTACAATGTATTGTCCGTGTTATTGTTAGCTATGTATGTATTGCATTCTTTGTGATTGCATTATATATTTTTTAAAGGCAAGTGGTGAATAAATTTGATTTAATTCATTTTCAGGGTCGTGCGAAGGGTGCTGTGACTGCGGCTTTATGGGTGGCAATAATTGCTATTGCGATAATTATTGCCAGACAGCCGGTGATTGTTGCTCAGACTACGCAACGCACTGTGCCGGTAAGTGTTTGGGCAATTAAATCTCTGTAGGCCTAAATAGATCAACTATTTTTTTTTATAATTATAGAGAATTCCTAGGACATTGTCTTATAAAAAGTAAATACCAAGTTTTAGTATGGGGTCCTGAATTCGGTTCAAATTAATATAATTATTGGAAGCGTATGCGATTTTACAATATTCAATGAGCGTTTTCGCGGTGATAATCGAGTCTAAAGTGATGAAATTGTAAATAATATACTCTTCATGTTGTAAAGCTCCCTCTCAAGACTGATATTATTTTAGCTTTAAAAGAATGTTATTTGACTACAATCGAACGATTTGCTATTCTGCTATTATCGTTTGGAAATTATATATCAGAACTGCATATTATGAGATTATCATGGTCGCAGCTACCATGGAATGGCTTTAGGCGCTATTTTAAATATTTGAAATTTACCGGGAGCACCGGTAAATTTTGATAATTCAAACTTCTCGAAAGCAGAAGTGTTTTAAGGGCTAAAATTCCCAGTGCTTATAACATATTCACAGGGGTATCCAAATATATCAACATTTTAAAGAATTACTATCTATCACATTTTCTGCATTACCTTTAACTATGTTCTTTAGCATGGCTACCTCGCTTCTCTCAATTTAAAGCTCGTTAAACACGAGGCGTAAACTGCCTAACTTTAGGCATGCGCCAACGAGTTGTATGGCTTTTAAAAAAATGAACAATGACAGAGTGCTTAATAACAGTGCACACACTGTCGTAATAATGACGTATCGCATTAATTGTATGCTTTCCAATGTTAAATTAGCGCAGGTAAAAGGGACTTTTAGATTTACACGTCGAAATAGGCTAGTGGACGCAAAATGACACCTTGTAAAATAATGTTTGGGCTGTCTTTGAAGTTATGGCATTGTTCGCACAATTCAAAATGTGATGGCTAGGGCTGAGTTGAAAGTATGCGAAGGTTGATTTTTGATTAATCGTGTTCATGAAAACTGCTGAAATTATATATTTTGTAGGCGTAAACCCTTGCAGACTAAACGGTCTACTCAATAGGATCTTTACCATGGCTGCCCTGACGCAGCCCTAGACTAGTGTTAGGTGCAGCTGAAGGCTTGATATGGAAGTGTATTCTAGTGATAAATTCAAGTCTGTGCCTGCTGATATTATGTGCTCAGCCTATTAACTTTGGTGTTTCTACAGATCCTTGCGAGTCAACACCCTGTCAGAACGGTGGATTCTGTGACAGTGTTGGGGGAACGTTCACATGTACCTGTCCTTCTGGGTATTTTGGGGATAGATGCCAAGGTAACTTATTAATTTATGCAAACCTTCAATACTCACAGTTAGTTCGAAACTGAATGGTGACAATTAATTATAGCTACAACGTTGAAACGGATTAGGCCAGACAGACTCAGTTGAAATAACTATGTGTGTACGTTTGGTGTATACAACGGTCTGCGTGTTCGTGTGTGTGTATATGTTGTTGCGTGTGTGGGTGTGTGTACACATTTTTAAAACATGGGACGCTTTATATTCGTATATGATATGGAAACAACTAAAAAGTAAAGCACAATGAGCCATTTTCGGAATGTAACCAAATAATTATAAGGCATACGTCTGAGGAGGAGCATTCCAGCCAGGCGCCTTTGTTTAGGCAATCACGATGCTGGGCAGAGTAACAATGACTTTCGCATCTTTAATACTGGGCATCTATTTAACACATGGATGAAGAAAAGCGACGTTGAGTTTATTTTCTCAAGAAAAATATATTGCTCGAGGACAAAAGTGCCATGTACATGTATGGTTTGAACCCACGACCTGTGCATCTCCATTCAAGTGTATAAACGACTGGAATACCAGTCCTTTACTTCTAATTAATCGTATATTTTGATATATCTCCTAATCTTATTATCCAAACGTAACACACGGTTAAGTTAAAATGGAGGAAAGAAAAGTACCCTGTTGTATATTTATCATACAGAAAAGAAGAGCGATCCCTGTAGTTCGGCACCCTGTCTGAACGGTGGGTCGTGTAGCAGCTATGGAAACTCATCTTGGTGTTACTGTCCAGATGGATACACTGGAGAGTATTGTCAATATCATCAAGGTAATTTTGCTTCTAAGTCATGGTTTGACATATTTAGTACATAATATTTCTGAAACTGTATTCGACAAGTCTTGTTTCAATTCATTTCGATAATATTTAGCCCAACGATGAAACGATTTTGCAATTTAAACTTGAAATCAATTTCGAAATTCCCAAAGGAGGCAGTAGAGGAGATCCTAGGCCAAAATAATCTTAGCATTTAAACAAAAATACATGAACTCCTTAACTGCATGATCTTAACGAACACTGTTTATTCTACTTGAAGCAAATCTGTATGGAGTGCCTCGGCGTCTGTTGACTTTTCCTCATTGTTCAGAAAATATGAGAGTAAAATACTTGATCAACTTACTTAAATAGGAAACGGAAGCGACCCATGTAGTTCTGCACCCTGTCTGAACGGTGGGACGTGTTACAGCAATGGAAATTCATCTTCGTGTATTTGTCCAGACGGATATTATGGAGAGCATTGTGAATATCATCAGGGTAAGTTTGCTTCTCAGTCATGGTTTGATAAATTTAGTATTGAATATTGCTGAAACTGTAGTCTTCAAATTCCTTTTCAAATGATTTTAGTGAAAATTTATCTCACTTTTGAAACATTTTCACAATTCAAACATGAAATTAATTTTGAATTTACCAAAGAATGGAAAAAGAGGGGATCCTCAAGCTCAGATCATCTAAGCATTTAGACAACAAAAAAAGTTCTCCTTAAATGCATGATCTTAACGAATACTGTTTATTCTACTTGAAACAATCTGTGTGGAGTGCCTCATCATCGTCTGTTGACTTTTCCTCATTGCTCAGAAAATATAAGAATGAAAATCTTCATCAACTTTCTTAAATAGGAAACGGGAGCGACCCGTGTAGTTTTGCACCCTGTCTGAACGGTGGGACGTGTTACAGCAATGGAAATTCATCTTCGTGTTTCTGTCCAGACGGATATTATGGAGAGCATTGTGAATATCATCATGGTAAGTTTGCTTCTCAGTCATGGTTTGATGAATTTAGTATTGAATATTGCTAAAACTGTACTCTTCAAATTCCGTTTCAAATGATTTTAGTAAAAATTTATCTCACTTTTGAAACATTTTCACAATTCAAACATGAAATGAATTTTGAATTTACCAAAGAATGGAAAAAGAGGGGATCCTCAAGCTCAGATCATCTAAGCATTTAGACCAAAAAAAAGTCCTCCTTAAATGCATGATCTTAACGAACACTGTTTATTCTACTTAAAACAATCTGTGTGGAGTGCCTCATTATCGTCTGTTGACTTTTCCTCATTGCTCAGAAAATATAAGAGTGAAAATCTTCATCAACTTTCTTAAATAGGAAACGGGAGCGACCCGTGTAGTTTTGCACCCTGTCTGAACGGTGGGACGTGTTACAGCAATGGAAATTCATCTTCGTGTTTCTGTCCAGACGGATATTATGGAGAGCATTGTGAATACCATCAAGGTTAGTTTGCTTCTCAGTCATGTTTTGATAAATTTAGTATTGAATATTGCTGAAACTGTACTCTTCAAATTCCGTTTCAAATGATTTTAGTGAAAATTTATCTCACTTTTGAAACATTTTCACAATTCAAACATGAAATTAATTTTGAATTTACCAAAGAATGGAAAAAGAGGGGATCCTCAAGCTCAGATCATCTAAGCATTTAGACAACATAAAAAGTTCTCCTTAAAAGCGTGATCTTAACGAACACTGTTTATTCTACTTGAAGCAATCTGTGTGGAGTGCCTCATCATCGTCTGTTGACTTTTCCTCATTGCTCAGAAAATATAAGAATGAAAATCTTCATCAACTTTCTTAAATAGGAAACGGGAGCGACCCGTGTAGTTTTGCACCCTGTCTGAACGGTGGGACGTGTTACAGCAATGGAAATTCATCTTCGTGTATCTGTCCAGACGGATATTATGGAGAGCATTGTGAATATCATCATGGTAAGTTTGCTTCTCAGCCATGGTTTGACAAATTTAGTATTGAATATTTCTGAAGCGGTACTCTTCAAATTCCGTTTCAACTGATTTTAATGACAATTTATCTCATCTTTGAAACATTTTCAAAATTCAAACATGAAATTATTTTTGAATTTACCAAAGAAGGGAAAAAGAGGGGATCCTCATGCTCAAGTCATCTAAGCATTTAGACAAAAATACATGAACTCCTTAAAAGCGTGATCTTAACAAACACTGATTATTCTACTTAAAGCAAATCTGTATGGAGTGCCACAGCGTCTGTTGACTTTTCCTCATTGTTCAGAAATATAAGAGTGAAAATCTTCATCAACTTTCTTAAATAGGAAACGGGAGCGACCCGTGTAGTTTTGCACCCTGTCTGAACGGTGGGACGTGTTACAGCAATGGAAATTCATCTTCGTGTATCTGTCCAGACGGATATTATGGAGAGCATTGTGAATATCATCATGGTAAGTTTGCTTCTCAGTCATGGTTTGACAAATTTAGTATTGAATATTGCTGAAACTGTAGTCTTCAAATTCCGTTTCAACTGATTTCAATGAAAAAATTTCACACTTTTGAAACAAATTTCACGATTCAAACATGAAATTAATTTTGAATTTACCAAAGAATGGAAAAAGAGGAAATCCTCAAGCTCAAATCATCTAAGCATTTAGACAACAACAAAAGTTCTCCTTAAATGCATGATCTTAACGAATACTGTTTATTCTACTTGAAGCAAATCTGTGTGGAGTGCCTCATCAGCGTCTGTTGACTTTTCCTCATTGCTCAGAAAATATAAGAATGAAAATCTTCATCAACTTTCTTAAATAGGAAACGGGAGCGACCCGTGTAGTTTTGCACCCTGTCTGAACGGTGGGACGTGTTACAGCAATGGAAATTCATCTTCGTGTATCTGTCCAGACGGATATTATGGAGAGCATTGTGAATACCATCATGGTAAGTTCGCTTCTCAGTCAATGATTGACGAATTTAGTATTGAATATTGCTGAAACTGTACTCTTCAAATTCCGTTTCAACTGATTTCGATGAAAATTTATCTCACTTATAAAACATTTTCACAATCCAACATGAAATTTATTTTGAAATTACTAAAGAATGGAAAAAGAGGAGATACTCAGGCTTAAATCGCCTAAGCATTAAAGGTACTATGTCCCATTTGCAGTCCCAAAAAATGAAAAGGTTTAATTCTCACGGCATTTGAAAGACAATACTAATATAGAACTTCATTGAAAAAAGGGGGCTTGAAAATGTCTTTAAGTGTGGGTTTCCTTGCATAACTTGAATATTAGGACACTGCTAACGTTCACATTTTACAGATAGGACATACATGACATATTCATAAGTCCAGCAAATTTCAACACAATTTAATGTTCGCTGCAAAAGGAACATAGTATCTTCAGGACCCTAAAAAAAAGCGAATCTGCATGGGAAACCATAGCGTCTGTTGACTTTTCCTCGTTGTTCAGGAAATATAAGAGTGAAAATCTTCATCAACTTTCTTATATAGGAAACGGGAGCGACCCGTGTAGTTTTGCACACTGTCTGAACGGTGGGACGTGTTACAGCAATGGAAATTCATCTTCGTGTTTCTGTCCAGACGGATATTATGGAGAGCATTGTGAATACCATCATGGTAAGTTTGCTTCTCAGTCAAAGATTGATAAATTTAGTATTGAATATTTCTGAAACTGTACTCTTCAAATTCCTTTTCAACTGATTTCGATGAAACTTTATCTCACTTATAAACTATTTTCACAATTAAAAAACGAAATTAATTTCGAAATTACCAAAGAAGGGAAAAAGAGGAGATCCTCAGGCTCAAGTCGCCTAAACATCAAAGGTACTATGTCCCATTTGCAGGCCAAATAAACGAAAATGTTAAATTCCCACTGCATTTGAAAGATAACACTTATTTAGAATTTTCCTGAACAAAGTGGGCTTGAAAATGTCTTTAAGTGTGAAAATAACGACTATTAGGTTTCCTTGCATAATTTGAATATTAGGACACTGCTAACGTTTACATTTTACAGACAGGACATACATGACATATTCATTAGTCCTGCAAATTTCAACACAATTTGATGTTCGCTACAAAAGGGACATAGTATCTTTAAGACCCTCAAAAAACAAATCTGACTGGGAGGCCATAGCGTCTGTTGACTGTTTCCTCATTGCTCAGAAAATATAATAGTGACAATCTTCATCAACTTTCTTAAATAGGAAACGGGAGCGACCCGTGTAGTTTTGCACCCTGTCTGAACGGTGGGACGTGTTACAGCAATGGAAATTCATCTTCGTGTTTCTGTCCGGACGGATATTATGGAGAGCATTGTGAATATCATCAGGGTAAGTTTGCTTCTCAGTCATGGTTTGACAAATTTAGTATTGAATATTGCTAAAACTGTACTCTTCAAAATCCGTTTCAAGTGATTTTAATGAAAATTTATCTCACTGATAAAACAATTTCACAATTCAAACATGAAATTAATTTTGAAATAACCAAAGAAGACAAGGAGGTGAGATCCTCAGGATACTTCTCAAATACAAGATCTTGAGGAACACTGTTTCCGAAATTGTGGAAAAGTCTTGGGTCTGAAAAAAAGAATCGCCCTTCTTTATCTAGTTTAAACAAATCTCATTAAAGCAAACACCCTCTGGGTCTGTAAAGCGGTACGTTTGCATTGTTTTTTCTCTTTCTTGCTTTTGTACAACTTAATTTATATATATTTACTCATATAGTTTAGGGACAAGCCTTTGATAGTGATTTGACCTTTGTTTGTTCCCCTCCCCCACATTTTGATACTTCTGTTGTATTATTCGTTGGAATTTACTTTCCATTGTTAATGCTCGTTATTGCGAATTTTTTAATCAAATGTGCGAATAAAGTGAATTGAATTGAATCGATTTAACTATAATACTAAAAGCGGATTTGCAGGAAGGGTCGTACGTTCCGTTGAGTATTACCTAAGAATCGTTCATAAAATATTAGAATGAAAATCTGTATCATCTTTCTAATGTAGGAATCGGACTAGAGTTAAGTACATCTTAAACTATATTCCTTTGTGATGATTTGATTAATTTTTAATCAATCATCTATGAATTTCTTAAAATTTGTTTTATTTCAACTGAATTTAATATTGCACCGATGGAATGGTTTGCAAACATATGATTTCAATATTGAATTCAATTGATGTTACTTGAAGAAAAGGTCATTCCAATGCCAACAAGAGCTATTCAGAAAACCAAAAATTCCGTGTACAATACTATATTCTAAATTCATACTAAGTTGGTTCAGTAGTAATGACAGGGTACGTCACAAAAACGAAGGAAATATAGAGTAAGAACCTTTCGTCTTTTATATGGAAACAGGAGCGTTTCTTATCTTTCTGTAGCCAAGTAGAATGGTGGAGAGTGTTTTAGGGGAGAAGACTCTTATCCATGTTTCCGTTTAGAGAGATGCCATTGTAAATTATTACAATGGTAACAGTAATAATTAGTAATAGCAATAGCAAAAGCACTTGTGATAGTAATAGCAACAGTTATTAAGTAATAGGTCATTACTGAGACAGTGTTCAACACTAACTTGTTTCCGGTTTGGGAGTTTGTAAGGTCTGTTTACGCCACACATGTGTTTATTAGACAGTATTGTTTACCACTCTCTACCCAGGCGGAAAAAAAAGGTACCCTGAAGGAAGAAATTCATTGGCCCTCTATCATTCATTGTAGCTCAGCTAAGTACAACCTGGACGATAATTGTGCGCAGAATAAAGCACGTATAAAAGATACACACTTTGACAAATCCTCCAAAACTGGATGATATCTGCATGATTCTTTTTAGGGTTTCATGGGTGAGGGTCTATTCGTTCGGATAGCACTAATGTATTTAATATTTTATGCTTTAGGGAGCACTAACTAATTTTTGTTTTAATCACGAATATTGGTCTGCACAAAAATGTTTTAGGCTTCGACTCTATCACGGTGCAAATCTGGCACTTATTACATGTCTTTAGTTAACATTCAATCATTAATTTTTAAAATCATTTAATATTTAACCCATTTCCTAGTTGTACATGACATGTGCATCAGTACCAATGTCATTGTCAGGAAAGTGTTGGAATGGTTCAATGCAGGGACAGGAAGAGTTAGAAAATTTAAGAAAATTAGAACATTTTAACAAAGAAAACTTTAATTATCTTATACTATAAGTCATGTTTCTCTACTTTTTTAAATTCCAGCTTGGAACTCGACAACTATCCTATAGTATCTATGCTTATTATGGATTATGAACGGTAAGTTTATTAGCGGTCATGTAATAAGAATATGATAACTTTCAGGGTTTAAAAACTATGTTCCTTTGAATATTTTTGAAGTATGGTCGGAAAACAATTTTTCATAAGCGTTCCTAGATAAGCAATATTATTGACGATGTTATTATTTTATAAATAATTTTTTAGTAGTAAATTGCCCAACACAAAAATCTCACAATTTCTCATTCATTTTCACACACATACACGCCCACACGAGTCGCGACTGTCTCTTTCTCACTTCCCCCTACCTCTTTTTCCCCATAACACCCCAAATCTCAATCTATTAATCCAGATTTAAAGGCGTAAGTTATTATAATAAAAAACAGACAGATAATTCAGTAAACTTTTAAACAAATAGTTAGCACCAAAGAGTAAACCATTTATGATAAAATCATCTGCCAATAACCCCAACATTTTTAAAATTAAAGAATGAATTGTTCAAACGTTGATATTTTTTGTTCCCGATCCCTAATTTAAATGTAAAGTGAGAATGGAAATGTGTCCTTCATTTATAATTTATGTAAATATTTCTTCCTCCAGCCTTTCGAACTTTTTCCAACCTCTTTACTCTAAATTCTTTGCCCCATTCCAACACATTCTTTCCCTTTCTTATTCTTCATCATTCTCTCCTTTCGATCCAACATGTATATTTATATTGTCTAGTTTTTATACAGGTGTATATCCCGATTTCCCACACAGGCCTATGCTAACTGGGATTAAATTACGCCTTCTTCCTCGTGTTAATATGCTCTATAACAGTTATCGATCATTAGGAGAACAAAAATACATGATATAATTTGATTTATATTGCTAATATAAAAAATAAGAAATAACTGTTACTTTTAATCTAATTGATTGGATCGAATTCTATTTCAGATAACACGACTGTAGCCTAGAAGTACCACAAGCATTGAAAAATGAGGAGAAAGACCAGACAATAAGGAATCATCTATTCCACCGTGCCATGAGTAACATTTGAAGAAAATTCAATCAAATCAACTCAATCTATTTGGCATCATTGAAAGGGAAATCAAGTACAGATGATAAACACAGAGTAAATAACAGGCCAGGACCTTTAGGAAGCAATGTGTGCTTTTAAATGAAGCCCTGATCAAGTTAAACACAATATTAGATACGTTTGGAATAACAAGAAAATTACACTCTGAAACATGAGTAGAATGATTATCTAGTGCAAATTTTTTTTTCATTATATATAAATCTTAAAATGGTATATTAAAAGGTTATTATACTTGTTTTTTCTTGAAAAGAAAAAATTGCATTAAAGGTAGAAAGGTCCATGTATTAAAATTCGGAACGCCTTCCAAGACAAAGAGAGAGAAAAGGGAAAGGAGGCGTTTGAGCATTAATTTCATCAATATATATTATCTAAAGCGTCTCTGAAAAATGAGTACATATGAAAGATCCTTATTATAACCACGATCCTTAATAGTGGCATTTTCAATTGATGCACGATTTTATCCACACATACCAAATTCAAACTATTCCGTAAATATTGGCATTATTGTGAATCGTCTTTGATTATAATACTTGTTGCATGATCGATATTGTTCTTCGATTCTGATTGTTCATTCATTCTCATATTTATGTTACATAATTTAAAATACAATTTCCTAAAACTGATTTATATGAAACAAATTTGCATACATTAATCTAATGCAAACCACCCGTAATGAACATTCTAGCACTTAAGTGACGTTCCAAACGTCTTTAAAAACATCGCACCGATAGCTTCAAAATATGTTTGCAATTACTGTATCTATTTCAAAAAAGCTTAGTTTACTCTAAAATAGAATAAGACACTGTCTGAAATGCGAATTCGTAAAGAAAAATGATTTTGAATTATTCATCTGTCGGAGGTTTCTGCAATGTAATATGTAATCATTATTATTATAATAATAAATAAATATTGGTCTTCCCTCAATGAACCGGTTTGCTGTTGTTTGTATGTGTCCATTAGGTAGTATTAAATAATCTGTCATGAAAAATCATAATTAAATTTTTCATTAAAAATGTATTTATTTGTTAGTTCTGAATATATATTAAAATCACTATTAATAACAGATAGTTATAAATGAATGGTCCTACCTCCTTTCGGTCATATACACGTAACATTAATTGGTCCAATGAAACCTAAGCTAATTCACCCCCAACAAAAATATTCCCGAAGTCTTCAAGTTATCTAAATCGGATATGAGAGGGGGACATAAAGAGATAATTGAAATCGATGGATAAAATATGAAGATATATTGATAGGAAAAGAAAGACCTGTATACAAAGGTAACGATTGATGAAGGTGTAGAGAAATAAATTGAGAGAAAAAGAAAGAGACGAAGTAATTCAGTAAAAGAGGGAGTGATGTTCAGAAAGAGTGATGTTAAAGAGTAATATATGGTGAGATCTAACCGTAACCTATGGACAGACAAACATCAGAAATGGACTTTGATGAGAAGATACCTAGAAGAAGACAATGGGAGAGAAAGAGAGATTAAAAGGTAGAAACTAAAATACTAAATGAGCACAGGCACAATTCGACCAAAGGGCTGACACCACTTCTCCAAATTACACTTTTCAGTGTATAAAATCTAGCGGGCAAGTCTCACGAGTGAATTGGCCATCGCAATATACCGAACAAAATATAAGAAATAAAAAATCTCCCACTTTACTACCAGACTAGGGGTGACCGTTACCGGATTATAGGTCAAACACTCTAATAGGGGTACAAGTTGCCAGTGGGGAGGAACTGTGTACAAACAGAGCCCGACAAAATTCATAGCTTTAGTGTAAAACGAAAACCCTTTGCATCCGGTGAGTGACACCAATCCATTGTAATTTTAGCTGAACTCTGTCAGTAAGTTAGACCAAAATGAGATCTTTAATATCACGTAATAGCAGGAGCTAGGTGCACTTGGTGTCTACTCCCCCCCCCCCCCCCCCCCCCCCCCCTCTCCTGCATGGACACAGGATATTGCATTCGCCAGTATGGACATTTCGGCGAACAGTGCATTCGCCTACTTCTACGCCTTTATATGAATATGGTCCTGACACATCTTATTTCAGAGTAATGTATCGACATTTCAGACAATGAAAAGTTTAACGTTCATGGAAACAACATAAAAGCAGTAACAGGTTTTGTTTTCTTATCATTAACAAGTATCTCAGATAAAAATTAACATTTTTATATGAAAAATAAGAACAGATCGAGCTCAAATCCATACAGTCATGTTGGTGATGATGATGATGACTATGATAATGATGAAGATGATAATGATGAAAACGATGTTGATGATCACGATGATGATTACAATGAATATGATGAAAACGATGATGATGCTGATGTTGAAGAAACGATAAAGGTGATGATGACAATGATAATGGTGACAATGATTATGATGATGATGGCGATGGTGATGAATATTTGCTAATGATTCTGAGAATACTGTTTCTGTTAGGCCTAGATGTAATAATTAAACGGTAAAATGAGTCATGCAACCAATGTAATCATATTGTACAAGTTATCTTGGATCAACAAGAAGCGCTCTAATACAAGGAATCCGAAAGCAACTCATGATATAAATGGGAACTGGATGTTCATGGATGACCTGCCTTATAAAATACCAGAAGATCGGAGGCTTTAAGTCCGATTTCCATGTACAAGAAAAGTAACACAGAAAAAAAAACGTGTGCAAAACGAAAACAAATCAAAGCCGAAGAAAAGGAATAAATCATACGGCTTACCACTTAGTGTCCTATATTGTCCATGTGAAAATGCGATTGTATAGAGCAAACAGAATCGAGAACAAAATACACCATGGGGGCACAAAATTGGTCAACAGGTAGCACGTTTCTATAGCAGTACTCTGACGCAACAATGGTGCGCAGTTTGTTCACAGCGCGCAGCTAACACAATGGGCTATACAATGACAATGACAAGGAGAATGTTAATGACAATGACAATGACAATTTATTCTCATGTCACCCACATTGGGGTATTGTAGAAGTTTACAATCAGTTTGAATTTGTCAATTTAACACTGTGAAATATACAATACAAATAGAATTAATGTTTATCCATACAAAATAACACTATCGACAATAGTGAGAAAAATTATGATTATAATGATTATATCAATATTGATGATGATAATAATAAAAGTAATAAAAAACAAAACGATAATATTATTGAAACGATAATTAATGACGAAATTAATGGAAGCAATTGAAAAAGAAATTTGCTGGCACCAGTAAATTGATATCTGAATTAATAAATTACTGAAAATATTCTTGATATCAATTTAATAAATTGATATGAGATAATAAAAAAAAATTAAAAAAAGAAGAGAAACATGAAGTTAATATTGAACTCATAACATGTTTTTTGCACATACTTAAAAAATGAAAACGAAGTATTATTTTTCCACTTCCATAGAGCAGAATAGGCAACACAAGTTGATCAAATAATTCCAAGAGGATATCAATAGGTAATTGCAGTTGGTTAGTTTTAGATAATAGACTATTCATTGCTCGTCTAGCTTTATTAAGTTGCTTAATTTGTGCTTTACGAAATTTGTTGTTGTAGTTAAAAGTAGTTCCAAGATAGACGTATTAATCAACAACTTCTACAATATCATGATCAAATTTTAATATAGGAATTTTTCGAACTTTACCACGAGAAAATACAATAACTTTGGTTTTAGCTGTGCTAACTTGAAGAAACCATTTTTTTTTACAGTAATCAGATACTGCATCAAGAGCAAGCTGAAGATCACTTTCACTTTTTGCAAGAACTATTGTATCGTCTGCATAATAAGGGAAGGCGCGGACATGCTAGGAATTGATTTTCCCCGTCGCGTCTTCTTTTTAACCTAGACCAGCCATCCTAGCACTGCATTTGGTTGGCTTAAAAGAAACGTATACGTCATGCGCTAGTCATAGATATTCATATGATGCACGCACACGGAATCTGATGTGATAACTTAAATTATATTTTTGATCAATGAAATCCTGTTCAGTGATTGGTCATCGTAGCATCATGTGACCAAACGTAATATTGCTATGATGCTACCGATACAAATTATCGTCGACAGAAAATAGTGCTATTTCTGCCACCTCGATTCCTACTTTCAACTAGAGCTTCTCAGTCATAGGCGCCGGAAGTGGGGGAGGGGAGGGGGGCACTTGCCCCCAACCAAAAAGGTGGGGGAGGGGCAAAACGCATTTGCCCCCCCCCCCGCCAAACGCCCCCCCCCCCCCTCTCCAAAAAAGAAAGAAAAACAGTAACGGAGTTAAGATGGTTTGTATTTTTAACCCAAAAGAACATAACAATAAAAACCTGAATTAAATCACATATAAAATTGCATTCAAACAAAAGGATAATTAACAGGAATTAAATTTCCTAAATATTCCGCATGCCACCTATATTTATCAATGGAGGTTTTTATAATAGCGATACGCGCATATCGTGGAAATATTGTGAGAGGATGAGAAAGCGTGTGTGTTTTTTGTGATAGAGGTGAGAAGACATGAGCCCCTGAACGCTGGCGTACTGATGGGGGGGGGGGGGGGGAGTTATTTCTAATTCGATACCAGTAGTTTACAAATGTTGCTGAAAAGACATGATTTTCCGGTATTTTTTCTCACTTTTGTTGTAGGTCATGACTTTTTATATTTTTGTCGCAAAAAATAGAAATTCCCAAATTCCCCCCTCACTTTTTGAAAAATTATGTTACAGAGAAAAAGAAAGAAAGAGAGAAAGAAAAAAATAAGTGACCTGCCAATGTCTCAAATGAGGTATCAAAATATGCTCATCTGACCGAATAAAATGCCTAAAATCGCAGAGCTTACGGGGGCTCCTCCCCCCCCCCAAACCCCACCAATGGCCCTAAGGCGGTCCCCTGGATGCTCATCTGTCCGTAATTAAATACCTAAAAAGCCAAAACTTCCGGGGGATCTGCCCCCTGGACCCCACCAAGGGCCCTAAGGCGGCCCCTGGATGCTCATTTGACAATAATTAAATACCTAAAACCTCTTGGCTTCCTGGGGCTCTGCCCCTTGACTCCCCGTAGGTATCTAAATATGCTTACCTGACCGTAATTTAATGCCTAAAAATCCTGAGATTCCGGGGCCCCAGTCCCTTGATCCCCTGCCGGGGCTCAGGCCCTGGACCCCACGCCAATTCCTTTTTTTTGGTCCCCCCTCCCCACTTTTAAAGACTCTTCACCGCCCCTGGTCTCGCGGATATTCGGTCTCGCAAACCTTCGGAGATGATCAGATCCCGTTTGGCGGCGTGACTGAGGTAAAAGATTTGATGCCCACAAATTGATTTAAGATTATTAACTTTCTCGTTCCTTTTAATCATTACTTAATAATTGGTAGAGGGTAATTATAGCCGATATATAAGATATATAAAGTCAACTTTTCACTTGCTTGCGTGTGAGTCGGTCGATAAATGGGCTGAATTTCCTTTAAAAAAATTTTTTTTTAAAGGGCACCGTGCACTTTTATGTCATTGATTTACTATTTCATGCAAAAACAAAGAAAATAACAGCAGGTGTAATCGGTTTTTCTCCAGACATGTTGGTATTGTATTATTCTTTGCGCCTGCTAGCTACATGTTATTTTCTTTTGAATATTGATATAACGGTCGTACTATTAGAGTGTAAACAACACCCCCGTGTAAAGCATACGTTGAGTCTACGTTGCTTTAAGATTTAATTTCATGAAGTTTATTTTCTTGTTGGGCAGGTGCGATTGTAACTGAAAAGTTTGTCGATACAGCCCCTGGGCAATTCTGATAGGGCGTGGTAAAACGCACTTTTCTACCTCTATCTTTCATTCAGTTTCTTAAAGAAAAGGTTAAGCACACGTTGAAGAAAAAAACAACATTACGTAGTCAATCGTTATCTCTCTCCCTCTGTCCTATTTTGTATACCTTCGCAGTTTTGTTTGTAAACTTCAATAAAACTTGATAAACCTATTACATATTTAATTTTGATATTTTCACTCCGGCTCGAAGTGACCCCTCAAGTCCGCCATCCAGAAGATGTCTTTTGACATTTCTCTAACAATTATCTTCTCCCTTTTTTGGTATATATCCCCCCCCCCCACTCAGTGTCCTTAGGGTACGCATTAACTATTTCTACTGCGTAGTTTCTTTGACATTTACACCTAATGGACATTGAGTTTTATATGAACAATCAATAAGTGACAAATGAAACGAAAGACAATTTACATGCACTATCGATGTTTCGATCCGAACCCAAATGTTGCCTCAGCTGCTACACAATGAGTAAGAAAACTTTAAAAATGTATAAATACCAAGATATTACTTAGCAGAAAACAAGTCGTCTTCGTCTCTTTTAGATTTGACATAGACCTTGCATTTGATATTCTCATCTCATCGTAAGAAAGAAGATTTGGCCGTCATGGATCGTCATCTGTTACTTTTCTTGGTCGTCATTGGACTCGTGTCTCATCAAGTCTCCGCTCAAAGGGGTAAGTGTTCTTATTTCATTCATAAATGTAGACATCACTTGCCGGAGACGATGCTACGGTATTGTGCCAGGGAGTGGGAGACACTAATAAGTGTCAGTAGCAGCATTAGTAGTGGCGTTTCTCAAAATGTTAAATGCACAATAGTATCCACGTGTTTCATATTAAGCACATATTATGTACCGATTATATGGCCTTGGTTCGTCTAACAGTGACAATCTAATTTAGGAGTTTCAAAGGAAATTTTCAAATGAATATTGTATAAAGAAGAGAAAATTTGATTCAAATGTAATCTACTTTCTTCAACTTTACCAATGCTAAAAATACACTCTGATACTTATTAAGGGGGGGGGGGGGGGGGGGGGGGGGGGGGGGGGGGGGGGGTAAGAGGACACTTTTTTTTTGGGGGGGGGGGTCTCGAAATTTGAAAATTTGACATTTTGCTCTGTTGGGGGGGGGGGGTAAAGTCAGCTTTTTTAGGTCAGCATGGGATTATTTTTTTTTTTTTTTTTTTTTTAATAAAAAAAAAAAAAAAAAAAAATCCAAAAGGGGGGGGGGGGGGTTTTAGGGAAATTTAGGGGGGGGGGGGGGGGTTTACACAAAACAAATTACCAAAGGGGGGGGTTTAACCTCCCAAACCCCTCCCCCCTGTGTACGCGCCTGGCACTAGTTTAAAAATAGTGAAGGTACGTATTATGCATGTAATCTTAACAACTAGATTAATAGCTTTTAATATAATTTATTTATCTCTCATTTTTTAGAACATTTTTGAAATATTATTCTTTGTGGAAACTTGTAACCGCTGTGCTAATTGTTGTTATTAACATTCTATCGTTTCGTTCTCTTTTTGACTTTTTGTTTGCATTTTGTGTAAGATTTATCTCACGACAGGTTTTTGTAATTTTTTTTTGATATTCCAACCTGATCATAAATTTCTACGATATATTTCCCCGTGTTATTGTCGGAGTATGATTGTATTGAATTCTTTGTAAGTGCATGACTTTTTAAAGAAAAGTGTTGAATAAATTAGATTTATCAATTCTCAGGGTCGTGCGAAGATTGCTGTGACTGCGGTTATATGGTGGGTGTCGGTTGTTATTGCGACAGTTTTTGCCAGAGAGCCGGAGATTGTTGCTCAGACTACACAACGGTTTGTGCCGGTAAGTGTTTTGGCAATTAAGTCTCTCTTTAAAATCTCCGAATGCCTAAAAATAATACTAACTATAATAATAAGTGTTCGGCTATGTATGTAGCCATAGCATTGTTCACACATTTGAAAATGTGGTGACTTGGGTTAATGAATTGAAAGTATGCGAAGGTTTTTTTTTGTTTTGTTTTTTGGTGATCGTGTTCATGAAAACGGCTGAAACGATGTCGTTTGCAGGTGTAAATCCTTGCAGACTAAACGGTCTACCGCACCCAATATGATATGTACCATAGCCAGGCGCGTACGCAGACGGGAAAGAAGGGGGTGGGGTTAGGGTTACCCCCCCCCCTCAATTTTTTTAAATGTGTGGTTATAGGAGGATACCCCCCCCCCTCATTTTTTGTCAAATAAAGAAGAAAAAAAGAAAAATAATAATTACAAAAATCAAAATTGTGTGTGCTAAACGGTGAAAAAAACAGATTTACCCCCCCCCCCTCCCCCACTGAACGAAATATCAGTAGGTCTAATTTTCAAATTAACGGCACAAACAAAAAATGTGCTCTAAATGTGTAATCTTTGTATGGAATGTTACTTATTATTTAATATTCCTTTATTGTACTTACCCTCTAACATTCCAAAAATTCTGAACAAATTCTGAAACCACAAAGATAATAATGGATTTCTTTGAAGGCGTCAATCTTTAGCTAACTCGAGGTTTTCCAAACCATTTTCCCCTGAAAATAAGACATAAAACAGGCTTTTAAAAATCTTTCAGTACTTCAATTTTTGGAATTGTATAATAAAGGCATGGCCACACAGAGGAACTGTTCCTGTTGGGGACCGGGGGAAATGCAATGAATTATTGATAATTTATTGCTTTTTTTTCCTTTCCTTGTTGGGGCTGCCCCCTACCCTAGCCCCGCTGCGTGCAGTCATGAATCAGTTGCAAAGCAATGGCCTAGTAACTGTGAGGCCCCAGGATGAAAAAATTCTATCGATTTGCTATATCAGTGCCCTTTTGTGAGGCATTAATCCTCATTACTGTCAGTTATGACCTAAGGACGTAGGTCCCCTAATTTATAAATATAGTAGCATACACATGCTTTAGCAGTCACGCTAAAAAAAAAAACACTCGCCAATTATTATTCAATAAAATATGAGAATGTATACTATTATCTAGATCTATTAGGAATAAATTATTGTCAAAATCATTTCATGAATTGGGGTAAACAAAATTATTTTGACTCTGTGACCAACAGTGTAGTTGGGAGAATTTAGAAATCAATCAGATCAGTTTTCCCCAGTTTTTTTTCATTAATAATGGTCTGTTTTCACTCAAACATTCAGATTCTCCTGAATTGTATACATCTCGCATTGACGTCACTACTTTAGCAGCATTTTATCTTATCTAAACAATGTTACCAAGTCCCTTTAATATGGTAGATATTTATTATATATATCTTCACTGTTTTTCTCTTCTAGACGACAACAGTGACTACTCATATGATTTTTCATGGCCCAGCGGTAAGTTAATTATGCCATGAGATTGCATTCTGTATATCATTGACGAAGAAGAAGAGAAGTTTCATGCTTTGTTATGCGACAGTTATTTTTATGTCGCTCAGAAATGTTCAATGTAAGTTCTATCAGCATGTTCAAGTGATTATCAAACTTCTCTCGTGAAATTTGAGATTTTATCATATGATTATACCAACCAAATGGGCTAAATACCATATTTATTTCTGAAACATTTGTCCCGATTTGCTTTAACCGATTACTACAGTGACTATTCATACGATTATTCATCATTTAGGGGTAAGTATATTATGCCATGAGTTTGCGCTGGTTTATTATATCCACGTAGAGGCGGAAGACATATTTATGCAATAAAGTTTCATTGAAATTTGGAAAGAAAAGAATATAATTTAATTCAACCGCCTTCCTTGAATAAACTTAATTTTTACGTAAGTTATACATTTTCAATGATCTATCACTCTCGTCTTTTCCAAGTCGGATTATGCAATTTCTCTTGTTTATTTTTAGCGTCACCATTTTATCATAACAACATAATGGGCTCAATATGGAAGATATTTATCATATATCTTTAATGTTTTTCTCTTCTATAGACTACCCCAGTGAATATTCTTACGAGTTTTCATGGCCCAGCGGTAAGTTAATTATGCCATGAGATTGCACTCTGTATATCATTGACGAAGAAGAGGAGAAGTTTCATGCTTTGTTAAGCGACAGTTATTTTTATGTCGCTCAGAAATGTTCAATGATATACAACTATCAGCATGTTCAAGTGATTATCAAACTTCTCTCGTGAAATTGTTGATTCATCATCTGATTATGCCAACTAAATGGGCTAAATAGCATATTTATTTTTGAAACATCTGTCCCGATTTGCTTTAATCGATTACTACAGTGACTATTCATATGATTATTCATCATTTAGGGGTAAGTATATTATGCCATGAGTTTGCGCTGGTTTATTATATCCACGTAGAGGCGGAAGACATATTTATGCAATAAAGTTTCAATGAAATTTGGAAAGAAAAGCATATAATTTAATTCAACCACCTTCCTTGAAAAAACTTTTTTTACGTAAGTTATACATTTTCAATGATCTATCACTCTCGTCTTTTCCAAGTCGGATTATGAAATTTCTCTTGTTTGATTTTAGCGTCACCATGTTATCATAACAGCATAATGGGCTTAAAATGGAAGATATTTATTACATATCTTTACTGTTTTTCTCTTCTATAGATTACCCCAGTGAATACTCTCATGAGTTTTCATGGCCCAGCGGTAAGTTAATTATGCCAAGAGGTTGCATTCTTTATGTCATTGACGAAGTAGAAGAGAAGTTTCATGCCTTGTTATCCGACAGTTATTTTTATGTCGCTCAGAAATGTTCAATGATATACAACTATCAGCTTGTTCAAGTGATTAACAAACTTCTCTCGTGAAATTTTTAATTCATCATCTGATTATACCAACCAATTTGGCTAGATACCATTTTCATTTCTGAAATATCTGTCCCGATTTTCTTTAACGGATTACTACAGTGACTATTCATATAATTATTCATCATTTAGGGGTAAGTAAATTATGCAATGAGTTTGCGCTGGTTTATTATATCCACGTAGAGGCGGAAGACATATTTATGCAATAAAGTTTCATTGAAATTTGGAAAGAAAAGTATATAATTTAATTCAACCACCTTCCTTGAAAGACTTGTTTTTACGTAAGTTATACATTTTTAATGATCTATCACTCTCGTCTTTTCCAAGTCGGATTATGCAATTTCTCTTGTTTATTTTTAGCGTCACCATGTTATCATAACAGCATAATGGGCTTAATATGGAAGATATTTATTATATATCTTTACTGTTTTTCTCTCCTATAGACTACCCCAGTGAATACTCTTATGAGTTTTCATGGCCCAGCGGTAAGTTAATTATGCCATGAGTTTGCATTCTATATGTCATTGACGAAGTAGAAGAGAAGTTTCATGATTTGTTATCCGACAGTTATTTTTATGTCGCTTCGAAATGTTCAATGATATACAACTATCAGCTTGTTCAAGTAATTATCAAACTTCTATCGTGATATTTTTTATTCATCATTTGATTATACCTACCAAATGGGCTAAATACCATATTTATTTCTGAAACATCTGTCCCGATTTGCTTTAACCGATTACTACAGAGACTATTCATATATGATTATTCATAATTTAGGGGTAAGTAAATTATGTCATGAGTATGCGCTGGTTCATTATATCCACGTAGAAGATATATTTATGCAATAAATTTTCATTGAAATTTGGAAAGAAAAGCATATAATTTAATTCAACCACCTTCCTTGAAAAAACTTTTTTTACGTAAGTTATACATTTTCAATGATCTATCACTCTCGTCTTTTCCAAGTCGGATTATGAAATTTCTCTTGTTTGATTTTAGCGTCACCATGTTATCATAACAGCATAATGGGCTTAAAATGGAAGATATTTATTACATATCTTTACTGTTTTTCTCTTCTATAGATTACCCCAGTGAATACTCTCATGAGTTTTCATGGCCCAGCGGTAAGTTAATTATGCCAAGAGGTTGCATTCTTTATGTCATTGACGAAGTAGAAGAGAAGTTTCATGCCTTGTTATCCGACAGTTATTTTTATGTCGCTCAGAAATGTTCAATGATATACAACTATCAGCTTGTTCAAGTGATTAACAAACTTCTCTCGTGAAATTTTTAATTCATCATCTGATTATACCAACCAATTTGGCTAGATACCATTTTCATTTCTGAAATATCTGTCCCGATTTTCTTTAACGGATTACTACAGTGACTATTCATATAATTATTCATCATTTAGGGGTAAGTAAATTATGCAATGAGTTTGCGCTGGTTTATTATATCCACGTAGAGGCGGAAGACATATTTATGCAATAAAGTTTCATTGAAATTTGGAAAGAAAAGTATATAATTTAATTCAACCACCTTCCTTGAAAGACTTATTTTTTACGTAAGTTATACATTTTTAATGATCTATCACTCTCGTCTTTTCCAAGTCGGATTATGCAATTTCTCTTGTTTATTTTTAGCGTCACCATGTTATCATAACAGCATAATGGGCTTAATATGGAAGATATTTATTATATATCTTTACTGTTTTTCTCTCCTATAGACTACCCCAGTGAATACTCTTATGAGTTTTCATGGCCCAGCGGTAAGTTAATTATGCCATGAGTTTGCATTCTATATGTCATTGACGAAGTAGAAGAGAAGTTTCATGATTTGTTATCCGACAGTTATTTTTATGTCGCTTCGAAATGTTCAATGATATACAACTATCAGCTTGTTAAAGTAATTATCAAACTTCTATCGTGATATTTTTTATTCATCATCTGATTATACCTACCAAATGGGCTAAATACCATATTTATTTCTGAAACATCTGTCCCGATTTGCTTTAACCGATTACTACAGAGACTATTCATATATGATTATTCATAATTTAGGGGTAAGTAAATTATGCCATGAGTATGCGCTGGTTCATTATATCCACGTAGAAGATATATTTATGCAATAAATTTTCATTGAAATTTGGAAAGAAAAGCATATAATTTAATTCAACCACCTTCCTTGAAAAACCAATTTTGTACGTATAGGTTATACATTTTCAATGATCTATCACTCTCGTCTCTTCCAAGTCGGATTATGAAATATCTCTTGTTTATTTTTAACGTCACTATTTTATCAAAGCAGCATAATGGGCTTAATATGGAAGATATTTATTATATATCTTTACTGTTTCTCTCTTCTAGACTACCCCAGTGAATATTCTCATGAGTTTTCATGGCCCAGCGGTAAGTTAATTATGCCATGAGATTGCATTCTGTATATCATTGACGAAGAAGAAGACAAGTTTCATGCTTTGTTATCCGACAGTTATTTTTATGTCGCTTCGAAATGTTCAATGATATACAACTATCAGCTTGTTCAAGTGATTAACAAACTTCTGTCTTGAAATTGTTGATTCATCATCTGATTATACCAACCAATTTGGCTAAATACCATTTTTATTTCTGAAACTTCTGTCCCGATTTTCTTTAACGGATTACTACAGTGACTATTCATATGATTATTCATCATTTAGGAGTAAGTAAATTATGCCATGAGTTTGCGCTGGCTTATTATATCTACGTAGAAGACATATATTTATGCAATAAATTTTCATTGAAATTTGGAAAGAAAAGCATATAATTTAATTCAACCACCTTCCTTGAAAAACTTATTTTGTACGTAAGCTATACATTTTCAATGATCTATCACTCTCGTCTTTTCAAAGTCGGATTATGAAATTTCTCTTGTTTATTTTTAGCGTAACCATGTATTCATAGCAACATAATGGGCTCAATATGGAAGATATTTATTATATATCTTTACTGTTTTTCTCTTCTATAGACTACCCCAGTGAATACTCTTATGAGTTTTCATGGCCCAGCGGTAAGTTAATTATGCCATGAGATTGCATTACGTATATCATTGACGAAGAAGAAGAGAAGTTTCATGCTTTGTTATCCGACAGTTATTTTTATGTCGCTTAGAAATGTTCAATTGTATACAATTATCAGCTTGTTCAAGTGATTATCAAACTTCTCTCGTGAAATGTTTCATTCAACATCTGATTATACCAACCAAATGGACTAAATACCATATTTATTTCTGAAACATCTGTCCGGATTCGCTTTAACCGATTACTGCAGTGACTATTCATATGATTATTCATCATTTTATTATGCCATAAGTTTGCGCTGGTTTATTATATCCACGTAGAAGACATTTTATGCAATAAATTTTCATTGAAATTTGGAAAGAAAAGCATATAATTTAATTCAACCACCTTCCTTGAAAAACTTATTTTGTTCGTAAGCTATACATTTTCGATGATCTATTACTCAGGTCTTTTCCAAGTCGGATTATGAAATTTCTCTTGTTTATTTTTAGCGTCACCATGTTATCATAACAGCATAATGGGCTTAATATGGAAGATATTTATTATATATCTTTACTGTTTTTCTCTCCTATAGGCTACCCCAGTGAATACTCTTATGAGTTTTCATGGCCCAGCGGTAAGTAAATTATGCCATGAGATTGCATTCTGTATATCATTGAAGAAGAAGAAGAGAAGTTTCATGCTTGTTATACGACAGTTATTTTTATGTCGCTCAGAAATGTTCAATGATAAACAATTAGCAGCATGTTTAAGTGATTATCAAACTTCTCTCGTGAAATTTGTGATTTATCATGTGATTATACCAACGAAATGGGCTAAATACCATATTTATTTCTGAAACATCTGTCTCGATTTGCTTTAACGGATTACTACAGTGACTATTCATATGACTATTCATCATTTAGGGGTAAGTAAATTATGCCATGAGTTTGCGCTGGTTTATTATATCCACGTATAAGATATATTTATGCAATAAATTTTCATTGAAATTTGGAAAGAAAAACATAAAATGTAATTTAACAACCTTCCTTGAAAAACCTATTTTGTACGTAGGTTATATATATTCAATGATCTATCACTCTCGTCTTTTCCAAGTCGGATCATGAAATTTCTCTTGTTTATTTTTAGCGTCACCATGTTATCATAGCAGCATAATGGGCTTAATATGGAAGATATTTATTTTATATCTTTACTGTTTTTCTCTTCTGTAGACTACCCCAGTGAATACTCTTATGAGTTTTCATGGCCCAGCGGTAAGTAAATTATGCCATGAGATTGCATTCTGTATATCATTGACGAAGAAGAAGAGAAGTTTCATGCTTGTTATACGACAGTTATTTTTATGTCGCTCAGAAATGTTCAATGATATACAACTATCAGCTTGTTCAAGTGATTAACAAACTTCTCTCGTGAAATTTTTAATTCATCATCTGAATATACCAACCAATTTGGCTAGATACCATTTTCATTTCTGAAATATCTGTCCCGATTTTCTTTAACGGATTACTACAGTGACTATTCATATGATTATTCATCATTTAGGGGTAAGTAAATTATGCAATGAGTTTGCGCTGGTTTATTATATCCACGTAGAGGCGGAAGACATATTTATGCAATAAAGTTTCATTGAAATTTGGAAAGAAAAGCATATAATTTAATTCAACCACCTTCCTTGAAAGACTTATTTTTTACGTAAGTTATACATTTTTAATGATCTATCACTCTCGTCTTTTCCAAGTCGGATTATGCAATTTCTCTTGTTTATTTTTAGCGTCACCATGTTATCATAACAGCATAATGGGCTTAATATGGAAGATATTTATTATATATCTTTACTGTTTTTCTCTCCTATAGACTACCCCAGTGAATACTCTTATGAGTTTTCATGGCCCAGCGGTAAGTTAATTATGCCATGAGTTTGCATTCTATATGTCATTGACGAAGTAGAAGAGAAGTTTCATGATTTGTTATCCGACAGTTATTTTTATGTCGCTTCGAAATGTTCAATGATATACAACTATCAGCTTGTTCAAGTAATTATCAAACTTCTATCGTGATATTTTTTATTCATCATTTGATTATACCTACCAAATGGGCTAAATACCATATTTATTTCTGAAACATCTGTCCCGATTTGCTTTAACCGATTACTAGAGAGGCTATTCATATGATTATTCATAATTTAGGGGTAAGTAAATTATGCCATGAGTATGCGCTGGTTCATTATATCCACGTAGAAGATATATTTATGCAATAAATTTTCATTGAAATTTGGAAAGAAAAGCATATAATTTAATTCAACCACCTTCCTTGAAAAACTTATTTTGTACGTAAGCTATACATTTTCAATGATCTATCACTCTCGTCTTTTCCAAGTCGGATTATGAAATATCTCTTGTTTATTTTTAACGTCACTATTTTATCAAAGCAGCATAATGGGCTTAATATGGAAGATATTTATTATATATCTTTACCGTTTCTCTCTTCTAGACTACCCCAGTGAATATTCTCATGAGTTTTCATGGCCCAGCGGTAAGTTAATTATGCCATGAGATTGCATTACGTATATCATTGACGAAGAAGAAGAGAAGTTTCATGCTTTGTTATCTGACAGTTATTTTTATGTCGCTTAGAAATGTTCAATTGTATACAATTATCAGCTTGTTCAAGTGATTATCAAACTTCTCTCGTGAAATGTTTCATTCAACATCTGATTATACCAACCAAATGGACTAAATACCATATTTATTTCTGAAACATCTGTCCGGATTCGCTTTAACCGATTACTGCAGTGACTATTCATATGATTATTCATCATTTTATTATGCCATAAGTTTGCGCTGGTTTATTCTATCCACGTAGAAGACATTTTATGCAATAAATTTTCATTGAAATTTGGAAAGAAAAGCATATAATTTAATTCAACCACCTTCCTTGAAAAACCTATTTTGTATATAGGTTATATAAATCCAATGATTTATCACTCTCGTCTTTTCCAAGTCGGATCATGAAATTTCTCTTGTTTATTTTTAGCGTCACCATGTTATCATAGCAGCATAATGGGCTTAATTTGAAAGATATTTATTATATATCTTTACTGTTTTTCTCTTCTGTAGACTACCCCAGTGAATACTCTCATGAGTTTTCATGGCCCAGCGGTAAGTTAATTATGCCATGAGATTGCATTCTGTATATCATTGAAGAGAAGTTTCATGCTTTGTTATCCGACAGTTATTTGTATGTCGCTTAGAAATGTTCAATGATATACAACTATTTGCATGTTCAAGTGATTTTCAAACTTCTGTCGTGAAATTTTTGATTCATCATCTGATTAAACCAACGTAATGGACTGACTACCATATTTATTTCTGAAACATCTGTCCGTATTTTCTTTAACGGATTACTACAGTGACTGTTCATAATTATGATTATTCATCATTTAGGGGAAAGTAAATTATGCCATGAGTTTGCGCTGGTTTATTATATCCACTTAGAAGACATATTTATGCAATATATTTTCATTGAATTTGGAAAGAAAAGCATATAATTTAATTCAACCACCTTCCTTGAAAAACCTATTTTTTACGTAAGTTATATATTTTCAATGATCTATCACTCTCGTCTTTTCAAAGTCGGATAATGAAATGATACTCGTATGCTACCCTGCATGGTTCAATAAAACCCAAAATATTTTAACTATTCAACAGTCTGTTCCTTAACATTTGTTTGTGTATATTATTTTGTATGCACAGAAATCAACGGTTGCAAGTCGAATATGTATTTAAATAAATGGAGAATAATGGTTAAGCTGCCTTGGTTGATTGAGACTTAATGAATATTAATGATTTATCATTCAATTCTTTATCATTTGTTTTTGTAAACTTGTTTTCACAGAAATCGACGTTTGCTTGTCGTCTCCGTGTCTGAATGGAGGATTGTGCCAAGCAAGCGGTGGCTCCTACTTCTGTTTCTGTCCTGCAGCATTCTATGGAGTAGATTGCGAGCTTGGAGGAGATTGTAAGATGATATGACCTGTATATTAAACAATTAATATCATCGTATTAATTCCAATAGTAATAGTATAGATATACTGACTGCTATGAGAGGCATCGCTGTTTCTATATACTCAATTAAGGGGACGTTACATCCCGCTTTACCTATCAGGATTAACCCCTGAATATTAACCCTCGGAAAACTACCTCCAGAGCACAATAAGCCCCCGAGGACAATTAGCTCCCAAGGACAATTACCCTAAAAGACAATTACCTCCCGGAGAACCCCCCCCCCCCCCCACCGAGGACAGTAACCCCCGAGGAATTGTTAACATTGTGACGTATAATGCGAGCTTCTCTCCAAGTTGTTATTTACATAACATTTCATAAACTTTCATTTTCTTGGTTATATATGAATTTAATTCAGTATTTTCAAATTATTCAATTCGATGTGGAGGGGGGTGTAAGTTCCCCATTCCCCCGTAGTTCTGCCAACGAGTAAAGTACACAGTAAAGTGTAGCCTTAAAATAAAATATATTCAAAAATGAAAATTCAAGTATTTTAGACTTTTTATAAATTTCAGATCAAGAACATGAAATCTCCTCGAAAATAGAATTTTAATCAACACGTTATGCCTTTTTAAATAACAAAATATTTTCATAGATGCTAACGGCTTTCTATAATGTTTAAGTCCAACTTAGAGATAAGTTCAACTTAGGATCTTAGAGAAACACCCCCCCCCCCCCCCAGAGCTCAACTTTATCTATAATATTAATCGCAACTCTGTACTAAATACATGTAGATAGGGGTTCTGTAAGTTGCGCCTAAACGATTCAAAGACTTGTGATCACTCTGTATTAATTGAACTTTTCTTTACGACAGGACACTAGTTTAATTCAGAATTATTATAAACCAGGTTTCTCTACTTTTTTAAATTCCAGCTGGAAACTCGGTTTAACAACTTATCTAGTATCTTTGCCTATTATGGATTATAAAAGGTAAGTTTATTGTCTATCGTATAATAAGAATAATTATGATAACTTCCATAATTGAAACACTGTGTTCCTTTGACTATCCTTGTAGTATGATCGCAATACTTAAGAGAATACCGTGTATATCATTTGTTTAAATATATCTTTGTGTTCGTTTCAAAAGAATGCAAATTAGAGACAAAAAAAATATCTTAACCCACTGGCTTTTTTTCTCCGAACGAAACATAGCAATATGACACATATTGACCAAATATTCTTGATACCATTATTAAAACATTCTTCTGCCCTCATTGATTTTTTTTCTTCTTGTAAGTTTTCCTAAATAGTCCATATTATTGATGATGATGTTGTTGTGATTATTATTTTTTTAAAATTTTTAGTACTAAAATGCACAACTCAAGAATCTGACAATTTCACACTCTTCTTCGCACACATGCACGCACACACCATCACCCGCTCTCTTTCTCTCTCTTTCTCTCTCTTTCTCTCTCTCTGTGCCTCACTCACTTCCCCATGTCGCTTTCTTCCCCTAACACCCCAAATATCAATCTAAAGTTGAAATTTAAAGGCGTAAGTTATTATATAAAAAACAACAACAGTAATCTTGCAATCAAACGTAAGCACTGAGGAGTAAAAATTTATGGATAAAAATCATCTGCCAATATCCTCAACATTTTTTAAATCAAAGAAGGAATTGTTTTTATAAAAAAAATTGTTTATTCACGACCCCCATCCCCCTCCATCCGCCACCAAACGCCCCTTTAATTTCACTTTCCAATCTAAATGTAAAGTGAGAATGGAGTTGTGGCCTTCATTTATATGAAATTATTTCTTCCACAAGCCTTTCAAACTTTTTCCAACCTCTTTACTCTGAATTTTTGTCCCCATTCATTCCTCGTTTTCTCTCTCTCTCTTCCTTCTTTCCCTTTCTTCATCTACAGCATTCTCTCTCTTCGTTTTTAATGTATATTTACATTGTCTTGTTTTATATAGGCGTATATCCCCATTCCCCACACAGGCCCATGCTTATTGGAATTACATTACGCCTTCTTCCTTTTTTTTTTTACTTTGTTTACTTAATTCTATTTCAGATAACACGACTGTACATGTAGCTTAGAAGTACCCTGAGCATTGGAAAATGAGGAGAAAGACCATACAATAAGGGATCATCTATAATAATTCTACTGTGACATGAGTAACGTTTGAAGGAAAGTTCAATCAAATCAATTTAATTTATTTGGCTTTATTAAAGGAAAAAATCAAGTACGTACAATCGATAAATTGAGAGTACATTATAGGCCAACACTTCTAAGAAGCAACGTGTGCTTGTAAATGAAGCCCAGGCCTTATCAAGTTAAACACAATTTTAGATAAGTTTGAATTAACAAGAAAATATCACTCTGAAACATGAATAGAATGATTATCCAGTGCATGTTTATTGTTTTATTACATAAAGATCTTGAAATAGTATATGAAAGCTTATTATAGTTCTTTTTTCTTGAAAAGAAAAGAAATGCATTAAAGGTAGAAAGGCCCATGTATTAATAATATTAACATACAAAACCCCTTCCAAGAGAAAGAGAGAGAAAATGAATAGAAGACATTGGAGCACAAATTTCATCAATATAAGTTATCTAAAGCATCTCTGGAAATGAATATATTTGAAAGATCATTACGTCAATAATCCTTAACAACCACATTTTCAAATGATGCACGATTTCATACATAGATACCAAATTCAAACTATTCACATTGGCATTATAGCGAATCATCTTTTATTATAATACTTGTTGTTGCATGATTGATATTGCTCTTGTATTTTGTTAATTAAGTAATTCATTCTTATAGTTATGTTACAGAATATGAGATAAGATATCATATCAAATATATTTTTTATCATACCAGTCACGGCGTTTGTATACGTTAATCCAACGCGAACCACCCATAATGAGCATTATATCAGTTAAATGACGTCACATATATGTCTTTTAAAAACAACGCACCGCTAGCTTCATTATGTTTTCAATTAAAATATGTATTTCAAAAAAGCTTAGTTTACTTTAAAATGAAATAGGCCACTATCTGAAATTCTGATTCTTAAAAGGAAATATCAATTTGAATTTTGTTTTCGCTGAGGTTTCTGCAATGTGTTATGTAACCATTATTAATATTTGAATAAATCACTATTGGTCTTCCCTCAATTAAACAGTTTGATGTTGTTTGTATGTGTACATTATGTAATGGTAAACGGGAAGAATAAAACGTTCTGTGAAGCTGTGCATGTAGGTTTTTCATAATCTAATTTTTTCATTTTTTGAATTAATTTTATTAATTTTTTAATTCTGAGTACATATTTAAATCAGAACTACTATTAAAAAATCCTCTAAAAAATAGTCCTACCTCCAATCGGTCATAATTATATATACGTCCTATTAATTGCCCCAATGAAACCTAATACACACTGACAACAAAGATATTCCCGAAGTCTTGATTGTAAGTTGAAGTAATGGAAATTATAACGTTGAAGTGGGCCTACCCCCCCCCCCTTCCCCTCCGAAAAATGTCCCACTAATTATTATGGATCACTACATGTACAACGTAGTGCTAAATCGGATATGAGAGGGGGACAGAAACAGAATGATAAAAGAAAGCGATTAATAAAATCTGAAGATATATTGATAGAAAAAGAAAAACCTGTATTATACAATGGTGAAGATTGATTAAGATCTGGAGAAATAAATTGAGAGAAAGAGAAAGAGACGAAGGAATTCAGAAGAAGGACATTGATAAAATTGGTGATTGAAAGAGAGAGTGATAGTCAGAAAGAGGGAGTAATGGGTAATATATGTTGAGATCTAAACGTAACCCTATATGGACAGAGATATGTCTGGCTGCCTGCCGTAGCAACAAAAAGAGTTGACATAAGACTTAAAACTCCGTTTTGTTGACGATTAGCCTTGCATGAAGTCTTTTGTCTTTTTTGTTTGTTGTTACGGCAGGCAGCCAGTGGAACGGATTCGTTTGATAAAATTATGGAAATGCAAACATTACTTTAAACAAACAGAACTCTGTTATTCCTGGCCCATTTTTCCTGATTGAGATGTCATTTGAAAGGGCAGAAAATAAACTTTCTAGAAATATGATTTTTGTCCTTAAAAATTCAGATACCGTTTGCCAAATGACTCTTAAATACCCTTTCTTCAAATTGTTTTATTCACCCAAGTTTCTGAAATATATGTGCATCATATGAGTTGTATCAGATGAAAGAAGAGGATCTAAGCTTTACAAATATGTGTCATTTATTAATTATGATTGTGATTAAGTTATGATAAAACATTGATACTCATGTTCTCGGTTTCATTTTTTCCTGAACGCACTGTATTTGAATATGGTCCTGACACATCTTATTTTGGTAAATAGTAATGTATCACGTTATTTAACCTTTTTAAGACAATGATAAAGTCATCGTTTATGGAAACGAAATAAAGGCAAAAATAGGTTTTGTTTTCTGATCATTAACAAGTAATTCATATAACGATTTAATATGTAAAATTGGAAAAGGTCGAGCTCAAATTCATACATTATGGTGATGATGACCATGATAATGATGATGATGATGATGATGATGACAATGATAATGATGAAAACGATGACGTTGATGATGATGATGACAATGATGGTGATGACGATGATGGTGATGATGACATTGATGGTGATGACGATGATGATGATGATGATGATAAATACTACTGAAAATACTGTTAGGCCTATAGCTGTAATTATTAAACGATAAAATGAGCAACCAATGTAATCATCTTGTACGAGTGGATCAACAAGAAGCGCTATAATACAAAGGCCTGGACCCGAAAGAGGGGGCCCAATTCGTGAGAAGAAGAAAAAGAAAAATCGCACCCCCCCCCCCTTAAGCACCAGGGGAGGGGGTCCGTCTTCAAATAAAGTTAAAATTAACATGTTTTTACGTGTTTTTCCCACGGGGCGGCGGACCCCCTCCCTGGATCCACCACTGTGGATGACTAGTCTAAGAAAACACCCGACGATCGGAAGCTATAGTCTGTTTTGTTTAAGAAAGGTAACGCAGAAAAAGCAAAACTGTGCTCTAGATAACAGTAACACAGAACGAGAACAAATACAAATTCAAAGAACTGACAAATAAATCACATGACTTACCTCTTAGTGTCCTATATTATCCTTGGATTGAAAATTCCATGCACATGGTATTGAGGAAGCGAGGTCAAGAATAAATACTTATTGAGCATAATCACTGTGGGGGGCAACAAGTAGCACGTTTCTATAGCATTCCTCTGATGCAACAATGGCGCGCAATTTGTGACAGCGCGCAGCTAACACAATGGACTGAGAGAAGGCGTGAACCGACTGGCAACTGATTATCTCCGGGTTATGTTTTTGTGCATAAACGTATAGTAGAGATTTGCAATGATTCGCAAGATGACAATGACCATTTAAAAACATTGTTGCATGGACTTCTTGTTTACAAATCTGTTCCTGAGCCGCTCAGATTAGTTGGTTCAAGTCATTGTGGTACACATGCACAGGCGCGTACGCAGGGGGGGGGGGGGGGGGGGGGTTGAACCCCCCCGTCAGTTTTGTGTATGTGTGTATTTTGGAGCAAACCCCCCCCCCCCCCCTTGTGATTTTTTTTTTTAATTAAAAAAAATGCACATGCAGGAATAAAATTTCGGGTATATACATGCAGTCTTAAGGGATATTCTAAGCCAATTCTCTTTTCTCCATCATATGGATTTGAGAGGCTTTAAAATGACAATCTTGACAATTTTTGGCGATTTTCTCTATGTGAGAGGAGTTTCCATGCACCCCCTTGAATTGTCGTTCCTGCATTTCATGTTTTATGACCTATAGTGCCTAATGGACATTCTATTCTATTCTATTCTATTCTAATAGTATATTTGTAAAGCGCTTAGAGACATTTGTATTAAGCGCTATATAAAAATTAAATATTATTATTATTATTATTCTCAAAGCTGAGTCACTTTGAGATTTGCACACATTTTTTATAAATATCAACCTCCTTTTAACTTTCTCATTAGATCTTGATCCTTTAACACATATTTTTTCAATATTTTATCAGTATGATTTTCTGCCCTCGACTTAAGACAGCAGTGGTGGTGGTATGCGCGTACGCAGGGGGAGGGGGGGGGGGTTAGAGGTTAACCCCCCCTCCCTTGGTATTTTTTTTAAAATAAATATTTCTAGCATGGGTAGGGAGAAAGTTCCATTCGGGGAATGTCCTGGGATATAGAGAGTGTTTATAACAGTCCTTTACAGCGGATAACTTCTTGAATGATACTGAAGACCTTCTTGCAGATACCCCTACTCCAGATGACCTGTTTTGGTAGTGGTGGTTATAGATGACCTAAAAGAGGTGACCTAGCTCCCCCACACGGTGACATATAGTCACCGTGTATGACATAATCTAAATACGACTTATAGGATAGGTAATACAATGGGTATCAAAATTGCCTATTAAACCGATACCTTGAGGCTTGAACATCTTTGGGGAAAACATATAACAGTCTCTTTTGGCATCGGGCTTCTCATAGGTCGATTAGCGTGAACACGATGTACGTTTGGCTTTCCATACGGAGTTTTCTCACTTAACGTACTACGATGATTCTCGTGAATTATTTTTTGATTTTTATCGTTAATCCACTTACAGTAATTGTCCTACATTAACGCAGGTGCATAAGCTTCGTGGTCTACATTTCATGAGTGACCCAGACAATTAATTCACTTCATAATTACCTAGCAAGGAAGCTGTGAAAGATACAGGCATGTCACGCTCCTCAAACATCCGCGTGCGCCTGCTCTTCGACGATTGCACACCATTTCGCCCCGGTAGTGTCGGCAGGAGAAAGTGTTGGTTTCTGCTCAACATCGATGCGTGCCGGAGAATTACTGATGTGGAGTATTGCATTCAGAATACATTCCACCTCGGAAGGTCATCTCAGATTGAACTCCTGTTAGACGATTTTGTTCTTCCCCCATTTGAAAAGTCGGAGATCATTAAAGAAAATGATTTAATCAGGTGAGGTAGAGATGACATTGTTTGAATGTTTATTGCAGTGAACATGGTCATGATGTTGTTGTTGTTGTTCGTTTGGTATTATAATGGCTATTAGTCAAATTTGACTATTGTTGCCAATTTCATCTCATCTCTTTCTTTTAATGTCTTGGTAAAATTATTATTTCTTTCTTTCTTTTTCCAATCTCATTTTAATATAATATTAGTCATAGTCTACAAAAAAATAAAAACAAAAAATTATTTCAAATTAAACCACGATCCGCACACAGTTCCAACTCACGCTGGCCCTGTCCTTTCTATGATGCTTGAATGATGGTGGTGGTGGAGGGCTGGCTGAATAAATTCAAGCACACATAAAAGACATAGCTGCATTACTATCCTGGCTGTGTGTTAAAAGCTGTGCTATAACACTACTGTACAAAACTCAACTGATTTCACTAAAAATCTGTATTTTAGTGACAATTGATGACACCAAAATAGCAGTAGAGTAAAGGAGCCGGTAATCGGACAGCTCCAGTTTTCGGCCGATCTATTGGATGCATGGTAAAATCCCTTTAAAATACATCGCATAATAGCATATCACATATCCCACACATACCATACCATGCCAGTATCACTGAAGAACCACATTTGCAATGGAAAATATATCCTAAAATATCACATTTTAGCGATGTAATCGGCGGTCCCGCTACCCAAATCTGAAAAATCGAGTTTCTTACGCGTGTATGTAAGAAATATGGGTACCATAAAATGAGCTTTATTTCAAGTATTTTTCAGATTTAGAGCCCGATTTTGTGTTGGTCGCAAGCTTAAAAGTATCTCATCGCATGTATTAAGTCAATGCAGCCGGACCCCGCCACGCACACACGATATGTCTGTCTAATTCAGATTCCAACTTCCGATCACCGCTGTGCCTGTCTTCGGCCAGGCGAGCACCCGGGTGCTCCGGCGTGGGATACCTGCTCCGCCCGCTTGTGCTATACATCAGCGCGGAAACGCACGGCGCGCGCGAGCGCTTCCTATTGACTTTGTACATGCGTCCGAAAACTGGTACGCTATGCCGATAACTGGTTCCAAAACAGTGAAAATTGAAATGAATATTGTCATGGCAATTTGTGATTTTTTTCTGGGATTCTTTTTTTGTTTAAATAATAATAATATTTACTTCATGATTTGAACAAGAAATGATAATAAATAGGAAGTAAAGAGTCCAAAAAATAGGATTTTGTCTTAAGTGGCCGAAAACCGGGTCTTTTACTTTTTCAACTTACCAATGACTGTTAGAAAGAATTATTTAAAAATTCAAATTGTAAGTCTACTGACTAAGTCTGTCATACTTGCCGATCAGCCACATCGGCATGATTGTGTGCATTTGTGTATTATGAGTGTATTGCCTATTCATGTGTGCGAATGCTGCCTATTAACTCGTAGTTCAGTGCTAATACGCATTAGCATTGACTCTCTATGCTATGCTGGAGTGTTTAAAAGGGGAACTCCATCCTGAACTTCTGGAGTTCTGATCTCTGATTGATTCTGAACACCTCCCGAAATAAAGGCTGAAATTTTGGGGGCCATGCTGATTCCCAATTCTATATAGTCTAGATTGATGAAAGTTTCAGAGCTGAATTTCCGGAAAATCTGATAAAGAATAAGATAATTATTGATTTGTAAATTTGTAACCAATCAATTGTAAATCGGCAATTAATTTGATTTATACTAGTCTACATTTGTAATTTTAAACACTGAATGATTTATTCAGCTCCAATGCTAGTCTGTGGGTTATCTATGGCTAAATATGGTAATATTTTTATCTTTCCCAATTTCGTGCAGGGTGAGGTTTCTTGGTGAAGGTGGTTTAAAGCCAGATGAAATTGAGGTAAAGGAACTGCGTGATGCTGAACCGAAGCAAGCAAGCAAGAGGAAGAAAGCTAATACAGAGGCCAAGCTGGTCGGGAGTAGTGAAGGCAACATGGCCCGTACTTCAAGAGCTAAAAGGAAAAAGGCTTGTAGAGAAAAGAAGGGGACTAACAATAAGGCGAGGCATGAAGACAGATTGATGAATGATGGAATGGCATTCCAGGGAAAGGAGAAAATAACAGAAGCTGAACAAACAAGCAGATTAGATTCTTTAGCTTGCTCTCCTTCAGCCAAGAATGGCACCCCAAAATATTCTGCTAGAGTTCACAAACGTTCAACTAAGAATGGTCAGGCCCCTCTTAGGCATGGTTCCAGCTCCTCATCAGATTCCAGCTCAGAAGATGGTGAGCAGTCAAGGGCAATCTCGAAGGCTAAAAGTTTTCGCAAAGTTGTAGGCAGGAGAAAGGTGCGACCATCGAAGTCACTGATGCAATCGTCCACTCAAGCGCAAAGTTCTGTGAATCCCGGAACGTCTGTTCTTCATGCAGGGGGCTCAGGAAGTAAACAAATCAAAACCAATGTGAGCAAAATCAAGTGTAATGGATCCGGGCCGTTGCATTCCGACTCCGAGTCGAGCTCGACTGAAGAGGAGACGGTAGCTAGAAAGAGAAAACCTTCTCTGAAGAGTTCAGGCTCAGGACTTCTCGGCAAAACACCAGTGGCTAACATCGTGAAGAGTGGTAAGAATAAAAGAAATGGCGTGACAAGAACTGAAAGTACCTCCACCTCTTCGTCTGTTTCTTCTATGTCCTCTGCATCTTCCTCATCAGACTCTGGTGAACATCCTCCTGGGCAACTTCAACAGAAGCAAACCATGAAGAACAATACTGAGCCAGGAGTGGCCTTGACAAAAAAGCCAGCAGAACTCCCTAAATGTCCAGTTCAAGGGAAAGAGCTCTCCTCCACCAGGAGTGCTTCGTTGAAGAAATCAGTGTCAAAGTCCTCTGTTGGGCATGTCAGGTTTTCATCAGACTCTGACTCTGGTGAATCCGAAGCAGGAGGTGGTATGCAACCTTCTGCTACAGCAAGGCCGCTTTCAGGTCAACCAGCCCAACAAAAAAACCTTGAGCCAAGAATTCCCATGGTCGAAACAGGGACAACTGAAGACAATCCAATGGAGCTAGAAGAACCATATAATGGTGTTAGCGAGATACAGGGAAAAAGATCTGAGCATTGTAACAACCTTTCTTCTTTGGATGAGTCTAATTGCAGTACACCAGGTGGGATACAGGCAAAGGTCAGTAATTTTGCAGTATGTAATCAAGTTGAAACATTCAAACTACTAATAACATGCTAAATATATTACTCATTGCGGATGTAGTATCGAAAAATAATATCGCTAGTGATATTCGTTTGTCTCGCAATGTGGTCAATAAGGAATCTAAAAGATCACGACGTTTGACGAAGTGTTGCAGATAGCGCACGAAACGTCGTGATCTTTTAGATTCCTTATTGACCACATTGCGAGACAAACGAATATCACTAGCGATATTTTTTTCAATACTAATAACATATTTGAGATTTGAAAAAAAGTTACCATCAGTGGTAAGTTTTATGCAACAGGGCTCTGTGCATGCCAATAAATCTGAATGGCAGAAACACTGAAAATGAACACGTGTGCATTGGTAGTGCAATATGCCAGATGTTTTTATTTTAAATGAAATAATTTGTGAAATCAAAACATGAAACCAAAATGTGAAACCTTACTCTTTGTCTTTCATACCCCCCCCCCCCTTAAATTGTATAATGTAGCTGTTGAACATTGCCGGACAGAAACCCAAGCAGTCCACGAAACAAACAAAACTCACGAAGCCAGAACAGCCCAAGAAGCCAGTTCAGCCCAAGAAACCAGTTCAGCCCAAGAAGCCCAAGGACTACAGCAGCTACCCACCTTTAGTTGGACCCCCACGTTCTGGGGATATCATTGCATACAAGGTATTGTATAAACCCATATTTTCTTGTTGAGATATTTTTGAGGAACAATTGATCCAGGAAAAAATTCATGTAAAGCCACAACTGCCACCAAGTATGAACCTAGTATATATTTTCAATAATTATTCCATTTCTGTGGATCATGAACTCATTACCGGGTATCACAATCATAATATAAATATCATTTCAGAAGAAATGATTCAAAATAATCTATTGAAGTGGTGGTGGTGGTTATTTTACCTGACAGCTAGGAAAGCAATAAATGCTTGTTAGCAAGAAAGAAAAGATATTATACTCTGTATCAAGTTCATTCTTTCATTTTGGTGCAGTCCCTAATATGTGTAGTGGTAGTCATCTCAATGTTTTGTGTATCTTGGTCTCTTTAATTAGATTCTGGAGCTCTCGGGTCTGTACACACCTGAAGTATCGGGTTATAAGGTAAGTTAATCGGCTCTTTTTCTTTTCTTTTCGGGATTGTATTGAAAATTTTAGAATTGTATACCAGTAATTTCAGAAAAGATGTTTTTGAAAAAGTAAATTTCTACCCACAAAGAGAGTAATGAAATATATTGATAACCAATAACTGGATTTGAGGAAATGGAGAAAAAGAAAAGGTCCTAATGTCATCAAGAAACACAAGTTAGATATTACATTTTTTAGGGTAGTGTATAAAGGTCCTTGGTGCTAGAAGCACCACTGTGCACCATGTGATCCACAGTAAAGAGGTAATCATTTCATACAAAGACTTCTAAACTTAAGAATTGATGATACTGTATTTAAGGGAAAAAAATTATATCACAGCGTGGTAGAGTATTTTATATAGTAGCTAGGCTATATAAATTGATCTAATTATTTTATTATTATTATTATTGTTTACCATGAAAGATGATGTAAAAAGTGGCAAGAGTTGAAATCTAACGCATACAACGTACCAGTTGTCTGACATTTATGAAGCACCGATCACCAAAACGGCATCTTCTGGTGATGGTAAAACTGGTGGCTAACTTCAGCATCCGTTCACCGGTACATGTCTGAGGAAGACATCGAAACTGATAAACTGATAAAGTCCTTAGGATGTGTCTTAGAACTAATTCATAAAGATTTCAGCCATCGTGATGCCATTTTTTAGTGAAATCTAAAGAGTGAACAATTATATTTATATTCAGGAAGGAGAAGTGATCAACTTCAATCATTCTAACTCCATGATGGAGCTCCGACTCAGTGATGTGGCAATGGCAGCAGAGCCAAAGAGAGATGGTGGAAAGTTTGAGATGGAACCAGAGGAGAATGACGAGCAATCCAAACCTGCCCCGATAGACAGACTGGTACTTCTTAATTTATTTATTAATGAATATTTCACCAGGGTAGCCCATTCAACAAAAATTGGTCTTCCATGGGGCCCTGAAATGTATACATCACAACTACAGACAGTTAAAAAAGATAAAATACAATCAAAGAATTGTAACTTAAGTAATTTAATGAAATTGTAGAAGATAATAATAAATAATGAAGCCCCTAATTATGAGCAATATGTAGATTACTCGCTGAGAGACGAAAAGGAAAGAAATCCAGGAAGATAGAAAGAAAGAAGAGAGAGGAGGGAATAGGCAGAGGTCTTGTGGTCGAGTGGATATGTCGCCAAACTGTCGATCACAAGGTCTGCGTTTCGAGTCCCGCCGCTGCACTAATGTCCTTTGGCAAGACATTGATCTACATTTGCCACACTCCACCCAGGTGAAGTAAATGGGTACCTGGTAGGAATTTATTCCTTGAAACGCAGCGCGCGTAACAGCTGCACTGCTAAAGCCAGGGTAATTATGCTGCATTATTGTAGAGCGCTTAGAGACTTCTGACAAAGTAAGTGTTAGGCGCTATATAAGCCCTGTAATTATTAATAGGCAGGGAGAGGAAGAAAAGGACTGTGACAGCGTACAGTTGAAGCCACCGATAATACGTGAGGAAAGGGAGAAAATGAAAACATATTTTTCAGCACTGTCCTGACTATACAGGCAAGATGAAGAAAATGCTGAACAGACAATTTTAAATTCTTTAAATTACTTATTCCGTTAACAGGTAAAGGTAAATTATTTTACAGGGTTGCTCCTCATAACATGCATTCTTATAATAATCATTCTGTATGACATATCTTTCTTCCTTTAACCAATATTTTTCTGTTTAAACTTTATTCAACATTGTGAAATTTCTTTATATTGCATTCTCCTTTATTATTTGATACTCTCAAACCTTGCTATCTCTTAAATCGCATTCAGTATCATGTTTATCCAAATAATCTCATACAAGCCATACTTGTTCCCTATTTTTATTTCCTCTTTGCAGGTATTGGTGACCTTACCCTCTCTGATTGAGCCCAAGCTGATCACATAACCTTGGGTCAACTTTGACCCGACAGAGTTGACCTTCAGACAGAGTCGACCTCTACTGTAGGAAGATTTTCTTACCTGTATACTGCTATGGCAGCTGTATATGCAGTTTTATTCTTTTTTCTTCTTTTTTTACATTACCATTTATGAATTATGTTAAATTCAACTGTCAGAAGGCAGAACAGTTTCATGATGAAATTATGAAATTTACTATATTACCTGTATCAGACATCTGAGCAGTGGTTTTACAAAATCATATTACACTTGTTGCAATCCTAAAAGAGCTAAGCAGTAATATAAGACCATATTACCCTCTCATGAAAAAGCCTATGGACTTTACGTGTTAGAAAAGCAGTAAATATAAGACCATATTCTTTGCGCTGTATTTTGTCATTTTCATTGCGCATCTATTATGCGTACGAGAACCTGCGCACTTTGCGCACACTCTATTGTGACGTTATAATCACACCAAAGGCACACTGTTTGCAGTATTTCAAAAATTTCATCAAGCAGCTGAATGCACAGTGCTGGTTTGTCAAAGTTTTTTCAGTTCTTTGAGATTGTCATGGTTGATTTATGTATTTGCTCGAGATGTCCGATTTGGATAACAATAACAATGTTGACTGGCTTAACTTTCGGGAGATACCACATATATTGCCCTCACAAGACCCATATTGACCTCGTCTTTGACCCGGGGCAAAATGAGTCTAGTTTGGGAAATATTATGTGGTATCTCCCTCAAGGCCAGTCCATATTATATAAATGTTCTTGAGATATGAGCAAACTCTGACATTAATTTGATGGATATTGAGACTAAACATATTGGTGTTTGGGGTAATCACCCAAGATACTTAAATGTATCTGATGTGTTGTAATTGCACTAGAAAATGCAATAGTGCTGAAATGCGGATCAGTACTGTTTCTGTCTGACATTGAATGCAAAAGCTTTGACAAGATGAAAGTTATGGTGTTCAAGAAGGGTTTTACATTAGTTTTTCTTCTCTTCGAAGCCAAAAGAGCACTCTCTCTCATCCAACTTATTCATACCCCTTGAAAATGATATGTCTATTGTTTTAATACAGTGGGACCTTTTTATAACGAGGTCCTTGAGGCCATAGAAATGACCTTGTTATATCAGGAATCTTGTTTATCAGGGTAAAAAAAACCAGAAGAATATAAAGAACTGGGATCAGCAAAATCACCTTTTTATAAAAGATACCTTGTTAGATCAGAGCTCTTATGATTAGGCTCCACTGTAGTCTTTCAAGAATCAAGGGTGGACTGGTTGAATTAGGGCCTTTGGTGTATAATTTTAAATGTAAGGGTTAAAGCCCTGCTGCACTACTTATAGCTACTTGTGCCCTCTATACAGCCAACAATGCCCAAGCGGTACCCGTTGATTCCCCATGATGCCCTTTTTCTTTACTTTTTGATGAGATAACCGATGAGATATTTGATGAGATAAAAGTGATATCGCAGGGAGGTCTAATCCCTGCATGTCAAGCTAGTGCAGAGGGGCTTTAAAATGTCACATCCTTGAGAAAAATTAATCTGGACAAATCAATTACAGAACTTGGTAAGGGTAATACCATTGTGTCTCCAAATATTTAATGACACTTTCAGACGGATTGTGTCCAAACGCTTGTTTCCACTTTGAACTGCCTGTTTTCCATTCCGATTCATCTGCAATTTGGTTGGTTCAGTGGGGATTCTTCTCTCTAATTACCTTGCCAAACATTACTCTTCATTGCCATTAGATGCTAAAGTGCGTATCAGGACACTTACTCCCTGGACAAAAAACCCTCGGACAATAGACCAGTTCACGGTTAGCACCTTACTGCTATGACCCCGAATATCCACAGATCTTCAAAACATGAAGAGGTCCCACTTTGTACATTTTGAAATAATCACTCCTACAGCGATGGAGGTGCTTTATAAAATAGCCTTTGTTCCCCCTTTTCAAAGAATACTTCTACCTGTGTACAATGGAGTGCACTGAATGTGCATGAATGAATAATGTTACATAACTTGCATGAGCACGTATCCAGTATTTCGTCTCCATGTATTTCAAAATTTGTTCTGCAATGACCTTTATCTGCTCATGCTCAGACTGCAACCGTGAACTGGCTTATTACCCCTATGGACGATAGGTAGGATTCGTTACATTATGTGCAACATTTTCTACATTGTCTGGTGTAATATTAAGATGATGATGATGATTATAATTTGGTTAAATTTGGGCATTGATTATCTCAAAATGCTGGAACAAAAATCATGTCAGATATATATATATATATATCGTTTAATTGAATTATGTACGTCTACTCAAAATTTGGTAATCTTTTTAACAAATTATTGAATTTTATTTCACTGCTGTACATACCTTTATATACATATATGCACAGTGCATCATGAAAACAAAAATTGTGTGCCTGTAAATAAATTGGTTACCATGAAAATCAATGCTTTGTATTTGAAGTGTTTCTCTTGTAATAGTTTGTGGTGACATTGAGAAAGACGGAGAAAATGTAGTGATATTGAAAGAAACTCATACACTGGAAGAGAAGAAAAGAGAGAGTGAGAGAGAGAGAGAAAGAGTGAGTGAGAGAGAGAGAGAGAGAGAGAGAGAGAGAGGGAGGGAGGGGGTGGAGGGCAAGACTTTGACTATGTAAGGCAAAGTGCAATGTAGAGAAAGAGAGAGATAGCCAGACAGGAAAAACAAACATCTAGTTTGTGTGCTTCAGAGTATTTGTTACTGAGTGAAACTGTACAAAACAAATACAGTATGTGCCCTTGGTTGGATGGGTAGAATAGTAGCAAAAGAAGGAGTACTACATTTGTATTCAGGATGTTAGCCCTGGATTGTGAAGAGTTGCGATTCATCCAGATCGATCGCAAGTCCTCCAATCAATCGCTAAGTTAACATTCTTTCTCTTTTAGTACACATACTGAGGTGCGATTAATATCAAGATGTGATCACTTTGAATCAGTCGCAAAGTTATAAGACAAGGCCCTGAACTTGAACAGATTACCTTCAATAACACTTCAGATTACAACGATAAAATGAAACAAAACACTTCACTAATTTTGCTTTATTGCAATTTTATTGTATCTAAATACATATCAAATGCCACTGTTTTATTCGAAGTTAATTGCACCGTTCAATTATCCTTGAGATGACTTCTTATAAATACATGATTATCTTCTCTTCAGAGATTACAAATAATGAATGTTTGGAACTGTGTACTGAGGAATGAGCATTGTGGAGAAAAATAGAAATGAATGTAAAGTCTCCAACCTGAATTTACGGCTACCTCTCTATAATGACCACCTATCAAAGGACTATTGTATTCATGTACATGTACAGTGTATGTTATATTCCTTAAGGAAAATGTGTAGTGTAGAACCTGTTTAGGGAGGCCATCCGTCTTCAGACGCCACATTTCCCCCTTTGGTGGCCTCAATAAACAGATTCGACTAGACCATGACTAGTACACATGTACCATTGCTAGTTTCAGAGCTCATAGTGGGTGGATAACTTTGTCTTTGGCATCCTCTAAAATGTTGGATACTGGCAAAAGTACCATGGAAAACTGACTTCAACATGCATACATTATTTCCATCTAAATTTAGTACGGCAATACAATTTTACAAGGTGATATCTTCTAATGCCTTTGTTCTGGACAATCTGTCTTTCAAATAATATTTACTTTGTCATGCACAATAAAATTCTAGCTTTTTTTCATTAATACAGAGGATAGGGATTTTATGTAGATGTACTTGTACATTCGCACTGACATACAAGCTTTAATCAGGAATATACATGTCTTCTCTTCTTCTTTTTCTTCCAAGAGTAGTACACATCATCATCTTCATTTTAAACTGAAAGAAAGTGATAATATTGAACAAATTATTTTTCTTGTTCCCTGTATTAACTTCTTTTCACAATTTCTTTGTCAATACTACATGGAATGGACATAATACAATTTCATGAACATGTAACCAATATGTGTACTAAAAACTAGGACAAAAAAAATATTTTTGTACATGTAGGTCAGAATTCAAAAGGCTCTTTTTCTTATTAAACCTGCATAGATAATCAAACATACAACTAATTCTTATAAGTGATTGTGTGATTTCTAATCCCCTAAACAGAAAGTCACTACTCACCTCAAATGACCAGCAAGTACTAAAAGATGGTATATACACATTGTATCAAATGAATGTATACCGAATATCCATGTTGTACAAGTATGAGTTTTTGTTCTCTTCAAAATGATTAAAATAAAATGCATTAATACAACATGCCAGATGTGTAAACAAGCAAGTTCCTTTTATTTTGAACCTACAGTACCCACTGTCATGAATATTAAGCGCATTTCCATACCACTACTTTTCAAGAGGCACAAGTGTAGAAAATTCAAGAACATGATCATTGACTGAAACAGCCGTCACAATAAATGGGAATAACATAAGTACATGTAAATACCTGACTTTTTCTCAATTCTATTTTTAGTTGAATGCATGAATACAATATGAAATTTTTCTTTGAAATAAGAGTAGAATTCTTCAGGCAAATCTGAATGTACTGTAAAACTAGAAGCCTTAAAAAAATTGTACACAACACAATTTGTTTCCCCTTCTGTACCCCTGCCTAAATTGCAAATGTGCAGAAAAATTGCATTAGATTGGGTCAATTACCATTACACGTATTAAACTTTCTCATATCCAATTGATTGTGTATAGCCATACAACTATGCCCAAACAGATTCTCAAAAGACATATTTTCCTTGCAAAACATGGAAGATACTCGAGTACTCCTTTTCATAACCAATATACCTTTGAAATTCAATAAATTCACAGTATTTAGAGTTTCATTTGACAAGGAAAATCCATGACTGAATGTTGACTTGTATTCGGCGAGGAATCCATTATTTCTAAGTTACTTGACCCACTCAAAGTTGACATTCATTCCACTTCACAATTCAATCAGAAGAACAGAATATCTTCCACAAGGTGTCTCACAAAATATTGCTCCCAGTCTCAGAAATCGCTCTTTCTTTTGGCCACTGTTGCAAGTAAAGAACTAATGAAGCATATACATTGTAGCAGAACAATGCCATACTCGACTTCTCCACCTCTCTTGCAAATCCACATTTTTTGAAATTCTGCCATGAGACTCCAGAATCCCTAATTTGTTTGTCCCCTACAAAATAGTGGACATCTGATGATGCATCGACCAAAACAATGCTGAGTTTGACTTCTTCATCTTGCTGACAAATTCAAATTCATTAATCACGTTTCTAGAGAAATTCTCCAGTCTCCAGAATCCTACCTTTGTCGGTGTCCTATAGAAGGTGCAGACATGATAAAGCATGGACTAGAACAATGTTGAACCCGAAGTCTACATTTCACTTGCGTATTTCAAAATTTATCCTCCAGGTTCTTACAGAAATTCTGCTTTGAGTCTCCAGAATCCTTCCTTTTTCTGAGTTCTGTGGAATGTGCAGACCTGACGCAGCATCGACCGGAACATCGCCGAATTTGACTTCTCAATCTTGCTCGCGAATGCCTTCAGCAGCTCATCGGTCGTTGCCTGCCCCGGGACCTCGGAGTGATTGCCGATAAACTCCACCATCTCCTTCATGACGCCATCGTGTTCCGTTCCTGCCGTCGACACCGACCTCTGCCTGTCCTCATCGTCGGATGAGGAAGGGTTGTCCTCGTCTTTCTGGAGGTGGTTCCTGGCGCGCATCCTGTTGAGAAGGCTGTTGGAAGAGGGCATGTCGTTGGTTTGCTCTGCATCCTCGTTCATCGTCGTCGCTGTGGACATGTCACCATTGAACATCTTCTTCTTGCCAAACAATTTCTGGAAAGTAGATTCAAGGAAATATACATGTAGAGGAAGGGTTACCTTTATTCCCTATGTTTGCAGAACATGCAAGTGTAGAGGATATGATCCCTAACCCATTGCCTATGGGTACAGGCTGGTTCCTGTACTAAGCCATGGGAACGAGAGAAATCTGGGACCCGTTTCACAAAGCATTTTTCAATGACAAAATCAGTGACAAATCTGCTGATAACCAATCAGAAGCAAGGATTTCAGTAGCTTATAACAAAAACTGTTATTTGTCACTGATGACAAGTTTTGTGAAACGCCCCCCAGAAGTGACTTGGTTTTAATCCCTTGATAAATAAAATAGTGATCAATCACAAATCACAATTACACAAGACTCTCCAACTAATTAGTAACAACATCAAAGTAAAACTTGTAACAGTATGCATTCTGATCAGCTGATGTAATATCTGGAACTACTCTATCAATTGTTTTTTTGAGGAAAGTGGAAATTCTTATATGGATTTAGTATTTGCAGGACAGCAACCAAAGAAAGGCAGCAGGGTTACATACCTTCTTCATTGGTGTTCCGTTCGGTTTGGGTGACTCTGACCTCTCTGAGTTGTCTACAAGTCTGCTGTTGCTCTTGCCTCCAAAACGAAGCCTAAGTGAAACAGAACAAAATGTAACAGCAATCAGATAAGCATTGATACAGATATCATATTTCATATTGTAGACTAGTTGGAAAAGATTAATTTTATTTAGGGTCATACACATGTATATCAGCACAGATGATGATCCATGTACGGTACATTATGACCGCGTACATGTATCAACGATGACATGTTATCTGCAGTTTCTTTACTACACCACATTGAGTAAATCACCATTTGTGTGAGTCTCAAAAGCTTTGAAGTTGCTTTGAAAGAAAAATATATTGTCAGCCTACATACACGTCAATACTGAAAGTACAAAAATTTTAATCACTGCATGATGATACCAATGGAATCTGGGATAATTGTGATTTCAAAGACCAATGTTCATTATCAATTTTAGGCAAGCAAATAAAGATGATACAGTCAAACCTGCTTTAGTGACCACCTGTCTACAAAGACCACCTGTCTACAACAAGTACATTTTTTGTCTCCCTTGAAAATGGTTTCTCATTGAAACATGCACTAAAGGAACCTGTCTACAAAGACCACTTTATGTGTTTTCCTTGGGGTGTCGCTGTAGACAGGTTTGACTGTATAACAAAACTGCTAAGGGTACTAACTTGCTCCCTGAGGAACCCCCCGCTGCTCCAGTCCAGGTGGGGATACCGGAGCTGGCACCAAAGCAACGCCTCCTGGACTGGCGAACCGCGCTGGCTGCTTCCTTAGCGACTCTCTCTGCCTCGTTCTCCACCAAGACGAAGTCTGGGTTGGATGACTGCATAATGTTGTCATGCTGAAGAGCACTGTGAACACCTGTATCACATCAAAGAGCATCAAATGCGATCATTGCAATATTCATTGAAAAAGTCAGTTCAGGGTTGCAGTCTGAGCATGAGCAGATAAAGGTCATTGCAGAACAAATTGTGAAATACAAAGAGACAAAATACTGTATACGTGTTCTTGAAAGTTATGTAAATCATTATTCATTTATGCACAAGCAGTCCACTCCATGATACACAGGTGGAAGTATGCTTTAAAAAGGGGAAACAAAGGCTATTTATGTAGCACCTCCATCGCTGTAGGGGTGATTATTTCAAAATGTACAAAGTGGGACCTCTTCATGTTTTATAGACCTGTGGATATTCGGGGTCATTGCAGAGATGTGCTAACCGTGAACTGGTCTATTGCAGTAGATATATGTAATTCCTTTTCTCATATATCTGATTGATTCATAACGCTGAAAAAATTTACACACAAGTACCCTTTGAAATATTTTAAGTATCTTGATATTAGGATTAGGATTTCGAGACAAGAATGCAATAGTTTTCTTGCTACAGACTGAAAAATACATCAAACTTTTGTTTAAATCAGAGGGTATACAGATAAACTACATCATTTAATGATAATACCAAGCAATGTTTTCTCTATATGAAGATCTATTGTACTCACTTGGCGATGGTTAAATAGATAAATAAAATGAACCAAATCAAATCAATATTATCCCATTATTAATAATCTGGGGCCCGTTTCACAAAGCCTTTTTCCAATGACAAATGACAAAAATCAGTGACAAATCTGCTGATAACCAATCAGAAGCAATGATTTCAGTAGCTTATATTACAAAAAAAGTCATTTGTCACTGATGACAAGTTTTGTGAAACGCCTCCCAGGACAGTGTGCTTCAAGATGGTACTTACCACTTTTCTTGAAGAGCTTCTGCAAGACATAGTTGTCCTCGTCTGCATTCTTGGTGGTCTCATCCTCCTCTTCCGCTCTGGGTGCATAGGCTTTGGTCTTGGCAAGATGGGGGATTTTAAGACCATCAAGCTCTGGAGAAGATAAGAGAAAAGCAAAGAAGAAATGCAATTAGTGATAATATAACAGGCATTAGTTAAATGGGGGTATTTTCCTTCATTGTAATGATTATCTAAATATACGTGTAGCCTGTACTAGAAAATGAATGAGGCATCAAAAGATATTTTCACAATGCAGTACCTCAAGGAATTGTAATATATGGACGATTCTTCCTCGAACCATGATGATGAGATATCTAATTCAACAATTGTTTATGAAAGCAAATGTATGAGTGGCATCCACCTTGCATATTTCAGATTTATGCATGAAAATAGGTGTACATCAAAAACCAGTTATTAGGGACGATTGATGTAGCACTGCATATTTCTTGACTACAACTAAGACACATCATTGATGTATTAAGCGTTATATAAAAGCTGAATATTATTATTATTACATACTTGCATCTCTCCTCTTCTTCTTTTTCGCCTTCTTGCCCGAGCTAGACGATGAGATGGCATTGACTTGGGTTGATGATGACGATGGAGATTTAGATGATGGGTGTGTGGAAGATGATGCTGATGTTGACATGTGACCATGCCGACTTGAGGACCCAACCTCCCCGAGCTGCACACCACCAGAGTCTCCAAGTCTCTTGGGTGATATCACACACTTTCCTTGACAGGCTGCAGAATGGACATGACCCACCCTGGATGCAGCAGCAATGCCATTGTCCTCCTCCTCCAACTCCACTTTCATCCTCTTCTTGTCGGCCTCCATCTTCTTCTTGAGCAGCAGCTCCCTCTGGATGACCTCCGCCTGCTTCTTTCGCCTCTCCGCCTTCTCCAGGGCCTCACCCTTCTTCTTGCCCATCTTCATCATCGGCTCCTTGGTGGCCTTCGACTCGTAGGAACTCTGATTGGGTCGTACCTCAGAGTTCGTGCCGGCAAAGATGGCGCTGGTCTCGGTGCTCCTGCCCTTGTCTGATGACCCCAGGGTGAAGAGCTCAAAGAGGTCATTGGACTTGAAGAAGCGACGCTGACGGGGGTCCTTGAGGACTCGGTTGGTCAGGAACGTCTTGAAGATTTGCCTGTCATGAAAATTATTTCAGACATGAGGAGATGAAGACATTACAGAACATTTACGCATATTTGCTAACCAATTCGACCTTACACTGCAGACCCCATCATGATTCTTTTTGCTGTTTTCAGTATCACCCATCCTATACTACTAATTTTTTTTTCCATGTCCATGGGTCAATCTGCATTTTTGTACATGTTCTTCTTCCAATTCATGTCGAAATGTGTCCCTGTATCTCTAAATTTTGTATATCTGCTTTTTCCAATTCTTGTATATGTGTCCCTGTATCTCTATATTTTGGTATTACCTTTCTCCTGTTTTTCTATTGTTTATATGAGTCTTACCTGTGGTAGATCTTCTCTTCAATGGAACCAGCGGTGAGCAACCTGTAGATGGTGACCTGTTTGGTCTGGCCAATCCTCCATGACCTCTCCCTGGCTTGGGTGTCGGTGCTCGGGTTCCAGTCAGGGTCGTAGATTATCACCCTGTTGGCCCCCGTCAGGTTCACTCCCAGACCCCCGACGCGGGTCGTCAGCAGGAACAGGAAGATTCGGGGATCCTGTTTGAGTGGACAGAGAAAGACAATACACTTTACCCTCCTCACGACCAAAAATCATCAGAAGCATATGGATTGAAGACAAAATTACACAAATCTTTTCTATCAATGTTAACAGCACATAATGTATTAAAATACGAGTCCTCACAGATAACAACATCTTTGAAAGGCAAAGAGAAGTCTTTATGTGGCCTATTAGGACGTTATGAGAGTGAAGTAGTTAATAAGGTTTATAAATTCAGAAAAGATTTTAAAATGTAGCTCTTGAGTGTATTGCAATCAGCTTGGTAGCATGGACGGATATGCAGTTACAATGTTACAGAAAAAGCGATCCTTCGCTAAATTAAAGGGGTAATCTCTCAATCTAGAATCGCTACTGTCTATTATGTTCAATAATACTGTGACCTGGTATTCTCCATTGTTGAATCTGCAGTCCAATTGCATCATACAATAATAAATCCATTTCAACTTTGCCAAGCCTTTGAATCCTGTGGATAAATGACTCAATAAATGAAATATGGAGGTAAAATTATTTGCATTGGATTTCCTGACTCACTGAGTTGAACTTGGTGATGAGCGGTTGTCTTGATGAGATTGTTGTAGTCCCATCCATTCTCATGTAAGAGTAGCGGTCTTTCACAAAGTCCTCCATGATGTCCAGCATCTGAAACAGAACAGACGTAAACATCAACACTTCGGTTACTTCCTTCACCTCTCTGCTTGGTCGGTCATTAGCCACACATCCACTTTTGGACAAAACAATAGGCACCAATTGACAGAAGAGAGGTGTCGTGGACGAGTGGATAAGTCACCGGACTGTGGATCACAAGTCCCACCACGGCACTAATGTCCTTTGGCAAAACATTGATCTACATTTGCCACTCTCCACCCAGGTGTTAAATGGGTACCCGGTAGGATGCGAAAGCTAATGTGCTTAGATTAACAAGTGTGCGCTTGTAAAAATGACGCCTTGCTGGAATGCTCCCCAGGGAGTGGAGAATGTGCATACATTGTGTGCGGGTAAGCCTGAATCCGATGACTGGGGTAATAATTTATATATCTGTAAAGCGCTTTGAGAGCACCTTCGCCTTCGGAAAAGCGCTATATTAGAACTAGCTATTATTATCATTATTACAGAAGGGTTGCTTTGTGCAACACAATGACTCTGCAAAATTACAAGTTTCTGATCTTGATTGAGCTCTATGACACCTCTTTTAACACCCACATAGATTAATCTTAAACACTGGAAACAGTTCCATAATCTTGAAGGCTTTGGTATACCTAACCCATGATAAGTTAACTGTGGCACAGGGAGATAATTTGTTTGGCATATAAAAAGTTAAAACAAACCTTTAATACATTAAAAAAAACTGATCCCCTATTTTCACAAAGAACTTCCTTTGCATTGGGTTGGTTCCTTCAAGTGTAAAAGGTATGGTTATCCTTAAAGTTTACAAGGGACCTCAATTGAAAGTCATATTCATGGGACTGTAAGCTTTTCCACTAATTCCAAATTAGGATTAGGGAAGAGCAAATGTACATAAAATGCAGACTTCAATCATGTGCCCTCTTGTATAAGATACAACTAGCCTCCTTTTTGCAAAAGGCATCCTGGCATCATTCAATTTTGACAGTAACAGGTGATGATCTTCTCAATAGATCATTACAAGGGTTCAGTGACACAAAGACTTAACTCCATATTTTGCCGAAATGAATATTTGATATCATAATGTTCAGAAAAATGCGGGCTTTTCAGGAAACACAAAGACTTAACTCCACCCAACACCCCCATTGAAGTTAATGGCTAGTGAACATAGACTTTACTCCTTAAGGCCCAAGTGCTCAGTGACACATAAACCACTTTTTCTCAAAATGGCCCAATTGGAGTTACGTCTTTGTGTCACTGACCCCTTGATTACCTGTTTGCTCTGTGAGAAGAGAAGCACCCTGTGGTTCTGTTCCTTCCACAGCTTGAGGAGTGACTCCACCACGATCATCTTGCCTGCTCGCTTGTAGTACCCGTACCGTTGCTCTTCCGTCAGGTCTTCGTCAGAAAGGTTCTGGTGGGAGAAGATCCTAGGTCCGCCCGACACCAGGTCCGGGTGGTTGCAGATCTTCCGCAGGGTGATGAGTCCAGCAAAGACCTGTGATCGAAGCAAGGAGCAAACAAGGACTTGTAAAACCAGCATACATTTGACCCTTTCCTGGCTAAGTCCATTGATCAATCTTGCAATCGAAGCAACACAGAAAGAGTAGAACTGAGAGCATATGGAATGCGAGTTCCAGGATGGCAAATCTCTACCCATATTTAACCTGATATGCAATATTTGTAATACAACTTAAATCATTTTCTTCCTGAAACACAAAAAGGATACCTTCTCCAATTTGACCCCATAAAAGAAACCTTGCACTCAGTTACATCATGCCTTTATGCCTTCAAATTATCCATCTACAATGCTATTGGTAAACATCAATCATAACCCAGTGAATGTCATTTAATTTGAATAAAACCTACAACTTTTTAGACTCTGTCATAGCAAGAGTTATCTTTGGCTTAGTAGTCATTAGGTTTAACTTTTAATACATTTGAGCTTTAATGAAGACCCACTCTTTTGCAGGAGGCATTGAATAATTGGTGGTATGCCATTAATACCTGAATGTACAAGAATTAAGAGTTTTTCACTTGAAGGTATAAACCAGTTTTGGAAACGCCCCCCTCTTGAAATATGAAATGGAAGCTCGTATTACCAATCATGTGAAAGAATATGTTTTGACTAATAGGTGATACAAATTTTGCCAGGAAACCGCCTGCTTATTGATATATTTGGTAAATTATCATATCTATCCGGCCTGGATTGATATCGCGTAGTCCCATATACATCTTTCTGTGTACAGTGCTTGTAACTTTACTAAGACTGGGCCAAATTTCTTATCATTTTGATGATTCCAGAACCTTGCAGTACACACCAATACTTATGCTATATGATCAACCTTTTCTGATCGATTCCATAATGTTTCTTTCACAATGCAATCGCATGACCAGAACTGGTCTATACCTTGAAGCAAAGAGTAACTGCACTTTATAAATCTTATGATCATCAAATGCTCGATACCTTGTATTCTCCTCTCAAGATGAGATTGCATTCCTTGGAGGCCAGGTACTCCTCATAGACCTGGGTCTGTTCCTCCGTCAGGTGGCAGAACAGGACCTGCTCGTTCTTGGATGGCAGCTGAAGGGCCTGCTTCACGTCGGCCTTAAGGCGGCGCAGCAGGTAGGGGCTGACAGAGTCTCTCAGGATGCATGCACACTTGTACGCTGTCTGGACCTGGAGGGGTTCAGAAATGTAGGATGCAGGGATGCCAGTTAGAATTGATCAGAGGGCCTGAAAATCACCTAGAATGAGCTAGTTTGTACACAAAAAAAAAAGTCTAAACTATGGTCTGAAAATAACTCGCCAGGTGCCTGAAACCTGGCATCCCTGAGGATGAACACAAACTAATTGGTTGGCTGATTATGGTATGGGTTTTGTATCAAGTTCTCTATCAGCTAGGATGTCCTACTTTCTACTATGCCCCCCCCCCCCCCTCTCTGTCTGTCTCTCTCTCTCTCTCTCTCTCTCTCTCTCTCTCTCTCTTTCTGTACGAATTTCCCTGTATTACATCTCTATGGAATCCCATCTTTTCAGGCATCTCTAACATACATGTATGTTTACAGTTGGAAAGATAAAACGTGCACTGTAGACAACGCAGTCTACTACATGGTCTTCCAAACAAGAGCTCATGACCAAGTTATAGAGTTACCGTCTCAAAGTAAGCCAGTCATTGCCATTCACAAAGTAAGTCTTTGATCGGTATGCCTAAATAATGGATTGATATCCTTCTGGTTCTAATGAGGTAATGCCACATACACTAGACCACCAATTTCCAATGGGAGCCTTTGTTATAACCAGCCTTCAAGGTAAGCCATTCATTCACAAAGAAAGGCTTTAATCGGTATGCCAGAATAATGCATTGATATCCTGGATCTAATTAGGTAATGCCACATACACTAGACCAACAATTTTCAATGGGAACCAACAAACATATCATTACCTGAACTTTGGAAGCATTGGCATAGCCTCCTTGGACAATAGGTACTGAGAACTGTTGCATGAAGACAGGGAGTGTCCCTAGCTTGCCGGGGAAGACAAAGTCGATCAGAGACCACAGCTCCCTCAGGTTGTTCTGCATGGGTGACCCGGTCAGGATAAGGCGATGAGGAGTCCGGAACTACGGTAATAATATGATACACGATTGAGAACAGGTTACATCAATGGATATGCATCCAGGGGGTCTTTCACAAAGATTAAGATCAACTTTAAGTTGGACCTAACTATGGCAGGCCGTTCATGCCACTGGTTGCTCTCACCATTGGTTTCTCAATTATGATCTTTTAGATAATATTTTTTCCTTCAATAATGAACTATCAAAAAATGTAAATTCTGTAGATTTGTGATCATGATTTGTACGTCCTTTGAGAAACCAATGCCAGGAATGGTTAGAGGAACTAGTGGCATGAAAGGCCTGCCATAGTTAACTCCAACTTAAAGTCTATCTTAGTCTTTGTGAAACACCCCCCTGGACTGAGGAGGTGAGTTGGCTTAGTCGGTAGACGCCTGCCTGTCAAACCAAGGATCTAGGGCTCGAAATCCAACCCAGGAGAATGACTAAAGCCTGCATTGTGTGTTACTGTGGAAAAACACTCCTTCCCTCGGATAGGATGTTAAATGGATACCAAGTGTGAAGGGGAGTCACCATCTATACACATAACAGTAGGAAGAAATCACGGTTTGGTGGTCTACCTGTACAACTACAGTACAGTCAGTTAGACCGGGGGAGAGACCTGAAGGTCACAGTGATTCAGTTCGCTTTTCGCTTACAGGCACAGGCAATGCCAAATACTTAATAAAACTAATGGTAATCAACAACAAAATAATGATTATAATAGTAATAATAATAATAATAATTATAATAATAATTATAATAATGATATTAACAACAGAACATCAACAACAACAACAATAATAATAATTATAATAATGATAATAACAACAGAACATCAACAACAACAACAACAACAATAATTATAATTATGACTGCGATGAATTGAACTTAGTGACTTACGTTGAAATTACTGTCATGCCCTAGGCAAGGATATAATAGCTAGTGTGTACGATCTAATCAATGGCAACATTCAGGATATGACCACACTTTCTTTTTAATCACAGTTACAATATTCATACATTAGGATTATCATTATCAACTTTTTGGCCAACCTGTTTGCAAGCCAGTGTGACCTCGGCATCAGGGTTACGGATCTTGTGGCCCTCGTCAAGGATCACATAGTGCCAGTTGTAGCGTAGGAGCATCTCCTGACGGAGCCGGACGGTGGAGAAGGATGTGATGAGGACACCATGAGAGCTGGCCATGTCCCGGACAAGAGATTCCTAAAAACATTAATAGAAAGATAATTGATGAGTTGCTTTTGAATTCAATTTTTGTATTACGGTACATAATTCATGGTACATAATTCATGGTACATCATTTATGGTACATAGATTTAAGGTTTATCTTGGGAATATATTGTCTGTACCTGTCAATAACATGTTCTCATGTTTCCTAGTAGCAGCGCCTGGAGCAGTTTTTATCTGTCTCAATTTTTTTTTTTTTTTTTTTTTTTTAAATGCTTGTTTTTCCTTTGCCAATTAAAAAAAATATTTACATTCTCATCTGTGAGGTGTTTACAAACAATTGTACAGGTACACCTAACTACATTACTTGAACGATTCCCATGTAAAATGAAATAAACAATGCCTTGAACTCTACCACAATTTCCGTTTGAAATAATATGACTAGCAACTGCATAGAAACCCAAACTTTACCTTCCTTACATGAACTGACTGTCGGTTACAACATGTCCATGTTGATTTTACTTTCATTTTGCCGCATCAAAAAAATAGTTAAATACTACACTGGCTTCCAGTTACTGACAAATTACAATATCATTTGCTTGTTCAAATAGTTAAATCTAAGTCAGCCATACTTCCTCAATGCATCCCCTCGCTCTTTTAGCAGCAGAGAACATCACATTCACTTCAATCTATATCAGCTTCTTCCCTTCTCATTCCCAAAACCCGAAAACAGGCTGGCTTCAAATCATTACAACCCTTGGTCCCACATCTATCGAAACATCTGAAAATAAACCTCTACGCTTCTTATTCATTTGTACATAGACTTAAGGGACAGTGCCTCGTATCCTCTGGAACAGACACTATATACATGTAGATCAATTAAATACCTACCCTTTTGCCAGAGTGTGATCCGGACTCGTGGAGGATGGCCACTCTTATCTCGGGGTACCAGGTGTGGAACTCCTTCAGCCATTGGTGAAGAACTGTTGCAGGGCACACTATCAACACAGGACCTAGTCCCCTGTAGCTGAAGTTCCAAGAAGATTAAGTAGATATTATACAGATGTCAAGTGGAGGGAGACATTTTGTAGTTACGGACTTGTTATAAGAATTACTCATTATTCTTAAGTATCATGTGAGGTGTTCACACTTGTACAAGCATTGCTTTTTAGTGGACCCCTCTGTTTCCAATATGTATTTCTACATTTGTTGTAAATGTTTATAATTGATTTGTAATGTTTTGATGGAAACATAAATAAATTTAATTTAATTTAATTTAATTTATGCATGGACTGAACTTACTTGAGGAACTGAATACCACAAGGAATTAACCCCTCTCCAAACCAAAAATACAGGACCATTATGCTCATGAAGCAGGGTTTTACATTTTGGATCTATAAATCTTTAAATATACTTGTATGATGGCATTTGCCTGAACTGTTCAGTTTTATTTTGATGACTGATACTTTATTTGTCATAACAAATGTGTGTGCATCGATTTATATAACTGTCAATGTCGGGTATTGGTGGCTGTGTGCCCAAATGTGTTGTCTACTTTACAAAATGCTGTTACAGAGTAAATCCATGTGCTTTGATATTTCTATAAATATTAACAGAATTCCTGGTAACACAAACTCTTTTAAAGCCCATCTGCACTAGTTTTGCCAGGAGTGATTAGACCTCCCTGCATGGTCACTGACGGGTGGTTATCTCATCAAATCAGCTCTCAATAAACATAAGTAAAAGGGGACCATGAGGGACCAATGGTTGCCGATTAGGCATTGTTTGCCATATAGAGGGCGCAAGTGGCTATAAGTAGTGCAGTGGGGCTTTAAGAACAACACCACTCTATCTGCTAAAATCAACTTACCTGAAGCCTTTGCTCGGTAGTGCACTGGTCCTGAGTCCCGCTAGGAAAGCAATCATCTCAATGGTCTTACCCAGACCCATCTCATCTCCTAGGATGCCACCAGCCTTCTGACGATGCAACTCCCAAAGCCATTTAACACCAATCTTCTGGTATCTGTAAGGTAAAATGTAAATCTTAACCTGTTGACTACTAAATTCTCTAAGTAATTCTTTGTAGGCTTTATATAGAGACCATCAAGTTCCAAGGGGTTTAAGACCATATGCATCTTGCCTTCGATTTACAATGATTTGTGTTTGAAATGTAGATTCAAGTCATCAGGATGTACAGTTCGTTTGTGTCTCCTTAGATCAAGCATGTACAGTCATTTTATTCAACAGTTTACGTCTTCCTGGAACATGCTTCACACAGACGCAAACCGAGCAGCTTAAATCAATTAGTTTAATTGACTGAATACATTTAAAACTTACATATTCTAGTACTATCACCTGCTGAATTTGATTTTGGTAATTTAACAACATTTTCCATAGACCCAAGCACAAGTTATTTTGGGCTTAGTATTCGATGAGTTAAGACTTGATCTACTAAAAGTTTGTGATACAGTCCAGAGAGTTTGTCCACTTGTCATCTGGAGATGATGCTTGCACATCATAATTCACAGTGGAAATATATAACTTAAAATTAATAGCATGCTATGTAAGATTAGATTGTCTATACACGATGTTATGTGAGAAAAAAAATGGTATTGCTACCAACTGTCAAGTGGGTGGCAAGGAAAAATTTTACTCTAATATAATATGGCATCAATAAAATCATTGAATTTTATGACATATTTTAGAGCAAATGAGTGCCATGAGCAACCAGCAGTGGCAGATACTGATGGTATATAAGAAGCGGCCATCATCATCATCATCATCATCATCATCATCATCATCATCATCATCCTCATCATTATCACCATCATCATCATCATCACCATCATCATCATCATGATCATCATCATCATCATCATCATCATCATCATCACCACCACCATCATCATCATCATCACCACCACCACTATCATCATCATTATCATTGTTAAGTGAATAACAGACCTGTATAACTTCTTCCAGATCTTGGAGGGTATCTTGAAACCTCCGTCCAGATCGACATCATCTTCTTCTGAATCTTCAGCCTCTGAATCATCGTCCTCATCTTCCTCATCTTCCCCTCCTCTCCTCCGCTCCATCTGCCTGGCCCGTTTCTTCATCAGTTCCTTCTTCCTCTCTTCTTTCAATCTTTTACGGAACTTCTCCTGGTGATTTAAAAAAAAAAAATAATAATAATAATAATAGGCATTTCTATAGCGCCGTCTATCTAGAGAGTCTATTTTGAAGCGCATTTAGTATTACCCCAGCTTTAGCCCAGCTGCCATTACAGTGCTCCAGCATTTCAAGGAATTAATTCCTGCCAGGTACCCATTTACCTCACCTGGGTCGAGTGTGGCAAATGAAGATTAATGCCTTGTCAAAGGACATTAGTGCCATGTTGGGAATTGAACCACGACCTTCGAATTACAAGTCAAGTGCTTAAACCACTCGACTACGAATGTTTAGCACCTTTGATCAAATCTGCCAGTACACTTTTGTGTGAGTACTACCGGTATGTATCTGAAATCTGACATCTCAAATGTAATATCTTTGGGGATTCCTTCTTCATCTGATTCTGTATTGAAAGTGGTGTAAGACCGAGTGCTTTGCAAACTTGTCTGAAACCATGCAAGAGTATTTAAATTTAATTTCTTTCGATTAGTAACAAGGCATCTAAAGGGTTGCCTGGTACTAACTGGTGGCTCAGCTGAAGCCGGCATTATAATTGCTCTGTGAATTTTGGCAAATTAATTTCAAATTAACGTTACCAAAGTAATATTCATCACTTACTTCATATCAAGGTGGTAGTGTCACTACCTATATAACCAGTGCTCTCCACCCCCTACAAGAAAAAAATGTTTTTAACATTACAGGGCCAACTTGAGGATAACATACCTGAGTGGAGTCATCCTTCGCCCTTCTAATCTTCGATTCTTGTGCCTTTCTTGCTCTTGCCCCACTTTTCCTTTGAAGATCCTTCAAGTTAGTAATGGTCCCATCGGCTATCTCCTCAGCCAGTTTCCTCTTCCCAGGACGGGCAAACCTCCTTCCTATGACTGGTTCATCATCTGAAGAATAGTAATAAAGCATTTTTACAAACCCAGGAAAATGTTGTATTTTATTCAAACATTGACTCATTAACAGGAACAGTCCATGACAGTATTATATCATTTCAAAATGAAACATTTCTAAAAAAAGGATAAAGAATAGGTCAAAGAGAAAGTAGTAAGGTAAACATTTTCAGATTAGTTTTTAGAGAGACAGGAGCCAAGAGACAAGAAAAGAAAAGGAAAAGAAAAGGGAAAAAAATCCTAAAAGCAACCCCAATATTAAAGAACACTTGAATGTATGATTTACCAGAGTATGCGTCCTCATCAAAAGCTGCTTCTTGGTCTGAATCAGGATGGTACTCCCCATCACCACCATCATCGGAATCTTCCATGTACCCCTCGTTATCACTGTCCCAATCCTCTGTCAAGTTCTTCATCTTCGATCTCTGTCTCTTCTCCTTCAGCGACGGATTGTCCCACTTGTCTTTGACCTTCTTGCGATGTTTTGGTTCAAACTCCATCCGTTCCCTCTCAGGTTTCCTCTGCCCTTGCGATGATGAGGAGTCTCTGGAGGTTGAGGCCTTTGTGGTATCCTGTTTGCGACCTTTGACCTTTGGTCCAGGAGATGGTTCAGGCTTTGGTGTCAGCAGACTAAAGAGGATGCTGCCTTGATCACTCTGCGAGGCACTCCCCTTGGCTTTCTTAGTCCCCTTCCATTTGGACGCCACCTTATGCTTCTTGTACATCTCCATGTCCTTTCCACCGAGGAACTTCTCAAAGTCAGTGACCACCAGGGACCTGGGCTTAGGTGGTTTGGGTTTCTCCTGCTCCTTCACGGTCAGGAAGGTGCCGAAAGGGGTCATCTCACCGAGCCGGATGAGACGCTCATGCTCTGTCTCCTTGCCCTTGCTGGGTCCTGGAGCATCATCTGATCCACCTCGATCGTGGAGCAGTCTCTCATAGGTTGAAGAGCTGCCATCACCATTTTCTCCTAATGAAAGAAGGAATATTTATATTGATGATGGCAAGTACCGACTAGACTATGTGCTGTCCTTTTTTTCTTAATGTCTTAAAGCCAGAAACAATGCAGAGGATATATGAGGGATGCAAATCTCTTTTCTTCTTTAATTTTACATTTTGTTATCCTCATGTCCAAATAAAGGCTTGTGGAAGATTGAAATCATGCCCCTAGTTTCCATTCATGTCGTTCAATTAGGACTTTGTGAGCCTTCTTGCAGTTTACTTTGATGAGTCCAAGTAGAAAAGCTTATTCACATCTATTCTTCAACCTTTATCAATGTTTGATTGATTGATTGATTGATTGATACATTTTATTTCAAATTCAAACATGAATTCTATTCAATTATCAAGTTTACACATACCTTCATCAGAATGATCTTCTCCATGAGCAGCATCACTTTTGCCACTGAGTTTAGCAGAAAGAACTCTGTGTCTAGATCTGAGTTTCTTCAACTGCTTAGCCTGTAAACAAATATAACATCATCTGCTGTCAATTTTAGGCAAAAACACACATTTTGTGATGTACATTGTAAATAATATGAGTAGGAAATTTCAAAGTAGCAATTGTTCCAAACTCTAGCCCGAAATACTGAAATGTTTGAAGCTCTTGAATTAATCAGGTGCTGAATTACAGATCAAGCAGGTAATACATGAAAAGTAGCTCATTTGAAGAGTTTTGTCTTCTTGCACAGAGTTAGTCAATATGAAAGAACAAAAAGAACACTGGTTCATTACGAAATTCCTTCAAACACACTACAAATATCACATACCTGGCTTAAGCCTGCAAACTAAATATTTCAAACGAGAACATGAAATTACTATCACTATCCTTCTCTGAAATGCTTTTTACAAACATAAGGCCTAACAAAAAAGATGTTGTATTTTTTTTTGTTACCCTTTTTTAGAAGAAAAAAATGTATTAAAGCATTCAAAACAGAGAAATATCAGCCCAGAGAGGGAGTAAAAAAAAAAAAAATATTTCCGACCGACCGAACCATGTTTTGGCACCTAAAGCGGAATACAACATCTTTTTTTAAAGGCCTAATCACCCAACGCCCATTCGTAAACCTTAAAAGCATAGCAGTTATAACAATTGATCCTACTTTGTTTTCTTTCTTTGTTCTGACAGATAGCAGTTTCTTCTCCAGCTCTCTGCTGACCATAGAGGGAACAGAAGGCACACGGATGCTGGCCGCTACTTTCTGCAGGTGATGAAACTCGGAACGACACACCCTGAGAAATATTTAAAAAACAATTGCAAAAAATGCAGGTGATTTTGGTGTACTTGAAAGTGCTCTTTTCAATCGAATTTATCTCTTAGTCTGATGGTATCACATTATGCTTACAAGACTTGCATTTGGGTTTTTTATGGTTCATTATCAATCCTGAATTTAAACATATCATATCAGCTACATTCCAAATGCATACATGTATTTTGGAGAGAGCTTTTATGCTGTTGACAATAAAAATCATAAATTTGTAAGTCCATCCTGTGGAGATGAGCTTTTGTACAGTAATCTTTATTTACCACACTATTATGATATAATTTCCCTCCTATCATCATTTGGTGACATAAATATCAATTATTTACTTTGTAATTAACAAAATGCAACTTATTTGCCAACACTCAAGAGGGAGATAGCAGTCCTACTTTATATCATCCAGCACAGCTTTTAACTCCTTCTCGTCCCTCAGCCTGGAGAGCTTTGCCTCCTCCTCATTAATGGCTTGGTCCACCTGCTGTAAGACTCCCTGTTCAAACTCCTCCTGGTCAAACACGCTGATCCCTAGATCCTGGAGTTCACTGGCTTGCTCCTTGGCAGGCACGGCCTGGATGAGGCTGGTGTCGATGTGGAAGACGCTCCCCTTGGACGATTTTTTGCCATCTTTTCTCTCCTCCATTTCTTCCTCCTTAATTTCCACATCTGCTGTGTGTTCATTGTAGTCATTTGTAGAGCCTTCCATATCCATACCCTAAGGTAACAAAATGAATTATAATAATGAAGTATTTCATTTATCCCATTCGACAAAGATACATTAGGCACCACAGAGAAATGTAGCTCTGGCAAAGTGGCAATATTCTACAGAAGTCTAAAATGCTTAAGAAAAACAAACAACTAAAAACAAGCTCTGTTGAAACAACAGGAATATATAATAAAACTTACAAATACCCTGTTAAAAATCTCACCTTTACAGTACATCCAAGTATACACTATTTTCTGACTTGCTTCTGACTATTCACCCAGACAAAACCCTGGTCTGCATCAAAATTAAAGCCTGTCCGTACTAGTTTGGCCAGGGGGATTAGACCACCAAGCGAGGTCACTGACAGGTGGCTATCTCACTCGGCTCTCAATTGACATAAGAAAAAGAGGATCATGGGGGACCAACAGGCACCGTTAGGCATTGTTTTCTTATTTTCTTATAGAGGGAGCAAGTACCCATAGCTACATGTAGTACAGTGGGAATTTAAGACTTGATACTGTGCTTGCTTTTTAACCTAATTTTGGTTTGTTTTTTTTAACTTAGAAACAATATAATTAAACAAATTAGTCAGGGTTCTAGGTTTGAACAAAACATCAAGTATCACTGAGCTTCAATTCACAAACTTACCGGTATGTTTTGGTGTCCAGATTAAAGTTTTCACACCTATACTGACCCCCCCCCCCCCTTCCCTAATATGGTCAAATCCTGCATTAGAAATTCTTCTTTTCTTTTTTTCAATGCCATGATGGCACCTTCTTTTCCCATTTCACCATAATTTGATGTGTATTTTCACCTGTGAGGATCCTTCTCCTTCATCCCTTTCCAGGATACCTCCAACACAGCTACTAGTACTGCTCCCATCCATTTCTAGAAGAGCTGTGGCCTGGCCTTGTGGAGAGAAGAAAGCGTGATTCAAAATTATAATTTGATGAATAATACAATAAAGGCAATAAAACAAAATATCTTTACAAATTTACAAGTACTATTAATAAGTTCAGAGCACAAAGTAATGAGATCTAGAGGTCTACATGTAATTTGTAAGTAAGCAGTGTCAACTGCGATTTATGAAGATATCCCATCCCCCCCCCCCCCTCCCCCAAGTGATCTAAAATGAGTTAAACAGTAAATTTATCAGGTCACTCTCACCCGCAAAGTGCAAACGTACTGCACTGTGACTTGCGAGTACACGAGTCGAGTGTACGCTAGTTAGCATGGTGTGCTAGTCTATAGTTATACTAGACCAGTATGGGCGCTGGTCCGAGAATGAGGATCGTCCTCATAATTGAGGACATCCTAATAAACGCTGACAAAATGCGTCCTCAAAAATAAGGATCGCATTTTCGAGGACGTGTTTTTTCATCGGTGCTCTGGGGATTTTGGGTTACCAAACCGCCCGCTGGCGATGTCAAAAATGTATTCCCCGTGGAAAAATACCCTAGTTCTCCATCTACTTTAATAGGTTGTCCGTCTTCCCAAGGATTCATTGTTCATAATGTGAAGGTCTCTGTACAAAGTCAACGTAAAATGCATCAAGAAAATCATCGCGGAATCCATTTTTGTATCGCCAATGCGCCGATCAAAAATACGAAACGTCTGCGATCCTTATTTTTGTGGACGCATCGGTCCGCGTTAACGCAGAGGATCCTTATAGTAATTCTCGGACCAGCGCCCCTACTGTAGTATAAAGTACACGAGTGCATGGGTGCACACTAAATTCTAATGATCGATTATCATTAGGCCTAATTCCTTATTTTCCTGATTACAGTATTTGTTACGTTTGAGCTTCCATCCTGCTCTGTCTAGTGTCTACACTTCCATACGTGTCATGTACGAGTAGCTTGAAGAGAGTCAGATATTTTCTCAGACACAGCAAAATTATCTACGCATGGGACCATGTATTAATCACTACAAAGAAAATCCCATTCATTCATGCAGACCCAAAACAACGTCCACACACACAAACCGCAGAGCTGCAGAGTCTATAACAACTCTGGACCAATTCCTTAATTTCGTTTAATTCTCGACTTAAATTTCGGCTCAACTGCTGGCAAGTCATCATAAATAAGAAAATCATTAATCAAAACTAAAAGAAGTTGAAAAAAACTCACCTAAATAAGCAAAAAAGGAGAAATTTCCACGATCATGTCGGTCTTTGCTGTCTTCGGCCTTGGTTTCACCATCCGTGTGTCAATTACGCAACTCTGATTTTTATAAGCGAGAGCTAGCTAGCTACAAGTACAGGCGCTCGACACGGGCTGCTGGGCTGGGAGCGCGCTGCCGCCAGCTGGAGCCGCGATCTGCGCTGCGCCGGGTAAACATTACTTTCTTGCCTGGATATACATTGAGATTCGGCGCACGTTGAGCTGAGCTAGCTGAGCTGAGCTGGAAAATGGAAGGCATCCGTCATCGAAAAAGGAGTGGAAATGATGAAAATAAAACTGGATCAGGTGATACAGGGAACAGCGATGTTGGGGAACGCAAGGAGAGTGTCAAGATTAAGAAGACGAGCAGACCTGATGATGATGATGCTGCTGGTTCGAATTCATACTGGCTGACAAGAATAGTGTTCTTGAGGAGTCTTTCATTTGTGTATTGTAAGTTTTGTCAAAGTAATGAACTTGCATGGGCCAAACTAAAGTAAAGTCTAAAGGCAAAGCATGTTGTTTTCAGAGAGTAATCTCAAGTTTGTAGAATTTACCGAAGTTGAAATGCCTAAATTGTAAAACGACTAACGAACAACCTGTTGTTCATTTTGTGAACTGAGAGTGAGATAACTCCGGGAAGCTCCAACACCGGCGCCGGCGCCGGTGTTGGAGCTTCCCGGAGTTAAGAGTGAGAGTGAGAATTGGCAATTTCAATATAGACCTAGACTATGCACATGCACGCCGCTATAGTCTACTTGATTCTTTTACATGCTCTATAATTTGATTATCATGATTATATAATAATGCCATTGCAAACCTATAGATTAGACAAAAAAACTTTAACTTAAATTTTTTTTAAAAATACAAAAAAATTAAAACAAATTCAAAAAAAATTATAAAAAACATGGCGTCCTAATATTCGAGTATTCGCTTGTAAGCCTGGGAGTGTACTTGCGTACCTCTTTACACTGTTGTGCACAGCCTTAGAATGACAATACGTGAAATCCAGTCTGCATTCATTATTTGCAGAGACACCAAGTTCAAGCGACATTTTCATGATTCGGCCCGCAAGCGCGCGGGCAAGGGTATAGCATACGTAAAGCGTACGTTTCGAAATTGTGCGTGCGTCATGTGTGAGAGCATTTTCAGACCCTTGAATGTGTGACACTTGGTAGCTCTGTATGTGTTGCTATGTTGGGCAAACTCAACCAAAACTTCTGGGGCCCGTTCCTAAAAATAGTCATAAGTCTAGATTGACTATCCCATTGAAACGCGTGTTAATTCTATAACACACGTTTCAATGGGATATAGTCAAGACGTTAGACTTTTTCTAGGAACAGGCCCCAGGTTGTCTAGAATAATTACCTTTGTCGCAGAGTGCAATCTTTTACTCTGCAGCACTGAAACATAAATCATAGTACAGGACTTCACCCGGTAGACATTTCTTTATTCTATTTCTAAGCTCTCTTTTAGCTACTGACTCACAGTTTAATTTGGTAATTATTTGTTGTTGTTTGACTGACTTTGGTTTCTGATAGTTTCTTGGCTATATTTTAAAAGCTCTACATCAGTGTCAGCCCTGCCCATATACTAAATACGGTATACTGTAGGCTTTAATATGGGAGCCACCCAGCTCCAGTGGTATTTGGTTTTAAAATCTTAAATAGTTTTAATGTCTTCAAAGAAGCAAATTTTAAGTTTGCTTGTTCAATAACTATCCTAAAAAGGGAAAAATAAACACAATCCACTGACAAATGTAAATAACTACCGGTAGGCTGATAGTGATACATGTAGCCTAAAGTACTTTTCTCTATGAAGATTGAGAAAGAAACAAGCATCATTGAAATACAATTTGACCTTTTCTTTTATCTTTTGTTTTGTGTTTGTGTTCTTAACAGTTGTTGCTTTCCTGGTTGCCCTCCATCAAAACAGAGCTTTGCTTGGTCAGAAGGGTCTGCTGCCGACATCACTCTACCTGGACAGAATACGCACCTATGTCAAGGCTCCAAGGTGAGGTTTGGTCGGTGAATTGCCTTTTAATCTACTGCCAGGGGAGTGTTTCACAAAGACTAAGATCAACTGTAAGTTGGACTTAACTATGGCAGGCCCTTCATGTCACTGTTTGCTCTCACCATTATGATCTTTAGATAAAAAAATCCTTCAATATTGAATTATTAAAAAAATGTAGATTTGTGACCTCGATTTGTACGTCCTTTCAAAGACCAATGCTAGTAGGCCCAAATGGTGAGAGCAAACAGTGGCATGAATGGTCTGCCATATTAAGTCCAACTTAAATTTGATCTTAGTCTTTGTGAAACACTCACAGTTTTTATACTACCCAATTGTCTATTTCCATATGGTCTACACCCAGCCCGTGGCCCCGTCTGCTATCCACAATTCCACAGTCTCATAATCATTTAATGATTATTTATGATTGAATGATTATTAGACCATATGAACAGTAGACAAACTGTGCATTAGACAAACTGGGAATTAAGCTGACTGGAAATTAGACTAAATGAGCAATAGGCCAAATGTGTTGTAGGCTTATTGGAGATTAATTAGACCAGGTGGAAATAAATGGTCAATAGACCAAATGATAAGTAGACAAACTGGTTGTAGAACAGACAGAGCTCTATAACCAATTGGCTAACCCATAGCGGTTAATTATATCTTTTAATCAGGAATGTTCTGCATTACAAGGGGGGGGGGGGTAGGTGTAATATTTGAGTTATTTGTAAAACTTGTAAACAGTTTTCACAACTTCCAAAACTAAACAGATTTTGTTTTACTGTAGATTTAAGTAAAATACTTTTACTTAGCAGTTTTTAGCTTCAGGATGACATTTCATTTTGCCATTAATACCTCCCCAAAATCAATCATATACTATTTCCTCTCATATAGCGGACAAGTCACCCAGGAAGCGATCAATTTTTCTCCTACCCTCCTTTGGTTTGTAGACCTGGACCAGGACCTGGACTGGTGGCTCGATGCTCTAGCCTATTCTGGTCTGGCCCTGTCTGGTACGGTACTGGTCTTAGGATGTAGCAACATGGTGATCATGATAGGCCTGTGGGTGCTCTATCACTCTCTTGTCAATATTGGTCAGAAATGGTGAGTATAACTTATCTGAATTGAATTTTTTTTTAAGGCCACCAAATTTGAGTGCAATCAGACCACTTGAAGTTGCAGGCAAATAATCATTTCAAAAGCAGAACACTTACTAGAGACTTAGCAGATTTTATAATAATATGTTGTAGGGATTGTGTTAAAATGAGGGTATTTAATTCACAAATAACTAAATATTTTATACAGTTATATTGTATCAATTTTTATTTTAGAGTCTGTGGCAGGTAAGCTTGAGCATAAATCTAGTTACGCATCCAGTTGAGCCTCACATATGATATGGGGAAAATTGGCTTAGTACAGAGTAATTTACATTTGAATGATTAAAATTTTAAAATTGTGCCTATGGATAGATGTGGCTTAATTTATCTTAAATTATGATCATTTATTTAGAAGAAAAAAAATATATACCGGTAGATTTTGTTCAATTTAAGTTAAAGTTGATCCCATGCTGCAGGTACATGTAGATTATTCTCACTCTTCTCTTTGGCTGAAGATAATTATGATTACTTATGTATAATGTGCTTATGAGAAGTGCTATTAATGTACTTATGATATAGTGAAAGGAAGGTGGAAAAACAAACATCAAACTGTGAAACTGGAAATTTCTTTTAAAAATACACTAGAAAACATATGTTCTTATCCTGAAGTCTCAATGTGAAGCGCAAGGTTTGAAATTAAATTGTTTGAAAAGTTTCCCTATGATTTTTTTTCTCATTACATTTTGACAGGTATTCATTTGGTAAGTTGATAAGGTTCATTTCATTCAATTTGATTATTACGTCAAAATCAAGTGGAAAATTGATAATTTCGAATAAAATAATAACAACAAAACTTACTCTGTAAATTCATGTCAGTGTATACTGCTTGGGCAGATGTTTAGGGATTTGATGCAAGGTAATAATGGAGAAGAAAATGCCTCAAATGTTCAAATGTTTCAGTTTCAGTTGAATAATTATCACAATAAATTTCAGAGGACTAACTTCCAAGTAGGAAATAAATCAAGAATGTTTATTTCAACTTCTGATGGAACATGACAAAATGTGCTTAAAATGGTATACAAAAGAATAAGTGTATAGGAAAAGTGACATGACTGAGCACGCAAGAGAAATCATGAAGCAAATTGCAATTTCTTGGAAAGTGAAACATTTCAAAATCTCAGGAAAATTATATCTCTTTGATAATATTCTCTCCTTTTTTGTTTTTTTCAGGATGGGAGTCTCAGCTTCTTGAGACGGGTTTCCTCGCTGTGTTCATGTGCCCCCTCCTCACTTTGAGTCGTTTCCCTCGTCACACCCCTACACCGTGGGTCACTCTCTGGGGCTACAAGTGGCTTCTCTTCAGGATCATGATAGGAGCTGTAAGTCAAATTAACAGGATCCTGTCTAAGTTGATATTTTCAATTTCACAGGACTTCCATTCGAACTGTGGAATGTGTAGTGGGGTCTCAAATCTAACAATCCTGTGAAAACGAATTGGTTTGTTGTGAGTAGCCAGTGTGTATTACAAAATCAAGTCACTACAATGTCTGTATCCGTGTCATAGGTGATAGTATCGGCTTAAATTGTAGTCTGTTCGAACTTTCATGGTAGCGCATACCCTTGGAAAAAAAAAATTGATATTGCCAAAAGGTTCTGGTGTACCCATTTTTACAGTTGTCAAGGGATTCCTTTGAAAGTTCATATATTTAGTCACTATGAAGCGTAGATGTATGTGATCGATCCATTAACTGGAAACCATTTCTCTCCCTTAATTACACCCATGCCGGTTTCTTTTATTATTGTCGGTGATACTTCTACATGCAGGTTGAATTACTGTTATACATTATACAAAGTTCAAGTTGTTTCTAGTGTATCTGAGTTGTAATGGTTATCTTCTGAAGAAATGCTACATGAATAGTATAATTCATTAGTTGCACGTTTATTCTCTATCAAACATACTTGTAATTCTGTTGGGGCTTTGCATATATTTTCAATAGTCAGTTCACACATGTAGGGTACCACTTATTTTAGCATTTCTTGCTGTTTCATGGCTGTTCTCTTTAATAGGGACTGATCAAAATCAGAGGCGACCAATGCTGGCGAGACCTAACCTGTATGAATTATCATTATGAGGTAAGCAACCTTTTCAGTTCCAGTACACCTGTCAATGTTAAGGATAGTATAATATATCATCGATCTGATGATAGATCTCCAATTTACCTTTTTACAGGTAAACTTTGAATTTATCCTAACAGATTGAATAGACTTGTCCACTGGACATTACTTGTGATTCTGTAATCGTTTTGTCGGTCTAAATTGTCCTATCCATAGTCGTTTCATTTCTTCTTTTGATTGATTGGAGGACTTGCGATTGATTGGATCGATCGCAAGTCTTTGTAAGACGAGGCCCTGGTATGATGAAGGAGACAGGTGGAGATAGGGGATGACTATTTGTAGATAACTTGATAAATTCCATTGTGTATATGCCACCCAATAGCAATGAAGCATAATCAGAGCTGCCAACTAGTACGGATTTCCCGGAATTGGTACAGAAATTAACGATCATTACGGAATGTTGTCTAAAATTATGGATTACAAAAAAAAAGGTAAAGAAAGGGATATATCGTTGCATGTGCAGGTGCAGTATGGCGGTCATTTTACACTCGCTGCATGAGAAAGACGGAAAAGTATCAAGTATTCTCTTAATAGAAGCCAATTTTTCATCAGAAACTGATGTGTTGTGATGACCTGAAAATCAATATTTAGCAACTATGTGTGAGTAAAATCACCAAAAATTTCAGATAATCCTGCGTGCATGCATCCGCGCAGTTTTGGCATGCCATTTTTTTTAAAGATTCGTAGCGCCGCATAGGAAATTACTGATTTTGAGCCTTATGATTACTGATTTTCTGTTCTGGAGGTTGGCAGCTCTGCATGATAGAAGGCAATGTGTAATTCATGGTAAATGTGATACATCTCTTTTCAGACACAACCGGTGCCTAACCCCATGAGCTATTACATGCACCAGAGTCCAGAATGGTTCCATAAGTTTGAGACCCTGTCGAATCACTTCATAGAGCTTGTCACACCAGTGTTTCTACTCACTCCCTGGAGACCCCTTCGTCTAACAGGGGGTATACTACAGGTTCTCTTTCAGGTTAGTAATTATGTGTTAGTAGGCTAATGACAGAGTGGGTTGGGGTGAGTAGGGGTAGGGGAAAAGAGGGAGAAGGAGGTAAATAAAAGGCAAGGAATGAATGTGTAGAGAAAGATATGTAGCCTAGGAATGGGGGGGGGGGGGGGGTAGGGAAATGGAAGGGAAGGGAAGTAAAGGGAGCAAAGTTGAGTGGGAGGAGGAGAGAGGAACTGAGAGAAGAATAGTGATAAGAAAGTGGGAATGGACTCGTGGGCAGGCGGGCAGAAGGATTTTAGAGACGTGCAAGTGTAGTTGCCATGTATGCATAGCATAAATTATTCATTTTTTGATCAGTTTTTAAGTTGATAAATCAATGGCTGCCAAGCATGTTGTGACAGCAAAGTCTTAATCCCTCTTTCTTGACCACTGATGAAAGTTCAAATGCATGTAGCTTGCATTTTCAGCAGTGCATATTTGACCTGAGCGTTCTCGGGCTCAATCAACTATATGGTAGAGAATTTGCCTTTATAGACAACTACACTGCATTCCGGCTGTAATTGTAATCCCCGGCAGTATGCCGGTGGGGTACTTTGGATTCAGCAGCGTTACGCCGCCGCCGCCGCCGCGTCATATTCTTGTGTGCGCTCTCACTGCCACATTTCTTGATGGATTTCTTTCAAATTTTGGATGGAGGTGTATCCTGCTATAATCTACATACCTATAACTTTTGGTGATGCTGCCCCCAGTGTTCCGTCTTCTATAGGGTACAAGGCCATATTTCTGTGGATGGTTTGTGTGCGCTCTATAGGCCACATTTTTAAAGGGATTTTGTTCAAATTTTGAACGAAGGTGTATCTTGGTATAATCTACAAGCCTATAGATTTTAGTGATGCTGCCTCCAATGTTCCGTCTTTTATAGGGTCAAAGGTCATATTTTGATAGATGTCTTGTGTGCACTCTAGTGTGTGCTCTAACTGCCACATTTCTTGACGGATTTCTTTCAAATTTTGTATGGAGGTGTATCCTGGTATAATCTACATACCTATAACTTTTGGTGATGCTGCCCCCAGTGTTCCGTCTTCTATAGGGTACAAGGCCATATTTTTGTGGATGGTTTGTGTGTGCTCTATAGGCCACATTTTTAAAGGGATTTTGTTCAAATTTTGAACGAAGGTGTATCTTGGTATAGTCTACAAGCCTATAGATTTTAGTGATGCTGCCTCCAATGTTCCGTCTTTTATAGGGTCAAAGGTCATATTTTTGATAGATGTCTTGTGTGCACTCTAGTGTGCGCTCTAACTGCCACATTTCTTGACGGATTTCTTTCAAATTTTGTATGGAGGTGTATCCTGGTATAATCTACGTACCTATAACTTTTGGTGATGCTGCCCCAGTGTTCCGCCTTCTATAGGGTACAAGGCCATATTTTTGTTTGTGTGCGCTCTATAGGCCACATTTCTAAAGGGATTTTGTTCAAATTTTGAACAAAGGTGTATCTTGGTATAATCTACAAGCCTATAGATTTTAGTGATGCTGCTTGTATTAAGGTATCTAGACCTCCACAAATTTGGTGCTGCTACCCCCCAGTATTCCATCTCTTATAGGGTCAAAGGTCATATTTAAAGGAATATCTTGTGTCGCTATGCAAATCACATTTCTTTCAAATTTTCTATAAATATGCATCATAATCTGATCTACACACCTATTGTTTTGGTGATGCTGCTTCTAGTCTTGACAATAGTCTGAGCCACTTGCGGCAATCTCTACGTCATCCTTTTGTTTCACAAAGAGGAGAGGGAATCTTTGTCCCTCCTTCCACATAAGGATAACACAAAATCGCTGCCGCTGCCGGGGGATACATTCGCATTGCGCGGCAATACAGATTGCGATATTTCTAGTTTACAATGGCATCTAGTGATCTGCATGTATGTCTTTGCCCCATTAAGCTCTACATTGTGTCATGACAAATGTACCCTATTGTCTTGCAGGTCACTTTGATAATTAGTGGAAACCTGAGTTTTCTGAACTGGCTCACGATACTCCCAGCAATCAGTTGTTTCGATGACCGTAGTCTGGCGTGGCTCTTCCCCTCATGGCTAGGTAACACAAGGGAGATCGTTGCCAAGATCCACTCAGAAGAGGAACAGGGCATTGGGCCTAAAGCAAATGCTGGTAAGAACTGTCAGAAGTTTGATGGTTTTACTGTAATATAGACCATTTTCGTAATGTAATCAAATTTAATGCATAAATTTTCCTTGTAATAGTTCAGCTACATTTTGTCTGATTTGAGATTTGTACTTTTTCAAAAGTTCAGTAGAGAATGGATTTTCATGTACGGCATATTCCCATAGAAATTATCCCTGTATTTTTTTAATGATTTTGCATGTGATTTATATTAGATACTCTTTATTTCTGATTGTATATGCCCAGTTTTTAAGTAGCTCACTGAAAATACATGTTTATTAATCAAATACTTTTCATATTTTTTAAATGATTCTGCAGGTGATTATATCAGAAAGGTTGCCCATATTTCCCTGGCTCTTCTCCTTGCCTACCTGAGCATCCCTGTAGTAAAGAATCTCTTATCATCGAGGCAAGCCATGAATACCTCTTTCGACTCTTTCCGTATTGTCAACACCTATGGAGCATTTGGAAGGTAATTAAAGGGTTTGTTTTACTTCAAGACAACTTTTTGGAACAGACCATGTATGTGTCATTCTGATGATGAAGTTACTGTACTCAATATCAAAGTGATTTTCGACATACATGTTCACTAATAATAATATTCCGCGTTGGTATAGCGCTTAATACATAGTCGATGTCTCAAAGCGCTTTACATATATATTATAGTCCCAATCGTCAAATTCAGGCTCGCCCTCATAAAATGTATGCACATTCTCACTCCCTGGGGAGCATTCCGGCCAGGCGCCATCTTACAGATACTCACAATGCTGAGCAAACTACATTGACGTTCGCAGCCTATGGGGTACCCATTTAACACCTGTGTTGAGAGTGGCAAATGTAGAATAATGTCTTGCCAAAGGACGTTAATGCTGGGATGGGAATCAAACCCTGTACCTTGTGATCTACTGTCCGGTGACTTATCTACTCTACCGCACCACACATCGTTTGGCTACAAAGCTGATAGAAAATGCAAATTGTTCCACAACACTGGCCATCGCTTTGGAAAACAGCTTTTAGAAACAAAATGATTAATTCAAGTACTAGAATATATTTAATTGAACGGTTAAACATAAGAGAATAAGTCCAATTTTATTATTTTTAATGTTAGCAGTGAGGGTTTTTTTTACCGGCATGAAGAAAATGTATTCTAAATGTATTTCAACCATCTGTTTAATTCATGATGTGAATGTCTGTTAACCATGCACAAATCTAACTACCAACCCTAAACCCATTTTTTAAAGAAAAAATAAAAAAAATTTGCACAGCACCAGCATGTTGATTGATACACACTTTCAAAAAACCTTTGAAAAAGAATGATTACAGTGTAAAGGAACAATCTGTCATCCATTTTCTAATACAGTCAAACCTGCTTTAGTGACCACCTGTATAGAAAGACCACCTGTCTACATAGACCACATTTTTTGTTTCCCTTGAAAATGATTTCTCATTGTAACATGTACGATAGGAACATGTACATAAAGACGACCTGCCTATAAAGACCGCTTTTCTCGTCTCCCTTGGGTGGTCTTTAGAGACAAGTTTCACTGTACCATATTTTTCTCTTTAACACCTCAGCATCACCAAGGAAAGAACAGAAGTGATCTTCCAAGGTACCGGAGACCCCAATCCCAGTAACCCTGCTGCGGAATGGCTGGAGTACGAGTTCAAGTGCAAACCAGGAGATATCAGACGACGTCCGTGCCTTATCACTCCTTACCACTACAGACTGGATTGGCTGCTCTGGTTCGCTGCCTTTCAGGTAATGTCACATGTTTGTTGGTTGGTTTGTAACTGCTGTGAAAGCATGCATGTGCTTTTAAGTAAGCAACTAGGGGACCGACAGCTTTAAGTCCTCTCTGAGGGACTTGGTTCGTTTGTTCCTTTGTTCTTGTCTCCTTAGATCAAGATTAATGTACAGTTCCTAAATTAAATTAAATCAAATCAAGCTCTTCCACCGCCCAATGGCTGCGATGACCATCTCATATACATAGGCCAGGTCTTCATCTGTGCAACCCGTTCCACCGCACTGCAAGATGTGTTCCATCGTCTGAGTCTCTCCGCAGTTGAGAGAGGGACTTGGTAATGAGGATTAATGCCTTTAATACCAAAGGGCACTAGCGCATTGACTTTTTTTCAAGACCACTGCTCTACCACTGAGCCATCATGCCTCTGTTAAGGTTGCAATGTGACGTTTCGATATTGGAGTTCTTTTGCAGTATTGGAAACCTGACAAATTGATGTATAATGGTTTGTATTTTTGATGATGTAGATATTCCACTATTCTCGGTAGGGTATTATTCTGAAATTGGGTAGTAAGTAATGGGGAAGTAGAATATGATTTGATAAATCTAACTATGTAGTTTAAATTAGCTTCTTTTTCTATTTTGATTTTGTGTTTTGTAAACTCCTGCCAGTTCCTTGAAACCTCAAAGTATACACCCATTCGTATGTGCTATATACACAACCCTTTTCACCTGCTTCTAGACAGTTCCTTTCCCAACGCAATCGCATGACCAGGGGGTGTTTCACAAAGCCTTTTTGCAATGACAAATGACAAATATCAGTGACAAATCTGCTGATAACCAATCAGAAGCAAGGATTTCAGTAGCTTATAACAAAATCTGTCATTTGTCACTGATGACAAGTTTTGTGAAACACCCCCCCCCCCCAGATATATATTAAATGCTGTTAATCTCTCTTTACATTTTTTTTTTTATCCATTCAGAATTATCAGGCAAACCCTTGGTTCATTCATTTGGCTGGGAAGCTTTTGATCAATGATAACCAAACCCTGGACCTGATAGCATACAACCCATTCCAAGACCAAGAACCACCAAAGTAAGTCATAATAAGATTATAGTTGTCTCTGAAATTCAAACAGAAAAAGAAATATAAGTCATAGCAGCATGAAAAGGACATGGAATTTTCTGTGGTAAACTTATATGAGAAGTCATGATGTTGGCCATGAGAGCTGTGTTGGCAAAAAAAATGCAGAAGATTGTACAGATTCAGTTGAGCTGGTAAAATTAAACAGTAATTTTTTTTATTTGCCTGGTAGTGCTTGTTTCACAATAACGTAAAATGAACGGAACTATCTTGGGAATTTTGTTGTTGTTGAGAGTTATGAAATGTATGTGAGCCAGATATATCAAAATGTAAACTATACCCTAAGGCCTAAAAAAAAAAAGAGGTTGTATTGCCATTTAGGTGCCACAACATGGGTCGGTTGGTCAGAAATCTTTTTCTTTTGTTTCTCCCTCTTTGAGGTGATATTTCTCAGTTTTGAATGCTTCAATATTTTTTTCTCTCTAAAAAAACTGTTTAAAAAAAAAGCTTTTTTAAAAGCCGACTGTAGATTTCAAGATTTTTAGGTCGGTCGCAAAGGGCAATACAACATCTTTTTCTTTTAGGCCTAACCTCCCTTCGCACTTGATTCACAGGTACATCCGAGTGGAGCATTACCGCTACAAGTATACGAAAATGGGAAGCAAGGACGCCCTCGACGGCAAGTGGTGGAAGAGGAAGCAGACAGGAGCATACATGCCACCTGTCTCTATGGAATCGCTAGAGAACTATTTTGTTCAGCAGAGCTGGGATTTGCCGAAACACATCAAGAGGAAAATCAGAGAGGAGAGGAGAGCCAAGGCCAGGATGAGGAAAGAATTCACTTAAATATATTGTTTGTTTTTTGTTGTTTGTTTGTTTTCGTTTTTGATTGTTTGGTTTTTGTTTTTGATTGTTTCTTTTTTAACTCTTTCTGTGCCATATTAAGTGGTTCAAACTAACTGAATTTAATTTTGTTTCTTATAATGGTGAACAAAGAAGAGATCGAGCCCGTCTATCTTCTTCATGAATTATGATTTTAAGAAAAATCATGAAAAAATCGATCAATCTGTTTATCAAGGTATCTTCTCCTAGTTCAGAGGTTGAGGGACACCGCTTATAGTCATCAAGAGAAATTTGACAAGTGCTGTGAAGGGTGAACTATCACTTTTTGCCTGCAATATAATACCTCTATTTTGCGATTCCTAGTGGAGTTGTCTTTGATGAAGTAGCCATGTATTAATACACATTAATGTAGATCTGGGTTTGTGGCAATACTTTATTTTATATCATGGGTTGTCTCTACTTTTACATGAAATGCCTTGAACTTTATTATGTTTTTCAGTTACATTCATTTATTCAACCTTGCTAGTATCATCATGATACAGAAATCTTTTTTTTTTTTTTCTTTATGTGAAATCTTTCATTTGTTGGGCCCCTATTTTGTTTCCCTCGTTTGAATTTAGTCAGAGTCTTGCAGCTCGTGCACGAGCTAGCGATTATGGTATTGGATTGCAGCTGTACTCTTCATCATCTATATAATAGTGTAAACAAACTCTTTCTGGGGCTCTGCCTGAAAGGAAATGAGGAAGTAGGAAATATATATTTTACTTGTTATAAGATATTTTCATGTCCAAAAGTCACTCATAATTTAGATGAAAGTTTCGAACAAGGCAAAATGACCCAGAATTGGTGATTATAACAACAATTTTAACTCTGAAAACTAGCACTCATTCTCCCTTCCTCTCTCCCTCTATCATGCTCATCTCTCTATCATCCCGTCAAGGTCTCGGCAAGGGGGGGGGGGGGGGGTTACATTGCACAGTGCTAGTGTTAGGCATACTGCAATCTCAGCTTTGGAAGTGGGGATAGTCAAATGGGGGTTTCAATTTTAAACAACAAGTTTTTGTAATGTTGGCGACGGATTCTTTTTGCTTCCTTGACCAGAAGCGAGTTTCAAAGTCAATAATATGGCAGAAGCGGATCTAGAGGGGGGGTTGGGGGGGTTGCAACCCCCCCAAAAAAAAAATCCGGGGACCATTTTTTTAAATCCTATCTTTTTTTTAAAACTTGTAATTTTATTTTATTCTATTTCTATGTATTTATTTCATTTATTATTATTATTATTATTATTATTATTATTATTATTATTATTATTATTTCTTTTTGGGGGGGGGGGGGGGGGGGGGGGGGGGGGGGTTGGGCGAACAAATGTCACAGAGTCCCTTGCCAGGCGCGGATCTACGGGGGGGGGGGGGGTTTAGGGGGTTTAAACCCCCCCTTGGGCGGCCCAAAAAAACAAACAAAAAAAAAAGGGGGAAAAAAAAGGAAAAAAAAGAAAGAAAAAAGAACGCACACTGGAGAGAAACCCTTTCAAGTGCAAATATTGTGAGAAGATATTCAACTCATCTGGTAACTTAACCAAACACATGATAACTCTGGATATAACTGTGTATTTAACTGTTACTTGATTTAAAAAGACGTTATCATGCACTGCTTTTTATGGTCTCCATTGTGTTAATAGATGCCAGGAAAACATCACTTACGGGGTTCAAATAAACCCCCCAAAAAAATCGGTTCGCCGCTTCGCGGCTCGTGGACGATGCTCCGCATTGTCATTATTTTGGTCAACCCCCCCCTTAGCAAAAAGCTAGATCCGCCCCTGTATGGTCATCATTCCATCCAATCATGGACCTACTCCATGATCCAATAATGTGTCCAATGTTGGATGGGATGATGCCCAATTGCCCATATTATGAGTGGGTGAAAGCTTGCCTTCTCATTTTCAGGTTGGTGGAAGCCTAAATTACGTGTCAGTGTCATAATAATAATTATGTACTTTGTATGTGTATATTGCTCTATGTATTAAAGTGACCTTACATTTCCAATGTCTATCAATACTGAAAAATAAAATCATTGTGTCGCCTTGTTTTAATTAAAGCCTTGGCAAAGAGTGAAATTAATTTTCAGTCAGATGTGTATTTGCATGCTGTTGCACACAAATCTGTTAATGTCCAATGTGTTTAAACAAATATATAACTGTCTTACATAAACAGATACTTCATTATACATTGTGGTCAGATGCAAGAAACGTTTGAGAGTTGTGACCGTTTACGCTCAAATACCATTCATCTTCTATGTGCCACAAAATTTTCCCAGACCAAACAGAATTGCAAGACAGGGAACATGCAACAAACGAGTCATATGGGACTCCCCCCCCCCCCCCTGACTGTGTCCGACATTTGCACATTCATAATTATCATCCATTTAAACGTGCTCATAAATCAAATTGATAAAAAAATATTTCTCCTATAATTTACCTGCCCAATTGGTCAGTTATAAATGTGCATTTGTAGCACATTGTTTAGTACGCAGTTAGAAGTGATTGCAGTGGAGGAACTCTAATAAATACTAGAAAGAGAAATAAAGAAAATGAAGTGTTCACAACCTCTGAATTCAGGTAAAAAACAATAGTTTATTGATAAAAATGTATAAATATCTGTATGCACAAAAATACATCACTAAAGTAAAATTGCACTTTAAAAAAAACATTAACATAAAGATAATGTTACACTATAAAAGTAAACTGCATATACTCTGGTTAAAATATGTGGATTACAATTTTACTTTACCATTCCTATGCACATTTTAAAAGCATTCTAAAATTGTCCTTAATATTTAAAAACGTTAATAACGGCCATGAATATACAAACCTAATGCTCCATTTTTTCGAAAGCCACTTTCAGTGAATCGATCCTTCACACTTTAATAGATGAATATGACGCCATTATCAGTATCATTTCTTTCAAAATCTGATTAAAAAATGATGTAAATAACACAATAATGCTTCCTGCACCACCTTCAGAGGCAGATCGAGGCACAAAATACATATCATAGTTTGGTACATTCCAAATGAACACGTAATTACATATTACAATGGAGTAGCCTGTAGGATGCCATTACATTAAATTCCCCCAATAATGAAGTTAATTTTTTTAAGTTTACTCTTCAAAAATATTTCAAATACTGTTATTTATTAACCAAATAATTATTTGCTTATATAAAAAAAAAAAGTGAGAAAAATTATTGAACTGTTCAGTATGTAATATAGTTACATCGCCAAGTTCAATAGGAAATCCCTAGAATGGGTTGATGACCTTTTTGACCTTCCATAACTTTGCACAAAGAAGGGTCACAACCATGGATATATTGGCAGGGATATATTAAATAGTGGGATCATTTGATTTGAATTTATTTCCGTTTAAAAAGGGGGACAATAATAAAAAAATTGCACAATAGGTACACATACTATAAGAGATAAACAGCTGGATGGTCAGCATCCACCAACATGGCGCTGTTCCACCGAGAGGTCCAGAATTCGACAAATTCTACAAATATGTAGAAATATGATATCAAAAGTCACTACCCAGTATACACAAATGAATAATTAAATAAAGAGACATATTACAGTTCAATTTGAAAAACAAAAATGAACACCCCAAATACACCCTTAAAATGTATTAAAAGCAACACCCTTTAATAAATTACACACTAAAAGCACCGTATAGAAGGCAAGCATCGGCAAAGAAGAAAAGAAAAGAAAAAAGAAAAGAAAAAGTTTTGAAATAAACTTGTCTAATAATGGTGGGAAAATGCATATTATTTAAGGTTAACTTGTATCAGAAATAATTAAACTCGTTAAATGATTGAAATATATATAGGAGGTCTTAAAATAAACAACTGGAGAAACTAGTATGTCATCGACTTTATGTAAAACTTGGAATCGATTCATTACAAAATTTACAGAATGCAACTATATTAGATGAGGAAGATATAGGAAGTGGCTTTGTGAAACGATTTTGCCACTGTGATGTAATTTGACAGAGCCACTTCTGACAACTTTAGATTCCATATTACGAGAATTTCAGTTCAAATTCCTCCATCGAAGGATTTCTACAAATGAATATTTGCACATACAGTACACCAATATGCAATTTTTGTCAAACAGGTATGCAAACGTTAATTCATTTTTTCTATACTTGTCCTGTCGTAAAAACATTCTGGAAAGTTATCAGTAATTGGCTCCAAAATATTTAGTTTCCCATTGTCACTCACAGATATATGTTTTGGAGTCGAGACTAGTAGCAAAATAATCTACGCTTTTGTCATATATGGTAAACACTTTTTTTTCTTCAGGTTGGATATAATTTATTTAGAAAAAGTGGAAAGGGTTATTACTACAAGACAGGGACAAATGCTAAAACATACACTGAAATAGCAAAACATAACAAATATGTAATATTGTTCTGTGCGCTATATTTCATAATGTACCACTCATTACTATGTGTTTGTTATATTGATGTAGATGTCCTTCACAAACTGATGTTTATGTATTCTGAATTGAAGGGTCACGAGGTCAAAGGTCACAGGGCTCATTACGTATGCAAAAACAGCTCGTGATCGCGTTATCTCAAGAACCGATTGATGGATTCCTGCCAAACTTTGGTCATGTATGTTACCTGCAGAGCCAATGAAATAATTTGATTTTGGGGCCATGAGGTCAAGGTCATACGGCTCATTATGTATGCAAAAATAGCTTGTGATTGCATTATCATTAGAACAGATTGATGGATTCCTGCCAAACTTAGATCATGTATGTATCTTGCAGAGCCGATGAACTGATTAGATTTTGAGGTCACGAGGTCAAAGGTCACAGGGCTCATTATGTATGCAAAAACAGCTCGTGATCACGTAATCTCAAGAACCGATTGATGGATTCCTTCCAAACTTTGGTCATGTATGTTACCTGCAGAGCCGATGAAATAATTTGATTTTGGGGCCATGAGGTCAAGGTCATACGGCTCATTATGTATGCAAAAATAGCTTGTGATTGCATTATCATTAGAACAGATTGATGGATTACTGCCAAACTTAGATCATGTATGTATCTTGCAGAGCCAATGAACCGAGTAGATTCTTGGGTCATGAGGTCAAAGGTCGAAGGTCATGGGCTCATTATGTATGCAAAAATAGCTTGTGAACGCATTCTCATTAGAACTGACAGATGAATCACTATTTAACTCAGGGCATCTTGCAGAGCAGGTCATGAGGTCAAAGATCAAAAGGTCATATATGTATATGAGAAATTGCTTGTAATCATGATATTCTGAGAACCTGTTAATGGATTACAATTGAATTTGAAAAATTTCTTGTTTTGGTTTGTAAAATTGCTATATGACGGAGGCATCATTTTCGACTGCGTGCAGTCGAAGTTCCATCTAGGTTTGTTTTTGTTTTGTGGACATTCCTTACATCACTGTTCTACACGGTGAAAGCCATAATCTCCTGTCTGAACTTTGCCATTTCCCAAGCAGCCTCCCAGCATCCTTCTGTGATGCTGTACCTTTCCACCGTATTTAGGATTATCCATGAACAGGCACCGTCTTCTTCTGTAAACGACTCGCCTGTTTGCAACATCGGCAAAAAAAAGTACAATATGCATGTAATGAACAGACAACATTATTAAGATACAGATTTTTTAACCTTATATAGCCGGGCTATTTTGAAACTGCATAGCCAGGAAGTTTGCATGCATGTCAAGTGAATTGTATAGATTACTATGGTAATTTTGTTTTGTTGGAAAAATTAACTCATTTGCATATTTATGGTAATTTATGCAAATAAGGTAATAAAATTCACATTTTTACCCATAAATCATATATTCTTCATATTTAAACCTTGCTTTTCGCTACATATATTCTTTAGACCATTTGGGATAATAATACAACAAAATAAATTGGAAGAGCTAGGTTATTCCTTATATTTTCTATTGATTTGATAATTTATATATTTTATTGTTTTATTAGGTGGTCTGTCGTTTTCGACAGATCATCTATTGTTTTCATCAGAATTTTCTTTATTATTATTTATTTATTTATTTATTCTTTATTTTTATTAATTTCCTACACTTTTTTGTGCCTAGGATAACTCAAGTTCGGTTTCGTCAATTTCATTCAATTTTGGCACAGTCATTGATCATTGTCATGAGACGTGACAGGAACATTTTGAAGGTCATCAGGTCATCGTGACGTCATCCAGGCGCCATTTTGTGAAATCCCATTATCCATCATATCTTCATGATGCATAAGCAAAGGTCATTCATATTCATATCACATATTCTTCATGTCAAGGTTCAACAAGTCATGTCATCAAAGGTCACATAAAGGTCTTGACGCGCGTGTACGCGCGCGTCAAATTTAACAATGCTCAAAATCACTTAACTTTTAAACGAGAGTACGAATCAGGTCATTTTAAGCATTTCAAAATTTTCCGTCCATACGTGTCCCCGCGCGCGTTGCGCGCGCTCACAACGCGCGGAAAAGGTAAAATTCAAAATGTTTACATGATTTAGATTCTTCTTACCGTAAATGACAATTTACATTAATTTCAGTCACTTTTGACCTTTCATAAAGCCGTGAGCGCGCGTCAAAGTTTAAAATCCGCGCGTGCTGCTATGGGCAATATAATGCAAATTTGATCAAAAACAATCGAAATAGCTCTTTAGATAGTCCATCGACCCCCAATTTTTATATCATGGTTGGAGAAAGCACGAGTTGGAGATATGATTTCATACCACCCTGATTCGTACAAAGTGAAACAAAGTCATCATATTGGCATCTAAACTCAAACAAATATATTTTGTTGATGACGTCATTTTTGTCTTTGTTTAATTGAGATTATCTCACTTATCAGTGATCGACTTTCTCCCAGATTTTGATATGTTGTAGCTGAGATAATTCTCTATGAGAAATATTTCATTTATTTTTCATTTGGATAACGTCATCATAGTGAAATATTCGATTAAAGGGATCGTTTAACATTGTTAAATCTGAGATACACGGCTCTATGTGTTATCAGTGTCTGTGATATGGTGTAATATTGAAGCCCTAAAAAAATTGCGCTTCAAAATGATCAAGAAGTGCCTCAAAAAAGTAAAAATCTTTGGGTGACCGGTTTTACCATACTCGTTTTCCCCAATAGACTGTAGTGTTATGAAAACCGTCAGGCGAACGGTTTTCAAAATTTGTAATTCCAATCATAAATATCTTGATAATCAGACAGGCGATCGGCTTGTAAAAGTCATGGGGTTCCTGACTGACCTAAAGGTTTATAATTATCATTGCATCATGAGCTAAATCCAGAATTTTATTTCAGAATCTGAGACAAAGTTACCGGATCCCTTTAAAGGCGACAATGCATAATTTGTCATACTTGCGTGTTATGTCTATGGGAGGTCACTTTTTTTTAAAACATGAATCTGCATGACAATGTGTTTTGACCAGTATCTCGGTTGTTATTCAACAGTTTTCTCCCAAATTTTAGTATGTTGTAGCTGAGACTATTTGCTATCTAAATATTTCCTCATTTTTTTCAATCAGATGTCAGGATCATGCTCATCATCATCATTAACATTATCGTTTTTATCATATAACATCATTATCATCATCATCACCTTTACTATCATGATCATCATCATGGTCATCATGATCATCATTGTTTACATGTCTAGATAACTTCTCCCATTCTCAAATCTATCATTAGTGAAGACAGACCACCTAATTCGTCCCCATGACGAATTAAATTTTCTAGTTTCAATTCTAACTATAATTCAACTATTTTGAACCCCACAATAAACACCTAAACTATAAACAAGAGTCACAAGACCAAATAACCAATGTTTTATCTCTCTTTTGGAAAAATGAGGTTTCAATATGTTTTGTACTCAAATCACGAAAATGAGCCATTTTCAGGCTGACATGCAAAGACAAAAGGGTCATGTGACTTTGATACGGTAGGTCCGATTTTCGAAACATTTATTTCAAAAGATGCGCAAGACTTGAAAAAAACTAGATGGAATTTTGACTGTGCGCAGTCGAAAATGATGCCTCCGCCATAGAGCAATTTAAACAAGTTTGGAGTTTAAATCTCCAGTGGTTCTTGAGATATCATGATAACAATCTCAATGTATGGAATTTCATAAGTTGACCTCTGTGACCCTTGACCTTTGACCTACGTGCTCCAAAATCTAATCAGATTGTCTTCCTATGGTGATACACACTATCATTAAGTTTGAAGTTTAAATCTCCAGTGGTTCTTGAGATATTATGATAACAATCTCAATGTATGGAATTTCATAAGTTGACCTCTGTGACCCTTGACCTTTGACCTACATGCTCCAAAATCTAATCAGATCGTCTTCCTATGGTGATACATACTATCCTTAAGTTTGAAGTTTTTACATCTCCAGTGGTTCTTGAGATATCATGATAACAATCTCAATGTATGGAATTTCATAAGTTGACCTCTATGACCCTTGACCTTTGACCTACGTGCTCCAAAATGTAATCAGATTGTTTTCCTATAGTGATACACACTATCACTAAGTTTGAAGTTTAAATCTCCAGTGGTTCTTGAGAGATATCATGATAACAATCTCAATGTATGGAATTTCATAAGTTGACCTCTGTGACCCTTGACCTTTGACATACGTGCTCCAAAATCTAATCAGATCGTCTTCCTATGGTGATAAATACTATTCCCGAGTCTTAAGTTTAAATCTTAAATGGTTCTTGAGATATTGTGATAACGGTCAAACGGGACGGACGTACGGACGGACAACCCGAAAACATGATGCCTCCGGCATAAAAAAGTCATAAAATTTCAGCAAAATTAAGATTCTTTGGCGTTAAAAAATTATCGCGAAAAATACTAATCGGGCTAGATAAGGCATATATTTCAGGCAGAGACCACAGGTAAGGCCTTTGACTAAGACAGAATCTGAAACGAAGGTTGCGGTAAAACCGAGAGTGAGGTGATGACTTTATAGAGCTGGAACATTTTGCCACAAAAGTGAAAGGTCATTGACATACTGTGAATTGTGAATTATTCCTTACCGCCCATAGCAAAGAGATACTTTCCCACTGCCACAAGTCTATGGTTGTCCCTGGGTACCGACATGGGACTCAGTTTTGTCCAGATGTCCAGAGAAGGGTCGTACACCTCAACATTTCTTGAATGATCTACAGAGGTCGATCCACCTGATGCATATATCTTGCCATCTGTACATGGGTCAGAAAAAAAAAGAGAAATAGAAATCAATGTTATGTTTGTATGATAGACCAATAATCTGGCACTTAGTGCAATGACAAAGTAAATATTTCCTCTTGCATTTCATGAGCAGCGTTCATCAATGATACAAAATAAGGACAACATAACAGAACTTAAATTATGGGGTTCCTCAGGGGTCAATTGTTGGACCTATCCTGCTTTTTGTGTATACAGCACCACTTGGGGACAATGCACTACATCGCAGCATAAGGCCTAACAAAACTAGATGGAACTTCGACTGCGGCAGTCGAAAGTAATGCCTCCAGCTACTTCACATAAAAACATGTGGTATTGCCCTTTAGGTGCCAAAACAAGGGTCGGTCGGTCGGAAATCTTTTTCTTTTTGCTCCCTCTTTGGGCTGATATTTCTCAGTTTTGAATGCTTTAAAACATATTTTGTTATTCATTAGATATTTATTTCTCTATAAAACGGTAAAAAAAAAAATTGTAAAAAGCCGACCGTAGATTTCAAGATTTTGGGGTCGGTCGCAAGGGGCAATACAATATCTTTTTTTTAATCGCCTACGTTATAAATAGTGTTTGATGCTTTGAAGCACAAAACTGCTCATCGGAAGATCTATTTCCAGATTCAGACTTGTATTTTTCAAATGCTGTGGTAGCTAGAGATCAACTAGCTTGATCGCCTTTCATAAGCATGCTTACCAACACAGGCGTAGGCTCCATTTGTTCTGGGGTCTAGCATGGGACTGACTTCTTTCCACTCATTGTTCATCCAGTCATACTTCAGGACAGTTGAGACAGGGTTATATGTTCCTGACCACGACCAGTCTTCCTCTCCCCCAAGAACAAATAGGTCTCCTTCTACCACTATTGCTGTATGATGAGCTCTGGAAATAAAGAAATATAAAACATTGATCACCCATAGCAAAAAATTTGGATGAAAATTGCAAAACTAGTACATTGCACTGTTCAGTGTTTAAAAAAAAGGAGAATGAAATCAGTTTTCAAAGAGATGTGCTTATGATATAGATTAAATATAGATTGAATATTGTAAAATGTAACTGTTTTAAATATCTTACATGGGCCTACCTTATTCTCCTCACAGTGATTTGAATACAATTGTACAAACAGCTGATAAAGAAATAATGACACCTTATAAATTATTGAATGAAGGGCAAGTTAGCACGACAAATTTCACTGAATGAGCTGTTATGTTGTAACATCTTCTTTTTCTATTTGTCCACAGATAAGCCCATAGGGATATATAGCTAGTGCAACAGACTAAAGAGAAACAAATTTAACCTACCTTACTGCAGGCAAACTGGTCAGTTCAGTGCAATCATTATTCTCTATATCCAGCTTCAAGACCTGTTTAGGTAAGGCAGGAAAATTATGCGATGCACACCCACAAAGATAGACAATGCCCCTTTCCTCATCGATGGCATGTGCATATTCTTGCTTGTGAAACAAGTCCCACCACACCGACCCTACATCCCAACTTCTAGTCTTCGGCACTTTCAGATTGGCATTCATAACGTCAGCCACACTCAGGCATAGCACATCGATATGCTTGTTGTCACGGTGATATGAGTTGGATGATACATAGAGGTTACCATGGTATTGTAGGAAACAGTACCCTCCCTTGAACTCCCCGGACCACTGCCTGAGGACTGTGCCGGTCCTCCTGTCAATGTCTGCAACCTCCATGGAACTGGTTTGTGGGCAACGTCGTCTGGAAGTTATATGAAAGAATAAACATTAAGTGAACAGTTGAAATTTTCTAAATGTTTGGGAGAAGTCTTGTCCATTAGCCAGTTAACTACTGAATTCTTTCTTCCCCTAGGCTTAATAAAGGAACTATTTTCCGTAGGCGATGGGTTTTTTTAAAAAAATTCATGTTGCATTTTGATCAACCCAATTCCCTCATATGTAATTGAATGTTGATTAAATATTGCTTTACAGAACATGTAAGAAAAATATCTTCTGTATTATTTCAGCAGTATTAATGTTATTACCCCAGTCATTGGATTCAGGCTTGTTCGCACACAATGTATGCACATACTCAACTCTCTGGCGAGCTTTCCAGCCAGGCGCCAATTTACAAACGTTCACAATGCTGAGCAAACTACAATGACATTCACATCTATATTGGGTACCCATTTTAAAACCTGGGTGGGGTGGGGCAAAAGCGATTTAAAGTCAGCAGGTCACAACATTTGACAAATATGGGAGTTTTAAAGCAGAGGGAATTTTTTGCTTTTGATAGTAAGATTTGTTATCAATTTTAATGCAACATCAGCTCCTGCAATCTAGCTGTAGTTTAAAAAAGAAGACTACTGACCCTGCCCTTGAATTCTGAAGACCTTCTATAGCACACACCGAGCAGGAGAAGTTTCGATTGAAACTTTGGTTCAAAGATGACGATTTTGAGATATCAAATACCTCTTCAGCTTGGAAAGATTCTATAAAAGAAATAGAAATTAAATTTCAATACAGGAGAAAAAAAGATCAACAAAAGGAGCAGATATCATTAGAGAGATAAAGCAGATATCATAAGAGAGAATAAGAGAGCAATGTATAAAACAAACACTGTCTTCGCTCATTACTCAGCAGAATGTATAATGCATTCCCATCATCATTATTTGGCAGATTTAGCATTTATTTGTAGTCTTACCATGTCTTGGTCATTTATTGCAAGTTTGGTGTGATTCTGTGACTTCACCTTCCTTCAATTACTAAACTCAACATGACCTCCTCGCAAAAGAGCAATGTACCTGTAAAATTAAGCCCAAAACATATTTACATGAATTGGACCTACCTGACGAACTGTCCTTGGAGATTTCAGCAAGCTTCTCTCTAAATTTGTCCTTGCACTCTTGGCTGGCTTCACTCCAACATATCTTACTGAGAACAGGAAGCAGATTCGAGTCGAGAGCTTTGGGGTTATTGGTTAGCCATCTCAGAAGTAGCTCAACCAAAGTGTCTTCATTTGCTGCATTCCCTACGGGAGTTCAAATTATAGAAATTGTTTAGATTTATTATTAATTCATATGTCTATTTATTTATTCATTTTATTTATTTTAACTGTATCTTTACTTATTTATTCATACTTTATTTATTTAATATCTCTATATGTATTCATTCATTCATTTGTAACTCATTCATTTATTTACTTGAACATCTATTTAAATAACAGCTTATCTTACCTTAAAAAAGTGGTGTTCCACAAGGTCCTCTTGCTAATATATAAACAATGTTTTAATCTGTTCTGAGCCAGAAAGGCGTTGAAATCTGTGTTAAAACATATTAGTTAATGCTTTTCTGGTTCAAGACAGACAATATATGGAAAGTTGTATTTGTAAGTTTGTTCCTGTCAAAAATGAGAGTAACATCAGTTGTTTGCATGATCTCTGGCAAATGTCTATTGAGCTTTCAACCTTGACCTACCTAAATTGACCTCCTCCAGACCAAGCAGGGCCGCCATATCCTGAAGATCCAGCTCAAGCACACGCTGGCTCCTGCTGATCGACCGAAAGTATGACTGGACAAACTTCTTGAAAGTCTCGGCCAGGTCAGACACTCTGCAACTCTCGGCAGATAGCCACAGCTCTGAGATATAATAGACACACACTGATCAATTTTTTTAAAAGCTTTTGTAGACAAATAATACAAACATCAAAGTCCACATTTTTCCGACCATATATCTTTATAGTTAGGAAGTACATTTAACTCTAAATAAGGATTTCAGTACTTTGCATCAATGATCGTATCTTGATATGACAAAAAAGTTTTTTATATATAGGGTCCGGATTCATTTGACCCATTAAAATATATTACACAACAATGTCAATTGACTTATGATACCATTTCCCCAAAGTATTTGATCTAGCAAAAAAGGCTAAGGTCAGAGAAAAAAGATCAGATATTGCCACTTTGTGAAAGTAAAACCCAGATTTATGTTACCGGTATATCTATAAAGCTAACCTAGTGCACTGTCAGAGTCCAAGCACTTTTCAAGGTAGATAGTGCATGCACGGGAAAGCTCATCAACCTGCAGCATGTTCGAAGCAGCAAGCAGGTCCATCACTCGACGCATGGTGCCACTCGGCAGACGACAGCTTCCCACATAGAGGAACTCCACGATAAATGACAAAATCTCTGTGTCTACCCCACCGATCGAGATCTCCCTGTGGTCCGGTTTACTCTCCACAAAACCTGATGCGAACATGGCATTGAAGTAAAGGCTGTTGGCAGCAAGAACATGCCGTTGGGCGGGTATTGGTTCCATCTCATCGTCCCCTCTCAAGAAGACATCGCATAAGGAGTGTTCAGACTGCCGGAATGTGTTGAAGGTTGAGTTTGCCATGTTTGGCCACCCTTGTTTGTTGGTCGCTGTCAAGGTAATCTTGGATTCCTTATCCATGTTGATAAACATCAGCGGTTGTAACAAAGGATGCTATGAGTAGGACGTCTGTCTGGGGATGTTGAGATAAAGTTCAGCCCTGGAGGGAGATGCATCTAAATAAGTATGAAGTTTGATATAAAAACAAATATTACATTTTGATGAACTACCATATGTAGTACGTCTCATCATAAAAAAAATGACTTACAAAAACAAAAACCCTACATGTAAACAGAAAAGTGAGGAGATGTTGTGAATGTCTCGCCCTTCCCAGGTTATAAAAATAATAGTTGAAACCAGTTGGATTTTCAACTGGTATCAACTGGAATCAACTGTTACCATGTTGAATCCACTTGAAGGAACTGGTATATATGCCAGTTTATTCTATTGGTTTCAACTGGATTCAACTGGTACCAGTTGAAACCAGTCGACACAACTGGTAAACTTCACATGCACCAGTATATCCCAGTTGAAACCCATCGACTCTACTGGCACATGCTGAAAAGAAACCAGTTGATTCCAGTTGAAACCCATGAAACCAGAGTGGACCATTTGAGACCAGTTGTTTCCAGTTGGACATATTCAAACCCAATGGGTGTAGTTTACCCGATGATTCCATTTGAAAGCCATTAGCCATACTACTGGTATATCAGTATATTAACCAATGGGCCTTACTGGTAAATCTACTTGCTGTCAAAGTGAGAATTGCAACTGGTACCATTGATACCAGTTGATTCCAGTTGGAAACCAGTATGTTACCAGTTGAAACCACCAGTTGAAACCAATATGATTACCAGTTGCTGACCAGTAGATGATTACCAGTTGATTTACCAGTTGAAAACAAGTAAATGATTAGCAGTTGAAAACCAGTACATGATTACTGGTCTCTATTGGATATTCAACTGTTTTTCAAATGGTATATCAACTGGTAAATCTACTGGTTTTCAACTGGTAATCATATTGGTTTCAACTGGTTTCAACTGGTATCTACTTGTTTTCAACTGGTATCATCTACTGGATTTCAACTGGAATCAACTGGTATCAAATGGTACCAGTTGCAATTCTCACTTTGACACTATAGAGCCCGATATTGAAACCAATTCACTTAGACCTTTAACTGGTCTTTACCTTTAAAGGTAAAGACCAGTTATGGTCATGCGATTGCATTGTGAAAGAAACATTGTGGAATCGATCAGAAAAGGTTGATCATCTAGCACCTAGCATCTGAAAGGTTCTGGAATCATCAAAATGATATGAAATTTGGCCCATTCTTCATAAAGATACAATTAGCACTAGTACACAGAAAGATGTATATGGGACTAGATCTACCCTATATCTCTCACAGACCATGAGAGAAACAAATTTACCAAATATATGAATTAGTAGGTGGTTTCCCGGCAAATTTGTTATCATCATGTATTAGTCAAAACATATTATTTCACATGATTGGTAATGAGAGCTTCCATTTCATTTTTTGAAATTGGGGCGTTTCCAATACTGGTCTTTACCTTTAACAGTTTTTTGACCTGGGTAGGTTACCCATCTCTAAAAAGCAATAAATTTTGCTAAATATCAAATAAATGTCTGGACTCCGGGAAAACAGCAATTTCAGAAAAAATTGGGGGGAATTTAGTTAACATGGCAGATATGGTAAATTATAAATCATGAAATATTTTTCTAGGTCTAAGTCTAGGGCCTACACCGCGTAAAATGCACGTTATGAAAAGGCACTGTATAAATCAAATGTAATATTGTTGTATTTTTATAGGGTCTATATATTATTGCACTTGAATCTCAGAAAGAAAGGTTGACTATTAATTATTATTAAACGATAGACTTAGCTGGTAACTGGTGACATTAAAAAAAATATATGTCTGACACTGAAGTGACATCGTCGACAGCTAGTGCATGCAGTGCAGTGATGTCTGAATTCTGTCTGATCTTGGCCTAGCTGGTCACGCTTTATTATAATAATCCGATACTTCTGGAGATAAGAATTTATTCATTTCATTAGTCCTACAAAAAAGAATTAAAACTAAAAACCAATATTCCTATCTTAGGTAGATAGCGCCAAGAACAATTCAATGACCTCATACCTTTCAAAATAACGGGAAACGCTTCACTGGGTCCGGGTATCTACCGGGTACGGTACCGGCATAGCATGCATGCATGATCACGGCGCAGCCACTAGCTGCTTGCTTCGCTGAATGCAACTGTTTCCGTGTCGTGCGCGCCGCGCGGCCCACATGCAGTCAGTTGAGAAAATGACGAGCGTGCATGCAGCAGCGTATATAGTTTACTTCCTCAATTAGCAGGGGAGGGGGAGGGGGGCTCAGGCGCGGATCCAGGATTTCTTAGGGGTGGGGCCGGGCCCAAATTTGAAATCAATTTGAAATTTAGTGTGCTAAAATTTGAAAATCGTACCAGCCAATATTTCGCTCAGTGGGGGGGGGGGGGGGGGGGGGGGGGGGGGGATAGTGAGCACTAATCATTTTTGGGGGACTTCGAAAATTTGAAAAATCGCACGCCCCGGCCCCCCCCCCACCCCTTGAGTGCCAGGAAGGGGGGGGGGGCTATCTCAAAAAAAGGTAAAATTAATGTGTTTTTTACACGTTCCAATGTCTATATATCAATCAATACTGAAATATAAAATCTTTGTGTCCCATTGTTTTAATTAAACAAAGCCTTGGCAGGGAGTGAAATGAATGTTCAGTCAGTTCAACATTTAATTGACTGTGTACGTATTTGCATGCATGCTGTACGTTACACATGAATCTGTTGATGTCCAATGTGTTAAAAAAAAATTATGTAACTGTGTTTCATAAACAGGTACTTCATGATACATTGTGGTCAGATCCAAGAAGTATTTTAAAGGGACTTGGTATATTGTTGAGATGAGAGAAACTGGTGCTAAGGTAGTGACTTCAATGCTTAATGTACAATTGAAGATAATCTGAAAGTCTGAGTGAAAAAAGACCATTATTACTGATAAAAATTGGGAAAAACTGATCTCAATTCCAAAATTCTTCCTACTATATTATTATAGTTTAATTAAATTTTAGGTGAAATTTAAATCGTCACAAAGCAGTGAATTGACTCTATATACCATTCCAAACATTTAAACGTCGAAAGATCTTATTTTCATGGTAAAACGGTTGGGAACATTCAAAAATTGGTTGGGAGAAATTACTGTTAGAGGGTGTGTCGAACAGTGACGCCTTCAAAGAAAACCATAAATATCTTTGTGGTTTAAGAAGAAATATAATAAGATGCATTTCATACAAAAATTACGCAGTCTTTTCATCGACCTTCAACAATGTTACCGAGTCACTTTAAGAGTTGTCACCGTATACACTCAAATGCCATTCATCTGCTAATGAATGACCAACACACATGTGAAATACAGATCATCAAAAGATGGCAATCAAATATCTATGGCAGTAACTTATTTGAAATTAAGTAGATCAATAGTGTGCCACACAAACCACTTGTTCCACATCTCAGACCAACCAGAATTGCAAGACAGGGAAGTACAACTCACTAGCCCACTTTGAAAGTCCATTATTAAACTTAATGTGCATGTACATGCAACAAACAAAAGTCATGGGGAAAAACACACACATTCATACTTATCATCCATCTAAACATGCTCATAAATCAGATAGATAAGACATATTTCTACTGTGATTTAACTGCCCAATTGGTCAGTTATAAATGTGCATTTGTAGCACATTGCTTAGTACGCATTTAAAAGTGATTTGGAGTGGAGGAACTTTAATAAACATTAAAAGGAGAAATAAATAAATGAAATAAAGTACTCATATACCTCTGAATTCAGGTTAAAAACAATACAGTTTAATGATGAAAAATTTATACCGGTACATTTTCTGTATGCACAAAAAATATGTCATTAATATTGCACTTTAATAAAGATGATGATACGTACACGAGAAAACCGAACTGCATAGACCCTGATTAAAATTTGTGGATTACTATTTTACAATACCATTCCTATGCATAATTAAAAAGTGTTCTACAATAGTAAAATGATAATGCAATCACTTTGCATACATAATGTGCCCATGACCTTTGACCCCAAAATCTAATCAGTTCATTGGCTCAGCACGATACATACATGTCCCGAGTGTGATGGTAATCTGTCCATTGGTTCTAATGATAATGTGATCACAAGCTATCTTTTCATGCATAATGTGCCCCATGACCTTTGAACTTTGACCTCAGCATGTCGCCAAAATCTAATCAGTTCATTGGCTCAGCAAGATTCCTACATGTCCCGAGTTTGATGGTAATCTGTACATCAGTTCTATAATGATGTGATCACGAGCTGTTTTTCCATACATAATGTTACCTTTGACCTCGTGACCCCAAAATCTAATCAGTTCATTGGCTCGAGTTTCATACATGACCAACGTTTGGTGCCGGGAATCCATTGGTTCTTGAGATAACGCGATCACAAGCTATTTTTGCATACATAATGAGCCCTGCTACCTTTGACCTCTTGACCCCAAAATATAATTAGTTCATTGGCTCTGCAAGATACATACATGACCAAAGTTTGGCTGGAATCCATCAATCGGTTCTTGAGATAACGCAATCACAAGAACGGGACGTACGGACGGAAAGCCCAAAAACATAATGCCTCGATCCCGCTTCTTTGTTGCGGAGACATAAAATTTGGTACAGGACTGAATATCACAACAGGTAAACTATTCCAGAACCCTTTAAGGAAATTGCAGACAACAATATTCTTTCCGAACACTTTGAGGTATAGAATATAATGGGCACATTGTCATGTATCAAGTTTCAAAACATTTATTAATCTATTGAAAAGACCTGAGGGGCTTCCAAATCTGAGGCGGTCTCATGAAATTCAATAGTAATATTCTAAACAGTTGAAATAACCCTTGATACTTTTAACCCATACCAATATCTAAAGAGTTAATGTAAACTTTACACGTCCATAGAAGATTTCATGAAAACAAATAAGAAATTGAGGCATTGACATCAAGCTGAATATTGAACCTTTTTGACCTTCAATAATTTTGCACGGGAAAGGGTCAAAACCATGGAAGTCTGGGCAAGGAAATTATAGTGGGATCATCATATTGGGAAAGGCACTTTGAACCACCGATCTCCAATAGTTAGAGAAATAAATTCCCACCAGCACTGACGTATCGATCTCCGCAGCAGCTTCAAACATCCTTTGGTGATGCTGTATCGTTCTTCTGTTTTTGTGGACATTTCTTTAAGGAATTTAATACATCACTGTTCTAGAGGGTGAAAGCTGTCATCCCCCATCTGCACTCTGCCATCTCCCAAGCAGCCTCCCAACAACCTTCTGTGATGCTGTACCTCTCCACCGTTCTTTGGACGTTCCTGGCACCACCGTTTTCTCCGGAATACGACTGACCTGTTTGCAAAATCAGCAAAAAAGGTACAATTTACATGTAATGAACAGTCAACATTGAGATACAGCCTACATATGAGCCATATAGGTTGTTACAGTACATGTATCACTGGAATTTGTTTTAAAAAAATGAGAATTATCCCTTACCGCCCATAGCAAAGAGATACGTTCCCACAGCAACGAGTCCATGCATGGTTGACCCTGGGTACCGACAATGGACTTAGTGTTGTCCAGATGTTCAGAGAAGGGTTGTACACCTCAACATTTCTTGAACGAACTTTGGAGGTCGATCCACCTGATGCATATATCCTGCCATCTGTCAACAAAAAAAGAGATATAGATATCGCTGTTATGTTTGTATGATAGACCAATAATCTGGCACTGCAATGACAATATGAGCAGCGTTCATCAGTGATACCAAATAAGGACAAAATAACAGAACTTTAATTATGGGGTTCCTCAGGTATCAGTTATCGCACCTGTCCTACTTACTGTGTACCACTTGGGGCAGTGCACAACATCACAGCATGAGGGATAAATGGTCTATGGTGCTTTGAAGCACAAAGCTGCTCATCAGAAGATCTATTTTCAGATTCAGAATTGTATATTTAAAATGCTGTGGTAGCTAGAGATCAACTTCATTCATGAAAGCTAGATCGACTTTAATAAGCACGCTTACCAACGCAGGCATAGGCTCCATCTATTCTGGGCTCATGCATGGACCTCACTTCTTCCCACGCATTGTTTTTCCAGTCATATTTAAGGACAGTTGAGAGAGGGGTTAGTAACCGGTCTATTCCACCAAGTACAAATAGGTCTCCTTCTACCACTACCGCTCTATGATGAGATCTGGAAGAAAAAAAGAAATATTACAAAAATATGAAAAATGAGGAACTAGTACATTGCATTGTTATAAGTATTCAAAAAGAGAATAAGGCCAAATAAAAAAAAAACATGTTTGGCGTCCTGTTTTTTTGAAAAATAGGAAGGAGGCCCATTTTTTTCTTTCAAAGTGGCCGCTCAAAATGGCTGCTCGGTACATTTTCCCTGTCAGGCTATTTTTCAAGATGGCCGCTGACATTTTTTTTTTCAGAAAGAGATCCATTTTAGCAGTGTTGTTTTTCATGTTTTTTTTTCTTTAAATTTTTTTTAAAAATTTAAATTAAAAAATAAAAATAAATAAATTTTTAAAAAAGAAGGCGGCCCCCAAAAAGGAAGCGGGCGGGGACGCTCAATATGTATATCTTTAAATGACCTAAAATCAGTTTTCAAAAAAATGCATAGAGATGTGCTTGTGATATGCGAATCCTCATAGATCAAATGTAGATTGAATATTGTAAAATGTAACTGTTAAAATATTTTACATATAGGCCTACCATGTTCTCCTCACAGTGATTTGAATAAAAATTGTACAAACATCTGATAAAGAGATAATGAGATTATGAGACCTTATAAATTATTGAATAAAGGGCAAGTTCGCACAACAAATTTCACTAAATTATCTGCTATGCTGTTTCCTCATATCCTCTATTTTCATAGATGAACCCATACACGTGTAGCTAGTCCAACATAGACTAAAGAGAAACAAAATTATAATTGACCCTACCTTCCAAATGGTAGACTGGTCAGTTCAGAGCAGTCGTTATTCTCGATATCCAACTTGAAGACCCGTTTAGATGAGGTACCTTCCCTCTGCTCTGCACACCCACACAGATAGACCACGCCCCTTTCCTCATCCCTGGCAAGTGCATAATTATGCTTGTCAATCAAGTCCCACCACACCGACTCTACATTCAAACTTCTAGTCTTCAACACTTTCAGATTGGCATTCATAATGTTAGCCACACTTAGGCAAAGCACATCGTCAGGTTTGTTGCCATAGCGATTTGAGTTGGCTGATGCTAAGAGGTTTCTATCTTGATTGAAGGAGTAGAATGCATAGAGGTGACCACGGAACGGTAGGAAGTGGTACTGCGGATTGATGTTGCTAGTCGACTGTCGCCCGTGGAACCCCCTCGGCTTGGACCACTGCCTGAGGACTGTGCCGGTCCTCGTGTCGATGTCTGCAACCTCCATCGAACTGGTTTGTGGGCATCGTCGTCTCGAAGTTATACAAATGAACAAACATGATGTGAATAGTTGGAATGTACTAAATGTTTGGGAAGGTTCTAGGACACCTACCCCCTGAATATCCACCTCTCGGATACCCACCCCCAATCAACTACCCCCTAGGGCAACCACCCAGATAACAATACGGCGTTGTGCCAACGTCGGCCATGGTCGGCAGGGTCGCAGTCGGCAAGCCAACGTTGGCTAATCGTTGGGCCATCGTCGCCATTCTTTACTGATAAATGGTGGCTATTGGTTGGCTCATTCGACGTCGGGCCAATGTTGGCTGAACGTTGGTCCATTGTCGCCATTTTCACTGATAAATGGTGGCTATTGGTTGGCTATTCGACGTTGGGCCAATGTTGTCTGAACGTTGGTCCATTGTCGCCATTTTCACTGATAAATGGTGGCTATTGGTTGGCTATTCGACGTTGGTCCGATGTTGGCTGAACGTTGGTCCATTGTCGCCATTTTCACTGATAAATGGTGGCTATTGGTTGGCTATTCGACGTTGGGCTAATGTTGGCTGAACGTTGGTCCATTGTCGCCATTTTCACCGATAAATGGTGGCTATTGGTTGGCGCTTCGACGTTGGGCCAATGTTGGCTGAACGTTGGTCCATTGTCGCCATTTTCACTGAATAATGGTGGCTTTTGGTTGGCTATTCGACGTTGGGCTATTGTTGGTTTAATGTTGGTCCATTGTCGCCATTTTCACTGATAAATGGTGGCTTTGGGTTGGCTATTCGACGTTGGACCAATGTTGGCTAAATGTTGGTCCATCGTCTCAATTATCACTGATAAATATTGGCTATTGATTGGCTATTCGACATTGGGCTAATGTTGGTCCATTGTCGCCATTTTCACTGATAAATGGTGGCTATTGGTTGGCTATTCGACGTTGGGCCAATGTTGGCTGAACGTTGGTCCATTGTCGCCATTTTCACTGATAAATGGTGGCTATTGGTTGGCTATTCGACGTTGGTCCAATGTTGGCTGAACGTCGGTCCATTGTCGCCATTTTCACTGATAAATGGTGGCTTTTGGTTAGCTATTCGACGTTGGGCTATTGTTGGTTCAATGTTGGTCCATTGTCGCCATTTTCACTGATAAATGGTGGCTTTGGGTTGGCTATTCGACGTTTGGCCAATGTTGGCTAAATGTTGGTCCATCGTCTCAATTATCACTGATAAATCTTGGCTATTGGTTGGCTATTCGACGTTGGGCCAATGTTGGTTAAACGTTGGTCTATTGTCTCATTTATTACTGATAAATGTTGGCTTTTGGTTGGCTATTCGACATTGGGCTAACGTTGGCTCATTGTCGCCATTTTCACTGATAAATGGTGGCTATTAGTTGGCTATTCGACGTTGGGCCAATGTCGGCTGAACATTGGTCCATTGTCACTATTTTTACTGATAAATGGTGGCTATTGGTTGGCTATTCGACGTTGAGCTAAAGTTGGCTCAACGTTGGTCCATTGTCGCCATTTACACTGATAAATGGTGGCTATTGGTTGGCTATTCGACGTTGGGCCAATGTTGGCAGAACGTTGGTCCATTGTCTCAAATATTACTGATAACTGTTGGCGTTTGGTTGGCTATTCGGCGTTGGGCCAATGTTGGCTTCATGTTGGTCCATCGTCTCAATTTTTTTTTTAAATGGTGGCTTTGGGTTGGCTATTCGACGTTGGGCTAACGTCGGCTGAACGTTGGTCCATCATCTCAATTTTAAATTTTAAATGTTGGGTTTTGGCTGGCCATTCGATGTTGGGCCAATGTTGGCTGAACGTTAGTCCATCGTCTCAATTATTACTGATAAATTGTGGCTGTTAATTGGCTATTCGACGTTTGGCTATTAACGTTGGCTCAATGTTGGTCCATCGTTTCAAATTTTACTGAGAAATGGTGGATATGTTGGCTAATATACGCGACGTTGGGCCAACCTTGGCTTAACGTTTGTCTATATCGTCTCCATCTTTACTGATAAATAGTGCATGTATATTGGTTGGCTATATGACGTTGGGCCAACGTAGCAAATACGACCTAGTACCGCTACATCCGGGTAAAAAAAATTGCATGCGTGCGCATGCCCATGTGCTCATGCAAGTGCAACGTACGTCAGCCATATCCTGTCCATTTGTCTGGATCAGTTGCCGGGGAGTACCAACACTGCATGGTAAATGAATGATTTTCTTTCTCTTTCAACGTTATTTTTGTGAGCATGTCGCGTGAAACTGATAAATTGTATAGTGTGAGAACTCCCCGTCACAAAGCGAGGGAAATAGCATGAGAAATTGTTAAAGTAATCATTGATAATTCCCTGTCCAAAGTGAAAGTGCATGAGTACGAGTGTACCGCTCGGCGTACGCTTATATAGCATGCACATCCGCTGCGTGCAATTGAAGTGTGAGTGATGGCTATGATGGCTATGATGGGGGCCGAAGTGTCGGCATCAGATGCATTGAGTGTTTGCCGTGATAAATGTTAATATGTTCCTGACTTAGAGTTAGACCTAGATGATGTATTGATGCATCATGTTGCAGCGTCCGTGACAGTGATGATGTTCATCCCAATATGCAATATCGACCATGAATCAAATGATTGTGAATCTGTTGGTGTTACAAGTGTTGAAGGTGCTGATGCATTGTTGGAAAGACCAATTGAATCAAATAGAGCTGAATGGGAAGACGCATCATTTTTTTATGCATATCTAAATGATATTATAGTCTCTGATACTTTCAGATTTAGAAGTAGGTCCGATACTATACTCTGTAGTAGCTCAATATATGCTGATGATGATTCAGTTCGAAAAGGAATAAATTACGAGATTGGGCTGTGAATTAAGATATCCCGCTAGTACATGTTTCTAGCCTCCTGAAATCTTACAAGGGAGTGTGCCAAGTCTACCAAAATATGCAAGAACTTTGTACCAACACATTTAGTGGATTGTGAGTGTGATGTGAAAGAGGTATAGCTGGTGGGAATTACCCTCATTTTGGCATTTGCAATCATTTAAAGTCGCAATTGGCCAAGAACCTCAATTTGATCAAATAGTAAATAGGAAAAAATATTGGGGGCAGGGGTAACACTGATCGATCCCATAATTTTCATTCACAATTTTCATTCACAAATTTGATTATTGCTCCATTTTTATTCTCATTTTCAAATTAGTTTTTATTGTTTATGCACATGTATATTAAATTGCTATAATTTGAACTGAAGGTAAATATTCTAATTATTTATTTTTAACATTCTGACGTTCTTTATTAATACATTCAATTCTATATAGCTCTTCCAATTCCCAATACTTTTTTCTCCCATAATCCCTACAATTCTGAAATTTAAATATGAAATCCTGCATTTCATATCGTCAACTTTACAACAAATTCCAGATTCCTCTACCCGTTCAGATCCAGCTACCCCTACCTCGATCATCCAGAACAGCATCAACAGCACCGAGGACCCCTTCGACATCGACCCCATCAACCTCCAGAACACTGTCGACCCCAACGACCCCATTGACCTCAACATTCAGAAATATGGGTATGTCATTTGGCATTTTATTCATTTTGTATTTAGTTATACATGTAGACAGGATAGCACTTCTTAGTATTCGTTATAGTTGTGCCCTGCACACAAAGTACAAATGTACTGGATTAATGTACGTTTGTGTAGGACATAGCTGCTAACGGATGCTAGTATCTTTTTCCTGATTATATTGAGAAACTGCATTGTGATCACTTACAAAACTATTCAACAACAACAAATCTTGAAATACTGCTTATAGCAGTATTTTTTGGGAAACAATTCTGAATGCAGGGTGCCACAAAAAACAAAACACAGTCAATTGATTTGTTTCTTGTATAAGCAACTAACGATATAGCTTTGTGTTTTTGTTTCTACTTTGAAGCCCCTCGAGCTCTCTCAAGTATTGGGAGCTTACATAAATACAAAAAAAAAGTATTGGGAGCTTCACATTTCACTTCAATGTTATAATGATGTGAAAGAAAATGCCACTCTTCTTCAAAAATTTGTCCTAAAAATTAGAAAGAATACAAACTTACTAACTAAGGGTTTTGTGTTGTATGCAGAAAACGCAAATTTTGTATTATTTCATCCATATTCTACTTCAAACACATTTGTTAGGGCAATATTCTATTTGCAGAAGTGTCCGGGTGTTAATGACATCCTCTTTTACATCATACCATTTAAGTGAGATTGTGCCATCTATTCTTTGGCTAATTTTGGGATCCAACACTTAAGAGGGGCTTTAAACTGTTATCAATCAAGCATCTCAACACTGAGCAAACAGATACTATAAATTGGTTCTTTCTATTGAAGAATATTACTGCCATTTTACCTCAAATGTATATTTCCTTTGTTAAGAAGAGTGTTTGATGCTATTCTAATTAAACAAGACAAAAATAAAAGAAATCCATTCCTTTCTAATTTCCATACGTCTGGGTCATTCGCTCTAAAGTTTGAACGAAGTTATTTTCATGACAAAGTACTTCTATCCATGAAATTTCATCAAAACTAGGGAGGATGTGCCACTCAGGACTACTTCCCTTAAATGCCGTACTATTTGATTAATATCCGTACTATTTCAAGGTGATGTTTCCATGATCTGCTTTTAAATCTTGTTTGGTTTCTTTCTTCTTCTTTTTTTTGCCGCAGATGTCGAAGTTGTACCACCACAAGCTAGACAAGATTTTGATTCCGACTAACCCGTTCTTTAAAGGTCCATTGCCTTAGGAAATTAAAACTTTTATGTCTTGTATCAAGACCCTTTTAAAGCAACATAATAACAATTGTTTCATAAATAAATGCCTCCTTATATTTTTTTACAATTTTTTGAAAACCTCTCCAAGTTGCTCGTCAAATGGTGGACCCCGCCCCTTACAATTCTCAGAGTTCCTCGGAATGATTGACCACAGGATTAGTGATGTTATATCAAGAACGATCTCCGCTTAGGCAAGCTACGGTGCTTGCTAGCCAGCTCTGCAGGCATTATGTTTTGTACACAAACATAAACAATAACTTTTGTTATTAAATAGTGTGCTATGCATCTTTACTTGTTATTTATTGTGGTGAAATTTCACTAATGGCCCAATTTTAAAAAGAGAGCTATACCATGAGTCGAAGAAGGTCGTAATTGATTTGAATGCCTGTATAACGTGTGAACTAAATGCATGCTATAAAGAATTTCAAAGGTAAGAAAAAAATGTTTCATATATCTAAGTGACTGAATGTTTTTCGTACTACCTTCTTCTCAATTTAAAGAAATATTGAAAGTGGTATATCAGAGTGAAGAAACTTGTGTTTTTCCCTTTACAAGCTCTGCTCTTTCTTACTTCACTTTCAAATTTCCTCTCTTGTTATATAAACATTTAGCGATTGCTTTACTTCACACATTCAAGCAATGTATACTATCCCTCCTAAAAAAAAAACAGTTTGTAGATGTGTTAACAATAGATATGGCGACGAAATGTATCAGCATCTCTGAAATGCCTAAGCATAAAAAATGTTGGCAATTTCTCTGAATTTTATTTTTTATTTTTTATGGAACATTGTTTACATTAATTGCCTAGTTTTTGGTATGGAAATGGTGGACACTTTATTAATTTCTTTATATTTTTGTGCTGTACATATGTAGAGGAATCTTGTCATAAGCAATCGTGTTCGTCTGCCAGAAAGTTTGTTTTGTTTTACTCGGGAAGTTGTGAGGATTGTTTATTATATTCGTACAAGGAATTTCAGTATGTTATGTTGTGTTACGTGTAAGCGACAATTCATTTTATAACAGCTCCTATCGTCCTAGCATTCATTGATAGTAGGCCTATATTGTGACACATTGAGATACCTTGAGCTTGAAACTATGTTTACATCTTTTTCGAATTCAAACGAAAATACAGAAGAAAGATGTACAATAATTGTATTCACATTTACAACAGTTTGTTTATTACACATAAAATAAAGTATGTTTTATCACAAAATCAGTTTATTTTCCTTGTTCTTTTGTTTTAGAGGGAGGGGGATGTATTCAGAGCAAATTCTAAGAAGCAAGATGGTGAACTTTTCATTAAAATGGGACAAATAAGTTGTTATCAAGTTTTGATAGTGATTAAAATGTACAAGATAATAGACATGACGAAATTAAAATAACATGTCCCTCTTGCTTCAATATTGTTATTATACATATCTTCCAGCGGGATCTAAGTCGAGTTCTATAATGAACTTTTCTAAAATTCAGTCTAATTTTGATGAAATTGTTACTATCTTCATTTTGTGGATTTTGCTCTGTTTATTTAATCCAATCTTGAACTACTTGGCTTTTCCTTGTCACGTTGTGATGCATGTGTTTGACGATGACGATGTTCTTATGAACGGACGACTGATGTTGGTGTGAATATGTTTTTGAGTTGGTGTTGGTAATGTCAAAAGAATGTTGGCATGAACTGGAAAGGGGAGGTACAACGTCGGCACATGGTGGGATACGGGTTGGCATAACGTTGCTTCTACGTCGGCAAATGGTGGAGAAGAGGTTGGCATAACGTTGGTCTAGCATTGGCACATGGTGGAGGAGGGGTCGGCACTTGGTGGGAAAAGGGTTGGCATTATGTTAGGACAACGTCGGGGAGACGTCGGCACATAGTGTAAAAGGGGTTGGCATTACGTTGGTCCTACGTCAGGGAGACGTCGGCACATGGTGGAAAAGGGGTTGGCATTACGTTTGTCCTATGTCGGCATATGGTGGGATAGGGGTTGACATGACGTTGGTCATACGTCGGGGGGACGTTGGCCCGATGTTGGCTTAATGTCATTTCGTCGCTGTTGAGCCAACGTTGGCCCGCCGGCAAGAAAGCCGTTGGCCCAACATCACATTGACGACGATGGCGCAACGTAACAGCCCACGACGTCGGCACATGGTAGGATAGGGGTGGCATAACGTTGGTCCAATGTCGGAACTACGTCGGCAAATGGTTGGATAGGGGTTGGAATAACGTTGGCCCTACGTCGTGGAGACGTCGGCACATGGTTGAAAAGGGGTTGGTATAACGTTGGGCCAATGTTGAGGAGACGTCGGCACATGGTGGGATAAGGGTTGGCATAACGTTTATCCAATGTCGGAACAACGTCGGCACATGGTGGGATAGGGGTTGGCATAACGTTGGTCGTACGTCGGCACATGGTTAAAAAAGGGTTGGGACGACGTTGGTCCAATGTCGGAAAGACGTCGGCATACGGTGGAAAAGAGGTTGGCATAACGTTGGTTCAATGTCGGGAGGACATCGGCACATATGGTCGGATAGGGGTCGGCATAACGCTGGCCCGATGTTGGCTTAATGTCATTTTGTCACTGTCGGGCCAACGTTGGCCCACCGGCAAGAAAGCCGTGGGCCCAACATCATGTTGGCGACGTTGGACCAACGTAACAGCTTACGTTGGCCCCACGTTGGCGTAACGTCGTATTGTTATCTGGGCACCCTCTAGGACGACTTGCACATTAGCTTTGAGTTTTTTTTATTTGTCTGTCACTCACTTCCCCTGCACGTGTTCCTGCGGCCGCGCACCTTTTTCTGAACAAAGTATGACAATATTATGTAAGAGAGATGGTACTCAAATGGAAGAAGAAGAAGAAAAGTGGTTTAGTGTCAGCAAGTTACCACATTTGGCAAAGATGGGGCCTTAAAGCAAAGATATTTTGCCATCAAGTTTGATGGCATCATCAGCTCCTGCAATATATTGTTTTTAAAAAATTCTCACCCTGCCCTTGAATTCTGAAGGCCTCCTATAGCACACACCGAGCAGAAGAAGGTTCGATTGAAGCTTTGGTTCAAAGATGATGATTTTGAGATGGTATCAAAAACCTCTTTAGCCTGGAAAGATTCTATAAAAGAAATAGAATTTTAATGTCAATACAGGAGAAAAACAGATGAACAAAAGGAGCAGATATGAGAGAATAAGAGAGCAATATAAATCAAACACTGTCTTTGCTCATTACTCAGCTGCATGTTTACCATAATCCATTCTTCAACATCATTATTTAGCAGATTTTTAGACTTGGTGTGATTCTGTGACATCATCTTTCATCAATGACTAAACTCAACTCTGCCTCCTCGCAAAAGAGCAAATGTATCTGTCAAATTAAGCCAAGAACATTTCAACTTGAATCGGACCTACCTGGCGAACTGTCCTTAGAGATTTCAGCAAGTGTCTCTCTGAATTTGTCCTTGCACTCTTGGCTGGCTTCACTCCAACATACCTTACCGAGAACAGGAAGCAGATCTGAGTCAAGAGCTTTGGGGTTATTGGTCACCCATCTCAGAAGTAGTTCAACCAGGGTGTCTTCATTTGCTGCATTCCCTATGGGGGTTCAAGTTGTAGACCATGTTTAAATTTATAAATAATTAATATGTTAATCTATTTATCTATTCATTCTCATTTATTCTAACTCGTACTGTTAACTTATTTATTCATATATTAATTTATTTAATATCTTTATTTTTTTCATTCATTTATCCATTCATTCACTTATTTATTTATATGTTTATTTTAACATCTAGTCAAATAACATCTTATCTAACCTTAAAAAAAGTGGTGTACCACAAGGTCCTTTTGCTGATATATAAACAATGCATCATCTGTTCAGAGCCAGAAGGGTGTTAACTCTGTATTAAAGAATATGGGTTGATGCCCTTCCTGTTTCAAACGGACAATGTGGACAGTTCTTGGTAAGTCTGCTCCTGTAAAAAATGAGAGTAACATCAGTTGTTTGCATGATTCTTGCAAATATCTATTGAACTTTCAACCTTGACCTACCTAAATTGACCTCCTCGAGACCAAGCAGGGCTGCCATATCCTGATGATCCACCTCAAGCACACGCTGGCTACTGCTGATCGACCGAAAATATGACTGGACATACCTCTTGCAAGGTTCAGCCAGGTCAGACACTCCATAACTCTCGGCAAACAGCCACAGCTCTGAGAAACAATAAACAAATATTACCGTAATTACTATTGAGAACAAATTTTGTCTTATAAAGACATTAAGATCATAAATTTTTCTCAATCTTCAGCAACAACAAAAAATAACATTTAGAAGAGGAATACTCATGACAACTGTCCGATGAAACAAATCAAACCAAAAGTGAAATACAAGTATGAAATTTATCGTAGATTATGAATTAATCGTTAGGGATTGTAGTACGTCTTGCAGTGTACAATCAGGTTCCAAAGTTAAATTCATGAAAACTATACAACAGAAGTGCAAGGAGTAGTGACATAAAACATCTCTATAAAAATTACACTAACAACTCCAAGATACAAGCCTCTTATTCTTTACACTACCATTTTCTTTGTGAGAAGGCAAACATAAATGTATTTGACGGATACAAAAATTGAACCTGAGGCTTTGTTTTTATTTTTAAAAATTAACATTTAAGACCAAGGTCTAATATTCTTTACACTACAATTTTCTTTGTGAGCAGGCAAATAAAAAATGTATTTGATGGATACACAAATTAAACCTGACCTTTGTTTTTAATTTAGAAATTAACATTTATGATAGGTTTAAGTTTTAAGGACTATGTTACTACATTGTTATAAATATTGTAACTCAAATAACCGAATATCAGGGTGAACAGCCCGTTTGATTTCACCTAGTGCACTGTCAGAGTCTAAGCACTTTTCAAGGTAGATGCTGCATGCATGGGAAAGCTCATCAACCTGCAGCATGGTCGAAGCAGCAAGCAGGTCCATCACTCTACGCATGGTTCCGCTAGGCAGACGACAGCTTCCCACATAGAGGAACTCCACGATAAGTGACAGACTCTCTGTGTTTACCCCACGGATCGAGATCTCCCTGTGGTCCTGTTTACTCTCCGCAAGCCCCGATGTGAACATGGCATGGAAGTAAACGCTGTTGGCAGCAAGCACGCACCGATGGGCGGGGACTGGTTCCATGGGCATATCATCCTCCCCTTGGAGGAAGACATCGCATAAGGAGTGTTCAGACTGCCGGAATGTGTTCAGTGCCTTTAGGGTTGAGTTTGGCCACTCTCGTTTGTTGGTCGCTGTCAAGGTGATCTTGGATTCCTCATCCATGTCGATAAACATCAGCAGTTGATAAACTCAACATCGGTCATCAAACGCTGAGTGGGACGTCTGTCTGGGGATGTTAAGATAAAGTTGAGATAAAGTTAAGCCCTGGAGGGAAATGTGGATGAACTACCACATTACTTAGTCTCATCGTAAGAATCAATTACAAAAAAAATACCCTGTACAGAAAAGTGAAGAACTGTCATGCAGTCTGGCCCAATCCCATCCCTATGAAGCAATACATTTTCCTAAAAATCAAATCAATAACATTTATGAATTATGTCTCGTGTCTGGACTCTGGGAAAACAGCCATTTCTAAAACATTCTGGGGATTCAGTAAATGTTTGATATGAAAAGGCAATTTATAGTAGAGGTCTATAGGCTAGATCTAGATCTAGATGTACATTTGAATTCCAGAAAAAAAGGTTGACTAATGTTAGAGGTGTATTATTAACATAAGAATAAAGTCCTATGACTGACACCGAGAGTGGTATCTAAATTGTGGGCCATGTCGTTTAAAGCCTTTTGATTGATCATAACATTGAGCGTAAGTCTATGGCTCATCATGTATTGAGCAAACTTAGAATCAATCAGTAGACCCTAGATCTATACACGGCCCTGAACTTGGCAAAGAGACTTAGACTCAATAACTTAGAGTCTATAGCATGGGCGTCAATCCTTACGTAATACCTATTGTTCAGGGGAGATGAATGAATAGATCATCCCCCCTGAACAATAGGTATCAATTACAGATCTACGCCCATGTCTAGTATTACTAGACCTATTCAAATTCATGTCTCATGCTCAAGACAGTCATTAGTCATAGAAATAGTAAAAGTCTAATAGAACAAAAATAATGGTAATGTGATTCTGATAATGAATCTAAACCGTAAACGATTCGTTCACCTAGATATTCCTATCTTAGGTAGATAGAAATGTAGTGTTGCCTACGCTACGGGCGCAGCTCAGCGTCTCGTGCTTCTCATTCATATCTACCAGCAATTTTATCAGCAGATGGGACTACACAATAAACAAACCATGACGAACATGACGATTTTAAGCTACTATATCGCATTACGTTCTACCGATCATACATGACAGTCGACTATCTGATTCGGAGTGAAAGATGGTTAACAATTCAATGACTCCTTACCTCTCAAAATAACAGGAAATGCTTTAGAATTAGAAACTGAGGTAGGCAGCGCACGACGCGTTAACGAAGTTGTCAAATTGTAAAAACTGAAGTTACGGACTAAGTTCAAAGCCATCTTCAATAAATAGAATGCACTAAGCCGTTTTGATTATTTATGGAGGTGATTTTTGTTTCTAAGATTTGTTCAGGTGAATCAAGTCGATTATTATTATTATTATTTTTGTTATAATTATAATTATTTGTTAAAGACGTATTCGTAACTTTAAAACTACATGGTGGTAGCATGGACTTTATTCGATGAAGGCATCGATGGAAACTGCGCGCGGTACATTGGGCAATGCGTATACATAAAATGACAAGTCAAGACATGAATAGTCTTAATTTCAGACGTCATACATAACATTCCTCCCCCTTTTAGTGAATTACATGGGTACATCAAAATGAAATACATGTATCAAACTGGCATGCAGACTAGGGCAGAACTATATAACAATATGGTCTTATTTTCTCAAAAAATGTTTGTATAGAGATTTGACACTGGCAAGATAGGAATGTACTCACACAACTTGATTCTATTAAAAAAATCCTATTCCATGTATAACATAAACTAGCAACATTGCTTGTATGCATGTAAATACAACAACACAAAATGTTCACTGTTATAACAACCTATTTTTACTGATCTAAGTTTTACTTGAAGGTTGTTTGACACCCAAGGAACAACACTTTTCCTCCGTGAAAATAGTCAACATATGCATTATTTGATGCATTACTCTATGCAGTACTTTATGCATTACTTTATGCATGAAAACTTTACATGGCAAGAAAATAAAACAAAATCCTTGTACTTTGATACAAAACTGATTGGATCCAAACTTTATCAACTAACTTATCTCCTGGCATAATAAAGAACAGACCAAAATAAGTAACATTTTCTCCATGAAAATCGTGTAGTATTTTTGATAAAATGTGGAACAATTTACACTGTTACTTTTAAAACATCAACACTTGTGATGAATGCACCAAATTAGCTTTCATCGCTAAAGAAAATAAATGTTTACCTTTTAATCATTGCCTTATAATTATGTAACACATATAAACAACATCTGTTGAACTTTTGCAGACTTATGCAATACAAGATTAAAAATGTTTAACCCCATAACAAATAGAGTTTGATCTACAATAGTTTCACTTGGCATAAATATAATTATCTTGCAAAATAGTTCTTTACTGCTTTGCATTGGCTTTTAGTATGTCCAATTTCCTGGCATTGATAGCATTGCTCTTTCTGAAACGGACAGGATTGATGAACATGTCTTGTCGATCCACAACGCCAACACCTTAACTTCTGGTCAGTCCACTGACCTGTGGGCTTTTCCTTCTCAGTAAGCTTGGAATTCCACTTGCTTGAAGACCTTTCTTTCATCTGCGTGGTTCTTAACTGGTGAACCTCTTTGTCTTCACTACCATTGTCACTGGAGTGCAATTGTTCAACATCTCTATTAGCTATCTCCATGGCCATGGCTACTTTCAACGCTTTATCAAATGTAAGCTCTGATTCACTAAGAAGCTTTCTTTGTGTAGCTTTGTCCTTACAACCAACTACAAGGCGATCTCGAAGCATGCTATTCAATTCTTTAAACTTGCATCCTTCACTCAACTGGCGTAAACGAGCAACAAATTGCGGGATTGTTTCACGTGATTCTTGAACACAAGTATAAAACTTATACCTTTGGACTATTTCAGTTGGTTGGGGGGCAAAATGTTCAGACAGGGTATCCTTACATACTTGGTAAGTTTTATCAATTGGTTTGTTGGGCTGCAACAATGCACGTAATGTGGCATAGGATTTACTTCCTAATCCTGATAAGAATATACCCTTCTTCTTTGCATCTGCTGTAATATCATTAGCTATAACCCATGACTCAAGAACCTCAATCCAATCTTCAAATTTATACCCTGAGTCCAACTGAGGGACATTACCAAACATTTGTGCTGCCATGTTTATGTAAGGCGCATTAAACTTGTAATGAACAACTTTATACCATAACAAATACTTGCATAAATATTTGACTTGAAATACCAATACCAAACAACAACAACATTTGGGCTCTTTCCACTTCCACACATGTATCTAACACATACACATTTCTTTGACAAGCAATTTACAACTGAAGAACAAAATTCTTGACTTAGACCTGGACTAGACTGCAAAGACTAGACGTAATTATTGTCTGATTGTTAATAGGTTCTACTGTTATTTACACTGTAAAAACCCTAGACTAATGTCTAACTCTAAACTTGTAGACCTACTTAGATCCACATCTTCACACTTGAATTACACTTCAACTTGTAATGGTACTAGTCCTGGTCTGGGACTGGTCCTTACACTCAGTTACAAAACAGATTCATCATAACAATCGACAATATTATCAAATGAGTTCTAAATGTTTATTTGCTTGCATCAACATCACCATCACTTCATGATGAGTGGTCTGGCTTTCACTTGGGTGGGTTGCTACTAGTCCGAAACTATGAACTGAGTCAACTGACACTGTCACTGAACTGGATCCTGGTCCTAAATTGAAGGCAATCACGAAGTAACAACTTCCTGTATTTCAATTTTAAGGCTAAAACAAAACACTTCCTCCTCTAGTCTACGCTGCAGTAGATCTAGATACAGGAACCTGGATTCTGAAACAATGTATGCCGGGCGGGGCTGGCTGGGCGGGGCTGGCTGGGCTGGGCTGGCTGGGCTGGGCTGGCTGGCGGGCTGGGCTGGCTGGCTGGCGGGCTGGCTAACTGGCCATGGGCTGGGCTGAATTGGCTTGCTGGCTGGCTGGGCAGGGCTGGGCTGGCTGGGCTGGGCTGGCTGGCTGGCTTGGCTGGCTGGCTGGGCGGGGCTGGCTGGGCTGGGCTGGGCTGGCTGGGCTGGCTGGCGGGCTGGGCTGGCTGGGCTGGACCCTGAACTTGGTTGGAGCTTGCATGGGCTTGGCTACTGCTACTGAGTTGCATGGCCTACTGTACTACTGCAGCACTGCCACTGGTTGATCGTCAAGTTGAAAGTTAGGCTGGGGGCATCCATTCACCATTCATCCAACTGCGGCTAATAAAGTTAAACTGATGAGGCAACATCAGCAAAACAAATACTCGCTCACCTACGATCAACGGCTGGATCTCCTGGCTAAAGAGTTTTTCATCCAAATTAGGCAAACTCAGCTCCATTAGTTCGGTTCATTTGCTGAATACATGCTGATGCACAATTCTCCATAGCTGTACGTGCTGTACGGCAAAGCGTTCATAAAAAACTGCACGTGTACAGCCTCAGGCATAATTCCAAACCATGTCGGGTCTCTGCTGGAGAAACTTTTTTCAAGTCTTTATTTCAGCAAACTGCGGCAAACCAAACTAATCATCCCATCCTCGTCGCCAATGTTATGTTCTGTCAATGTTCAAGGTTGATGTTCAGCCAAATAAAGATGACAAATAAAGACGTATTCGTAACTTTAAAACTACATGGTGGTAGCATGGACTTTATTCGATGAAGGCATCGATGGAAACTGCGCGCGGTACATTGGGCAATGCGTATACATAAAATGACAAGTCAAGACATGAATAGTCTTAATTTCAGACGTCATACATAACAACAACATATTCAAATTGCGATAGGGATACTCCTCATTCATTGAATTACTGCATATATCACTATAGGCTCCATTGTTGTATAAATTGCTGAACCGTGTGAAGCTTGCTTTCACGGTCTTTGTCTTTATCTAGGACAAGTGCAAACCAGCAATCTGATTTGACGAATATACTTAATTCTACAAAACATATTTCTATTACATTTTGTTTTCTAAACAGTCTTATAAAAATATCAAATATTTGTTTATTCTTGCAATTATAGGCCTAGCTAGGGAATCCCTTGTGCCCACATATTCTCTAGGGCGGAGGTAATTAGTGGACGATTAGAAATATACAAATGAATGAAAATAAATCACAATTTTTCCAAGTGTGATTCAAAAATATTTTTCTGCAATGTACTATAATATGCTGAAATGTCCCCTTGAATGAAAATAGCAGCAATATTTTTCAATAAAAGAGCCTGTTTCCGCAGACTAACTAGGATCACATTTTAATGCTATTGACCGGTTGATCGCTAAATTCAGTTCATATTGTTGCGCAAGGCCGCCAAAGTTAAAAACGCGAACGAAGAATCATTTGTTGGACGCTGTGATCAATATTCAACGACTTTTCACTCGGTTTGAGTTAAGATGGAAGTGACCATTGATAGTGAGTAGATTATTAATTTATTTCGCTTACACATCATCTGTAAAGTACACAGTATGTTAATGGACTAACTCAAATTCGGAGTCGGTGATTACTGAGGAGCTCGAGTGTCTGTCACTCTGTGAGATGTGACTGTGATAATGCGAGTCGTGACTGTGTCTGCCATGGCCATGTCTCCGGGTCGAGTCTGGGCTGTGAGTGTGGGAAAATTGCGGGAGTAATTCAAACCCGAATCTAGTCTGTGAGTGTTAGTGTGACTGTGGGCCAATGAGTTGAGTATGGTACTGCCTACTGGTAGATGAGATGTTGTCGTTAAAACTCCGCAAGTCAACTGTCTTTAGCAGTTTAGATCAGGACCAGAAAAGGCAGAAGACAACTCAAGATGACAAATTAATGCAAATCGGATAGTCAACTTCTTGAGGACAAGATGACAAGTTTCCTGTAACTCGACAAGTCGACTAGAAGTTGTTCAGGGCGAGAAGAGGAAATGCCATGATGGCAACCAGGCGCGTACGGTTAAACCCCCTCCCCCCTTTAACTTTTTAATTGTGTATACGGTATTTTGGAGGAAACCCCCCCCCCTTTTTTTTTTTAAATAAAAAAAAAGAAGAAAAAAGTGGTAATGGATGACCCCCAAAAGCCAATCCTACCCCCCCCCCCTTGAAAAAATCCTCTGTACGCAACAGGCAACAGCCTGAAAGGTGCTCATAGGCATTGACGAGGGGAGGGAATAGGGGGACTTCTGACATGTTTTTGACAGGATAATGGTCACCTTATCAGCTGACAAGCAAAAAAAAGGGGGGAGAGTTGAACCAAGTTGTATGGGATACCCATATCTAACGATCGTTATTTTTCCAATGAAAAGCCATTTTCTAGCCCTTGCGTTTTGAAGGAAGATCTACAGTATATTACTATTATCTTTCAAATCCCATTGGAATTTAACCTTTTCATTTTTTTGGCCTGAAAATGGGACATGCACTGTAGCACATTTAACCTGGTAATGTCTGAAAGATAACTCATTAAAATATTGTCTTTTCTTTGTTTTTTAGATTTCAATGAGGCATTGAAGTTGATGAGCTCGGCACTAGATCGGCACATAGTTCCGTGTAATGTCTGATAGATAACTCATTAAAATATTGTTTTCTCTTCTTCGTATTCTAGATTTCAATGAGGCATTGAAGTTGATGAGCTCGGCATTAGATCACTGCTCATTCGTAGCCATCGATGGGGAGTTCACAGGACTCCACAGCGGGTCGAGTCCCGGCGTCTTTGATACTCCAGCAGAGAGGTACCAACATCTCAAAGAGGTACCAGAAAGTGAAGTCCTATAATCCAGTGGTTTAAGTATAAGAACTTTCCTTTTCTAACTTAAAGGGATAGTTGAGTTCTTGTTTAAGACCGCAAATGCCTTCAAAGTGCATGGTTATAGCTATTAATCTTATTTATGACATTTCTAGTGCCCTTTTAGAACCTAAAAGTGCTATGAAGGTAATTTTAGACCCAAAATGTGTGAATTTACATTGAATATGATCATACCAATTCAGTTCCACGTTAAAAAAAAATAATAATAATCAACAGGAAAAGCCAACAAAAAGCCAATATTGGCATTGGCTGGAATAAAACGTATAAGGTGCTATCCCGTTTATCAATGGCCGGTTTCAAAATTACCGAAAATTTGTGGGGCACCACAAATATAAGAAATGTTATATTTATGGGTATTTCAGCCGTCTCTGAACCGATATGAATCAAAACAAAGATGGTTTTGTCACTTAAATTATACTGCTTTCAAATTTGACACTAGTTTTTTCATTATCTCACAAAAAAAAAATTGTGTAGCGCCCTCTGCAACAAAACTCAACTAGCCCTTTAAACCATTGTCTACGCGATTAGGGGGGTCCGTGTGTTAAGTCTATGGGGATGAGAAAGTTCAGAAGTCTATGGTTAACCAGCATGTTTTTGGTATAAGAGTTACTCGGTCCAACATCTCAAAGAGTTATGAGAAAGTGAATTCCTAATCCAGTGGTTTAAGTATAAGAACTTTCCCTTTCTAACTTTACCCATTGTTGGGGGGGGGGGGGGGAATAGGGGGTCCCTGTGTTTATGGGAATGAGAAAATTCAGTAGTCTACAGGTGAACCAGCACGTTTTCGGTATAAGGATTACCTGGTATAAGAGGTTTTACATTGAAGGTTACAGTGTGAGGAACATACAATTTGTCCAAAATTTTGTCTGTTGACCTTGTATAAGGTTGTCACCAAGTTTTTTTCATAATTATCGTGTGAAGGATGGTGACTCCTTTCCTTCATCAAGACCAAATCCATGGTTTTGTATAAGTGGTTTCATGCTTATCACGTCAACCTAAACGCAACAGGACTGAATTGTATTCACGTTTGCAATTAGATTCAAAGCTCCCTTTTATAATATGCATATGTTGGCCTATGGGTTAGTTTCGGAAGTTGAGAGAGAGAGAGAGAGAGAGAGAGAGAGAGAGACAGACAGACGATAGGGGTGGGGAGAGAGAGGGGAGAAGAGAAATAGAGACAGAGAAAGAGACAGAAAGAGAGAGAAAGAGGGGGGAAGGGAACGAGAGGGGAGGGAAAGGGAGGGGAGACGGAGAGAAGGGGGATGGGAGTTCTGAGAGATAGAAGGTAGCATAGAAGCTCTAAAGAGCTATAAAGCTGTAATTTCTTGATTTCTTCTGATCCATTGTATGTTCCAGAACTGTTGTGACTTTCTGTTGATTCAGCTTGGTGTCTGCATATTCAAGTATGAGAAACAGAAGAAAGGGTGAGACCACTTTCATTTAACACTATGCTTGCTTTTTTCACCTTTCTCACTCCCTGCGTTGTTGCTCAGTTGCCACACATGCATTTGTGCACAAAACGATAGGTAACAAACATTAAAAGGATTATTTCGTGCGACACAATGTCTTCGTGAAATTATCAATTTCCGGTCTTGATTAGTCTTGTGACAACCCTATTTACACCGATAAAGATTAATCTTATTCTGGAAAAAGTTCAGTAATCTTGAAGCCTTTGGTCTATCTATCCCATGATAAATACAATGTGGCACAAGGAGGATATTTTTGAGCGCTATATAAAGTATAAAAAGGTTTTTGAAGATAGTATTTCCACAAATGAAAGCAAATCTTCAGTTATGTTTTTAAAAAAAATGCATTTTAACAAAATTAGACTTACAAAAGCCTTTAAAAAGAAATGTTCTGTCATTACAAGAAGTCAAAATAGATCTTAATGTTGGCATACCTGATTATATGAGATATCATGATCCCTGTACGTCCAAATATATAGATATGAAAAGCTTAAGTGACAAATTTGCAATACAACAAAGTGAAGTAATTCAAAATGAAAGTAAGATACTTGCATATATTTTAGCTTAATCTTTGAGAAACATAATGAAATCATCAATCATTTTTAAAATACTTACACTTATAGACCAAAGCTTTTAAAGCTAGTACTTGTTCTATAAACATGGGACAAAAAATGATAAATAAAACTATTATTTTTGTGCTTGTTTTGAATATAGATCAAAGCTTTTAAATAAGCTAGTACTTGTTCTATAAACATGGGATAAAAAATAGATTAATAAAACTACAAAATATTTTATTTTTTTATTGAAGGAATTATCATGTATATATTTGTCTTTTGCTTGTCAGGTATGGTTATGTGGCCTATCCTTTCAACTTCTACGTCTTTCCAAGACCGTCCACGCGTGCGGCTCCAGACCAGAGATTCCTATGTCAGGTATTCAAAAAAAATATTCTGAAAATATGCTTTCCTATTTGTATTTCCCCTGGGGGGTGTTTCACAAAGATTCTAATTTGAACTTATCTCTAAGTCGGACTTAACAACTATGGAAGGCCATTAGAATCTATGAAAATATTTTGTGATAGTTTTTTTTTAAAGCATAAAATGTTGATTCAAATTATTCATATTTTCTATTATCAAGGAGATTTCATGTTCTTGATGTGGAATTTATAAAAAGTCTTAAAATACTTGAATTTTTGCTTTTAAATATATTTTATTTTAATGCTACAAATGGCTCTCCGTAATTTTTAAGTCCAACTTAGAGTTAAGTTTGACTTTGGATCTTCGTGAAACACCCCCCTTATCTGTGGAGAGTGACAAATAAAGATTTGAAAAAGGTAATGCATAGTTAAAGTGGATCTGAAACATCAGATTTTGACCATTGTTGGTTTCATATCTATTGAATCCTAGAGATTCAGTTTGATGATTATCTACAATCATCTTTAGTGACATATTTTGCTGCAGTTTGGATTTCGAGTTGGTTTTACGACCTTAAAGTTTAAGTCATTTTTTTTCTCCATCTTTCCAGAGTTCCAGTATAGATTTTCTGGTGTCACACGGCTTTGATTTCAACAAAGTGTTCTATAAAGGTTGGTGTTTTGTCTTTCTCTCACTTTATATTTTTGTTTTATTCTAATGTGTAGCTGAAGAAAGGTGACCTTTGACCTCTTAGAAAAAGATGTTTATTTGTTTGATTGTAACTTAAGTTTAAATAAGTACAGTCAAACCTGCTTTAGTGACCACCTGTCTACAAAGGCCACATTTGTTGCTTCCTTTGAAAATGGTTTCTCATTGAATCATGTACTAAAGGAACCTATCTGCAAAGACCACCTGTCTACAAAGGCCACTCTTTGTGTTTCCCTTGGGTGGTTGCTATAGACAGGTTTGACTGTAGTTACGTGTATGAATATTTAGATAACGTTTGGATTTATAATGGTTCATGAACCATTAAATTTTGCTTGTCGGTAACTTACTCAAATAACCACTCATTTCTGTTAGTTATCGCTATGTGTCTATTCCCTTCATAATCATGAAGAAAAATTTGTTGGCAATTCAATTCTTGAATATATGTCGATCGCACACCCTCTATTAGACTGTAGGGCAAGTCACTGTATTGTGTTGTTTCGTAGTCCCATCAGTGGCAGTCGACCAAACCAGTATGAAAATATAAAGAAAATTATTACAAACATATTTACCGTTTGTTCTCCTCATTTTCTTTACGGTTTTTCGTGAAAACTAATTAAAGATAATAATTATGTTGCCTCCTAATAATCGTGGGTAATATCCCGGGAAATCGGAGGTGTGTCCAATTCAACCAATCACGAGGCGGGATTTTCCCTACGTCATTGTCCTCGTTCGCTACATAAAAACATCTAACAACCATAATTATGACACCGATGAAGTTTCGTCACCGATACGGAGATAAAGAGGTGTTTTATTCACTTCCCAACTGTGAATGATGTCGTTTTGAAAGAATTTACAGACACAAAATGGTCCAAAGCTTTTGCTTCTGCTGAGATTTTGAAAAATATGGACGGAGAAAAGAGCAAAATTGCGACGGATTTCCTTGCCAATGTCGCCCGTATACGTGCCTTCACGGTTGTTGTATACAGCGACAGTACCAGTGGTGCATTGCAAATGACAATGTTGTAATTTGCGCTGCACTGGTACTGCATGTCGCTGTATGTATACGGTTCAATACCGGCGACATTGGCAAGGAAATCCGTCTCAATTTTGCACTTTTCTCCGTAAAATACCTCGAGATTCTAACAAGACTGAATTTGAAGGTGAGTTTCAATTTCTTTGTTTGCAATAACCATGATAACCATGATAACCCAGCAAAAATTAAGGCCCTGCCTTTACTTTGATCTAGCTCTAGCCTCATTAAAAAAAAAAACAATTAGAGAATAGAGTCTAGACCCTCTAGGCTCTAGGCTCTAGGCTCTAGGCTCTAGGCCTAGGCCTATGGGCTAGGCCTAGATTTAGGCCCTTTATGCATGCATGATGGAGCTTGAATGATGAAGTCTGTCAGTTGATTGAATCGTTTACAATGCCTCTGTGAGTTGACATCAATTTTGTTTGTTATGTCATTGATGTAATCATGTACGTACATGTAGACCCTCCTTAGCTGTAAATTATAATAATAGGCCTAATGGAAAACAAAAAAAATGTCGGACAAGTTGGACGCATTGAGCCAGGCTTTACTTAACTTTAGACATGCCTTCCTAGTTAGTTTAACTTATTGTCCTGGTCAAAACAGCATTATTTTAAACTGGTTTATTTAGTGCTGGGATGTGGTGTGTTGTTTACATTTTTTTGTAATCAGTGCATGAAGCCATTATAGTTGCACACTCAATAGGGGTCAAAATAGAAAGCATATTTAGACAAGGGGCACTTTTTCTAACATGAAGATAGACATGGCGGCTGTCAAGCTATCAGTATCAACAATTTTAATTTTAAAATAGAAAAGACGGCGAAGCTATTGCCAATTTTCGAAATGACTTGTAGACTAATATGAATTTTTGTTTTTGAAACATTTAAAGAATTTTTAAAAGACGCCAAAGCTATCTGAAATTTTTGAAATGACAGCGAAGCTATCGCCAATTTTTGATATGAGCTTTGTTTCTGACCTAGTGTTTTATATTCTTTTTCCCCCAGATCCATCTGATATCCCTTCACAACCTAAGAAGCTGTGTAGGAGTCTACAATCTCGGCGCTCATCTGCCAGCTTTGATTTGTTGGACCTATTTGAGACCATCAGCATAAAATTTACGCGTTCATATTGAGCACTAGATGTATGCAATATTTTTTGCTGTTTATCAGCAGATTTTTCAACATTAACTGGTTCTATTGATAACAACAAATATATATGATAAAATTAAAATGAACAAAGGCAAGATCATTGTGAAACTTTTTCTCTGATATTTCTTATTCAATTTGGGGATTAAAAAAAAATGATTTTTATATCCCTATGGTTCCTTTGTAAATTATGTACAAAATAACCAACCTTTCATGAATAGACATATACAAATGTATGGGTCGACTGGGGTGTTTTACATATACATTATGTGCAACTGTAATATAAGAATATACTAAATATATGTAAAGATATAATTTCAGAGCTGGAAAAATGTTTACTAAGTAATCACTTACAGTAATGTACTATTGTACTTGCATTGCATGCTCATTTGTTTCATAATAATAATAATAATATGGACATTTATTATTTATTATGCATACATGTATTTTGCCATGTTGAAGCATTGCCAAGATTTATAGTCAAATATAAAACTTTATTACGTTCAAATGTATGGGTCGTTTCAAACTTTCCATCACACTCCTTGGACACTTGTTCTAATCGAAATATGTAAAATTTATGAATTCCTCAACAGTAACAGCTTTTTGGCAATTTTTCTATCAACATATTTTAGGACATTTTCTTTGAACCAAAAAAAAAAGAGACAACAAATGACTAGACACATCTTATCAATGTTTCATAATTTATTTCAATTCCATCAATATTTATGTAAAAACTGTTAACAATCTTTGCAGTTCAAGTTAAATTGCATTTGTAAATTACAACATACATGTACCATAGTTCTGATTTCACTGGCAGTGGCAAGTACCGGTTTTAGAAAAAGTACCCGGTAATCTACTTGTAGATAAATGTCATTGACAAAATGGTAGTACGGTAATACATTTTACGTAATGAATGAAATCAAATTAAACAGAGAAGAATATAATTTATTTGGCAGTTTTGGTATGAATTTGTTGTTAGGTTTCTCTTTGAAATTTGTATTGTTCTAAACTGATGCTATGCAGACCATGAGCAGTGTTGCTAGTACTACCTAGTATTAGTATTAACAAAGTTTTGAACAGCAATATATTTTTCGGGGAAGTGGAAAATAAACTAAAAGCAACAATATTGATGATTTGATTGGAAGGAGTTTGCACAGTTGATGAAACTCAATAAGACATGTTGAATATAATAAGGTAAATTATGATGAAAGAGAATGGAAGAGTAAGGAGAAAACAACAGGGGAAGAGTAAGGAGAAAACAACAGGGGAAGAAAAAGAGATTTTTAAGAGGAGACATGAGAACAAAAAACGTGTGTGATGAGAGAGAGAGAGAGAGAGAGATAGAGAGAGAAATAGGGAAAAAAGGAAGAGTTAAATGAGTGACATGAATATACAAACAGATGGTAACTTAAACAAGATGCAAGAAATTACATAACTTGGGCTTAACAAAACTCGTCTTGATGACGTGCTGAAATATTAAAAAAACGTGGAAAATTGCAATTAGTGTTTTCAAGTTCACCAACAGCATAAATATAAATTAATTGCGCAGAAAAATCACACCCGAACAGTCTCATAGAGGTCTGAAATAAATGTTTTGCAAAAAATAATCAAGAAACAGCAAATTTGAATGCCTTTTGAATCAGCAAAATGGCTATTTTACCATAGTTGGCGCTAGTCTTTTTCAAGGAAATCTTGTTAAAATCCAATAAAACTAATTAGCGGATTAAATTAATTGCGCAGAAAAATCACACCTGAACAGTCTCATAGAGGTCTGAAATAAACATTTTGCAAAAAAGAATCAAGAAATAGCAACTTTGAATCAGCAAAATGGACTATTTACCATAGTTGGCGCTAGTCTTTTTCAAGGAAATCTTGTTAAAATCCAATTAAACTAATTAGCATGTTATCTCATCAACGGGTGTATGAAATTTGGAGAACAAAGGTGTTTTCTCATCAGCAACTTCATCACAATCATTTGGTATAGTTAGTTTTCTCTGCCAAAGATGGGACTACGAAACTTTTTTTTCAGATGGTTAACTGGCCCTTGCCCCACAGTCTATATAAGCAATTGGTTACTTGACGGCAGTAGACAACATGAGAGCGAAGGAAATGGTCAAATAACCACTTGTTTCTGTTAGTTACAGGCCTGATAAAACCCGATTTAAATCAGTTTCCCGATTTTTTCCCGATTTCTTTTTTTCTTCCCTATTTTATCCTGATTTTCCCAATTCCCCCCTTATTTTCTCTGTTCTTCCCTATTTTTTTTTTGGTTGAGGGGAAAACAAAAACCTTTTTTTTTTTTAGTGCTCACTATCACCCCTGTAGTTATTGCTGTGTGTCTATTCTCTTCATGAACAAAATTTACGAAAGAAAAAATTGTTCCCAACTTGATTCTTGGATATCTCACTTGCACACCCTCTATTAGGAATTGGTTACTTGACGGCAGTAGACAACATGAGAGTGAAGGAGATGGTCCAGCAGAGACACGCCCAGTACGAGGGGAACGCCAGTCTGCTCTCAGACTGCAGTCCTAACTTCAACTCTCCCTCGACCGCCAAGAGACCGGTCGAGATACCTGAAGAACACAAGCCATTTATAGACGATGTCAGGTGAGTCTGAGTGAAAAACATGGGGGGTGTTTCACAAAAACTAAGATCGAATTTAAGTTGTACTTACATGTAACTATTGAAGGCTGTTCATGCCACTGGTTGCTCTCACTATTGGTCTCTCAATTATGATCTTTGGATAATATTTGTTTCTCAGATAATGAACTATCAACACATGTAAATTCTGTAGGTTTGTGACGATTTGTATATCCCTTGGGAAACCAATGCCAGGAATGATTAGAGGAACTAGTGGCATGAACGGCCTGCCATAGTTAAGTCCAACTTAAAGTCAATCTTAGTCTTTGTGAAACACCCCCCAGGAATGCAAGATTCATAAATGTTGAAGAATACATATGTTACCACACAGAGGTAGAACAACATGATTAAAATTTGGAGCTGGTAAATACATGTCCATTCTCTTATTAGGTTTCAGTTTTACCTCATCTTTCATTTAGAAATATCAAAAAAAAAAAATTTAATTGACAAACATCTCCTGACTATTACGCCTCTTGCATTCTGGACGCGACTTTTTCGTGCCTCTACATTTCGCTGTGTTACTTTAAGAATGTTATTAAAGTTTGATTTTGCAGTTCACAAGAAAAGAATGACAACGTGTGAAATAATTACAAATTAAACACCCTCTACTGTTTCATAAATCATTATAGCTTAATAGCTACCTCATACATAGATTGTCATTCACTGATTGGTCAAAACTATATCACATGACAAGGAGCATTTCGATCTATCAAGATCATTGCGTCAGAGGGTTTGATAGCTACTATCAAACCCTGGGATAGGACTCCTAACCCCTCCGCAATCGCATGGTTACGCGCAGCACGTAGGAATTCAATAATCTTGCCTTGGACTTGATTTTGGATTTTTCTTATTCTGCTGAGTAAATTCCTCTTGATCTCGTTTACTGTTTTTTAGAGCTAGATCTAGACCTACAGCTAGACCTAATCATGAATCAATAAAATGGATGAGGTATATAAAACAAATATGGACTGCTCTGTAATCGGATGATGGTGGGAACTACCACTCCCTCGGTGGTGTTCACACCAGCCCTTCTATCAACCCGGAGGCGAAGCCGAGGGGGTGTTAGAAGGGCCGGTGTGAACACCACCGAGGGAGTGATAGTTCCCACCATCATCCTCATGAGCAGTCAATATTTGTATACTATCATGTAATTATCTTAGATTTGAAGTCTGTGTGATAAGGGGGAAAGATTGCACAGTGTATGACCAACAGTAGGGAATAATCAAGGAGTTTCATTCAGGTATTCATGATTCTATTTCAGAGACTCCTCCCTATGAAAAATGGAAATCCAAAGGGTTGAAAGTTCTCCTGGTTTGTGAGAATTGAAGAAACTTTAAAGCCTGTCTGCACTAGTTGGGCCAAGAGGGATTAGACCTCCCAGCGTGGTCACTGACACATGGTTATCTCATCAACTCAGCTCTCAATTAACATAAGAAAAAGAGGATCATGGGGGACCAATGAGCACCGCTTAGGCATTGTTTTCTATAAAGAAGGGAGGAAGTAGCTACAAGTAGTGCAGTGGGACTACCAGGCTGCATGCATATGAATCAAATGCCACTACCATTTCATAATGGCTGTTTCTTTTATTCTGTGTTTTTAGCAAGAGAGTTGGAGCGTTTGCAGCTGGAACTGCAGATGAACTCAAACTTGAACCATGCACAGGGTAAGATATGCTGGGTGTCAATACTTTTGTGGGGGTGGGGGTGGGGGTAAATTACGGGGACTCACTGTTACAGGTATAGACCAGTTCTGGTCATGCGATTGTATTGTGAAAGAAACGTTGTGGAATCAATCAGAAAAGGTTGATCATCTACATGTACCATATAAATATTGGTGTGTACTGCAAGGTTCTAGAATCATCAAAATTATAAGAAATATGACCCAGTCTTGGTAAAGTTACAAGAACTGTACACAGAAAGATGTATATGGGACTACGCAATTTATAGTAAGCGGTTTCCTGGGAAAATTTGTATCATCAAATAGAGAGTACAGTCGAAACACGTTCTTTCACATGATTGGTAAAAAGAGCTTCCATTTCATTTTTTGAGAGGGGGGTGTTTCCAAAACATTGGGAAAACGGTTTTTGAAATTTTGAATTCCAATCATAAATATCTTGATAATCAGACAGGCGATCGGCTTGTAAAAGTACTAGGGTTCGTGACTGACCTAAAGGTTTATGATTATTTTATGATTTCCAGTGCAAGATTAATCTATGCCAGTGTTAAACGGGTCGTAATGGAGCCAAATATGACCAGTAATGGGTAATTTTGCAAAACCATTGCCATGCACAAAGCAATCCTTATGTTAAACTTGTAAAATCAGTATGTGAGGCAAACAAGCAACCGTGCAGAGATACAAAAAAGCAACTGAAGTGTTAATAATCAACCACTTCAAATCCCTGTATAGAAAGTTCTTTTGTAACTGTCTAAAAACTATGGAATAAATGGGTATTTCACTATTCAACAGGCAAAATAGGAATACGTTTTTCACATTTGCACTTATGTTAAAACCAGCTTTTAAAGACAAATTGATGATGAAATCTGGTAATTGAAATGTGATTATATTCTTCATTTGAACAGAATGAAGAGATTAACGTTATTCACATACATGTCAGCTAATTAAAGCTATCCATGTTTCCTTTTTGTTTTTCCATCAGGTACCAAAGGAAACTAGTATACCAAACAATTAAATCAAGGTAAGACCATTACAAAGTTAAGATAATCACTAAAGGCTCGTTCAGATATGAAGAGGTAAAGTGCAGTGGGATTTTTGTTGTTGCAATGTGTAAATGAAAGGCAGCTGCAAGCAGCAAAAGTCCTATTTGTATTCAATGACCTCTGTGTTGTAAGAAACATAAATTGTATTGTGTTACACAAACATCATTATTTAGAACACACAATTTACCCCATCATATCTGAAAGAAGCTTTAATCACCATTGTATTGGCAGAAAACCTGTCGGAAAAGAAGTTTTGAAAAACAGGTTAATATCTGTTTGTTTTAATATGAGGAATTTAGTTTTCAGTGTCAAAAATAATTTTCACAGCATGGTATTACTAACTCTGATTAATGCCTTTAGATAACTAGATTACTAGCTTGATGAATTTGCCCAAAAATGTAGGAGTAATGTAAAATGGTCCATAAAGTTCCAATAACTCAATGTTGATTGACTTCAACTCAAGTTATATTTGACTTCTGGAATTGTGTTTAATCATAACTTTTAAGCCGCAAAAAGTTCATATCATCATCATCATCATCATCATTTATGAAAGTCAGCATTTTCCTTTTACAGGGGTAACTGACTTTCTTGTCATGATCACACTCCCTCCCTCCACTTCTTCTTGTCTCAAGCATCCTCCTCAAATAGACCCACCTTACTGCTTTCTTTCTTTCACCATATCTTCCGGTGAAATCTTTGGTCTTCCTTTCCCTCTTATAAATGCGATCTACCGGTACTTCCAGATCCCAAGCTCTATTCACATCTTCTTCATCTTCCCTGAAATATTTCATTTATAATTGTTTCATCTATCATTGCTACATGTATCCAGTGGCACAGCCACACCTTGACCTCAGTAGGGGCAACAAAATATTTCAACTACTATGATCCGTCTGCTTTTAGTAATGAGGCCCAGGGCCCAGTTGCATAAAACTTACCATTGATGGTAACTTTACCATCAATGGCAACTACCATGGTAACAGTGCTCAACAGCCAATCAAAATCAAGGTTACCATGGTAGTTACCATTGATGGCAAAGTTACCATCAATGGTAAGTTTTGTGCAACAGGGCCCTGGTTTGCATTAAAGTCGGGGGGGGGGCATCACCCTAAATTACTCATTTTGAGGAAGAAACAGTAAGTCTTTTGAGAATATGTCACCACTTGCAGCACCACACTAAAGCAAATTACGTTTAATCCTAAACCTGATTTTTAACCATTACCAGTGAGGATGCCCTGCTTTTTCTTGGTTAGAAATCTGTTGGGAGGGGCACAGTGCCCCTCCCTTAAATCCCTCCCCCCCCCCCCCCTTCAATCCCCACATGTATCTACCTTGATCATTATCTCTCCAAACATCTCTCTTGAACATGCAGGTATCCATCAGGTCTTCACTTAGACACACACACAACTGAAGACAAAGTGAGTGCTATTATTTGACAATTTAACAAGTGTATACGATGTAATTTCAAAAACAGTTTAAAGTATCATAGCCCAGGTTATAAGTGTCGATATGAATGTCTTTAAAAAATTGAAATGCGCAATATAAATTTCCATGAAGGAAAATGAAAAACAAGAATAAGGGATATTGAAATGATTGTCAAGCAACTCGTTGAGATCAAAGCTGTCCATTTTGACATTTTTAGTTTTGACTTACACATACACTTGTGCACATATTAGTAATTATGCTGAATGATTTTTGCTGAAGATCAAAGCAACCAAACTAATGGGTATACAAGTATGCCACAATTTTGTTTATTTTCCACGTCCATATTTTGTTCTATTACAGAAAGGTAGATTCATAGTGGTGAGGAGAGTAACGGAAGAAGAGAAAAAGAAGTTAGCCCAAGATAAACTCCAGGCTGAATTGGTAAGTGAATATTTTCATGATCCTGTCATTATGTTTTTGCTTTTTAGAGGTGATAATGGTTCTTTCTCTTTACTTTATATACAACTTGACTAGATTTATGGCTTTAGCATTGGTCACTTTCCTGAATATCTCAGATGGTTAAAAAAAATGATAAGATCATTTTAATGATCAGCGTATTCTTAAAATATTTGTCTCGTATCTACTCCCTACTGCAGGATGAAGTAGACGAGGCGTCAGGGATCTGCAGGGTGATGAAGATGATCTCTGAGTCGGGCAAGGTCGTTGTAGGTCACAACATGATGCTAGATGTCATTCACATGATGCACCAATTCACAGGCCCACTCCCCGATGTAAGTGTAGATCTGTACTTCATCTGCAAATTGGCAATATTCATACAGTGCTCCCCATGCACATTTCTCTTTCCTTATCTTCTTCTCAAACCACATGCAGCTCATCATTTTGTATTATTTTCTGTACCCTCGATCTCTCACTTCTTTTTGTCATTGTCTACTCTTTGTATTATTACCGTGTTCTTCTATCTTTGTCGTGTAAATTATTGTCTTGTCCCTTTCTCGTCTCTGTTGGCATCCCCCTTTTTCTTTCCCCTATTTTGTAGTTCCTTTTGTAGTTACAGATTAGTTAATTTAATTACTCATTATTCTTAAGTATCATTTGAGGTGTGCACACTTGTACAAGCATTGCTTTTTAGTGGACCCCTCTGTTTCCAACATGTATTTCTTACATTTTTATTAAATGCTTATAATTGATTTGTAATATTTTGTTGGAAACATGAATAAATTTGAATTTGAATTGAATTGTAACTGTATTATTTCCTCCCATTCCCTATAATTAAGTCAATAGAATTCAGTTTATGTTTGTTTCATTTTCAAATCCTATAAAAAATGTAGGATTAAGAGTTGAATGTGATTTAAGCAGATGTCTATTAATAGGCCATTTTGTAATTTGAACCTCATCTTTTATTTTTACAAATTGGTAGAAGTTTTACAGAGCTAGAGATGTGCTTCGTATTTATGATGCTGTGTCTCAAAAAGTAGCAAGAAGTGTGCTTTAATCCTTAAAGTGAAGGATATTTGAGTTAAATCCTGATCAAATCTATATCTACATTACATTTTGTGCAATTTTTTTTATGACTCACTCTCCCCCCCCCCCCCTTCCCCTCTCTCTCTCTCTCTCTCTCTCTCTCTCTCACTCTCCCTCCCCTCTCTCTCTCACTCCCCTCTCTCAATCCTCTCTCTCTCTCTCCGGGCGAGAAAGTGTGGGACAAATACAAAGTGAGAAAGGATCACAGTCTTCCACCTTAATTCGCGTTAGCTCCGCCCATTTATTTTGTACACGATCGGAAGTGTGGGAATCATCAATTACGCCTTTCTTTTACGAGATATTAGGTCCAAATTTCGTTTTTACTTTTAAAATCCTTTATATTATCGTGTCAAGCTTTAATTTTGTTAATTCTTCCATGCAATCTTAATTCGCTGTTTCTCATTTCGTTGTTTTAAAGGATTTACCCTATATGTTGTAATGGGTTTAAGAAGATACTTGGCAAATAGTTTTAAAATGAAAGAATTGCAAAGGACGATTATTTAGCAGCATGCAAATTGGTCTAAATCTTAATTTGGGGTGGATTAAAAAAATCAAAAAAATGCTAAACAGCTATAACATGCAATAATCTTTAATATTAGTAGTTTCTCGACGTTTAATCCTGTAAATTTTATGAGAAAAACAAAATATGCGTTTTTTTGTTTATACTCATATTTCATTCGTTTGTGGAAGTATGGGACAACACAACTGCCAACATTTTATTCAAAACAAGGAAATTCAGCTTGTACGATTCATAATCATGTGTGGAATGGTGATATAAATGTTTTGTAATGAAAATGTTGTGGCTTTTGGCCAGTAAGACGTTTATTCAACCCTAACCCTAACCATAACCCTAATGTACCTAACCCTAATCCTATGGCATATCACACAGCGATATATAATTATTACTAAAAAAGGAAGTGTGGGACGCCTACAGAAGATGGTTCTTTAACAAATTCTTATGACAAATATTGCAGGAAAATGGTTTAATGTTATTATTAAAACTTCTACTTATAGTTTAATCTCTGATATCTTATTATTTAAGCCCAAAAGGGTTCATTTCAAACATAGTCTGAAGAGGTGTAAAAATGAACCTGATACGAAAATGCGGGACGCCCTCTTTCGAAGAATTGTATCCAGGGGCCCGTTCCTCGAAACAGTCATAAGTCTAACTTCTTGACTTTCCCATTGAAACGCGTGTTAATTCTATATATTTTATATCACACGTTTGAATGGGATGGTCAAGAAGTTATACTTATGACGGTTTCGAGGAACCGGCCCCAGCTTGCTGAGTTAAGCACTACAATTACGACAACAACAACAACAACACCATTTAAATGCCCTTGCTATGCATGGTCATAATATTACATCACAAACAGGCATCCCTTTAGAGGAAATCGATCTGGTCCTCACTTTTGAATGGGTTTTTAAGTTTTTTTAATCAAACTTTCATCAATTCTTTCTCTGATTCGTTATTTCTTTATTTCTTCCTTCGATCATTTCATTTCATTTTTTTTTGCATTCATTTCACACACGGACATATATGTTTGGGCTGTACTGCCTATATGCATCATGAAATTTTCTGACCAAGGGACCTACATCACACACAAACATCCTCACAAACGCACACACCCACACACAACCAAAAGCCGTGCATCTGACACGCCAACTCTTGTGTATCACAGGTTTAAGGATTTATTAAACATATGCACTTTATATACCTTATATACCTTTGAGTACAGACAAACAATGTCAAAGTTACATGGGATAAAACTATACACAATCTCAAACATCAACGTAGTACAGAGTCAATGTGAAAAAACTTACACAATGACAAAACCCCTTAAATTGATGTCTAATTAATCCCTAGTATACAATTATGATAAATTTCAATATTCTATGTTTCATCTATAAGCTTATAGTTTCAACAATGTTATAATGCTTTTAGAATAAAATTGAACTATTACACTCTTAATTGCTTTCGTTATTGAGTCTACACATCATTAACCCAAAGAAACTTTGTTTTGTAATTTCTCCATGGTTTTCTCCATCATGTTTTTCTGATTTCAAATAAATATTCTGAATTTCAATTCTACTTCAAAATATAAATCTCATTTCACTCAGTCCAACTTAACTAAAAATTAAAGGTTTTGTTACCTACATCACATCATGCGTGACGGACCTGGGCGCTTTGCAAGTAGCCACCATTATTATTATTATGATCATGTATAATAATGTTATAACAAGCTGACCTAATATATAAAACTTTGGTAGACTAGTACCTCTAAATCTCGACCATTATTATAAACCTTCTTATTTCCTCTATATAACTGAGTTTCTTTCAATGTTTTACATTTTAAGAAAAAATGTACATTTTCATTGTTTACATTATGCTGTTAATCTTTTTCAATTCAGCCGCTGGCCGCGACGAAACAATAATAAAACATCCAATTAAATTGAAGAAGCTTTAACGCCACAGTATACCAGACCAGTACCCAGAAATAGCTTCATCTCAGTCCTGAACTACTCATATTGTTCTCATCAACTTTCCCAGGATGCAACATTCCGATCTCTTAGTGTGTTGCAATATATGCCCACTTGAATGATTACAGATATATCCGCTACTCTTTACAACGTACATACCACTAATATGTTACCATGTAACAAAATGAGTACCGTTATTTCTCATCCCAACATTCCTGTTTTCTGACAAAAAATCCTTAACATGTATAGGTAAATTTATTGAAATATATATTGTGGATCATTGTGTTAAAAGGCATATTTATCAAAGCTAACTCTTAACCATTGAACTATTGACCATTGGTCGCAATTGGTTCACTATCCCTCTAACTGTACTTATTTTCCCGTCCATGTTTACTGATATGGCATGTAATGGCAGCTTAGACTTCATTTGTCTTATTTATTACAGAAATGCAATATGCAAACTTGGTACACCTGTACTTGTGTACATCCCCGAAGCTTAAAAATTCACTATTATGTCAAAACATATTAACTTTTATCAATGTATATTGGTTCATAAATCAACAAATTATTAACTGTTTCATGTAGATAATTATGTTTCATATATTTAAAAACATTTTCCCCACAATTTGTCTGCAAATAGTTAAGATCCGCCCCTGTAAATCCTCCAGACCTTCATATTCCCTAGTAATGTCACGAGCTGAAAAAATAAACATAACAATACACAATCGGATGCAACTTATCATAGCAAGCTGCTCTTGCTCACGATAGCATGAGATGCAATACCAGCTGACAACCATTCAGATTATGCTGAAACTGTGCTTGAAGGCGATTTACTCAGCTCAAATCTATCAATCTTTTATACAGGATATAAACACATATACCTTGTCTTCATTTCAAGGTACTTTAAATAGCTATTGGTCACTGGTGACTTAAATGAATGTCTTAGTTTTAGCACGATGAAGTGATTTTTTACATTATTAACATGTGCGTAACCAAATTTAGCACCATAAAAACGCTTTGTTTCCTATTTAATAGGGAGGACCTGATCCACGAGAGCATATTTCAACAGACATGTGATTTATATAAATGCAAACAAGGTCAACTCTATCAAAAGCCTTAGCCCAAAGAAAATTACATCAACTTGTGTTGGTGAAGGGTGATTTGAAATCTTTGCTAATTCATAAAAAAAAAAATGGCTGCCTAAGTGGTACATGAACCCTTCTGTAACAAAAGAAATATAATAATGTGCTGAGAATCTGGAACTATTCTGTTTACTCTGGAGTGCTCTGGTAATCTCTGGTAGAAGACATCATGATGTGTAGGGAATGTAACATGTTGAACGATCCACCATACAGTCACCAAAGCCCTAAAGAGAGATAAAAACACACATATAAGTGACAGGTTATCCCATTAGAATGTATTCTGAAACAATTAGATTATCCCTCAACATTAACTATAAGGTTACCCAAGATTCCATTGAATCAGATTCTGGTATATATGTTATGCAAACTTAATTCAGCCTCTGATATGCAGTTGCTGTAAAAGGATCCTAAGATTTCATGAAACCATTGTAAACAGTAAGCATAATAAACTAGAAATATCAGTTAAGTTGATTTATATCCCACACCAGCGTATTGCATTATTGAGATTTATTGTTTCAACAAATATATACTATTTGATGTTTCCATGGCAACACACTTTCACATTTTCACATGCATTAGGCCAACATAATGTAAATGCCAATTTCAATTTGAATTGCAAAGAGAGACCAGAGGAAGGCGTTCCCTTGCAATTGCTTTCCTCCAATTAAATGAGTTTGGCATGATTTGATTTGTATGGTTGTTTAAAAGTCCTGACAAGCATATTCCAAATCATACATCAGGTTAAAAAAAATATCCAGTTAATCCCAGTTGAAATCCATTTGATCTCAACTAACTGATTCCAGTCAGTTAACTTTTTGTAGTTAGTTTCCTTATACAGTTGAAAATACCATTGGCTACTGATATATTCTACTGGTCTCAACTGGAAAACATTCAATGTAATTGGACTTGCTTCAAGTGGGACATTTTATTTTCACTTGAAAGCAACATAACAAACTGAAACAAGTTACATGTAGATCCAATAGGAAACCGGATGTTAGTTGAATTAGTTTAGCACCATTTGGGGATAGTTGTTCCAACTGGTACTTTTACTGGTTTCCACTGGTATTTGTATACTGGTCGTTACTAGTATCATGAAATATTGTTTGACATCTTTACTAGAATAAACTGGAATCCACTGGTGCTATAACTGGCCAGTTGAAACCATTAAAAACATGTTAACATTTTAATTGGTATCAACTGGTTTCCACTATTTTTAAGACTTGGGATATATTAAGACAATAATCTTACCATCTCTCAGGCCCATGTTGCGAGCCTTGTCATAGAACTGTTGCCTTGACATTTTCTGCCTTGTAGTTGCCATTATTAGGGGGTAAGCTTCATCAGTCTGAACAAAATAAATACATTAATTGGTTTAATCAACAGTCAAACCAAAATGTCTGAATAATATGCAATTCTTGTCACTTCCCTTAAAGGTACTATGTCCCATTTGCAGGCCAAAAAAATGAAAAAGTTAAATTCCAACTGCATTTAAAAGATATTACTAATTTAGAACTTCCCTAAAAAAGGTGGGGCTTGAAAATGTCTTCAAGTGGGAAAATAACGACTATTAGTTGTCAAAACGACTTTAGGGCTATAGAGCCCAAAAGTAATAGTCTTGATTTTCAGACAATTGTACCGAATGGTCATACGCTTTATGCTGCGCAAAGATTCAATCAATTTAATCTTGGCCATCACAAGAAGTGGGTTATTGATGTAGACAAATGCTCATGTACCCTTTACAACTCTTTTCATGTATGTTATTACCAAAGAAGAAAAAAGCCAGTCAGTCACTCAATAGTGTCTGACAGTGAAGTCTAGCAAGTAAACAGGTTTCCTTGCATAATTTGAATATGAGGACACTGCTAACGTTTACATTTCACAGATAGGACATACATGACATATTCATAATTCCTGCAAAGTTCTACAGAATTTGAGGTTGGCTGCAAAAGGAACATAGTACCTTTAAACCTCATGAAACTTTTTTAAAGGTCATTTGACAAGGACACAAAGTAAACACATCTTAATATCAAAGATAAACCATGTAGTGTAAATATTCAGATGTTATATCCTTTGAAATATCAGTTAAACAAAATTATTTTTTACTATATTTACTCCCCAAAACGAGAGATAAGACAATATGCCTACATTATAACGAAATTCTCTTAATTCTTCCTAATAACACTTCCAGTTGACATGACATAATATTCCATAACATGCTAATGATACATTAGCAAACAGCTAACTGGCCAATATTTCATACATTATGAATTATTCATTTACTTGTGCTAAATACTTTTGGAAATAACTACAATACTCACTATGTCCCTGAATTTTGGATTTTTTGTTTTGAAGCATGTTCTGTTGAGCACAGCACGGACAGTTCTTTCCATATCCTCAAGTTCAGAACTAGTCAGTCTAAAGCGAGATCTTGGCTGGTAAAAGCAATATTGAATAGTACAGTCAAGGCAAAGAAAATATAAATAATCACAAGAATGTCTTCAAGGAAGCATAGAATATTGCATCTGTGATAAACAGTGCAGACTTACAAACCACTAGCCACCTAACCAAGTCTAATATTACATTATCACTTAATAAACTTGCAAATGGGACAAAATGAAGAGAAGAAAACTAAAAATATTGCTAATGGTGATTAATACCCCAAATATGGCAACCATGTTTCTGCCATATTGCTCCAAACTTTGGAAGCAGTAAACAACTTTTTGTTCTTCAAATCAGCCATTACCATAGTCAATCATATTTATACCTGAAAGTCAACTTGAAGGCTCGAACAGTGTAAAAGTAGTCTGCTTCAGAAATGTTGCAGTGGACTGACAACTGCCCACACCCTGATTATTCAAACTTTGTTGGGAAGGGTTATAAAAACTCATTCCCCCCAAAACAAAATTAAAAACCAAAAAATATTAAAAACAAAATGCTGTTTTTGAATTTAGAAAGTTTGGGGTTAGCAGTTTACAAACCTTTCTGGTTTTATTTTGTAAGTGTTGGGTCAGGGGGGCTTGTTGTGACTGCACATTCTCTGCTGCCTCTGTATTGGGTGATTCCACACTCTCCGTTGCCTCTGTATTGTGCTGGGGTGATTGCCTCAAATTGTGCTGTTGTTGCTGATCGGCATAGTGCTGGACTTCCTGTTATGCACATACAGTACATTAAAAAAATTAAAAAAATAATAATTTAGGCCAAATCTATCACAACAAAGGTGCTTTCAGTTTGCATTCAACAGACAAGTTCCCTAATGTTTTGAATTCATGTATTTTCTTTCTCTGCAAGTAGAGTACATGGTATACTTGTAGTTCCCTGCATGGGACATTATTTACAATGTCAAATTTGGGAGATATGCAATTAGCATGAATATGTCAGCTGTTGCAATGTTTGACGATCCCCAACAAGCTTTTCAGTACATAGGGAGACATTTTTCATCAGGAGATCATGCATAAAGTATGTATACACTACTACAATTGGCCTTTGTTCATGAAAATTTGATAAGCAAATTCACATTGAACTCAATCAAACTCAAAGTTCGTCTTGGTATATAAATAATAGTGCACACAGAGCACTTTGTGGCAATCGACAAGCGAAATCACTGAGATCTTAATTAAGAAGGAATCAGCCATATTTTTAATGTAAGGAACATGGGTAATTAACAAATTATTACCTCTCCAACAAGCATGTCCCAGACTCGGTCTCTACATTCGATGTTCTGTGAGGTCTTATACCTCGCAGCATAGTAGTGATCAGCAGTTTCTATAGAATGGCACATGAAACTAGCGATTCTTTGCCGCTCCTCATTTGATAATTCATCTCGTGCCTGTAACAGAACACAAAACATCGTAGGGAATGAATGAAATGCTGTGAGAAGAATTAGGCATTAATCCACATGCATCTAGTATCAGTATGTGTATCGGGGGCATAAACTTGATCAGAGACTTCAGTACACATTAAAAGAGGTGAAATGAGCTCTTTTCATTAGAAAAAACTAAAATCTGCCCCAATTAGAGCCTATACATGGAGGCGAATGCTTAATATTAAAAGTCAAGATCTAACAAGTTCATAAATTTATAAGCTCTGGTCGTTTTTCATTATGGTTGCATGGGACAAGCAAGAATAACTGGGTACATAAAATGAATTATCCTAAACTCCATACAAAATTACTGATAAAAATGAGAGGGATACAAAAAGAGAAACATTCTTTTAAAAGAAGTATAACAACGTCTTTAACTTACTGCTGTCACCACTGTCTTCCTGATAGCCCTTGATGAGATTTTGCCTGGCAGGCCAAAGTCCTTCCAAGACTCATTGAGTGCAGTACTGGGCTTGTTTACTCCCTTTCCCTTAGATGACAGGAAGAATGGTGCCTGCATGTTTACCACTGACTGAGAACCACCGGGAGAGAGATGCCTCACTTCATCGTACATTGTGAAATATTTCCACTGATCCTCTCGAATGATCACTTGTGCTTTGCCATAAACACGAGCTGTCTTGTGAACACCAACCTGCAGAAAAGTAGACTCTTCATTGAAATACCACCATAAACAATTTTGAATAAAATCTGGCTTTATAAACGTGTATCCTACAGTTTAATTTATCTTGGGTTTATTGCAAGTTCAGATACTTCATTGATTCTGCCATGATTTCTTTCAACTCCTAGTATCTCTATGAATTAAGTAGCTTTTTCAGATCTACAAATACACATCTAATTGAAGGTAAAAAAGTACTAAAGAAGTAACATTTTTAAGGCATACCGGTATCTTCCTTTTCTTCTTTGAAGAATTAAGTTTTTCTCTTACCTTAATGACCCTTTTACCAGAGCAATTAGTAGCATTTGCTACTTCTTCACCAGTCATATTCGTAAGCACACAGCTCCTCGGAGCACCACTCAACATTGCCATCAACAGCAAGAAGTCTCGCAACATCTTTATTTGGTCCCATCTTGGGTCTTCTCCAGCTGCAAATCTTTCTGAAAATACGAATATAGTAATAAAAGCAATCTTTAATAAATGTTAAAGAATGTTTCAGTCAGTTCCTGCAATAAAACCACACATAGCAATAGATCAGATATTATTTCAATCTATCTGTGCATGTACATGTATAAGCCTGTTAAAGAGCATTCCACCTCAGACTCCCTCTAAACTACATGTTAATTTGATATTTACACATACTTGGTAAACTTTCTTTATGTTGGATTAGATAAAATCATTTAAGTTCCACATTAGTATCCCTATCACCACACTTGAGATATTGTGATATGCAATTCATTCTCATTGTCTGTTATTAAATTCCTTTAGTCGCATGCAATTAAAAAAAGAAGAAGAATGATCAAACCTTCAAAGCTATCCGCGTGATGCTTCAATTCCGTATAGAACTTCCTCAGATGCTCTCTAGGAATAATCAACTCTGTAAATAGAAAATATAAGACTAATTGAACATATGTCATATGCAGGTAATACAGGAGTGTCATTTATCCATCTCAATAGTTCATACATGGTTATATCATGAAGGAATGGTGATAGCAAATTGTATTTGAAGTGGAATATTACACATGTATATTGCTCGTCTCAATTTATATTTTGATTATTTGTGTCTACATATTTCCTATTTCTTTGTAAACGTTAGCGTATTTCAAGTGTGCAGGTTCATTATGGAACTTTCTTCTATAAAATATATTTCAAATGTTTTGTGTTGTCAGCATGAACATAAAATTGCTGTTACCATGGTAATATTCAACATATCACTAGTATAGTGGATACTCAAATACAGAATAGATTTTTTTTTTTTGTATATTGAATATTTGGAAAAGAGGGATATAAGTACAAGTACTTGTTTCACAAAAAAGTTGATTTGTTACTATCTTTTAGCTATTTATAGAATTTGAGATTATCCATTATTCCCCCTTTTCACACGGATACTATCATTTTATCTTTCAGATTACATTTGCCAAAGGATGATTCTGTTAAGTTGGGATGAAATATAGTAATGTATTTTTGAGAAGAACAAAGTAAACAAATTATTTGAAGTGTTCCAAAGAAACTTCTCAAAATCATGGCTGTTTTTATATTTTATTTCTGTAACTGTTTGTAATACAAAAACCTTCTGAATAACAATGATTGGTTATATTTACCAGATTTCGGTTGATGTTCTTTGATTTGTTCATCTTCATCTTCAACTTCGTCTTCATCTTCAGTTTCATCTTTGCTCAAGCTTGGCTCTCCCCGTTTAGAAGATTCTAGAATGAAATGATAACAAGTAATCTCACTTTCATGAACCTACTGCTCTTCAGACAAAATAACATTTTTGTTTCATCTTAAAGTGTTCAATACAATGATAACAAGGATATACAATTTGTAATGAACAGTTCAAAACAATAAATTGAGATCTTCAGATATATGTTTCTCAGTCATTAAAGTGTACAGCTCTGTTGTTTCTGAATTGCTTTCATCATCTGATAGCTCATGATAACCTCCTTAAATGTTTTAACTGTTTAGATTACACTTGCCCAAGGATGATCTCTGTTAAGTTGGGATGAAATATAGTAATGAATTTTTGAGAAGAACAAAGTAAACAAAATATGAAAATGATTATTCATGCAAGTGTTCTTGGACAGGAAAACTATATTTGTACACAATCATCACTGTGTTACCATTGGCTCTCCTGACAAAATAAAACAGAAACAAATAAAGAAAAATCACTACTCAACGATCAATACTTTATATAATTATAACATACCATTATGCTACCAGTACAACTGACCTGTTATGGTTTCTTCATTCTTTTCTCCTTCCTCAGTCTCTGATCCCCCTTCCTTGTCACCACCCTCTGTTCCTCCTTCCTCTTCATTCTCATCTGTTCCTTCCATTTCATCATCCTCTGTTCCTTCCTCTTCTTCATCATCGTCTAGTTCCATTTCATCATCCTCTTCTTGCTCATCATTCTCATCTCTTTTTCGAAATTTTCTTGCCAGTTCTTTAAGAGAGCCTCCTTTTTTCAAATGAGGGTAGTATACATGGGGAGGGATGTTGAAGGCTAGCATTCTGGCAATATGGTGTGCATTGGCTTGCATCTGTGAAAAGGACAAAATCATCAATTACTTTCCTTGCCTGTGTTTACTGCTTGTTGTTAATGTATTTGTGCTACTCCATTCTAAATGCCTCTTTACTGTTTAAGTTGGAATTTTAGTGTGAAAATGTTAATGTGACTTATTTCACCTATAATGATATCTAATTTCACCAATAATTTCAATGACTTTAATCTACATGTTTACAGGAATTAGTTAATGGCAAATCCAGCAAAAAAAAAAAGAAAGGAGATGGAGAGATGAGCTGTTGAATTCACTTCTCCAAACATCTGAAGCACTCTCTATGGAACTTTGTAATTTCATCAATCATATTTTTCATCCAATCTTTACTTAGGGTCTATAAATATTTTCACAGAGTGTCTTATCTACTGTCCCTAGCTAGAGCCTAGACTCTGTCTAACCCGAAGCCGTCTACTGATACTTGATTAATACTTAAAAATTAAGCACATATTTCAATCATACTGTATCATCAAAAAGGTCATAGATCTAGACTAGATCTAGGCTAAATTATGCTTAGTAGATACGGTTTTCTGACTTTACGTGAAAGAGTTGTTGATTTACTCCGAAGTTAATTGAAAACAAAACAAACCAAAACCTGGGAACACTTTGAAAAATATTACATTTTTATCATAAATCATGGTGTCATTTTAAGTAGATCTAGGTCTAGACCTTTAAGTCTAACTAAGAACTCTATACCTCTAGATCTACAGTAGATTTCTACTTCCAAAGTACTAGATGTTTAGTCTATAATCTAGACCAGATTAGTTATTTCTTAAACCTAAAAAGGACGATCAATAATTCTAGATTTGGACTAGACAAAAATGTCCGTCTGGTATGGGATGTTTTAAAAGAATAAAATTGACATTTTTCCACAGTCATTAAAGCCAGACGTAGGTCGAGATGTAATTTCAGCGGAAGTTTTGGGGGTACCGTAACTCCATGAAGCTCCAACACCGCCGCCGCGGCGCCGGTGTTGGAGCTTCCTGGAGTTAGGGGTATGGTACCGCTGATCTGTAACTAGACGACTAGCCGCTATACCTACCGGTGGTAATTAACGCGTGCTAATTACGAGTAGTCTACGTAGAGTCCCTGTTAACTAGTTTTTAGAAATTATTTTTCACGGTTAGAGTTCACTATTAGTTTAACGTGAGATATGCGGTGTACTTACCGTAGAATCTATAGAAAAGTCCATGTCATCGCTCGATTCTTCCATCTTATTGCTTTGTTTTTGTGTCGCTAATTACTCCTAGTATTAATTAGCTAATTAATGTAGAGTGTATGGGGCGCCGGTGTCCACATGCGTGCCTGTATATTAAACTTTATAAAGGCCCTTTTGAGGTAGTCTCCCGGAAAAAATTATGGTTTTTAGTTAATTTTAGCACTTAGTTGTTGTTTTTGTCTTGATCGTCATTCCCTGTGACGACAACCAAGAAACCACAAATGTAAATACAATTTTAAATGATAAATTGTGTTTTTTGTGCAAATACAATACATTCCAGCTTTCCATAATCAAAAGACTGGTGACTATCATTTCTATGGAAGTTGCCCCAAACTTCTAGGAAGTGTGGGCCTTTTGGTCCACACTTCCGTAATTTTGAGAGGTAGTATGGACCAGTACATAAACGAATGGCGATGTCCCACACTTCGCTGAATGGGACCACACTTCTGTCCCATACTTCACTCACTCTGTCCCATACTACCAAATCTCTCTCTCTCTCTCTCCCACTCTCTCTCTCTCTCCCACTCTCTCTCTCTCTCTCCCTCCTCTCCCTCTCTCTCTCAATCCCCCCTCTTTCTCTTCCCCTCCTCTCTCTCCCTCCCCTTTCTCTCTCCCTCCCTCCCTCCCTCTTTCTCTCCCTCCCCTCTCTCTCTCCCTCCCCTCTTTCTCTTTCAATTCCCCTCTCTCTCTCCCTCCTCTCTCTCACTCTCTCTATTATATTCAGACCCTGCTTGAATTCAAGTCGATGGTTGGTTGTGTCTTCTCAAGGTTACTTGACACCAAGGTCATGGCCAATACGCAACCCTTCAAGGTTAGTCTCTGCCGTGTGTGTGTGTGTGCTTAGAGGTTCATATAAGGACATTCAGACTTGGTCACACCTCGCCATTAGACCTACAAAAAAAAGATGTTGTATTGCACTTTAGATGCCAAAACATGGGTCGGTTGGTCAGAATTTTTTTTTTTTTTTTTTTTTTTACTTTTTTTTTTCTTCTTCTCCATCTCTGGGCTGATATTTCTCAGTTTTGAATGCTTTAATATTTTTTTTCTTCTAAATAACGGTAAGAAAAAAAAACTTTTTAAAAAAGCCGACCGTAGATTTCAAGATTTTTGGGTCGGGCGCAAAGGGCAATACAACATCTTTATTTTAGGCCTTAATGCTAAACAATATTTCCACAACTAACTTATTCATCGTGATAACGATTAAAAAAATTGTCAAAATTTCCTGATTTTGGCAACCTTTAAATATTTAGTTCTGTCAATCAAATACTATGGACAATGCCTCCATCCCCTCTCCTGGCACTGAAGTCACTTATAGGGCGTTGCAAGAAAGTTGCAATTGATTGCAAGTTACAAAATTTGCAACTGATATTTGCAATTGATTGCAAATCAACTTTTTTGCAACACCCCACTAGTGTCCTAAATTTTGTAGGAATTTTTTTCGCATTAAAGTTTTAACAAATATAACTCTACTTATTGAACAAAAAAGAGACTCTTACATATACATATATACATTCACAAAAGTGCACCATTTCCATGCTAATAATAGAAAAAGTCTTTATTTTACATCAAACTAATGTGAAACATAGTAAGGCAATCATCTTGTTTATCCATAAAAAGAGCATCAAATCCATTCAAGTTTCAAATGACAGCCTCTTCCTTCTCTGGTATAACTCTTTGGAAAATCGACCAATATACCTTCTATTTTCTTTTGTTTCTAATTGCACCATATTTATATTTAGTAAATAAATTTCTATGAATTTGTTTAAAGGCAATAATGACGCATCACAAGTACTCATAATATATATATATATATTGGTACAATATTGGTATATAGTTTCAGTTTCAGTTTCAGTTTCAGTTTTATTTTTCATCTCCAACAGAACAGTAATTTTGACAAGAAATCAGATATACTATTCAACATTCAATAATATAATACATTTTACATGGTTTAAAAGCATACACAAATATCCGGTAAAATCATCTCCAACAATGTAACTATGCCATCTAGTGTCATTAAAGTTACACATTCTGCACAATAGAGCCATCTTTTTTTAAATAGTTGAAAATGAAAGAGCGTAAAATGTTTATGCTTTGCATGATGATAGTAATGATAATGGCTATTTTTATAGCACATTTATCAACCAGGCAAGGCATTTAAACATCACCCTGCCTCTAGCCGGGCTGTCAATTTCGGTGCTCACAGCCTTCAAGGAATATTCCTTCCTTCCTGTAACCATTTGGCACCAGGGTGATGTCTGACCAAAGTCTAAAAGTGGAAAATCACTATGGGCTTTTAAAGTTAAATATGGTAATAATCACTTTTTATAGACAATTTATGACTTAATTGCAATTCAAGAAATGTTTACCTGGAAGTCATAACAATTTAATTTTAGAAGCTACTCAATATTTTTGTATGTTAAAAGGGTATATTGTGAGAAAGACGAGAAGATGTAAGATTATATGTCTATTATAGGTTGTATTGTTAATTGTGGTGCTAACGATGCTAGTTTTATGTAGATGTTGATTTGTAGCATTTTTTTAATACGCATGAGAGTGTTTAAACAATGACCAGGGTTATTGATGATAAATCTTGTGTTAACATTTGCTAGAATTTGATCCTGTTTAAACACGAACGAATCTTTCTTATGTGAACATATGGTGCACCTGATGTTTATGTTTTGAAATAATACACCTGTAATCTTTAAAGGGTCACTCTAACCAAAACGTATGCTTATGACATCAATGCAGGCGCCTTTCCGGTGAAAAGGAGGGTGATTTAGGCATTAAAATGTCTTTAAAAAGGCAAACTATGATATTAATTGGAGAAAAAAAGACAATTATCCGAAAAATAATATGCATTTGATAATCCCAGTACGTTTCTGGCAATTTCATCATTCCTAATGTAAGATCCTTAGTTGTAGGACAAATCGGACATGCTCGCATTGACGTCAAATGCGTCATCAAGGCCACGTGACCGTACTACCTTTTTTCGAAGGGCATAGCCCTGCAAGCATGTGAACTGTGAAAAATGGATGGTTATTATCATTTTTAGGTGAAAAATCAGAGTCTGGAATATTAAATAGTAGAGGTTTATTCATGTTTTGAAAGGCTATGTTAGTTGGGTTAGAGTGGCCCTTTAAATGAAGATGATATTCACATTTATTTTACAGAAACTTATCCACCTAACAACTTTGATAAACCAAAAGAAAACATACCGGTTTATGCCTTTATAACCTTACTCCACCAACATTTAGATAGCTTACGACTGCTTGTTAAAGTTCTACATTGTTAATGTCATGACAATATTGCCCACACTTACAATATATAGATTTATTTTATTAATGGCTCAGTAAGATTAAATTACATGGTTCAAAACATGAATATGTTTCTTGTAAAACCTGTTATGGAAGTTGAAAAGCACAATAATAATAATTACAATGTTAAGCACATGAAACGTTTTTATTAAGCACCATACATATGTGACTGTTGTAATTATTTTCATTTCTATTATTATTAATATTGTTATAATAATCATTATCATTAGTATTATCATTATGTTTATCATTATTATTGTTACTATACATGTAGTTATAATTATTATTTTTTTCTTCATATGTTATTATAAAAAATTATTTTGCTTCTTTTCTGCAGGAACTCTTTCCGATGACAGGCCTGAATGATCTAATGAGCAAGTGTGATGAGGAACCTTTCAGAAGACCACATATAGGTATGCCGTCAACTCTTGCCTTCAACTGTTGCTGAAAAAGCGAATGTTAACTTTCAAAGATCTGTCATATTGTGTTTTTTGGTACTGTGCTGCAAAATGTAACTAGAAAGGAAGATTACCCCTCCCCCCTCCCCCCACCCCCCACTAATTGTTTTTCATTATTCTCCATGAATATAACAATTATAATTTTCTTTCATCATAGGAGAAATAGGGGATAAAGAAATTAGCTACTTTAACAATCTTTTCAAAAAGGTATTGATAATAATGTGCATAATCACTGTACATGCTGTTTCTTTTGCCAAAGAAAAAACAAACATTTTCTTTCACATGTTATAGTGATAGAGATAGCTTTATAGTGAACTACTGTGTATTCAAGTAAAGGTTTTTGAAGTAAAGAAAAGGCACACGTTCTCAGTATAATACAATACTCATATTATGAAAAAAGAAACATACGACCTTGCTTTTAAATGCTCTCCGCATTTGCATTTCAATTCACAGTGATACCGCCCTCAGGCTTCGTAGACTACACAGCTAATCAGAAGTTCCACGAGGCTGCGTACGACGCCTATGTGACTGGTGTCTGCTTCGCCACCATGGCCAACTATATTGGCACCTTCTTGACCCCGCCCAAGCCCAGAGTGTCCCCGACGTCAAACCTCATCGAACCATTCCTCAATAAGTAAGGAATATTCTATTTTACTCAATTCAAAGGGGAAGTCCACCCTGATATTAAAGCTAATCTTGAGCTCTGGTATGGGAATCGTAGTTTGAGCAAAAATTGCTGTGATTTATTCTGGATTGGTTTTCCTACAGTAAGTTGGTCGTTTGAACTAGAGAAAAACTGCACGAAAACTTACTGGATAAAAAACATATCTCCCATTTACACATAGTGACCTGTTAAGCACTTGGTGTAGGGCCTACTTACCTTGATTTCCTTATCTTTCTATGCTCATTACTCAGCCACTATACATTTTCTACCAAAATTGTTTGGCACATGTCATTTATTTGTAATCTTGAACATTCATTTTAAGTTTCATTGGATTCTGTGAGAATTTATTTTCTATATTTACCAGAACTCGAAGTTGATCTTCAAGTTGGTTTTTAAAAGTAGAATAATGAGAGAACCAGTCTTATTTAATCCTATTTAAATAAGGATGTCATGGAAGTTGTAATCTCCTACTTGCTGTGTACTGTTTTTCGAATTATTCTGCTTCTATCAACTTAATATCCAGGTCGACTTCCCCTTTACAGTAGCTTAATAGCGAAATGCGCCAGCAGAAAAAGACTATGGTAGACCCATATCATTAGGATACAGAATTAGTAGATATATTTTCTCCCTTGAAGAGGCTTTTATTACCAAAAAATACCATGCAATTTACAACTCTTTATTCACCATTTTCTACAAATATTAGGCCATTTCCATTCTCGATGTGTTTTTCCTGCCCCTACTTTTCGCCAGACTACTCATTCCATTTATTTTGTATTCTTCATATAAATCATAGATGAACAAACGTAAACAATAAAAGTGACAGGTATGTAAAAACAATAACTTAAAAACAACAACTTAGAAACAAATACATACATAAACAATAAAAGCAGCAGGTATTCAAAAACAATAACTTAAAAACAACAACTTAGAAACAGATACATACATAAACAGTAAAAGCAACAGGTATGTAAAAACAATAACTTCAAAACAACAACTTAGAAACAGATACATACATAAACAGTAAAAGCAACAGGTATGTAAAAACAATAACTTAAAAACAACAACTTAGAAACAGATACATACATAAACAGTAAAAGCAACAGGTATGTAAAAACTATAACTTCAAAAACAACAAGTTAGAAACAGATACATACATAAACAGTAAAAGCAACAGGTATGTAAAAACAATAACTTCAAAAACAACAAGTTAGAAACAGATACATACATAAACAGTAAAAGCAACAGGTATGTAAAAACTATAACTTCAAAAACAACAAGTTAGAAACAGATACATACATAAACAGTAAAAGCAACAGGTATGTAAAAACTATAACTTCAAAAACAACAACTTAGAAACAGATACATACATAAACAGTAAAAGCAACAGGTATGTAAAAACAATAACTTAAAAACAACATGTTAGAAACAGATACATACATAAACAAGAAAAGTGACAGGTACACTGTATGTAAACACAATAGCGTATTTGTCAGCCAAACTCTAACTAAACAATCTTGAATGAATTCTTTTTACATTGAATAACAAGGATCTAGAAGTTTCGTAGTATAAAACAAATGATGCATGTTTTCATTCGTTCATTATACTATCTATCTACCCTTGTTGAGGCTGTGTGTGTATCTATTATCCTCAGCCCGTTGGCTTTGTGCGGTAGATTCACACAGCCTCAACTCGAGCGCGGATAGATCGAATAATGAACTCATGCGCATGCATCATTTGTATACCATTAATATGTCTGTAAGGCAGAGAAATAGAGAGCACGAGTTAGAGAGAAGGAGAGAGAGAGAGAAATAGAGAGTATGAGCTAGAGAGAGAGAGAGAGAAAGAGAGAGAGAGAGTGAAGAATGAGATATGTTGTACTTTGCAAGACCAAAAAAATGCCAAGTATTTTTATCACTGTTGAATCAACCATGATACATGTTGTTATTGAATGTTTTGAACGACCCATGGCTCGATCAAGTAGAAACGGTGACATCATGAAGTTTCAACCATTGAACTTATTCTAAAGCACTTATCGAACCATTTCGGTTGAATCAGAATCGGGTCAGTTCAAAGTATTCATGTCTCCATTCTCATTGTGTGTTTGTGTACATCACTTGAGCTATTAACCAATCAAATACTCTCTCTCTACATAGACCACGCCTCCAACCTTCCCACTCATGTGTACATGTGACGTGTGTGCATGTTCACATAACACAATGCATGGCCGGGCCTAGTTCACCTTGCATACTGTACGTGGCTGCCTGTCCATGCCGTGTACTATAAAAAATATATATATATATATATATATATATATATATATATATTTTCAGCATCACCGAGTACAATTACTTTTGTACTTTGTTTCCCATCTGGGCCTTTTATTATTAAGTACAGATAAGCACGGCCACCAATTTTCACATTATTGAGGTAATTTTTTCTTCACACTGGGAAAGGAAATATGTTTGAGAAAACTGGCTCTAATCTATGCTTTTCATAAGACATTTTAATAATCCCTTTCTCGTGTAACTCTTTTTGCTGAGTAATTCATCTAGCTACTGCTTTGGATAGGGGTCCAAGCACTTCCAAAAACTTTACAGCAAACAAACTCAATCTTTTTTTAAAAAGATTTTCTGAAACTAAGGGAGCTCAGCAAAATGCTGAGGTACGAAAAAAGGCGTCCAGAATGCAAAATTCACAATAGTTTAATATGGATATTTGTTAATTACAGTTCGTATTTTGCATAGCTAAATGAAAGGTTAGCTAAAATGAAGCCTCGTCTAGATGGTATGTGCATTTATTAGCTCCATATATCCTAACAATTTGCTTTTGTCCCTGCCTCTACATTTCGCTGTGCTACCTAACATCATGACTGAGTAAGAAGTACGAGAAAAGCAAGCGGAAGCTCTTATAAAGTGCTGAATTCAAATTATGCAGCAAGGCATTTTACTGAATGTTTTCCCTCCTATTAAACTGGCCACAATGCCCCTCAACATGGCAAAGATCAAGGTCAAAGTTCATTCATGCCCTTGTTTTGACCCATGTACAAGTCTGACTAGCCAAGTGTCTTGTCACTAAAACTGTAGACGCCCCAGGTCTGAAATCAACAAGGATAAAGTAAAAGATTATCGAACAACCATCATTCGATTGGGTTTTTAATGGTTTATCGATATAAAAATCATTAAGGCCATCTAGCATTTTAAGGAATTATTACCTGCCAGGTACCCATTAACATCCCCTGGGTCGAGTGTGGCAAATATAGATTAATGTCTCGCCAAAGGACATTAGTGCTGCGGCGGGACTAGAACCGCAGACATTGTGGTCCACTATCCGGCGACAAATCCACTCGACCACCACACCTCTACATTCATTCCATCATTCTTCCCCTGGAGAGACAAGATCACCTTGACAATGTTACACAGATGAATAAAGCCCTGGTAATGATCAAAGCAATACCGAACCGTTGAACTTTCTGCGCTCTAGCGCACTGTTTATTGCATTGCGCCATCTCATGGTTAACTTGCCAACCGTGAGTAACGCAATGGCAAATTTCCATTTAGCAGACAGGGGACTCGATGTAAGAACCAATGGTTAAGCTAGGGAAGCAGCAAGTTATGGAACCATACTGCTACAGCTGACCTGAGATGGCGCTAGAAAGGGGGATTTGCAGTAGTGCTTCTCATGCAGTATGGCTTTAATGTAGCACATGGCATTTTTTTTTTTTACTGAATGCAGATCTATTTGGAGGAGTTTATGATCTTACATCTACATGTAAGAATTTCATTCATTGATCAACCTCATCTGAACTTCTAAGTTGTAAAGTATGGAATGCGATCAACTGCACTTTTTTTTCACATTGCACTCATTTCTTGTTCATTGGTTCATCCATTTACCACACAGAAGTCGACACCCACTTTTAGTCCCCGCCTCCTTGTCTCGGGCGTGGACCAATCAAACGATACCACGAAGGAGATCATGTTTTGTTTTTGCATATATGTGCTGGATCTTCCCGGTACAGTTTTATGTATCGGTTATTCTTTGGTAATTCTTGCTACGTAAATTGGCTAAGAACCAGAAATGTACATCATATCACTCATGAAAATGGAAACTGCACTGGCTTCATGCATTAGTATTTAGTTAAAACCTGAATGCCAAATAATAATAATAATAATAATAATCTTTTAAAGTCCACTCCAAATTTTATTAAGTTAAACCAAAAATGGAAAATTTTTTTGCCCAATTGATCGTGAGCCCGGCAGCCACTGAGCAGCGCCAGACCGACGTTGCAGTCTAGGAATTGAAATGTTAAAAACAAGAATGTGCATTTTGCAGAAGAATGATCGAAATGAATCTGGGAAATATAGGAAAATTTTATGGGTAGAGAAAAGAGGTGTTTAGTCATAAAGATATGAAGATTGATCACAAATTGGCAAATGGATGATTTCTTCGCGAACACCTCTTCATGAACGGCACTATTTGAACAAAACCACACATTTTAGAACATTGAGCCACAATGCAGTGTACACATCTCATAATTTTTCCAAAATGTGGTCATTTGATTTGGCCATTTCTATATATTCGTACTATTTGACAGTTTCCAAACTCTTTGTGTTTTGAATATAATGATGAACATCCTTCATTTTGGGGGAATGGCCAATATGCAAGAGCTTGCAGCTTTATTGTTTCCAACTTTGGCCAAAATGTATCATTAAAAAAAAGCATCTACTAAAAACCTTTCCCATTCCAACCATAACATAATTTTTTTTCAATATGTCTGCAGAACATCTTTTTTATCCAGTTTTCCAGTGCACTTTAAAACTAATCTTGAGCCCTGGTATGGGAATCATATGTAGAGAGAACGTGGCTATAATTTATTCTGGATTGTTTATCCTGCAGTAGATTGATTGTTTAAACCAGTAAAATACAAACAAACTCACAAAAACTTACCAGAAATCATCTTCAATACAAACCACAACTCACATTTGCACGTAGTGACCTTTGTTAAGTACATGGTGTCAGGCCTACTTACCTTGATTTCCTTATCTTTCTATGCTCTTTGCTCAGCCCCTATACATTTTCTACCAAAATCGTTTGGCACACGTCATTTATTTGTAAACTTGAACATCCAGTGTGAGTTTTGTTGGATTCTGTGAGAATTTATTTTCTATCATTATCAAAACTCAAGCTTATCTTTAAGAACTGAAATAGCATATTAACTCTTTGCTACTTTTGAAGAAAGCATGTATTAAGACATTACATTAAGTAAAGCAGCATCCTCTCGATACTCGTCCACAATCGTAAGAGAGTTACTATATAAACATCCTAATATGCTTGTTACAGTAGAGTTAAATCAACATACTCGACCGCCGGTGTGGGAATCCCTCGCTATTTATGGCCATTTTTGGCGGCAACAGAGATGGAGCTTGGAAATTCCCCCTGTTTATATAGCTCTTTGCGGTTAGATATATATATATCTTTGATTAATGAATGGAAGTAGAATTCCGGTATGCGTAACTGTTTGTTTGTTCGGAACAAAGATATATTTGTGAGTACAGATTGAATGGGTATGGGTTGAACTAATATTGGCCCTGTTATGATGTAGTAAGAGTATGGGTCACATATAGCTCGTAGTATATTATGCTATCTAAACAAGGCACTTATGAATGATCGTAAAAACCCATTTTGTCACACCTAGAGCGAAAACACAACAACTCCATTATAAAAATTTGTGCCTCTCTGTCTCCCGTTTTGTGTCTATTAATTACTATCTAGGCCAACTGATGTTGTTTTAGCTTGCGTCTTCTGTTCACACTTCCTGGCTCACAAGAAGGTTACGGGTTGTTCACACGTGGCTATAGTTCCCCTTCGAGCTTCACAAATTTCCATCGTTGATCTGTTTCTCCCGCCCCCCCCCCCCCCCCCCCCCCCCCCCCCTCTTTTGCGTATTGTTGGTTTGCAGTTTAAAGACAGTAGTTGCTGCTAGGTCAGGAACGCCTCAGATAAATAAATCTTCCAAGAGCATTTTGTGATAGTCGTATTAAATATTGCATGTGAACTGGCTTCAATCAACCATTCCACATACTAGTTTTGAGAGTTTAGCTCCTTTGTGTTCAGTGTTTCATGTACATAGGCACCAAGAATGTTAAGTTAAGTTATTATGCTGGGTTTTCCCACCGGGTTATTTTTAGAGCCGTTTTGGAGATTGCTGGGAAGGCCTTGTCATTGAAGAGAAGTGGAGTGAGGCTGTGGAATATAGCATTATTTGGATGTTTTTTTACATTCTTGTTTTAGAATCCATTGTCCACATAATAATAAAACCGCTGCATGTGTGTGCGTGCGTGCGTGTGTATGTGGCAAGTGAAGCTGATAGTGTTACTGCGCTCAGCAAATTAAGTTCCTACGCCCACCGAGCTATTTGTGTATTGCAGTATACAAAAATATGAAGCACAGTATTCTTGAAAAGCCCATGCAGTTTATCATGGCTTATGTAGGATTTTCTCTGATGAATGAATTATCTTTTAGTAAATAATGTGAAATTGTGAATCACAAGAAAACACAAAAACCTGACATGTTAATAAAGTCAAACCTGCTTTAGTAACCACCTGTCTACAAAGACCACATTTTTTGTTTCCTGTGAAAATAGTTTCTGATTGAAACATGTACTAAAGGAACCTGTCTACAAAGACCACTTTTTGTGTTTCCCTTGGGCGGTCGCTGTAGACAGGTTTGACTGTAGTTCTACAATGAAGATAATTTGAATTATAAATTATCTGCGAACTTGAAACACCTCCATGTTTCTCAAATATTTCTTTTCTACGTTTTCTAACATTTACAACTGCTTTTATGCATTAATGTCATTTCTTTCACACTTTTGCCAACCTATTTCTCTTTTTTCTGCTTTCATGTAATTCAACCTGTTGCTAAATTTGAAAAGCCTTTTCTTAGTATTATCAGAATGACTATGGGCATAGAGTTTACAAAGTCTTTTTTTTTTTCTTCTCCTTTTCATCTGCATAGGATGTTTCTACACAGAATTGCAGACATGCCATACTTGAATTTAGACGGACCAGATTGTAAGTTTTTTAATTTTCTTTTAATTATTGAGTTTCCAATAATGTCTTGCCTTGATCATTCATGTTAAAATGTTATTTCTTGGCCCTTTCTTTCTAAAAAATTGTTTACTCAACTTTTTACTTTTTATGGCATTGGACAAACTGTTTAATGCGAAGGAAAATGTTTGCCTACCGGTAAATTATGTTAGTTCTTACAATTGAATCCTGGATATTGAAGTCATGAAAGCTGTATCCTGTGATGTTTGAGTCATGGAACAAGAATTCTATGGTAGTTAAGTCATGAAAACTGAATATTTAGCCAAATAAGACATTTTCTTGAATGATTACCAATTTGGCCCTAGAAATAATGTTATGTTACATACATTCATGAAATAATAGGCGTTTATATTCATGATATCACAGGTTGAAAGCCAGAAATGCATAAATTTGTAGAATGATGCAAGTCTTCTTGCTTTCAGCAGATACTATCATCAAGTTAGCTTGATATTTGATTGCTATGGGATAAATTTACAATAGTTTAGATAAAAGGTAATCACACACTGGCCAGAGCCATTTATACATCATAGTTTTGCCAACTCCCTTCCAGTGAGGTAACAATATAGTTGTATGCTGCTATGTTTGGCATGCACGCCACTGGACCTCTGGGAAGTGTTATTTTTATTAATGGCTGAATAGACCTACTTTAAATTCATCTAGCTTTTTCCTCTTTTAAATGCTTTTGTATGTATGTATTTATAAAAACAAGCCAACCCATAGCAAAGCATTATTTTCCATTTAAAAGATATTGCTCCCTCGCTTGAACTAATTTGGCCCAACTCTGGGAGGTAGATAGCTCACCAAAGAGTGATTACCCCCTCAGTTGTTTGGTCTTGTCTCCCTCAGGGTGTAGACATGAATCCTTTGTAATTCTTTCCAGTTTGCTTTAACACTTTGATGATGTGACATGCAAGAAACAGTAATGACTTCAGGCCTGTCTTCATCAGCTCGAGTTTGCCAAATAACCTGCTATTTTCAGAATTGGGATATTATCCCGAAGTTCAAAATTGCCTCTTCACCAGACCGATAGGCTCATCATAAACTACCTTGGACGGGCGCAAATCAGCACCTTATTTCCTGAATAGCGGAATATTTTGGAAACAAGACCAAGCTTTCTCGGGATATTTTCTTGACAAATATCCCACTAATTGCAACTGCAGGCTGATGAAGCCGCAAATTAACAATCGGGATGGTTAAAATAGGGGGTTATTTGGCAAACTCGGGCTGATGAAGACAGGCCTTATGTGTATGGTGTTTCTGCCGGAGGGAGTCCAAGGTCAGTAGTCCAAAGGAGGATGTTGTTCCGATGCTCTCAAATAAAAGCATGTTACCGTATGCTTAAAAATAGCCTTTCTGAGTGAACTCTATGACATGACATGCTTCTCAAAGAAGACATTGTAGATTGCAGTTATCGGTTCTTTACTACATGTATTGTAGTTGCTTTTACTTTTAAAGAAACATTTTTTCTTTGAAAGTATTTTGTCCCATATGTTACTAATCTCATTACAGTATTTTATGTACCGGTACCGGTATGTAGATTATCTGATGATTATTAAGTTCATAGCGTTACTAGAGCTTTGATCAGACTAAGTATAACAATCTGTTTCCCCCCTTTGTTTTCCCCCTTTATTTCCCCCTTCTATTTGTGGTAAAAAATTGGGACAGCAAAGTGATCAAAAGTTGTGACTTTTTATGCCTCCGCCACCGAAGGTGGTGCCGGAGGCATCATGTTTTCGGGTTGTCCGTCCGTACGTCCGTACGTCCGTCCGTACGTCCGTCCGTCCGTACGTCCGTCCGTCCGTCCCGTTTGACCGTTATCACAATATCTCAAGAACCATTTAAGATTTAAACTTAAGACTCGGGAATAGTATTTATCACCATAGGAAGACGATCTGATTAGATTTTGGAGTACGTAGGTCAAAGGTCACAGGTCACAGAGGTCAACTTATGAAATTCCTTGTATTGAGTTTGTTAGCGCGATATCTCAAGAACCATTTGAGATTTAAACTTCAAACTTAAGGATAGTATGTATCACCATAGGAAGACGATCTGATTAGATTTTGGAGCACGTATGTCAAAGGTCAAGGGTCACAGAGGTCAACTTATGAAATTCCATACATTGAGATTGTTATCATGATATCTCAAGAACCACTGGAGATTTAAACTTCAAACTTAGTGATAGTGTGTATCACTATAGGAAAACAATCTGATTACATTTTGGGTCACGAGGTCAAAGGTCAAAGGTCACAGGGCTCATTATGTATGCAAAAACAGCTTGTGATCGCGTTATCTGAACAACCGATTGATGGATTCCTGCCAAACTTTGTCTGAACAACCGATTGATGGATTCCTGCCAAACTTTGGTCATGTATGTATCTTGCAGAGCTGATGAACTGATTAGATTTTGGGGTCACGAGGTCAAAGGTCAAAGGTCACAGGGCTCATTATGTATGCAAAAACAGCTTGTGATCGCGTTATCTGAAGAACCGATTGATGGATTCCTGCCAAACTTTGGTCATGTATGTATCTTGCAAATACCAATGAACTGATTAGATTTTGGGGTCACGAGGTCAAAGGTCACAGCGCACATTGTGTATGCAAAAACAGCTCGTGATCGCCTTATCTCAAGAACCGATTGATGGATTCCTGCCAAACTTAGGTCATGTATGTTACTTGCAGAGCTGATGAACTGATTAGATTTTGGGGTCATGAGGTAAAGGTCAAGGTCATGCGGCTCATTATGTATGCAAAAATAGCTTGTGATCGTATTATCATTAGAACAGATTGATGGATTCCTGCCAAACTTAGATCATTTATGTATCTTGCAGAGCCAATGAATGGTTCATAAGATCAAAGGTCATGGGCTCATTATGTATGCAAAAATAGCTTGTGGACGCATTCTCATTAGAACTGACAGATGGATTACTATTTAACTCAGGAAATCTTGCAGAGCCAATGAACTGAGTAGATTTTAGGGTCATGAGGTCAAAGATCAAAGGGTCATATATGTATATGAGAAATTGCTTGTAATCACGATATTCTGAGAACATGTTAATGGATTACAATTGAACTTGAATTTGAAAAATTTCTTCCGTTTCGGTTTGTAAAATTGCTCTATGACGGAGGCATCATTTTCGACTGCGCGCAGTCGAATTCCATCTAGTTTAATATAGTATACCAGAGAATTAACCTAAAAAAGATCAGAGCAAAATGGTTTTAATGGTAGGTCTCTTTTACTGTGGTTCCCCCACCCCCCCCCCCCCCCCCCCCTCCTTTAATTTTTTTTTGTTTTTAAATCCCATTCCGTTAATGTGCATGTAAATGCATGCAGGCAGGCTATCTGTGAAAGCCATGCTTGCTTGCCTCACCCAGTTTGTAGTGTTCTTCTTTGTTGTACATGCATTTCAATCTGATCTGATAAATGCCATTTCCATAACAATACCAGAAAAGTACAGTGCACCTACCTAGGGGTAATCTGATCTGCTGAGATCCAGAAGGGCATTAAAGCCCCACTGCACTACTTGTAACTACTTGCGCCCTCTATATAGCCAACAATGCCTAAGCGGTACCTGTTGATCCCCGATGGTCCCCTTTTTCTTATGTTTATTGAGAGCTGATTTGATGAGATAGCCACCTAACCACCATGCAGGGAGGTCAAATCCCTCCTGGCCAAACTAGTGCAGATACATGTAGGCTTTAAAACTGTTACAGTTGTGTTCATGGGAGTATAACGTCCTTATGGCTTTCAAACGTATATAGAAACGTGTTCGCTCTAAAACTCAAATCTTAAATCTCTATTCAGACGGACATTTAAACTTGTTTGGTTGTGTTCATATGAGTTTAATGTCCCTGGGGCTTTGAAACGTATATATTGAAACGTGTTCGCTCTATAAAACTCAAATGTTAAATCGCTATTCAGAAGGGTGTTAAAACATGTACGGTTGTGTTCATATGAGTATAACGTCCTTATGGCTTTCAGCAGGCAACATTGAAATGCTTGCTCTAAAACTCAAATGTTAAATATCTATTAAGAAGGGCAGAGGATTGACAACAAAATTAGAACGTTAGATTCACAATCGATCCAATGGTGTTAAGGTTGAATCCAGCCTGTTGAGAGTGTTAAACTATGTGAAAATGTTGGCCCTCCTCTGCTCTTTCAATGTGATGTAACATTGACAATTGTAAAGTTGAGATTTTGAGCTGCTTTTGTGGTAAGGGAAAGACTCTGAGAGAGTGAGAGACAATTCCAAAGTGTGATTTTTTCAATATTTGAAAATAGAATACCATATCTATTACAATAGGTATGTACAATGTATGTCGGGTGGTAGGCAAAGAGGGGGGGGGGGGGTGGAATCTGGTATTACAATAAAAGTACCTGCTTTTTCTCATTTTTTAAAAATTTACTCTATTTTCATTCAATTTAAGTATTCTTAAGCGCCATTGGAATCAAGATGTGTACTACTCCAGGAAATGTTCAATAATTGACTAATTGATTAATCATTGTTGTGGTTGTTGTTTTACCAGGCTGCTGAAAAAGCAAGTGTTAGCGTTTTGATAAGCAACTAGTAAACATATTGACCTTAATCCATTCAGAGGGACTTCTAAGTAAGCATTGATACAGTGAAACCTGTCTATAAAGACCACCAAAGGGAGACAAGAATAGTGGTCTTTATGGGCAGGTGGTCTCTTTATGTACAGGTTCCTTTAGTACATGTTTCAATGAGAAACCATTTTCAAGGGAACAAAAGGTGTGGTCTTTGTAGACAGGTGGTCGTTAAAGTAGGTTAGACTGTACCTTATTAGGGCACTGACTGAGTGCATTACTGTAATTGTGTTTTGAATCTGAGACTTCAGGGTTACAAGACCACTCACTACTCTACCAGACCTGCCAACCAGTACGATTTAGTCGTATTTAGTACGATTTTTAGAAGCAAATACGACAGTACGATTTTCCTGAATAAAATACGATTTTCAAAAACAAACAAAAAAAGTTTTTTTTTTTTTTTATTTTTTTTTTTTATGTGGGTATTTTGTGTGTGTGTTAGCCATTTTCAATGGCAAAATGCCCATTCTGTCCTGTAAAGTATCCTACAAGCATTTCAAATTGGCAATTTGGGGATGTTCATTGGTTCATCAAACACAACAGTTGTAACGAAATCATGCATATTCAACAAATGATCCATAAAAAAAATTGATCCGCGTAACAGTCCATGTTTATTTTTAAGAATACAACTTCTGTCAATAAAATACAACTTTTGGGATTAAGGAATACAGTTTTTGAACTCCAGAGGTTGGCAGGTCTGCTCTACCCTACCCCTGGGCAGTTATCACCCTTCTTAGAAACTCTAATTGAATGTGGCTTGCATGTTGACAAAAATGAGCATGCATTGCTCAATTACTTCAATTCCATTGACCAAAATCCCCCCATCAGTTATAACCCCACTCGCAATATTAATACAATCTTGCAACCATTTTATTAATTGGATTATTGACATGTCTTTTGAAAGATTTGTAATCAGAACTGAACTCGTTGATCATAATTTTCTTTTTAATGTTTAAAATGGATTGTGGTTTTGCCATAATCTGTTATGGCTGCCCTCTTTTCCTCTCCTCTGAATGCAGTTGAATACATTGCTCTATATGTCTATGGATGCATACCATTTATTCTGGTCACTTTTTCACGGTCATACTCCAATTAACTCGGTCTGTTCTTTTCACCCGGCATTACCCAGCACCCTGGAATCCTTAAGTGCCTGAATGGCACTGGCATGTAATGTGTAATTTGTGTGTTTTGATCGCTTATTTCTCTCTCTCTCTCTCTCCGTCTCAAATCATAATATTACCTATATGATTTATTGCCACTTAGGTAGATTTTAAGCACTTATGTGTTGTGTTAAAAGTGATCAACCCCAACCCTTACGGTTTTATCCCCTCCCCCCCCCCCCCCCCCCCAAAAAAAAAAAAAAAAAAAAATTGTGACAGGGCATTTTATTTTTATTTTCACAGTTTGTAGCAAACTAGGGCTAACTTTGTTCATATTTGCCAGCTGCAAACATCATATCTGACAGAATGGACTAATTCGAACTTCTTGTTTTATTGCAAAAAACGATGATACCGGTATACCCTTGCGGTTTTGTCAATAAATCTTATTTTTTCACAGTTTGCAGCACACCGAGGCAATTTCCACAATAAGAATGAACCACAAAATATGAGAGACCTTTCTCACAGAATAGAGTTTAGGTGACTGAACAATAGTGAACATTAAAAGTTAGAGTTTATAATACCTTTCTGGCTCTCAGCAGACATTACGTTGAGATTGGACTGTTTTGCGGCTAATCGCTTGATCGCTCCAATTCATTCTTAATTTAAACTTGTTATCTCCATGGAAACAGCAAATAAACATGTTCAGCATTTTCGTCAAAAAATAGAGTGTAGAAACTGGTTATCTACAGAAGATTTCAGTCTTTTAAATCAAGTTCTTTATCCATTTAAGGGGAAATAATACCTACCTGTCTTCTTTTCTTACCAACCTATTTGTTTGGTAAATTATGCTCATAGGGGAGGGGGTCCCAAACAAAAGCAGAAAAAGATCCCCTTGGGAGTTTAATTCAATCAGCTATCAATGTATCATGCACACACTGTTTGGAGCCAGAAGGGAATTAAGCCTGTATTTTTATATACTTCACACCAACAAGCATGAAATAGAGGAACATGCATTTTTAAATGTCTTGCGCATTTACAGAATAAAAATGCACCACAACTTCATGTTAATTCTTTAAATTGCTGTGCCGGTATTAATTAAAAAAATGATTATGGTAAAGATAAAGATCAGTTCTGGTCATGCGATTGCATTGTGAAAGAAACGTTGTGGAATCGATCAGAAAAGGTTGATCATCTAGCATACAAGTATTGGTGTGTACTGCAAGGTTCTGGAATCATCAAAATGATAAGAAATTTGGCCTAGTCTTGGTAAAGTTACAAGCACTGTACACAAAAAGATGTATATGGGACTACGCACACGTGCGCGACACATGCGTTATATCTATCAGGTCCAAATAGATATACTAATTTACCAAATATATTAATAAGTAGGCTGCTTCTCGGCAAAATTTGTATCATCATGTATTAGTAAAAACTTATTCTTTCACATGATTGGTAAGAAGAGCTTCCATTTCATTTTTTGAGAGGGGGGCGTTTCCAAAACTGGTCTTTACCTTTAAAGTTGAGACAAACAATGTGCCTTGATTTCCCATATTTGAGTGCTGAATGAGGGATATATGTTCTTTATAATAATTATATGAATGAATTTATAAAAAGTATGCCAAAAGTCAATCACTCGTTAAAAATCTGTTTTCTATAGATCCAAAGAACTAGGGCTAGCAACCAAATATTATCATGTAACTATACATGACCTCATGAAAACAGCCCATGCAGTACATGCTAAAGTACATTCTAAAGCGATTTTTTTTTTTTTTTTTTTTTTTTTTCTTAAACATGAGAACGAGCCATACAGTTGTTGAACAAAAGACAAGCTCATCACATTCGGTTTTCATGATACATTTAATCTTTTCATTCCAAACTCCCAATGACAATAACTGAATGTAGATCTGAATCAACTGTTGGGTTCACATAAATGGCATGCCCCCCCCCCCCTTTCATGGTATGGTGGCAGTGGCAGTGCTCATTCAAACATCACCAACAAACATCAATTTTTGGAATGATAAACAAGTTACGCAACCTTCTTTTCATTTTCTGTTAACCAGTATTAAAGTTTGTACATTACTTTGCCAGAAGAATATTAACACAACATTTGAAGTAATAACATTTTGTTTGGATGATAAAACAATTAAATCAATATACTATATCATCCCTCTTTGTATGCCAGACTGCCAGTGCAACCTTCCACAGGCACAGATCATGTTCAAAACCAAGTCAGTGTGCTTGTGCCCTTTGATAAGGCATTATTCCTTATTACCAAGTCCCTCGAAGAGGTCTTAAAGCCGTTGGTTCCCTGGCTGTTTACTTTCAATCATATACATGCCTTCTTTAATAGCAGTAAGGCATTAATCCTCATTACCAAGTCCCTCAGAGAGGACTCAAAGCCGTTGGTCCCTTGGTTGTTTACTTTAAATCATACATGCTTTCTTAGCAGTAAGGCATTAATCCTCATTACCAAGTCCCTCGGAGAGGTCTTAAAGCCGTTGGTTCCCTGGCTGTTTACTTACAAAAAAAACATGCTTTCTTAGCAGTAAAGCATTAATCCCCATTACCAAGTCCCTTGGAGAGGACTTAAAGCCGTCGGTCCCCTGGTTGTTTACTTACAATCATATACATGCTTTTAATAGCAGTAAGGCCATAATCCTCATTACCAAGGCCCTCGAACAGGACTTAAAGCCGTTGGTTGTTAACAATTATATACATGCTTTCTTTATTAATGGTAGTGAGGCATTGGTCATCATCATCAAAAGATATAATCAATGAAATCATTATTTTTGTTTCATCACTCTCAGTGCAACCTTCCAGAGATCACATCTTCCATGTGCGCTTTCCGTCGGAATGGAAATCAACTGACCTCTATGACCTCTTCACTCCCTTTGGCAACATCATGATCAGCTGGATTGACGACAAGTCCGCTATGGTTGGCTTGATGAAGAAAGATAGAGCCTCACAGGGTAAGAAATACATATATTATCATTATTTATTATTCATTATTTATTATTCATCATTTATTATTCATTATTTATTATTTATTATTTATTCAGTATTTTTTATTCATTTATTGTTTATTATTCGTTAACTATTAATAGTTATTATTAATTTATTATTTATTACTTATTATTTATTTTGTGTTATTTATTTATTTATTGTTCATTAACTGTTATTTATTCAATATTCATTATTCATTTATTATTTATTACTTATTATTCATTTTGTATTATTTATTTATTATTTATTATATATTATTTTTTATTCATATAACATTTTTTCCACATCAGAAATGTATTTTTTTTAAAAGCATTTCATTTCAGTTTGCAAACAAGGCTTAGTAAGGGTTTATGAATATGGATCCAGGGCACATATTCTTAAAACTTTACTCAGCCCAGTTATCATCTCAAGCTATGTCCTTTTGTCTACATGTATGTAATTAGCTAAGGTTTTATGAATATAGGCCCAGGGGAGTGTTTCAAGCAGACTAAGATCGACTTTAAGTTTGACTTAACTATGGCAGGCCGTTCATGCCACTGTTTTCTCTCACCATTTACTGGCATTTGTCTATCAAGGGACGTACAAATCATGGTCACAAATCTAGGGCATTTAAATGTTCTGATAGTTCAATATTAAAGGAAGAAATAATATCTAAAGATCATAATGGTGAGTGCAACCAGTGTCATGAATGGCCTGCCGTAATTAAGTCCAACTTAAAGGCGATCTTAGTCTTTGTGAAACACTCCCCAGATGTACATACCAAAAAAATGTGTTATAGATGAAATGTACACTGTGCTAGGAAAGACACATCCTGTATTTAAATGCCATTTGAAATCCTACCTCCGTGGAAACCTTGCCCTTGGCATAGAGAAACCAGAGGATTTATATACATATTCTATGTTCATCGCTTCCGGAGTGAGAGGCTCTATGAAATTCAATTCCCAGATCAACTCTCTTGACCGTCTGGTCACTGTATACAGCTTCCTCTCGAGTTCATTTCACAGTAGAACATGATGGGAATAGATTATGTAGATCATTGACATTTAGGGCACTATCTCACCTTTTACCTCACCCTATACACGTATACTTAACTATGTACATTGCTTCCAGAGCAAAAGGCTCTATGAAAATTAATTCCCAGATCGCCTATCTTGACCGCCTGGTCACTGTATACAGCTTCCTCTCTTGTTCATTTCGCAGAAGAACATGATGCAAATAGATTATGTAGATCATTGACATTTACAGCACTCTCTAACCTTTCTTCCTCTTTATGTTAGAGCTTCCATGTCACTATACTATACTTTGAATATGGTTTTCAATTATAAAGTGATATTGCAATTTTAAATGCACTCTTAATAAGCGTAAAGTGACGTATGAGTACCGGTAGACTTCTCGACGCACCCATATGCACCTACATAAATTTGTTTGTGATTGGTACACCTTAATCCCTCCCCTTAGCTAAAGGCAGCTATTGCTTCCCAAGAACATTGTCATCATCATCAGCAGCAGCAGCATTATGTTTTAACGTCAGTATTTTCCCACTTATGAGGGATTACCGACTTCTGCACCATGATGACAAACCTTACTGCTTTCTTTCTCCACCATACCTTTCCATGAAATCCTCGGTCTTCCTTTCCATCTTATGCCATCCACTTCCGGCAGATCCCATGCTCTTTTCACAGTTTCATCAATCATCTTCCCTTCTCAATCCACTTTGTTTTACCAGTTCCACTAATGTTTCTTCCCAGGTCAATCTTTCCTTGAGCACACTTGTGTTCTTTCTATCAGACAGTTTCACACTACATGTTATCTGTATCATGGCTCTGTCTGTTGCCTCAAGGAACCTTCTTCTATCGTCTTTACATTCCAAGTTTCTGAACCATGTACCATTGCTGTTCAGACAAAGTTGAACAAATTTGGTTAAACTGAGAATCACATCATTTTTCTTATGAAACAAAATCGGCAGCCTTTTTTTTCTTCATCTCCCCAAGCAATATATTTAAAGCCCTTTTCAGGGACTTGCAAGCCCTCAAAATCTTATCACAACAAATTATCCATAGTAGCAAAACAAGTTTTTGAAAGTATGTGCAAAATTTCAGATCTAAAGACCTTGTTTTCCACAACGAATGGTATGAATAGAATACTGCCAGTTACAAACTTCAAATGTCAAAAATAAAAATGATTTAAATCTTGCTAATAATAAATATTTTGCCCTAATACTTTTAGGAAAGTTTTCAATTATGATTTTTTTTTTGACCTATTAAATTTCAAAATGATAACGCAGAGCTTACATAATGATCATGATATATTGTTCTCCTGTTAGCGCATTTCAGGAGCGTAGGCCCTTTCAATGTACTATACAATTGATAATTCATAATCACTGAAAACACTTTTTTAGTCCTTTCTTAAACACCTCAACGTCTGTCATCGAGCTTAGCGATACTGGGAGAGCGTTCCAAAGTTTTGGGCCTCCTCATGTCAGTGCTCTGTCACCATAGGTCTATGGCTTATGACTTTTCTTGGAAGTGTGCATGCAGAATCTAGATAGTTCAATTAGGAGCCCCTTCAAAAAAAGCTTATTTTATTATCCCTGCTGTCAGTAAAATCTTTATTCAAGGCATCGTTTAACAATGTTAAATCTGAGATGCAGAGCCCCACGTGTTATTTTAAAAAATTGCGCTTCAAATTGATCATGAAGTGCCTCAAAGAAGTAAAAAATCTTTGAGGGATCGGTTTTACTATACTCATTTTCCCTAAGAGACTCTAGTGCTATAAAAACCGTTAGGAAAACTAAAAATGAAATTTTGATTTCCATTCATCAATATCTTGATAAGCAGGCAGGCGATGGGTTTGTAAAAGTTATGGTATTCCTGACTGACCTAAAGGCTTATAACTATGATTGCAGCATGAGCTAAATCAAAGATTTTGTTTCAGAATCTGAGGCAATGTTCCTGAGTCACTTTAAGTATTGTTTTCACTAATTTTACTTGATACCTTTTCTCTTCACAGTTCGACGGACCCTAGAGAAGAACCCTCTCTACCAGGTCACATCCTACGCGGACTACAAGAAATCTCAGTTCATGGCTGGAGACTTTGTCCCCTTCCCAGCTTTCCAAGAAGCCCCCTCCTCCGCCGAAGCGAAGACACCCGGGAGCCCTCGTGGAAAGAAGCGTGCCATGGTTGACGAGTCCCCGGATAAATTGGCCAATTTCGACGACCCAGAGGTCGCTAGCTTTATGTCAAGTACGGCCAAGAAGCTCAAACAGATGGATCCAAAGTGAGTTTGATAAGATTTCATCGGGTGCCAGATATTTCTTTATCATTTTTTGTTTTAGTCTGTTTGAAGAATTTTCATGCAGGGTGTCAACAGGTAAAAACTATAGTTCAAATATATCCTGGGCCCCGTCTTACAAAGAGTTGATATTACGGTAATCGCAACTTATTTGCGATTAATTCAATTGCAACTATGTACATAAAAGATAGGAGACTGCAAAGTTGCGATTGATTGGAGGACTTGCAACTCTTTGTAAGACGGGGCCCAGGTCATTGGCTTTAAACTGAGTTTTCATTCATTCTTTAGTCAGTAATATATTTCTACACCAGAGCAAATTTCAAAGATTGTCCAAGGTACAGCTAACCTAGCATCAACCAATGAATACTGTGAAATGAAAGCAATGCCCTGTTCTCTTGGTAAGCAATTCAAAAGTAATCTCACTCAAACATGCTCATCCTTTTGATATTAAAGAACCCTTCATCAATACCAATACATTTGGTCTTTAAATAAGATAGATGTTGACTGGAATAGTAATATTTCATTGACTAATTTTCATTTTGAAAATGATCGATTCTCTTTTTAGTGCTACCCCCTTTGTCTCGAGAAAGAGTGTCACTCCACCTATACCATCTTCAGAAGGCAAGAAACTAGATAGAGCAAGCAGCGAGGATAATGGTAATTTCTATCCCTACAGGACCCTGTTTCATAAAACTTGTTATCAATAACAAGTTACAAGCTACTGTTATAAGCTACTGAAATCATGACATGTGATTGGCTGAGAGCAAACTTGATATCAATAACAAGTTACAAGCTACTGTTATAAGCTACTGAAATCATGACATGTGATTGGCTGAGAGCAAACTTGATATCAATAACAAGTTACAAGCTACTGTTATAAGCTACTGAAATCATGACATGTGATTGGCTGAGAGCAAACTTGATATCAATAACAAGTTACAAGCTACTGTTATAAGCTACTGAAATCATGACATGTGATTGGCTGAGAGCAAACTTGATATCAATAACAAGTTACAAGCTACTGTTATAAGCTACTGAAATCATGACATGTGATTGGCTGAGAGCAAACTTGTTATCAATAACAAGTTACAAGCTACTGTTATAAGCTACTGAAATCAATGCATCTGATTGACTGAGATCAAATTTGTCATAGAAATTTAGCAGTTGTTATAGATAACAAGTTTTATGAAACAGACCCCTGATCAATGATCATACCTTGGTCACACCGACAAGACCGACACCAGACAGAACAAAAATATTACATTACGTCTATGGCCAAAGATCGATCGGTTTGGAGTCGGTCTGAAGTTGTATGACGGTGTGACTGAGGTGTCAGAAATGTATATCTTTTAATAATTTTTAATTTGTTGGCTCCAAAATGAGTACTCTGCACTCTTTAGTCGGTAATATTACACTCTAAAAGGCTTGTCAGAGGTACATCCGACATGCAGCAGCTAATGAATGGTCCCTTGGATGAATTTTCATGTTATGAATCCAGTATTATTATTATCTTTAGTTGTAGTAGTATTTATTTGGCATTCCAAAGATAACATACAATTGGTTTGGTTATCAAAAAAATTTAAAAAAGACATACAACCTCCAGTCTAATATTTACATCATAATACAAACATCAAAATACAGAAGCAACATAACAAAATAACAATGGTTACATCGCACAGCAATATTATAAAAGATTTAGACAAATATATCAAAGATGTGAATAAGTAGTTACAAAATGATTACGGCAATGTCATTAAATAATCAAGGATTAATTGATTCAGCTTTGAATCGTTCCTGTTGTTTGAGTTAGAATCCCAAGAGTGACTCTTATGTCCCTCTGTAAGACATTAATTTACATGTATATGTGCCGCTCTTTACCCAGGAGAGCGATGGGAACCTGGGACCTGTTTCACAAAGCCTTTTTTCAATGAAAAATGACAGATATCAGTGACAAATCTGCTGATAGCCAATCAAGAGCAAGGATTTCAGTAGCTTGTAACAAAAACTGTTGGTTGTCACTGATGACAAGTTTTGTGTAATGGGGCCCTGACGGCAAGCTGAAATTCAGCGTAAATTGAATTTGTCATGTTCACATGGTAGGAGAAACAAATGGTGAAATATTGGACTTGGATAAATGGGCAAAAATTGGTGATGCAAGTTTGCACCATAAATGTTTATTGGCTTTGATGCATAGCAATTGAATTCAAAAGTTGGGATAGAAAATGAAATATGAATTATGAAGGGTTATCATAAAAGCTAGTTAGAGAGTTTAATAGAAGCTTTTATTTTTATTTTAAAATACATCTGCACTGCAGAGAATGTTGAGCAAAGTATATTGGGAAAATGGTAAAAGCTTCACAAACGGCCTCTTTTTGCATTATAGAGATACACAACAATCTAGACTATTTTATTTTGAAGATAAAATATATCAGACACTAATTTTTATCAGATTGTCTATACAAGTTTCTAATTTTCATGAATGCTTTTAAAGACATATATTTCTTAATATCACCCCCCCCCCCCCCCACCTCCCCCTCTTCTTACATATCCCTGCCTTTCATGTAGAGGATTTAAAAAACTGTACCAGTACAATATCACTTCATGTGGTAGACTGGTAGACTGTATTCCAATTAGATCTCATCACTAATGGTGATCATCGGTATAATGGTTGTCATGGGAGCCAGCATTATTTTCTGGGCCCTGTTTCATGAAACTTGATATCAATAAGAAGTTACAAGCTACCGTTATAAGCTACTGAAACCAAGGCATCTGATTGGCTGAGAGCAAATTTATCATAGAAATAAGCATTTGTTATAGATAAAAAGTTTTTAATGAAACGGGGCCCCAGCACCTGCAGCTATGCTTTCACTGCCTGGGGTTGTCGAGTGATGAGTGTCGGTGGAGCGTGCCAGTACTACCTCCCAATTTCTTGGAAACACAATGAATATGAACAACAGGGAATCCATCATGATAACCCTTCACATAATAGTTCATGTTAAAGGGGTCAGTGACACAAAGACATAACTCCATTTTGGCCATTTTGAGAAAAAGAGGTTTATGTGTCACTGAGCCCTTGGGCCTTAAGGAGTAAAGTCTATGTTTGGCTAGCCATTGACTTATTAAAATGAGGTTTTGGGTTGAGTTAGTCTTATGTGTTTCCTGGAAAGCCCACATTTTTCTGAACATTTTGATATCAAATACTCATTTTGGCAAAATATGGAGTTACTTAACCCTCGATGTATATTGGATAGCCATCTTCGCTGTGGTCTGCTATTTCAGCTACATATACATGTATGTACATGTATGTGTTTGCTGAATGCTATACTGACAAGATAATGAAGTGGAAAATAATGTGCATAATGTTAAAGAGAAGGTTGAGTTCTGGGAAGAGGGGAAAAATAATTTGTGAGCATTACTCATTCTTATTATGCAAGTGTGGAAGAACATCAGTTAAGACATGTTCCCTGAAAAGCATGGCTCTTCAAATGCCTTCATATTCTAAATATGCATGTCACATCGTAAAAATCGGGGGGCCGGCTTTTTACGCCACGTGTTTGTGTAGTCCCATATACATCTTTCTGTGCAAGTGCTTGTAACTTTACCAAGACTTGGCCGAACTTCTTATCATTTTGATGATTCCAGAACCTTGCAATACACACACATTCTTATATGCTAGATGATCAACCTTTTCTGGTCGGTTCCACACCGTTTCTTTCATAATGCAATCGCATGGCCACAACTCAACTTCATCTTTAAACCCTTCTCATGCTGTGGGCCGCACATTGCGCCTAAGAATTTGAGTTTTGAAATTGAATTGTTCTTGATATACTGGTGGACCAAAATATTTGCCATGATATTTACATGTACCAAGCAGATCAATGACAACTGATGTTCAGGGTATTTGACACCAATGATTAGATAATACAGTTAAAGGGGAAGTCCACTCTGATATTAAGTAAGAGATATAGGTCAGTGAAAGTTTGAGCAAAATCCGATTTCAAATAAGAAAGTTATGAATTTTTGAAGGTGCAATCAAATAAACACAAATTAAGAACCCTCCCATTTGTCCTGTAGTACTAAAAAACTTCAAAAATGTATAGTTTTCCTCAAGAAAAAATTAAATCATACATTCACCTTTAATATATGTAACTATTGCAAATATGTTTTTATAAAACCCCTGTATGAATCAATATATTTTGTTATTAATAACTAAGAAAAGAAAAGCTTATGAAATTTTCTGTACAGTGCAAGTTAGAGACAAGCTAACAAGATACAGTGTTGCCAATTTGTGTTTACCTGATGACAACTTCCAAAATTAATTACTTTCTTATTTTAATCAAATTTTGCTCAAACTTTCACTTAGTTTTTTTCTCTTATTTTTCTGCTTCTATTAAAAGCAATTTATTATCAGGGTGGAGTTCTCCTTTAAATATTCCCTCCTTCATAACTGTTATGTAATAATATCTGTGTTTGATTAATGAATTATCACGACAGAGGCTGCAGCCAAGGAACCTACTAAGTTGTTTGAAGAATCCGCCAGTTGGTAGGGGCATTCTCCACCCGAGGCAGATCTTGGTCTTGGAATCAGCTATGTTTCACTGAACGTTCTAATCTCTTCCTGCATGAAAACTTCATGATGGGAAGATGAGTATCAAGCCGAGGTATGTTCACACTGCAGCCATGTATGTTCGGCCGAACATTTCTTGACCCATCTGTATGAGACTTAATGGCAGGAAGATGAATATGGAATTTAGACATGTTCACAACATGGTTGTCTACGTTTAACTGAGCGTTTTCTTCCTGCTCTATATAAGAAACTACTTCAGGAAGATTCATACCAAGTCGAGATGTGTTTATCCTGCTGTCAATTGAGTCTCACTGAATACTTTCATTCCATTCTGCCTTTGACTCTATATCGGAAAGATAAACATGAAGACAAGATGCATTCAGCCTGCAGTTAACTACATTTTATTGCACGTGTTTTTCGTCATGAATGCTGCCTGAGGATATACACAGGGAAGATGAAATTGTAGATGTACTCGCCCTGCAGTCAAGGACGTCTCAATGAACCCTTTTCATCCCATTCAGGATTATATTTCATACCAGGAAAATTAATATCATATCAAAAGAAAATACTTTCTATTTTCCAGAAGACATATATCATTGTGAAGAGGTATGTTCCCATGGCTGAGGTGACGATACATAAGTGATGGTATATAAAGGACATTAAGGCACCTAGTGTATAAGCATATATTTATGTGTAAAGATATTTTCGCCTTCAAAGGGTATAAAGGAAACCTCAACCCAAGAAATAACCTTACTTATTCTGAGAGATTTATTATATTCTTGCCCATTAATCTACAAGATTTCATAGTCTTCCATGTTTGAGAGAGGCATAATACAAGAATAATGTTCACTTTCTCAGCAATAGATTTGTCAACTCCTATATATTAGTATTTTTAAATGACTTTGTTACAATTGTTCCCCTGTTATATATTGTTCACCAAATATAATTTCTATCTTCTCATCTACGATATTTCCTCATTGAAAAGTAAAGGTTTTCTTATTGATTTAAAAAGTCTTTCCAACTAAAGCATGGTGCATGATACATGTACAACTTCAACTGGTACGTCACATTTTCAAGAGAATCACATCATGCTAAAAGGTATCACATCATGCCATGAATCTCTTCAATTGTATATCTCTTGTACAGTTTTGTGAGGAATATCGTACATCAAAAGGCAGTAATACATCTCATTTTTCGGAATACCTGCATTTATTCTTTGGAGTGAGGTTTCCTTTAAGGACAAATTCATCATTTTTTTAATTTGCTTTTAAAAAGCGCAACCATTACCAATTATATGCTTTTTCATCAATTATTCTATTTCCGTGGATCATGAACTCATTCCCGAGAATTGCAATCATCATAATATGAGGATTAGTTCGGGAGCATTAAATGGAAATAATCCATTGAAGTGCCCCATTACAATTGGTGTGCTCTCAAACTGCACTGCATGCCCCATTGATGACTTGTGCTGTATAGATGATGTGTGCTACATACCAGCCAGGTTCACTTTAGTGATTTAGACATGCAACATTACTTGCTGGAAAAAATTTAGCATGTTGAATTTGCGATCAATAAGTGATTCGCAAAATTCGCAAAAATAAAACCCCTGTGAAAATAACTACTTATAGACAGTGTATATCACGGTGTGAAACACAAGTGTTTTGTGTTACAGGTAAAGACCAGTATTGGAAACGCCCCAATTTCAAAAAATGAAATGGAAGCTCTCATTACCAATCATGTGAAATAATATGTTTTGACTAATACATGATGATAACAAATTTGCCGGGAAACCGCCTACTAATTCATATATTTGGAAATTTTGTTTCTCTCATGGTCTGTGAGAGATATGGGGTAGTCCCATATACATCTTTCTGCGTATAGTGCTTGTAACTTTACGAAGAATGGGCCAAATTTCTTATCATTTTGATGATTCCAGAACCTTGCAGATGCTAGATGCTAGATGATCAACATTTTCTGATCGATTCCACAACGTTTCTTTCACAATGCAATCGCATGACCATAACTGGTCTTTACCTTTAAGTAAAACCCCTGTAAATAGCTAGAAGTTATTTTTAACTCATTCATGAAAAGAAGTCAAATAGCTAAGAAGTGTACAGGACAGGAAAGGGTAATTATAGAGGTCTTGTGATAAGAGTCTTTGTGAGAGATTAAAAATAAGACTTAAAAGGATTGGCTCCTGATTTACTCAGACCCTCTTAATAAAGTTTTTCATAAGGCTCCCTCCAAAAAAGTATTAAGGAAAGGGCTCAAGGAATCATGTGTATATTGTAGTGAATCCATTCATGGAGTTGCTATGATTAAAGCAAATACCATTTTTATTTAGGACATCATGAGTTTGTGTTTGTCAGCTGATTGCTCCTTGTGATTGTTTCAGCTTCATTTGATCTACGGCCTACATGTATTTATACCATCAAAAATGGGATATATCAGTTAATTCCTTAACCCAACAAGGGCCTCGAGTATCATGTGCCTTTTAAAGGGATCCGGTAACTTTGTCTTAGATCCTTTAAAAATAATCCTTGATTTAGCTCATGCTGCAATGATAACTATAAACCTTTAGGTCAGTCAGGAACTCCATGACTTTTACAAGCCGATCGCCTGTCTGATTATCAAGATAGTAATGATTGGAATTACAAATTTTGAAAACCGTTCGTTGAACGGTTTTCATAACACTACAGTCTATTGGGGAAAACGAGTATGGTAAAACCGGTCACTAAAAGATTTTTACTTTTTTGAGGCACTTCTCGATCATTTTGAAGCGCGTTTTTTTTTAGGGCTTCAATATTACACCATATGCACAGACACTGGTAACATGTAGGACCGTGTATCTCAGATTTAATATTGTTAAACGATCCCTTTAATACTAAATCAATAACATTTCAATGATTGATTACTAATTTTCACATTGCGGAATCCTCAATGCATGAATAATTCCATAAATTCTTTGAAAATGTACTGTAGATAATTAAAATATATATAAACTTTGAATGATGCACTACAGTGTATGTATATTCTGGTTTTGATATTTTTTTCTTCCGGAGCAAAGAGATTTTTTATTTTGAGGGGGGTGGGGTTGGGTAAGAATACCCTCTTTGTTTATGGAGAACAACTGAGTTGGATTGATTAGATTCACAATGTAGAGGAGCTTGGGTGCTTGTAGGGTTAAGTGACTCTTTCCCTGCTTGCAGGGAAAGAAACCCTCAAAATCATTCAGTTTGTTGGTATTTATATTTGAATATTTGAAGATTTATTTAAGGAATTTATGACAGGCATTGCTCTGCTTTGTCAATCCTTCTTGCAATTTTCCAGTTAAAGCTTCTGAATTATGTGATGAACATTTCAAAACATCATGTGAAAGCTCCCTTGGTGATATGAAATGAAAAATGTAAGAAATGGTGATTTATCATGTACATTTGTAGCTTCCATTAATTTGAAAGAAACAAGGAAATTGGTGAGAGTACACTGTGCTCTCCAAACCTGCGTAACCGATAAATCAACTTTGGAAATTGAAACCCGGAAGTAATGCTCCACGCATCCGCTCCCTCGGCAATAGACGTTCAGCGCCTACACACCACCAAGTACAAACGATTGCGGCTGCTGCTATATTTAGACATTCCCAGCACCGCATGCTGTCTCCAATCCCACTCCACACCCCACCCCACCCCACACCCCTACTCCACACCCCAACTCCACCATCTCCACACCCCACTCCCCACACCTGACCCCCACCCTAGGCCTACACCCCACTCCCACTCCATACCCCCACACCCAACTCCAAACCCCACTCCCACCCCACTTTACACCCCACCCCACTTTACACCCCACCCCACTCCCCTTTGTACATATATACATGTACACCCCATCGACCTTGCCTTACATCAACCATACATTTCCAGTATCATAGCGGTGGCGGGCTAGCACCTCTAGCACTGTAACTACCCAACCCTGGGAAGCGCTGGCAGCGCTCCAAGTTACTCTATCCAACTCTTCATAAATAGTTTGCATATCACAAATGAGCGATTACTACTATCAGTGTGCACGGCCTCTAACTTTTCTTTTCAACGCAGACCCTAGTTACTTTATACAGCACATCATTATCAAATAATCGGGTATATAGCATTAGAACTTGTGTACCAGAGATCTGGGGGGTGTTTCACAAAGATCCTAAGTAGAACTTAACTCTAAGTTGGACTTAAAAATTATGGAAAGCCATTAGCATCTTTGAAAATATTTTGTAAAAATTATTTTGAAAGGCATTAATTGTTTATTCTAATCATTCATATTTTCTATCATCAAGGAGATTTCATGTTCTGGATGTTGAATTTATAAAAAGTCTAAAATACTTGAATTTCTGCTTTTGAATATATTTCATTTTAAGACTCCAATGGCTGTCCATAATTTTTAAGTCCACCTTAGAGTTAAGTTCTACTTAAGATCTTTGTGAAACACCCCCTGGGTTAACAAGAATAAGACCTGGGGAGGGGGAGGGGGACTTGTTAGTCCATGTATTTGCATCTATAGATCTTTGGGTTGATACTAAGACCAAGATACGGAAAACCAGAGACCAGGAGGGTGTTTCACAAAGCATTTTTTCAATGACATACAACAACAATCTGTGACAAATCTGCTGATAACCAATCAGAAGCAAGGATTTCAGTAGCTTATAACAAAAACTGTCATTTGTCACTGATGACAAGTTTTGTGAAACGCCCCCCGATCCTACTCTGGCTACATTAGTGATAAATGTGCAAGGCTCTCGAGTGCATTGGCATTTAGTGATATTCAGTTCATTGTCAAATGAACTGTCCTGAAACTACATGTGATAATGATGTGATCATTATCGCATCAGCAAGATGAGAAGTTTGTGGGGAGGTGGGGGAAGGGGGGGGGGGGGGATTGTAAAACAAAATTCAAAAGCAATGTATGGTGTGTCTAGGGATTGCCTTGAACAGGACCTCAGCATGCAGTATTGTTGGCAAGTTACAAGCTTATACTCTGTTACCCTCGACTAATGCGAATAAAAGAAAAATAAAATAAAAGTTTCTTTTTCCTGTATGATTTGAAGAAATATTTTCCAGTTTATAGTCATGCTTGATTTCATCATTTTTCACCTTTGGAGCTGTGTCAAGTTAATAGTTAATTGCCAGTGAAATTTTTATTGATTTTAGTGAAGTCAGACAACTATTTTTTTCCTGAACATCTATTCAGAAGGTTTTCTTATGGATGTAAACATTGTGTGGTAATGGAAGCATAAGTTCAGTTAAATAATGTGAAAGAAATAGGGGTTTAATAAACACAACTACCCAAAATTGAAATTATTCTGCAGCATAAGGTTGAGTGTAGACATTATATATGTGCTCAAACGAATAGAAATTGAATACAGTCTGCATGTCGAAGTCTATGGTGTCTGTTTGGGGTTTCAAAAAGGGAATACCCTTTCTGGCATAATAGACAAGTTCAGAGAATTGACTTTGGCCATTGACGTCACGTTATTATACCTCGATCTGCATTATCACTTGAATCTGAAGAGAATGAGATTGAGATGTGACATGACATGACCCCCCCCCCCCTTCCCTCATTGTTATTAATTTTTATGGGGAGGGGGGGGGCTTGAATGAGCCCACAGTTCATATTAGGGAAAAGAAAGCAATTATTTGAATAATAAGGAGGCGCGATAGCTCAGTTGGTAGAACAGTAGTCTTGTAATCCGGCGACCCGGGTTCGAAACCAAGTCGATGCGCTAGTGCCCTTTGGTAAGATATTAATCCTTATTGCCAGGTCTTTCGGAGAGGACCTAAAGCCGACGGTCTTCTGGTCGCTTACTAACAAGCATTTATGCTTTCTTAGCAGTCGGGTAAAATAACCACCACTACACACAACAATTATTCCCCTGGGTGCACTTATTTTAATTCATGCCTGTGAAGGTTGCAAATCTGTTTTAAGGAGTACACTAGTCGCCACCGCCTGGACTGTTACTGCGTTGCGCGCCAAATCTGCTGTGAAAAGAACACACCCTGAAACGCTAAAACATGGACAGTCCTTTCATTTATACCCTCCTAAACAACGGGGGGATTTTCGGGGATGGTGTGATTTGTGGAGACAATCGGGCTCAGAATGCTCTGTGCGGCATACGTGTAAGGGAGGACGACAAAGATGATCGAAAAATAAAATGTATAAAAATGGTGGGAATCTGGTCAAGGAGTATACATAAATTTGGTATATTCATATAATAGGGTAGTTCTGTTAATGCCTTACAGTATTGGTGTCTGAATTTTATTCAATCGGGGCAAACCAATGGATAAACTGGGATGCAAATTTGCATCTTTTTTTTAAACTGAAGTTTTATATGTTGTGTGTTATCTAACATTTCTTGTTTGCTCATGTGTTATTAATGTAATGTAAGGTTGTAAATTATTCCAGTTTGTGCTACTAAACAAAAGATATGTATATGATGAATGAATCTAAAAAATAAATATATCGTAGCACTTCCCTAGTAGTACAGAAAAAAGCTCTATGAACGGGCAGATTTCAAATTGCAAAGATTTATAAACTTTATGAGTTGGTTGTGTTTTTAAAAGCAACAATAAATCTGATACATGTATTTCAATGTGTTTTGTAAACTTTTATGTAAAAACTTATGTTTTTTGTAAACTCAGATTTTAGCACTTTCATACATCTATATACAGGTATTTGCTTTTCTGTTTGGGCAATAAGTGAACATTGACACATTAGTCATTTTTTCATAGTGCAATTTTACTTTGGGAATAGTTCCAGTTGGTTTATCTTGAATATGAGAATATGAAGCTCTTTTGAATTCAACTCTTGTTGTTACAAGTATTGTTACAGTAATTTTCATCACAGAAACTATACAAATATATAGATGTCTCATAACTCTATGCAGATGGATTATGTTCAGTATGAAAAGGTTACCTATGTGTTCATCCTTGCCTATATGTTTCTTGTTGTTACTTACATGTTATAAACTATGTTCAGTGCTGAGATGTTTTGTCATTGTTTAAAGGGGAAGTCCATGCTGACACAGATGTGAAGTTTGTTTTGATAGAGACAGGGACATTAGAGAAATATATCGGTGAAAGTTTGAGCAAAGATTAATTATAGATCATTTTTAAGATCGATGAAATACAAAAATTACAACTCTGCAGCAGATCTTTCGAGATCCTCTCCCATTAGGTCTGTACTTATTTGTTATTATGAAAGTTTCAATCACACATGCACCTCATGTGACCTTATTGTACATGTTTTACACAACCCTGTTCATATGAAACATATCCATTCCTTCATCATTAACTAAGAAAATGGAAATTCAGGTAATTTTCAGCACAGAGCATATTGGAGAGGTCCTCGAAAATAGTATTTACATTTCATTGATTACAACTTCAAAAATGCTTACCTTTAAAAAGAAAAAATGTAATCATACTTTGCTCAAACTTGCACTCATCTGTTACTCTTTTTTTGTACGTTTTCTATTTTGTTTGCTTTTATCAAAACAACTCAATATCAGGTTGGACTTCCCCTCCAATTGTGAAGCATGTACTTTGATGTGCATTACACAAAGTTATCATTGCAATGTGTAGGTGTAATGTGCATTTGCAATTACCTTTGTATTTGAGATTATGTTCAACATATTTGTGTATATTTGTAAACTTTATTGTCAGTTATGTACCCCCATTAAATTTCTACAAATGAAGCAGTCTCTTGCTATTTAATTTTATTGATACTGTATCTGATAGTTTAACCCCAACGCCATTAACACAGAATGGTGATGACAATGATGATGATGATGATGATGATGGTGATGATATTGGTGGTGGTGATGACGATAATGGTGATGGTGATGATGATTGTGATAACAATGATTATGATGACGATGATGGTGATGATATATGTGGTGGTGATGATGATGGTGATGACGAAAGTGGTAATCATTAAGAAGAGAATTGTAAAGATTACAACAAAGAATCGCATTGATGGTAATGATAGTCATGATGGTGATGAAAATAATCATAATTGGTAAATATGTTATTGATGAAAATAAAGAAGATTATAATGATTATGACAACAAAAATCAGCCGAAAGTAAAGAATTGTAAGTCGGGCATATTTTCATAGTATTTTTCTTTGCCCAAAATGGAGAATTTACAATTGGGCACATTTGATGTTTTTTTTCAATCAAATAAGGGTAAATGTGACCCAGGTTAATCGAAAAAGGTGGAGAGACTAATTTTATGAAAATTGAAAAATATCAATTTTTGACAAAAACGGCAAGGTGTTGGTTCAGCATTTTCGGCCAAAAGTCACAAATTTCCATCGAGCCTATTTTCCTAGTTTATTATCAAATAAGGGTTACTACCATCCCAGGTTGTCGAAAAAGGGTGCATGAACATATTTCCATAAAAATATGAAAAAGAAAAAAAAAATTACAAAAATCCTTTGCAAGGAGATTAGTTCAGCATTTTGGGTCAGAAATTGACAATCTTGGCATATTCTTACGGGTTTTTTTTTATTAATTAAGGGTACATACAACCAGACTTTGTCGAAGACGAGTGGAAAGATACACTTTATGAACATTTGAAAAAGACTGTATTTTTCAAAAACGGTAAGGGGTTAGTTCAGCACTTATATATTTGCCCGAAAATCGACTTTTTTTTTCTTCCTATTTTCGACAATTTTTTTTACTAGGATAGTTCCATCTTGTTGGTCAAAAACTAAAAATTCACAATTGGGCCTATTTTATGTTTTTTTCATCAAATAAGGGTTAATGTGACCCTGCCTTGTCGGAAGCCTTGTCGAAAATGTGTGGAGAGATACATTCATCATGAACATTTGAAAAAGACTATTTTTTTACAAAAATGGAACGAGGGGTTAATTCAGCATTTTTTGCCAAAAATCGAATATTTTCAGTGGGGCCTAAATTCATGTCTGTTTTGTTTTCATCAAAATAGATTAATTGTGTCTCCAGCTTGTTGAACAAACGGGGAAGGGGCAAATTTCATGAAAATTGGAAAGACACCCGGTCATGTAGGAATTAGGACCTACAGATGTTGAGTATATACAACATCAAAGCTACTTGATCCAGAGGATGAAGAGTAGAAAAGGACTTTAATACCTGCACATTGTCTGGGAAAATCCATCTTCGTTGATGACGAGCCGAGCCATAAATTTAGGATTTTTTTTCTCATTAGAACATAATGACTCACAAAGGCGCCGAACAAACGAGTGTGGCCAACTAACCCTGCTCGAGTTGGGCACAGTATGGTGAAGACTGCTGTGTTGAGCAGGCACCAAACAACAGAATCTACGACATTTTGTGACCAAGTAAAACCAAGTCGGCCGAACTGTGTACGGATGGTCCTGAAGAACCATGCCATGTGCTGCCCTCTTGGTATTGAGAGAGCACAATCATTTTCATTGTTTATTGCTACTTTTGATCATGACAATATTAGTCTTGGAGTACGATGTAAGATCAGGCCCCCGTCTTACAAAGAGTTGAGTTTGATCCAAATCAATCACAAGTCCTCCAATCCATCGCAAGTTTGCAATCTACTTTCTCTTTATGTACATAGGGGAAACTTTTGTTTAAAAGGTTGGCATATAACTAGTCAACGGGTGTTTTCAGCTAAACGTCGAAGTGAAGTGCGTTCGACACCGTCCCTCGGATAGGTAGGAATCCATGCTACGGGATCACTCTCTGTCTCGATCGTCATGTTTCCGACATCGGAAGTGTCGTTGATGACGGTGTGTACAACTCACGAGCATTTGGGATTTTGCGGGGCATTACGAGTTGAGATTCGAAACGGTGCCCGATCTCTATTTTTCGACGCAATGAATCCCCTCAAAACCCCACGTACTCGCGTTTTTTTTGTTATCGATACTCTCCTCACTGCGATGATGATGATGATGATGAATCAACTTCGCTGGATATCATACATAAAGTAGAGAATAATTACATGGGAGAAAAATAATAAGATCAGCCAATCCAAATAAAAGGATTCGTTCTTCGAGGATGAGTAATTTTGCACAGTTCCAATGCTAACGTGAGAGTTATTGTTTGTAGAAATTTCTCTTCTTTCCCCCACTGTGACAAAATACGGATCATCTTTAGCACAAATATTCTCAATAAGGAGGTATTAGATATTTTTATAAAACAAGCAATCATAGAACATGAACAAAAAATGCTAGCGTGTGGACATCCTTTTTTTTTTTAGGAGACCCCCCCCCCCCCCCCCCCTCATTCCCGCCCATGACAATGTCTCGATACACATTAGCCAATATTAACCCTACTCGGTCTGTAGCATAAGATGACTTTAAGATTGTCAAGACGAGATCTTCCAAGCCGTGTCCACACGGGGATGTATTCGTCTGTTCTACTTCTGGGATTGTGCTGGCCAGTATGAACAGGGTCACAACCCGTCTTTCTTGCCCCGAGACTGAAAGAGGGTGTTTACACACAATAGCCAAGACAACCCCGGAAGTCCAAACGACTTGACCCGGAAGTCCAAACGAATGACCACGCTTTCTCCCGAGGATGACGTGCTCCAGTGTCGAAAGTCGAGGTGTCACAGGCTTTTTTTTTAATTTCGAAACAGAAAACTGATGATCACGATTTCTCACGAGGATGGCGTGCTCCAGTTTTGAACCTCGAGGCGTCATAGATTTTTTCCCTTCGAACCAGAAAACCGATGACCACTATTTGTCCCGAATATTACATGCATCCAGTTCGTTGTGGAACGCAACTTTGACGTTACCATGGTTACTGGGTCTATAGACGCTACGGAGCATCAGTTGTACTTCGTGGAAAAGCTACAGTTTAGTAACAGTTTTGGAGAACACGAGTCGTAATGAACTGCTGCTTTTCCTACTTTCGTGATTTCCATGCCGTCATGTGACCTCATTTTTCAAAAAAAATGATAGGGAAAATCATCAAAAACCTTTGGTTAGTGCCTGAACAAAGGGATTGGATGTACCCTTTTTTGTTCTTGGTGTACTTAATATATACAGAGTGAAGTAGTAACAAGGGACACGGGGGCATGTGCCTTCCCCTCCCTCCCATTCCTTATTGAGTGCTGAAGAAGAAAAAAAATATATAAAACGAAAAAGAAAGAGGGAAAAGGGGATTGGGGGAGGGGTAAATAACGATAGAGGAGTCGCATTGACCACCTCCCACACCCCTCCCCCTAATCAGCAGCCTTGTAAATTTGCTTTTTATTTTCTTAATAATACCATGCAGCGCCCCAATCATTCCGGTACCCTCTTGACGGAGGGGGGGGGGGGGGGGACTCACATCACGCCACTGAATACACGACTGGATCTTAAAAGGGGCACCGGCCTGTGCGCCCGTAAATCCGCCAGTAAAAACGAGGACGACATCGACTTGAGTTTAACTGGGTTACCCCGCATGCCGTATAGACCCACTGTAAATTGTATCGACATTTCTTCTGGGCCTTTAAATAGGGGGTGCAAGCCATGACCAACCTCTGCTGGCTACGTTACTACCACGTGCTTTGGAATGAGCCTTGGAAAGGGTTAACGAGGTCTGCTAACAGGGACATGCTGACAAGAACACTATACTCGGAACACGATTTTAACGTATCACTATCAGTGCAAGTATATCAATTTATGTGAACTTGCTTTGTTTAATTGACAAATATGATTATACGCCCTTCCTTCATTTGGCTCATTTGAACCAATCTTGAATGTTATGAACGTCTTTTTTTAAAACTGAAAGTGTTCTGTGTTAACGTAACTAATATATCTAGTATAGGAAATTACTGTGTATTATTTGTGTAATGTTTTTTTTTTGTGTGTGTAATTTTTACCATGTACTTTGTCTCTTGCCTACAGAGCTCCCTTAAAAAGCAGGCCTTGTGGATCTGAAGGGACTACCCTGTATTTTAAGAAGACTGAATATTAATAAATTTCAAAGCTAGTCATAACAAAAGCAAAAGGAATCCATTACGGCTATCATTTTGTGACAAAAACACTACAATAAAAATTTGTATTTTTGATATCTTATTTACCATTTGAAATACCTTGTGCTTTACACACGATGTCATTCTTATTTATATCTCTCAAGTAAATACCCTGTAAAGGAATCAGTCGTTATTTTCCAAGAGTGTCAACGTACCACATGTGTGAAATTCTATTTTACTTTATATTTTTGTTCACTAACTTTTGATAAGTTGGACATTAATGTGAATAGTGTTATGTATATATGTTATCTGTCTGTAGTAGAACCAGGTGTATGATAATATACTAATATATCATTGGAAATAATATATTTCCATATCAAAGTTTGTTTGTGATACGGTTACCAAGTATAGTGGAAAGAAAATGTACTTCGGTTAGTAAATCCATGTAGCAAGACACCTAAACCATTATGAATTGCGATATAATATTCAGGCAGGCAGCTTAATGTGTGTTTCCAATGTTCACTGGCTCAGTGAGTTTAGCACATACTGCCTCGGTTTCATCGCGGAGGTGACGGGGAGAAGTAACCCTATCGCAACCGCGAACCAGGGTACGAATAAAATTCTTCTTTTAACGAGATAATGGTAGATTGAAAGGGGCGGACTTGGACTGAAAATCGGTTAGGGAATTTTGATGAGACCAGTCATTTTGATCTAAACCTTTCTTATCGACCGGTCCTCAGACCACAAAGTGACCGGCCTCCGTGCCAAAATATCTAGCAGCCCCCTGGAGAAAACTCCGGCCACAAGCTCCCCATGTCCAGCCCGCCCGCCCAAAATAATAAGTAAGTTATTAAATATTGCTGAACGTCATATTGCTCTTCTCACAGAAATGCGTCTATTGGATTACTCATGAAAGCTTGGTCCAAACTCCTTAACTGTTTCTTGCCATGATTATGAAGTCATTTGAAGAAAAATACTTTTCAAGGGGGCATTTTTTCCTTCTTCAAACTACTAACAAATATGAGAAAGGTCACAATTTATTTGGTTGCTAAACATGCTTTCTTAGCAATCGGGTAAAACCAACCAACCAACCAAGTTTTACCTGCAAAAGAACCCAATCTTAAAATGTTTAAGAAGAGAGTATTTTTTCCATGAAAACAGAAAAAATTAAGCTGCCTTCAAATGTTATGGCAGCTCAGCTACAACTGTGGTAATAATATGATAATTCGTATTAAACGCAGTAGTGTATATTCATAGAGTAGCTGCGCTTTATAAAATGGACTTATCATTATTATAACATGTGCTTGAAATGTTTTTTGTGTGGGAGCTGAACGCGATCTCTAACCTATGCAAATTATGAGGTCAAAAGAATACACTCTTCGAATCGGCTTTGAACTAAAAATAACGAATGTTTGTGAAGGATTCCAAGAAAAGTGACAAGAGAAATTCGTGGAGAGTAGTCAACCACAAAGCTATGAATAGAATATCATGAAGTGGTATACTATTTTACAATTTGGTGCCTATAATGTTTGGTACACTATAACAAATAATATATATACAAAATTGGTACAACCTATCTAATACTTAGTAAAAAAAGCAACTTGCATTTATCTCTTCATTGTCCTTCTATCTTTTTTTTGAAAATTTAGTTATCTGTTTATTTCTTCCATTTTTGTTTCATGATCATGATTATTATAACTGTTTAACGAATGTATTAGTCCGCAAAACAGTATACCCACAGATTTATTAAAAAAACACGAATCTATTATAGTGTATAGGCTATGTGTTAATAATCATGAAAAAATGATATTATTAAAGATCCATTCAAGTGTATTTTCAACAAGGTAAAGACATTATTTTAAGACATAAACATAACATTTAAAGGCAAAAGACAATAATGCAGAAATTGAAATACTAGTGCTGCGCTTTATAATGATTGCAATGAATGTAGAATATAAACTATTTGTTATTATGCAAATGTGCATGCAAATGAGATGCAGATTTAGATTCAATTATTTTGAGAATGATGTTTTACGTCAATCTCATTAAAAAAATAATTGAACAGTAATAGCAGAGCAATATATGATTTTCATGTTATGACCTTCATGATAATTGATTTCTCTTTTTGTGCAAAATATTAGGGCATGGTGAAAAGCTATGCTTGTACATTATTTTGGAATGTTTATTTCTTACAACATGTATAAATTTTTCATTATTGGAAATTTTTTGTTGATTTTGAGTCATATTAGACAAGTCGCATTATTATTCCCTAGTAAATATAATATTATACAGCAGAGATCTTACAAAATATACTACAGTCACAATATTTTGTGAAGTCCCTTGTTGAGTCAGAACTATTATTATTCGAATCATATGTATACAAAAAGTATGATATTATCATTTAACCAAATATTTTACGAATCATCATACTAATCCGATGCAGAAAATGAATGAATTATTGATTATATAATTTGTTTAAGTTGAAATAACCATACAAGTTTGAAAAAGTATATAAAAGTCCTAGATATTTGATCGTTCATATCAACATATATTATGTTTATAGGCCAACTTTAATACAATTCAATTTAGCCCGGTTAATATGATACTATGTATTTAATTCAGGAACCACAGGCCTTGCTTTTTATTTCTCTATATTGCAAGTCTATCACTGTGTCAGTTATGCATTACCTTGTTAAATTTTACGTATGAGACAACAGTTTTTATGTGGAACAATAAAACCAACACATCAGACAAACAAACGTTCATATAGTTTTTTCTAATTGCCTTTATCTGTTTACGCGAGAAATCAGAAACAACATATAAGAATCCTCTTTACAAGAAGAAATTGTTTTTTACAAATTTTTCGCTCTTATAATATGCAATATATATATATATATATATATATTATACATATGTTTTTTTTTAATAGATATTTATTATTGTATCACCTATCTCGAAAATTGTATTCTGTGACTACTGTATTTTATTAAAACCCATTTGAATCGATCTGGGAGAAGTTGATATATCATTTGACATCGAAATGGATTTTTTTTTTTTAATGTGTAAATTACTTTAAATTATTGCATCAATTTTGTTCCGCTATCAAATTAGAATTTGAAATGAGATATGAGTATATTCCATTACAACAAATTACATTGCTTCTTTTAAGCGGAAAAGCCTGAAAATAGGTTTATATGTTGACATGATGTTGATAGTTATTCAATACATAAAAATCAATTTACAAAACTGATATACATCACCACAGAAATAAAACAGATATTTTTAAAACTTCGTTTCGTATATCTAGTCTTGCAATCTGGTTATGAATTTATCACTTGTTAAAAATGACTAGTCTACTCTTTTACATTTAAATCTACAACTGCGTTGGATTGCGAGATTATAAATGTCTTACAGCTTTAAATTAATAAAAAAAAATACAACGTTCATATAGATAAAAATAACAGATTAAATTCTGTGGAGTGAATTCCATGAAAAAATGGCCGGTATAAATACTTCATTTATAAGAAGTGTATTTGCAAAGTAACACACTTAAAAGAGTCAACTCGACTTACCCCAATCTCAATCGTCCATGTCCCTTAGTTTGGTTACGGGGCGGTGCCGGGCTAAAACCATGAACGTGGCGGTTGCTCGCCGGACTATACGAACAGAATCAAGAGAGGAAAAAATGAAAATGTACAAGTTCTTTATTTCCTTATACAATTGGCTTCCAACCTGGAAAACAATAGGTATTTGTATTTCACGTCAGCACAGAAGTAATTGCCAAGAAGATGCCATTGTTTCGTTTCATTAAAGATCATTTATCGCACGTGCTCTATAATCGTGTGAAAAAAAGTTGAAGATTAATGTACCTGTGCTTTGCGCCACTTTACTTGAAATATTCTACTGGACATGCGCACTCATCATGAAGTAATATCAACGAATGGCGGTGCGTGTGACACGTTTTCATTCATCTCGATATATGATATCATTTTTTACACTACACCTCGGCACGTGATATCCATTCGTAGTAAATAGTATTCAAGTACAGGTATGGAGATTTGAATTACACGTGCTATATACCCAAATTTTAGTAGATAGTACATGGTTGAACGAGAAGTTTTAAGAATAAACTCTTGAAAAAAGCACACTGAGGCCCACTTGGTGGCCCCCACTCGAGTAGTCCCTAAATACTGTCATTACCAAATTTGATGATACAATAATTTTGTTTTAAGTTACAAAATATGACGTTTATGACTAAAAACTTCGTGTCTGAAGAATATTGGAAAAACTAATTATTAAACAATAAATCACACTAAGAATTACGAAGCTTAATTTGTTATCATACAAACCTGGGTCTACTACAAACCAGAGTTATCATAACAACTATCTTAATATAACAGTTAAAATATGTACATAGCACTATTCAAATAAATGTCCAAACTTATCAAAAGTTAGTGAAGAAAAATATACAGCGATCAGAAATAGAATTTTCACATAATATACGTTGACACTCTTGGAAAATAACGACTGATTCCTTTGCAGGGTAGTGACCAAAATACACCTTTTTTTTATTATTTTGAAGGACCAATCACATATATTGTGTCTACATTTCATATGTTGTATGTACACCTTTACAGTAAAAATAGCAATATTAATGATTTTAGTCGTGATAGGCAAAATAGCTTTAAAAGGACACGCCCGTCATTGTGACGTAATCGCCTTTCATAAATATTAAAAGCCCGAGTGATTATTCATAAATTTGCTAGTTTCCTCACCTCAAATTAAAATGGATTATGCGACTGGCTGAGCTGAACTACCTTGGCATTCCTGGAAACTTGAAAATATGGAATATCGCCTTAGCATGTTGATGATGATTAAAAAAACGAAATAATGTGATACTTTTCTAGATAATCGAGTCATATATTTGATGATTCATTATTTTGTCCGTGATATTAACGAACTGGGAAACTGTCTGGACAAAACCATGTTATAAACCTTTCTGCTTCAAAGTTCTGTTCTATTGCATTTATATTTCCATACAATTCTATCTTCCTTATTATGCAATCACGTATTAATGTCAAATGGAGGTTGTTTTTATTTAGTTATTTGTTTCAAAGATGGAATTAAATGAATAAATGTAAAGTGAAATGAAGTAAACAACATTATATGTATTCGGGACAATTATGGACGTGGTGACGAAAACCGAATGGGGCCGCTGTGTCACCCCAAAAACACATACACACACGCACACACACACACACTCCCACACGAACACATGAATACGCACACACTCACACACACACGCACACAACTTACGATGTCCTTGAACAACTTCAGAATTACTCACCAAACTCGTAAATAGGAAACTCTAGAATCATTCTGCTAAAAAAAACGCTATACTTCATTAACAATATCAACACGGTAAGAATATAATATGGGCCTCATTACAATATGCAAAAGTGCAACCGACCCAACCTGATTCTAATGCTGATTACTCCATTGACTGATGTCGTGTTACCCGCGATTTGCCTCATAAAGTCTCGACATTAAGTGCTTTTCCTATTTAGAGCGTTGAAGGTCTTTTTTTATATAGAGCGTGAAAACTGTCGGGGGGGGGGGGGGGGGGGTAGACAAAAAAAAGTCAATCATGAGGAAGGGGAAAGGGGTAAGAATTAATTGATTTTACTCGTCCTAATTATTATTTTCCAAAATGTAATTTTTGTCCAATGTATGAATTTTGTCTAAAAGTTTTATTTTATTTGTCCTATTGTAAACTCAACAATAACATTTGTGAGTTAATCTTGCTCTTCCCGTATTTACTAGTATGATTATGATATTAATATGATTTTTAAGGTCAGAACATGCTTGTAAACTATAAATTAATGATTTTAATAATGATTTATTCGTTTCATTTTTCATATTCTCTTTTATCATTTGTTTTTTCATTATTATTGTATTGAATTTACCTTTATAAACACTGATATTGATATGCTTATGTTTTTTTTTAACAGAACCAATATGTAAAGAAGTAATTTGAAAGTGTTCTGTTATCCTGAATATACATGCTTGAATAAATGATTCTGTTAAAAGAACATCATATTTCGATTTGTCATAAAAAATATCTTTAATTTGACCTAAAAATGAGTTTAGTCTATTTACACACAAAAAATTACTACACACAAATTGACATAATTAAGGCAGTTTAAATGTTAACATAACAGTAAGACACATTCAATTGATATACCAGACGTTAAAGGTTTGACTGCGCTTGCATGGTATCATTTGCATTCATGATAAAAACGGTGGTATAGTGAAACGATATTGTGTAAAAACAATCATCATAATCATTTGCAAAGATGACAATGGCCCCTATAACTCAATTTTGATAAGTTACATTTTTTATTGTAATTTGACAATCTCTTGATATTTCTTTCTCAATTCTCAATTTCAAAAAGAATACTAAGATACTTCATTACAGCAACATTCAAACTACACAACAAGAGTAGCGTGTACCGCCGATGGGGTTATTGAATAGGGGGAACTACCCCCTCCTCACCGAAGGGCAAAAAGAAAGAAACGCAAACTAGAGGGAGGTAGAGGAGGGGTGTGGGTACTGAGGGTGAAAGAGAAAGAAGTGGTGGGGGTATAGCGAGATGCAGGATAAATTGAAAAGAGATACACCGTCGACCCCGCCCCTCTTACATCCTGCCCAGTTCGTCTCTCCAGCTCCTCCCATTTCATCCAACCAGAAGGCTAATGCTCCCTCAACAAGTGTACCCCAATAAATTTGAAAGGAGCGCCATGATAGCTAGGCCTACTACACAATGTTGGGTTAATCAGATTCTACGACATCAAGTAATATGATTAGATAACCAACTACAGCATAAAACACCAACAACAACACAAATCAACAAGAACTGACAACAACAACATTATTTGCAGGTATGGAGAAATGAAACAACGCTTAAAGCAAACATTTTCATCAATTATTGCTTACCTTTTATACTCTGATATATACCGATTCGTTCCGAATGAAGCTCATCGGCCACCTATATTAAATCCACTTTAAATGTCCAGCTGATGATGTCATAATTTCTGACTTTTCCTACCACTTTATACAAACCATTCCTTCCACCGGCCTCCAATACCATGGAAATCTTCCGGATGCCATTTTTATCTGCTTCCAAGAAAAAAAGAAACAGGGGCGCGCGAAACACACAAGTAAATACAATCATGATAAACATTCCCGCGTATATTTAGAGAAGGCGACCCTATGCGTGGAAAGTACAAATATGAATCATGGTTTAAAATTAGACGCCTCCGCGTGGTCGTACAGACTCGCACTGCCCTTGTAACCTGACCTGCTTTTCCAGCAAGAGATGGTAACAAATTATAGATAAGGGATGTTGTCTTTCTATGACGCTTAAACGATGTAGGCCTGTTGTTCGGTTGTTGGTATGTCTGAAATCGCAGAATCGGCAAATATGAGAAATAGTGTTATGTGCATCTTGCGAATGACCAAAATCACTCATGTAGTAATATATTGTTCATAATTCTTAAATCTCGTCTGTCTTTGAATTCAGACGCGCGAAAGCTAGACGTATTGACGGTGATCTGTTTGATTTTGAGCCCTCCTTTTCATAGCTATTTCATCTGAATGTGAGCTAGGAACCAACGGAATGTGAGTAAAATATAGGGGTGGAGAGATAAGCAAGAAGAATTCGAGCGAGAGAAGTAGTATTGTGATATTGGGTTATGCCAATGTAGCGCACAACAAAGGCACGCGAGAATAAAGAAAGGGAAATCCCCTTTGAAAACCCGGTTATTACGGCATACGACGTATGAGGCGGGATGACTGACGAGTTGTCGTGATATTTAATTACACCCGATGTGGGTTGTAAATTGTGATCCTGGGGGGTGTTTCATAAAGTTGTTCGTAAAGTTACGCATGACTTTACGAACGACTTGTATATGAAAAGCCAAATGAGATGCTAAATCATTATTGATCATTATTTATTAAGTTGAACTGTGCAGATGTAGATTAATATTTTTATTATAACAACCATTTTTAATGCAAAGTATATTTTTTGCCATAATTTAATTGAGGTTATTGGAAATATCAGAAAAAACTTTGGGCATCCTATATGGCACTTCATATACAAGTCGTTCGTAAAGTCATGCGTAACTTTACGAACTCCTTATGAAACACCCCCTGGTACTGTTTTGGGAGCTTATATTAGAGGTTTGAAGTGATTGAAGATATACAAGTTTTTTAACAGCGGGGAGGGGATTTTTTTTTCTTCTGTTGTTAATGCGTAAAATATCGAATATTTTCATTGTTTTTAGACAATAGTATGGAAGGGTTATGTGTATTGATAAAATGAAAACCGACTCCTTCCAACCGAATTTGATTTTATGCTCTTTGGAACAAACTACTCTAGATAACAGGGGTAATGATCCATTTTGCGCCCCCTTCAGACTGAGCCTATGTCAAAGATGAAAGAGGGAGAATGGTATAGTGGTTCATTCACGTTATACTCAATCCAAGGGGTGAGGGTTCGAATCTCAACCCGGCACTCGTGTCTCTTGGCAAGGCATCAATCCACATTTGCACCCCCCCCCCCATTAATTGTTTGTTTAGCAGTATTAACACTGATGTGCTACCCCAGATATTTGAATAAGATCTAATGATAATTGTTATTACCTGGGACATAAATATTCCATACAGAAGAAGTGAAAAATAATCTATACCGATGATACTGGCCACAAAATTATATAGGCTAACTCGGTCAAGTCTACGAATTCTGTTAATCATTTGAAAAGTTGGACAATTCAATCGCTCTATGGGGTGCAGCTCTGATAGGGGTAATGGGCGTTGGCACCCCCCCCCCCTCCCTCCACTCCGTCGGCCCCTCCAGGCTCCGCCAAAGCGTTTGCCCCTACTTTTGCTCCCGGTCAAGCTCATGGACAGAAGTCTTTGAAATATCATTTCATTTCAAAGATGCTTTTCAATGCTATTGTTCCCCCCCCCCCCCATCCGCCGAGTTTTTTTTTGGGGGGGGGTTGGGTGGGTTGGGGTCAGGGAGGGAGAATAGCATCCGTAGTTTACCGATTGTGGAATAGGAGAAAAACATGTCACCATCAATGTTCCCTGAGTGCACCCCCTCCTCATTTTAAAAGTAGTTGCGCTGCCGCCTCTTCTCATTTGATATAACATTTCTCAAAAAATAACCGTAGAAAAATTGGAGGATTATAATCATGATAACGGTATGGGAATTATATTTTGGTACAGCTACAAACGTCTACAAGAATGTATAACTCGAATACATGATGTTAACCAATACAATTTTCTTATCCGCCGCGGCTAAACACCAAATCACATACACGACAGTGCTCATAATGATAACGAAAATATCGCAGGTCAGAAAAACATCGGCGCGTCGCAGCACCTCTTTATAATGCGTTCAACACGCAATATCATTTCTACAGAATTATCTTTTCATAAAGATCACACTCATTCAAGGACGAACAGGGTGGGTCGTCCATACTCCATACTGTTCAGTGAACTCTCGTGTTGCGTGCAAACGATGTTCTATTTCAGATTAAGAGGGAGCGGGCACAAGATTATGTATGTCACTTTGATGTTGCATACAATGGGACACATGGGGCGTAGCTACCGGAGGGTGGTATTAGGTATGTCCTTCGTTTAGGAGCTCTAAAAAAAACCACCGCTAATTATACTAGGTTTATGAAGTTGATGTGAGCATTGTTATGTGAGTACCGATACAACTTAGCAACAAAACAAATACCGGTAGTACATACATAGCAACCAGAACACATTCGGTCTTAAACATGTCAACGTCCTATCTAAAGGGAGTAACGCAAGGGGTCATTCATACCTTTAATACCAAAGGGGCGTTGTGGTGGTTTATTGGGATTTCGAACCCCATTTCCACCGTTCCCGGAATCATCAATCTATCCACTAAGCCAGATCCACGGTGTACAAACTTGACCTGGATTGTACAAAGAAAGCAAGGAAAGGAAATTTAAAGATGTATCGTTCCAAACAAAATCGCAATAATTTTGTTTGGGTTGAAATTCGGACGTGCCGACAAATTTCGAAATTGTTTGAAATTCTCGTACATGAACTTTAAATGGGGGCCAAGACGTTACACCCGATACCCACCTTCCTCTTATTTCGCCACCCCCCCCCCCCCCCCCGCCATTGCCACATTGTTTGCTCCATATCTGTATCTACATTCCGTCTCGTTGTTAGGAACAGTAGAAAAACAACAAAACGCTCCACAAAGTAGGGAAAACAAATAAAGAGGGTGCCTTATTTTAAGATATCAAAAGAGGAAACGAAATTTCCGGTAAGATTGGAGGAATGTCTTCTTTCGATTTCTCATTGACGGGAGGGGTGTGTCCAAAAATATTTCAATACACTTGGAATGCCTCTAAATCGGAATGGGCGAAATTTGTGAAAATAATAAAAATAATATTCTACCTATTCGATTCGACAAGTCATATTGTGTGATCTATGAACTAGATTATCATATTCCTCATTTTCTTTTCTAATCCGAGAACGTAGAGCGACATGATCTGCTTAGACTGTGAAACGGGCCCTTAAGCAGAAGCACTTTAGGGTAAACAAATAGCCCGTACCCCCTTTAAAACAACGTGGCAAACCTTAAATTCATATTTTAAAAATGTGTCACGCTTATAATTTTTAAATCAGAATTTCACTTTTATGTCATTTTATTTTTATTGTGATCGCTCCCCTCTTTACTAAAATGAAAAATGGATCCCCCCTCGTCTTATATAAATAAGCTTGGTAGATCTCAAGTTTCGTTTCTAGGAAAATTAAGTATCGAAGCTATTAGGGGCATGGGCGTGGGACATGTCCCTACCAGTGCCCCCCCCCCCCTAAATAGAGAGTGCAAAACAGAACCAAAAACAGAATTATGATAATGATTTCCATGCTCAATAACATTATACAATCTAACTTGGTCAAGTATGAAAACGTCAAGTTTCAATTTACCAAATGCATTTTAGCTAACTCGATTCGATCGCTCACTTGCTGACTATGAATTTACTTAACGCTCCATTAATAATTACTTATGTGCCCCCAGACACTGAAAACGGCCCTGGCTACGCCTCTGGTACTTTGACGGAGCTACTCGAGTTGTAAATAGTTTTGAGTAAGTAGATCGTCTGACTGAAGTTCAAGTCGATGGAGCCGATTGTTCCAAGTTGCAGAAATTAGTAGCGGTTCAAGCAGGGGCGGGGTGGGGGCTCCAGCTATCCCATCACAATTTATTCAACCCCCCCCCCTCCCTGGCATAAACGTGATCTTGCCATTGTGATGATGAATGTTTATTTTACAAGTATTATGCGTTTCCGTCTTAATAACACATAATGTTGCAGTATTTTTTATTTCCTCTCTACCCATACAGTCCATTCTCTTTCTATCTCTCTCTCTCTCTCTCTCTCTCTCTCTCTCTCTCTCCCTCCCTCTCTCGCTCCCCCTTCTCTGCTCTCCATTTCTTCCCCCATCTCTCTCTCTCTCTCTCTCTCTCTCTAACACTCTATTAGTCTGCCACGGCCACGCCCATATTCAACATGTTTAACACGGGCCCTCATTCATTATGTAAGAAAAGATTACGTTAGATCACCACCAAAGTTTACTTTTTGTCAGACATCAATGTAATCAAACGGGAACAAAACCTCAACTATCAGTCAATTAGACCATTTCGTAGAAACAATCTGCGCATGAGCCGATAAAGGCCATTTGTGATAAAATTGTAAAACCCACCGAGATGAGAACATTCTCATGTTATGTAATCATTATTCATATGTGCACCTACGACACATACTAAGACTTTTAGATTTGCGTGGACTGATACGTGTGACGTCCATTCAAGGCAGTGCACTAAAAGGACGTCGATCGTAGCAATCCACGTTGTCGTTGTGCAAATCTAAAAGTCCCTAATATGATACAAGAGGGCAAACACAAGCTATTCATGAAGCACATACATGACTTTGGCATTGATTATTCTAAAATACACAAAGTGGGACTTCTCCATGAGTAAAAGATATGTGGATATTTGGGGTCATTTGACCCATGTGCTAACTACGTAATGGTCTATTGTAAAACGACAATACATCTCTCTCTCTCTCTCTCTTCGAATGCGTGAGCAGACCGTCTGGAAACTGGCAAAATTTTACCACTGGAGGCAGCACACGAAATTTACAGAAATCGAAACATTGGAGAGATCAGTTTCGGTCTTTGGAAACAGGCATACCCTTTGAGTGATACAAAAATAATATATTTACAAATGATCCAAATTATAGAACCGGTGTGATATAGTTCCGATCACTTCTCAAGATGTAATACTTGTATTAATCAATATATCGAGGGCCTTTCTAAAAAAAAAAAGGGGGGGGGTCCAAAAGCGCGATATCAAACGCTCCCTATCCCCCACCCCTCCCCCCTCCACGTATCTGTACCAGCTTCTTTCATTTTTCATCATCATCATCATTATCAAAATCATTTTTATTATTAAGCTGATGATTATTATCATTATTAGAAGTAGTAGAGGTAAAAGTAGTAGTAGTAATAATAAACGTAGCAGAGGTAAAGGCTCGGTGTAAAAATGTCAGAGGAAAAAATGTCAGAGGTAAAAATGTCAGAGGTAAAAATGACAGAGGAAAAAATGTCAGAGGTAAAAATGTCGGAGGTAAAAATGTCAGAGGAAAAAATGTCGGAGGTAAAAATGTCAGAGGTAAAATTGTCAGATTGTCAGATTTTTACATCTGACATTTTTACCTGGCACCGAGGTAAAAGTAGTAGTAGTAATGGTAATAGTAGTAGTACAGTATTATCATCAATATCATTATTTTTTATTATCCTTATCATTATTATTATCATTATTATTATTATCATTATTATTACCTTATTAATTATATTGTTAATTATATTGTTATTAATGCCTAGAATGAGTAGAAGAAGGGTGGATGAGTCGTCACCTTTTCATTTTGTGTAGCCTCGTGAAGAGTGCATTTGTACAAATCAACAACAAAAAAATACTTTACATCCGTGGCCGACAGAAGTCGACGATATTGCCTCAATTGAAAAGACAGAGTAATGTCTTTAGCCATCCTAAGAATGTGTCGTTATCTATGTTTCCTGCTATTTGGTCAAAAGTTTCCAAACACACGATCGCAAATAGCCTATTTATATCCTATAGATATTATTTTCGGATTAAGCAATACATCATCGTCGTGTTCATACATTTCAAACAGGTGATGGACAATGCTACACTGCCTCGGGTCAATTTTCGAAAGTCTTTTGGGGTCTCTTCCAAGTTTTAAAAAAAAAGAAGAAGGAAAAAAAAGAAACTTACAGCTTCCTTCCGGGATGCTGATGACGTACAATTAATAAAACATACCTCCTTGAATGAATCTGATTCCCATTCCAGTCAAATCAGCGAGGCCTATATAATCCGCTATGAAGTTTCCCACGTGGGAGACAATTTAAGGCACTAATGCCGAATGGTGATCGTCGTTAATACATTTGCAGCATTGCATTGCGATAAGAGAGGAAAGGGCCATCTATTTTAGGGGCATTTCCTCGTACGACGCGCCCCTAAGAGCATGATTCCAGGAACAGATTGACCCAATTTGAAGTGGCAAATAATCTGATTGCTCCTAATGCACACGTACATACCTCACTTTGGACTATTGTAATGTAATCAGGGGCACTGTCCCTGATGCAATGATGGGGGGGGGGGGGGGTAAGTGGGAGGGGTGGGTAAATTACAGAAAATTGGGCCAAAGTATGGCGGTTTGTTTGAAAGGGCCGGGGGAGGGGGACGTTAGGGGAAGGGGAGGGATGACAGAAGGAGTGAGAGAGTGGGAATTTTTATCATAATGGAAAGCACCTTGTATCCAGTGGAAAAGGCGCTATATAAATTGCAACTATTACTATTTTTAGTGAGAGAGTTTGTTTGTACAGAGGAACTTGGAAGCCAGGCAGAAATGAGAGAAAGAGGGGGGGGGGCAAACAGTGGTGGACCCAGGGAGGAGGAGTGTAGTTTGATAAAATATACCAGACTTAGATGGGGGGGGGGGCGGCACGGTTCCTCTCTTTAAAAAAATCCCTGGATCCGCCACTGTTGAATGCTTGTGATCGTGCCTTTATTCTTCTTTTAACAAAATGAAGTTACCGCTCTATTTATCACGTGACTGTGACGTCAAGCATGTCGAATTCCCCAGTGAATAAACAGAGTGTTCTTTTGGATATACCAGACTGAGACGGGGGGGGGGGGGGTAAGGGCCATCTCTGAAACTCTCTAGATCCGCCACTGTCAAATGCTTGTGCAATGTGCCTTTATTCTTCTTTCACAAAATGAAGTTACCGCTCTATTCATCACGTGACTGTGACGTCAAGTATGTGGAAATTCCCCAGTGGATAAACATCAATGTTGTATAGGACACCCTTGAAGCTGATAACGTTTATTCCGACTCTGATATCACTGATCATAGAATGAATTAATTGAACTTTGATTCCATTTATATTAAGTTGTAAGGGCATGTAGACAGCCTACTTGAAAGTACGCAGAAAGATAACAACCAACAATTAAAGGTAAAGACCAGTATTGGAAACGCCCCAATTTCAAAAAATGAAATGGAAGCTCTTATTACCAATCATGTGAAAGAATATGTTTTGACTAAATACACGATGATAAAAAATTTGCCGGGAAACCGCCTACTAATTGATATATTTGGTAAATTAGTTTATCTACATGGTCTGTGAGAGATATACGCACACGTGTCGCGCACGTGTGCGTATATAGTCCCATATACATCTTTCTGTGTACCGTGCTTGTAACTTTACGAAGACTGGGCCATATTTCTTATCATTTTGATGATTCCAGAACCTTGCAGTACAGACCAATACTTATATGCTAGATGATCAACCTTTTCTGATCGATTCCACAATGTTTCTTTCACAATGCAATCGCATGACCATTACTGTTCTTTCCCTTTAACGTTTATGGTATCTTAACTATACTAGGTTGATTCAAGACCTAGCGTTCTGCTCATTACACACTGTTTGATACATAAAGAAGATTTTCTTTACAAAGGATCGATGTTTCAAATAAACGTTTCAAGACGTAACTTTTCTTCTTAAAAGGCATCATTTAACAATGTTAATTCTGAGATCCACGGCCCTGGCTACGTGTTATCAGTGTCTGTGATATGGTGTAATATTGAAGCCCTAAAAATTTGCGCTTCAAAATGATCAAGAAGTGCCTCAAAAAAGTAAAAACTTACAAAGGATCGATGTTTCAAATAAACGTTTCAAGACGTTCCTTTTCTTCTTAAAAGGCATCATTTAACAATGTTAATTCTGAGATCCACGGCCCTGGCTACGTGTTATCAGTGTCTGTGATATGGTGTAATATTGAAGCCCTAAAAATTTGCGCTTCAAAATGATCAAGAAGTGCCTCAAAAAAGTAAAAACTTACAAAGGATCGATGTTTCAAATAAACGTTTCAAGACGTTCCTTTTCTTCTTAAAAGGCATCATTTAACAATGTTAATTCTGAGATCCACGGCCCTGGCTACGTGTTATCAGTGTCTGTGATATGGTGTAATATTGAAGCCCTAAAAAATTGCGCTTCAAAATGATAAAGAAGTGCCTCAAAAAAACTTCAATATTACACCATATCGCAGACATTAATAACACATAGGGCCATGCATCTCAGATTTGTAAAACTGGAAACGTTGTTTAAAAAATGTCTTTAAAGGGAAAGTGCACCCTAATCTGAAGCTGTTTTCAATGGAAAAAAAAAGAAATCAGCAGAAAAAAACAAAAACCAGATGAGTGAAAGCTTGAGCGAAATTCGATAAAATATAAATGAGTTATGAAAGTTTGAAAGTTTTGATCGACCAAAAGACAAATTGGCAAAGCTAATATCGAATTGTTATTTTCTCTACAGAACATAAAATAGTCATACATGCCCACTATCATCAGCCATCATTGCACATATGTGTCTGTCTATACACAACCCCTCTATGAATATGTATACATATTCCTTCTTCAGAAGCTAAGAAAATGGAAATGTATAACATTTTCAGTACAGAGATTGAGGAGGACTTCGTAAGAAACGTCACAGCGTTGCCAATGATTGAATACGACTTGAACAATTTATAACTTTCTGATTTATAATTTTTTTTTAAAGAGTAGTTCTCTATTAAGGTTGTATTTTCCTTTAAAGGTAAGACAAAGTTTGGGGGAATTTTGAAAATTGGGTGGATAGTGATTCTTTACAATTTTGATATATTTGGATGCCCCTGTGGACGTATTATAAGCACTAGAAAATTTAGCCCCTAAAGCACCTCTGCTTTTGAGAAAAATTGAATATAACAATTTACCGGTGCTCCCGATTTCAAATAGCGCCTAGGGCCGAACAATAGTAGCATGTGACCATGAAAATCTCAGAATATGTAGTTGTGATATATAATTTCCAAACGGGAATAGCTAATCGTCGATTTTAGTCAAGAAACATTGTTTTATAGCTTAATTAATAGCTTGACCTTGAGAGGGAGCTATACAACATAAAGAGTTTATTATTTACAATTATATAACTTCAGACCCGAATTCAACCGCGGCAACGATCATTGAATATTGTAGGATCGCATATGCTTCCAATATGTTCATTTGTACCAAATTCAAGATCCCATACCAAAACTTTGTATTACCTTTAAAGCTACAAACTGAATCCCATGACAGTATAGTATAATCATGATAGATCTGTGCAAGTGCATTTGCGTCATTCCCTGCTGGTTTAATCCATGAAATATGAATAATACAGATAGATTCATGAAAATGGATTTGGTTCCAAGGCAGTAAATCTGCCCGGCTGCCTAAAATAGATTTCAAAATAAAAGTGCTCCCAACAACACTGAGAAGAATTATTCCTGAGCTTTGATATGATCGCTTTGCGGCAGACGCTATTTTGTAATATTTTATTGTTTGAATATTAATTAGACACGTAATGGTATAGTGCATGTATCAATCTTTTGTGAAAATGATTTTAATGATTAATAAAGGAACCCTGGGGAAGGGTAAATAAAAAAGGAAAATAAAAAGATCGCTTTGATCCTCCTCGTTACTCTTTCAATTTACATCTCTCTCTATCTGTCCCACTCCATCCATTCTCATCTCTCTCTCTCTCTCTCTCTCTCTCTCTCTCTCTCTTTCTTTCTTTTTCTTTCTCTTTCTCTCTCTCTCTCTCCGTCTTTCTTTTTCTTTCTCTCTCTCTCTCTCCGTCTTTCTTTTCTTTCTCTCTCTCTCTCTCTCTCTCTCTCTCTCCCTCTCTCTTCATGAAGAGCTGTAGTTATAGCCCATATATAAAGTAGAGATAATAATATTTAAATCTAGAATCTAAAATTGATAAGTAATTATCAGAAAGACTCAATTCTTTGTATTTATTACATGACCATTTTGAATAATTACCACTCGCTCTGGAAATAACTACCCCCTCCCCTGATTTTGTTGAATTAAAACGCCACTTAAATCACAGCGCCTTTACACGGGTTAGGTTTGAGGGCAAATTTAGAGGAAAATGCATTAATGGTTGTCAACTAGCACATTATATAACGTACCATTGGTTACAGTTTCGAGCCGGTTTCGAGCAAAGTACCATTTGAGACATCTTAAACAGCGCCACCAAGAATGGTTCCTGGAAAGCTATTTCGCTGACCGAAATTTCTTTGGCGCAAAGATAGGAATATGTAGACCACAATATATTTTGATATATACAAACAAGTGTACTGGTTGTCATTATAATATGATTAACCTGTTCCAAAACTGTGACCAGGTAAACTTTTTAGAGAGACATTGATAAAGCAAGGACCCTCTCAGTGAAAGAAAATTGAAACAACTACAGAGAGGCTGGGGGGGGGGGGGCACACACTCAAGTTTGAGGGAAAAACATTGATGACGAAAGGCGGACCTTGATGACAAGAACGTCATGATTGCAAAAAGAGTTTGTTTAACTTGGAAGATTTTCAGTAAAGAGGGGAGGATTACAGCCACAGAACATTGGGAAGTAGAGGAGGGAGAAAATAAGAACGTATCCCTTTAGTGTTTTCAAACATCGTTGGTGTATTAACTAGTAAGCGTTACATAAATCCAGAATACCATTATTATTATTATGTGCAATGTGCGAAGAGAATTTTTTCAATCCCTACCACTGGAGAGGGATACCCTTTCCAGTTTCCAAGACCCTCCCATGAATATCTTTCTATTTCCCCCTGCCCCCTTGAATTATTATGAAAACGCCCCCAATACAAGAGCACATAATATTGCATTCCACATTTATGTACAAATATATTCCCAAACAGGCAACGTGGAAAGGGGAAGGGGAAGGTGGAGGATAGGGAGATGCGGGAAAGGGGAATGAGGTAGGGGGAAGGGGAGGGAGAGCTTTAGTTCTCCCTCCACTATCAGTCTACGACACGAATCTGAACTTTTGGTTGAGAAAAACCGATCCAATCGGATTAATGTCACTTCACATGTTCTTAACGCCACATTTTTTGAACGATTTAAACCCTGTAAGTCCGGAGGTAAGCGTGCAAATCTATCATGTTTCAAAAGTCGAGCACGGTTTCGAGGAAATGCGAATAACGGAGGTCAAGGGTCACACATGCGCGCCAGGGCATTAGGGAGGAGTTTTTTTCATGAATGAAAATGTCTGATGCCAGAGCCAAGTTCGGAGTAAGGATGTGAGAGATATACCATGAAGACAGGATGAAAGACATGATCGAGCCAAAAAAAGTACAAGGAACTTGTATTGGGCGAGCACTTAAAGTAGTGTAACTATGTTGATAATGCTAATAACAGGTACAGTGATTATAATAATACTGATGGTGGAAATGAAAATATTGATAGTAATGGTAAAGATATTAATGATATTATAACTATTCATACTACTACTACTACTACTACTACTACTACTACTACTACTACTACTACTACTACTACTACTACTACTACCACTACTACTACTACTACTACTACTACTACTACTATACTACTACTACTACTACTACTACTACTACTACTACTACTACTACTACTACCACCACCACTACTACTACTACTACTACTACTACTACCACCACCACTACTACTACGTTACTAAAAATACTACTACTACTACTACTACTACTACTACTACTACTACTACTACTACTACTACTACTACTACGTTACTACTACTACTACTACTACCACTTTTACTACTTCTAGTACTACTACTACTACTACTACTACTACTACTACTACTACTACTACTACTACCACCACTACTACTACTACCACTACTACCACTACTACTACTACTACTACTACTACTACTACTACTACTTCCACCACCACCACCACTACTACTACTACTACTACTACTACTACTACTACTACTACTACTACTACTACTACTACTACTACTACTACTACTACCACCACTACTACTACTACTACTACTACTACTACTACTACTACTACTACTACTACTACTACTACTACTATACTACTATTACTACTACTACTACTACTACTACTACTACTACTACTACTACCACTACTACTACTACTACTACTACTACTACTACTACTACTACTACCACCACTACTACTACTACTACTACTACTACTACTACTACCACCACCACTACTACTACGTTACTAAAAATACTACTACTACTACTACTACTACTACTACTACTACTACTACTACTACTACTACCACCACTACTAGTACTACTACTACTACTACTACTACACACTACTACTACTACTACTACTACTACTACTACTACTACCACCACACTACTACTACTACTACTACTACTACCACCACTACTACTACGTTACTAAAAATACTACTACTACTACTACTACTACTACTACTACTACTACTACTACGTTACTACTACTACTACTACTACCACTTTTACTACTTCTAGTACTACTACTACTACTACTACTACTACTACTACTACTACTACTACTACACCACTACTACTACTACCACTACTACCACTACTACTACTACTACTACTACTACTACTACTACTACTTCCACCACCACCACTACTACTACTACTACTACTACTATTAGTAAAAATAATAACCATAATAATGATAATAACAATAATGACGATAATGATGATAACAATTATTATAATAATAATAATAATATTGACAATAACAATGACAAAAATAATAATATTCGGGTTTTATTAATCCAGAGTAGTCACATCAGTATTCATACTGTTCTCTCGTGCGGGCCCTACAAGCATTATTACCAGGTACTCCACCTGGGTTGAGACTGGCAAATGGGGATTAATGTCTTGCCAATAGTGCCGGACTGGTTCGGATCCCAAACCCTAGATCGAGAGTAAAGTGAACGAGCCGCTACATCATGACGTCTCCTCTGTTAGTACTAATAAGAACAATAAATATTGTATTGAAAGTCATAATAATCCGTTTGTGGTACCCCAAACATGGCATATTCTATAAAAATGTATATGATCCTTTAAAATCATATCCATAGTTTGAGCTCCTGCTACTAAAAAGTCTTACCAATATAACGATATTTTTTGCCATGTAGTAAGGAGAGATGGTCTTGGAGAGTCCTTTATAACAGGAATTGTAGAGGCGAGCGATGAAGAGACGGACCTGCTAGTTCCTGGTTTGAAGAATGTCCACATATGGTCAAGGAAAAAATGTCGAAGGCAACAAGAGCAATAGCAGACAGTGACGGATGGCATATAAACTTGTGATAGCCACAGCAGCGCCGCTAGCGACACCTGACTGATAGAAGAGGAAAAATACTTCGTTTACTGCACACCTATCGTGTGGGACAACTGTAGACAAAATGTCGCCTTTGAAGAAATGCATTCTAGATCATCAAAGAGCTAGTAACGGCCATTAATTTGGTCACAATGTAATGCCAAGGTATGGTAGAAAGAAATTGAATAAATTGTTTATGTTACAACTTCTACCATATCTCTTTTTTAAGTCAGCAATATGAATTTACCGTTTGTAAATCAGGATTGGCATTAGTGCTGTAACTAGACATTGATAAGAAGGTGAATGTTCATACTACATTTCCGGCAATTATGTTGTTTGGGTTTTTTCATCTATCTCTGGGTTGACAAAGATGGTGTAACAGAGACCCACCCTATGATGCTGGCCCGAGCCCCCCCCCCCTCCCCACCCCTCCCTACACACACTCAAACACACCTCATAGACCTATTGATGCTGTATCGCAATATGAGGGGGTGTGGGCAATGATGATTTTACTCTTAAGAAAACTATCAGTCTATTTTCCCACTGCTGAATAAGGCTATCATATAATGATAATGTGTTTTGTTCTTTTCTTTTTTTTTTATAATTTCAACGAGGTTTAGTTGTCTTTAAAATATTGTCTCGTACAGTCATCCAAGTTTATTCGCAGACCAGATTCTAAAAATATCATGATATTCATCACACATCTGGAGGTGATCTCAGATAAGCTGCGTACAAACTCTTCACCTGCGGGACACGTGTTTTCTTGTAAAGGGCATATTATTAACTGGGCTAAAAATAAAAGTGATGAAAATTGACACGTGAAAACACTTCGAACTTCTGGAGAAAGTCGTCAAGGAGCTTCAAATCACGTGAGGTGGGGGTGACGGCACGACAAGGTGAAAGGTCAGTTGTTGAAGATAAGACGGGTGTGAGAGAGACCTTTTTATCCGTTTTTTCCTTGCCCAGTGAGTACAGATGACACAGTTGTAATTCGAGGACTTGAATATTTTACAGGGGTTGTTGAAGATAAGTGGGGTGTGAGAGACCTTTTTAATCCGTTTTTTTTTTTGCCCAGTGAGATCCGATGAAACGATTGTAATTTGAAGACTCGAATATTTTACAAGGGTTGCTAAAGATAAGTGCGGTGTAAGAGACCTTTTTACTCGTTTTTTCTTGCTCAGAGATCCGATGAAACAATTGTCCTTTGAGAACTTGGATATTTTAGAGGCATTATTCAGGAAGAGGAAGATTATTCAAGAAACTGGGGTACATTAGCAAGAGGCTCTCTATCTCATTAATGTGTTAGCCTCCAAAGTAACAAGATTCCTTCAAAAAAATCTTTTGATTTTTCACAAGTATGATACATCTCAAAGTCTAGTTACAGAAAAATTTATTTAATATTTAAGATTTCTCAAAATCTACATTCCCTACTCGACAAAACCCAAACATTTTCTTCCTTTTTGGTAGAGATAAAGGAATAGCAGGATTTAAGAAAATAATAGTAATAATAATAAATAATAATATTTAATTTTTATAAAGCGCTTATTACAAAATCTCTAAGCGCTTTACAAATATATAAAAATAGATAACGCATTGATAACTTCAGCGTAAATAGGTTATGATTTTCTAATTTTGATAAAGCTGACCGGAACTTAAAGTTTAACCTGATACAGAAATATTTCCTGGAAAATAAACATTGAGGAATTATTGAGCATAAACTACTCAAGTTGATGCAGAGTATGAGATAAACATTCATTTCTTCGAAAGCAGTCGTTTTTTAGTCTCACTTTCGAGGCAGATATCGAAGAAGAAAAAAATAACAGGACATCACAACTATCATTTGGTTTCTAGAATGCTCTAATTTTTAGTTCGCACGTTACATTTTTTGGTGTCTACTTCGTCAGTTCCTCATGTTGTGTATATTTGCTTCTTTTGAGATATTTTATCAGTACGATTGAAAAGAAACAAAATAAAACAAAATGATAGCAAAACAAATTTATTTGGACATACAGTACCTATGCTACGTAAATGCGCTTTAAATTTCACCACGTTCATCCCTCAATGGCAGATCACAAAGCTGCCTCAAGCCTGCTAGGGATCGTATCGCTTTGGCGGGCATTGAATTATGACTCTTCCCAAAAAAAATACGATTATGTTTTTTAATTAATATTTATGAAAGTATGTGATAATTTTATTTTGTTTCTGCAAGGAATTAATTTTATTGACCAACATCTAGAGCAAGATTGATTTGTACAGATCAATGTAAACTACACTGAATTTTAACAGAAAGTTTGACCAAAACTTGTGCTTACAAAAGATCACCGTCAAATCCATACTTTTCTATACTAAATGAAACTATTATGAAGCTATTTAGATTAAACAACGTTTCAAATGTAAATTGTGTTGGTTATTAAATCAACATCAATTTACTACCGTATGTTTAAGAATCTGTTACGTATCTTCTCTTTGGGGCTCTTGCAACCCTCTTTCTCCCTCCTCTCCTTCCCAATTTTCAACGCGTAAATTTGTAGGTCCTGAAAAAGGGTGATATTATTACATTTCCTAGCTGTTCTCTACCGTAATGCTAAAACTGGTTTAAAACCAAATTTACACCTTTATTGACGTTTCAGCATTTCAGAAATACCAACAAAGCATATCTCCTCGGCTAGTTTGTAACCGTAACCGGGTGGTGACGAATAGCCACAAACCGGAACAAAACGAACAAAATCACTATAGCTTGAACAGAGTAAGGGCGGTATGCGCGCTGATGCGCAGTGATACTATAGCTCAAGAGGCTCGATCACATATGCCTCATATGCCACGGAAAACCGCGAATAACCTCGGTATAATAGCCTCCCTTGAAATAATCTTCATCTCTTTTTCATGGAAAAAGAAAATGTTAGTATATCTTTTAAAATAGTATACATGTACTTGAATCATGGAGATATTAACCTTTATATTAGAGAAAACAAAGAAGAATTGGAAAGGTGGGGTAGATGTAGGCAGACCGAAGGAGTAGGAGAGAGGGGAAGAAGGAGTAATATATATATTGTGCAATTGCGAACAATAACCAGTTCAGATATCAACATATAATTGTTGATAGCTGGTCACACTAGCAGTCCCTGTAAGAAGGGCACGGTCCCAAATATGCCAATCAAATGGGTTCGCTGCTGCTCAGATAATGTTATGTAGCACTACTCTATTCAAAATTAAAAAATAACTAAGCATTTCTAATACATGTAACATAAGAATTTTGTGAAACACACGAGGTAATAATATAGTAGAGAGATAAAGAGAGATAAAGAGAGAGAGAGAGAGAGAGAGAGCGGGGTAGACAGAGACAGACAGGTAGACAAATAGAAAGCTTTATTTGTGTAATGAAAATATTACCGTTTCAGGTATGATACCAAGTGCCTATCGACACAAGAATGATGGATTCTTTATTGTTAGTATTCGGAAATGCTTCCGAGATAAGAGAACAGAATCAAAAGCAACATTGACTATAAATTAATGATACTGAACCACAAACAAAAATGCTAACTGAACTGTATGTGCATGATGTGCCCCCAAGAATTTACCCACTTTCTTGTAAATATGTGATTATCAATTTATCATGATTTGTTTTAATAAAATATAGGGGAAAAAAGAAGAAGAAAAGAATTTACCCACTTAGTCTATAATTCTATTCTTTCCTATTTCCGTTTACTTTTTTTAAAGAACCAAAATAACTGATGAAAGCTAGATTAACGGGGAAAATGGCAGTTGCCAAAAGATTAGAACCCGATTTCTGTTTGCTAGAGGTTCAATGTCTGGTCAAGTTATGCTGTCCTAATGAAGTTGTTCCTTTTTTCCTTCTTCAAACAATGAGTTATTCTTGGTAAAATATCAGAGAGATTGGCAAAACGCCACAGCAGGTGGAGAACGCGATTGGTTGCCACGAACTTTTGATGTAATTTTAACAGCCTTTCTCAAAAGCGGTCAAAGGGACTTTTAGAATTCTTCAAAGAACTTGGCAGTTAAGTGGTGGCTTTGGTTGTCTTCGGTCATGCACTAAAAATTGAATGATTCACTGTGGCACCGGATTTATGGGAAAATTATTTCTTTATTGTGTTTTAAAATGTTTATAGTTAATCAATCTTCATTGGTTATAGGCTGCGCCAATGCGTTGAATTTTTATGAATAAACCAACCGTAAAATATTTAATTCATTAACTTCTTTAGATATATATTACAGGGAATAACAAGAAAGCACAACGAAACGGATTTGTTTACCGTAAAAAAGAAGAACTACGAGCGGTATACGAAAAGCAGGACAAAACAATTTGGCATTACTTAAAGACTACAAACTTTGTTTTGTTATTCAATAACTTGTCGTATCAATAACGACAATATAAGGCATAGTTTTTCTTCTAAAATAGTAATTTAACAAGACCAATGACTATCTTATCATTCATTGACATATTGAAATTTTTCTAAAAACTTATCCTATTTAAAAAATAAAAGGTTATACAGATGTATTACATCGAAAGATGTCAGGACATCTATACCGGTTTTTTATTTCATAATCATGATTTCATTCATTCATTTATAATCGGTTATAATATAACTATTTGATATATCATATGCTGAAAATTAACAAAATTATGAAATTCTTCCCAGTTAAGACTTTGTTATACATAAACAAGAAACGAAAACACTTACTCACCCAATCGTTTCATGGTAGTTGCGATGTTCATTGTTTAAACCATCCAGGGTTTACTTTCTAGGAATCTGCTGCCCTAGGAGAAATTAAAAATTACAAACAATATTATTTAGAACTGAATTCACACGATACCGAAACACCGTAAGAATATGAACGAGGCCGTTATGACAAAATAGTAACAAAGGTCTAATCACCGTGATCATAATAGTATCCATGGTAGTAAAGAGCAGTATGAAACACAAACTTGGTATCCACAACGCCATGTAATATTGATGTTATACAGTATTTATGCAATTTTGAAGCAAAGGAAGAAAAGTATTGTGTTGAGGCTGCCCTTATTGAGGGGCGATAACTCAGTTGGTAGAGCAGTGGTCTCGTAATCCGGCGACCCGGGTTCGAAATCAAGTCGATGCGCTAGTGCCCTTTGGTAAGGCATTAATACTTATTACCAGGTCCCTCGGAGAGGACCTAAATCCGTCGGTCCTCTGTTTGCTTACTAACGAGCATTCATTTATGCTTTCTTAGCAGTCAGGTAAAATAACCTCCACTATTTCTACTATTATTTGAAAATTAACAGTTCTAAATCCAAACGATTGATTTTGTTTTTTAATTCTAAGAAATTAAATTTAATTTAGGATATGTGCATTGCCAAAATAAGACAATCGGTTCATATATATTTACTTCGCGTCTCTTTTTTTTCTTTTTTTATATCTGCTGTAGTTTATCTTAGTTTTATGCTCATGCTTTTAAGTTTACGTCTTTTCCGAATAAGTGATAACTTAATTACCACATGCAATATCATGACATACTTTTCTTACATGTTAACATCTTTTAAGAGTGACATGCAAACATGATTTTTAAATATCTATTTTAGCCAGGTATTTCCGCTTATAAATTCTTAACAAATATATAAATGTATTACATAATTTTGTTAATAACTTTCAAGCATGAGTTTTAGAAGTCTGATATATTCTGGGTTTTTTTTTATTTTTTTATATGTTTCTGCATTTATTGAAAAATCAAATACAAAATATTCAAACAATCACAATACATAAAAAATGCGGAAATATAATCGAAAACTTGAAAGTATGAAGGTTAATCACAGAATCAAGATAAATGCAGAGGCCAACTATCATGAGCAGCCGGAAAAGGGGCACATGACGCTGTTATGGGAGTATGTAGGATAATGGAATGTCACGTATAAAGATTTTCTTTCAGGAATGATCTAAATAAAAAGTTGGAATAAAGAAAAGAAAGAAGAAGAAAAAATTGCAAGTATGTGCATGTTGGTGTATGCAGGTGAAGTAAGTGTTCGACTCGTTTTGTTAATTTATCTAATGACGAACAGAAAGTTTCTGTACGTTTGACAAAAGGACACCAAATTAGATAGTATATTTTGTTTAATACAGTTCACGAAAGAACAGATCTTGTGCAAAATCAGAGTCCAAAATGGAAATACAAAACAACAAATGAAACATCCCTATTTTATGATACTTATTAAGGATCGACACTGTACCTTCACAAAATAAGCAAGTTCTCCAATCACTTTTATTGAAAAACAAAAAAGTTCGATCCAAAATATTAATTTGAATGGAAACTTTGTTCAATTCCCCTTATTCGAGATTAAGAAAAACTACATAAAGCTTTGAATTTGAATGACAAACTTCTAGAACTCAATTCAACCACCATTTTATGAAATCCTAAAACCTGAATTGAACAGCTCAAGATATCTTATCGTAAAAAAGGCAGATCTACATGTACCATTGACAGATCATAAGGGCCCAAAATGTTTCAAATCGTGAAAGTAAATGGACCCTGAACATCAAAACAATCATAGCCGACATTGTCCACTGGAATATACTGTTTTATTTAAAAAAAATTATAAGTAGTTTATATGTTAGAGAAAGAGAAGTTTTTTGACAGTATCTCTTCACTACCCTAACTCCAGCGGGAAACACCCCTGAGCTCTAGGGGGCTGCTTTGTGCAAGATTCGGAAGTATTCGGTGGGTGAGAAACTATTGTGTATTTTTTGGCGCCCTCAATTTCACAAGCAAATTTACTAATAATATACTGGGATAAATATAACTAGAAATTACTATGGCATAATGGAACGACGGGGTGAGAGAGAGAATATGAGAAACAAGACAAGATAAGGAATTAAGGAGAAACATGGAGAATAGAAAAAAGAAGGAAAACAAGCGGGAGAAAAAGAAAGAAAGATAGAACTGGAACTAGAACAAATAGAGAGGAGGGGGCAAGAGAAGGAACAGGAGCTGGAGAATCAGGAGAAGTGGGAGGAGGAGGAAATGAAGGAAAAAATGGAAGTTAGAACACAAAATTGTATTGCAAATACTTTAATAATATATACTCACAGCATATTTTTGCATGATGCAATTCTAGTGATTCACACTAAGTACATGCAAATATATGGTATCCCGTAATTTAATCCAAACAACAAGTGTAAAGTTTTTAAAAGGTTCAGCTTTATCTATTTGTATAAACTTACACAAGCTTTTCAAATCTCCGATTGCTATGTAATACCTTTAATGACACTTACAAATTAACAACTTGATTTTTTTTCTTCATTTTTATAATATGTTTTCACAGTAATGCACGTGAAATATTTTAGCTGTTCTAGGGCGATCTGGGCCTTCACTTCCCCCGGTGGTGTGCCGATCAAAGCCTATACATTTCGCTATCCTCATCACTTGCTTTAACCAGCTCACCATATCATTTTCTTATTGTGGAATATTGTGCTTGCCTTTCGCCTAAATAACACAGTATGGTGACAGAGGTGTAACTTTCTTCGTTGTAAAACTCATATTCATTTAATTGAAACAACCTGCGGGTGTATAGAACAGTGGAAATATCGAATATAAGAATACGCAATGGCTCAGTGGTAAAGCAGAGGTCTCTTTATCGGTCCCGGGTTCGAAAACAAGTCGATACGCTAGTTCCCTTTGGTAAGGCATTAATCATCATTACCAAGTCCCTCGGAGAGACTTAAAACCGTCGGTCCCCTGGTTACGTACTTACAAGTTTGCTTTCTTAGCCGCCAGTAAGAGAAAGCAATCAAATATAACGAAAAGACTGGTAAATAAGGGGGAAGGGAAGCAGCTAGGCAAGACAGATGTATCAAATTCAGGAATCCTTTCAATAGGCTGACTAGTGAAATAGTGTCAGAATGTTACAGATGCCAGAGCCCCGTCTTATAAATATTTGCAATTAATCACAACCTTTTTGCGATTGATATCAATGATATCTATCGCAACTTTGTACATACGAGGGCATACGAGAAAGGAGCCTGTAAAAGCAACTCTTTATACGATCGGGGCCCAGATACAGATGTTAATGGAGAGCCGTGATCGCCATAGACAAGGGATCCAGAGAAAACAAACACGTATTGAAGCAATGCTCCTTTAGAGGACGCCATCTTGGATTTCAAGGCAACGTTGGAGATGAGTTGGCAAAATTAAAGCTGAGCGACAAAGCAGAGATTATCCTAATTACGGCTGCTTCCTAGAATGAAACAACTTTTTTTTTCGTCTAAAGTGGTTATTCTCAAAGCTTGAATAAATTCACAAGGCATTATTGACCATGTTTATTTATGTCTCTCAATCATGGAGAAACAAAAAGTTTTAGGAGAAAATGTTTGAAGACATAATTATCCTTCAAAGAAATTATAAATCTATATGGAGCTAGGGCACTGTTAGAAAGAAAAAAAAGAAAACGAAGTTAAGTAAATAAAAGCAAATTCAGATTAAATATTATTTAGTAACTCATAAACATGCATCCAAAAATTCGTGTTCTTTTAAAAACATGCATTTTCAAGAAATTATAAAAAGGTCTACTTTTCAGTGTTGATTTTTCGTTTTTGCAATCGTTCCATCACTTCCCTTCCCTAAACACACTTCTGTTCAAATATATGTGACCGTAGGTTTAAAAAAAATCTTTTTCAAGCATTATGATAGTAAAAGGTTTGAGTAATAATACATAGAAGTCTCAAAGTAATTAATGTGTTTGGTTCTCAAGACATTTGACTCCAGAACTGTTTTTAATGTTAAAGGATAGGGGTCCACCCTGATATTAAGTTGATTTAATAAAAGCAGAAACAAATTAGTGAAAGTTTGAGCAATATATGATTAGAAATAGGAAAGTTATGATTTTTTGAAGTTGTCATCAGTGAAACACAACTGGCAAGCTGGCGAGCTCCTCTCCAATGTGCTCTGTAAATTTTAGTACGGGGCAAATGGGAGAACACCTCACAAGGTAGGTCCCCCCCCCCCCCCCCCACTCCGAGAACGGACGGACCCCATGCGTGTTACCAAAATGTCCGGTAAAGGGTACTTGTCGTGCTACAAAGTCCGGCCCGAGAATTGTAAAAAAGGGGGTGTATTAACTTTTCACACGGAGATTTCTTTAAAAGGGGGTGTTTTTTCTTTTTTTCGCTCATTTCTTTGGATTATTCCGAATTTAGGGGGGTACATTGAGCATTTTTCATGATTTAGGGGGGTCTCTAAGGCAGGAAAAGCCCGCGAAAAACCCGCGAAAGGGGGTTTCGGAAATGTTGGAAGTCCTCAGATAGGGGGTGCTTTCAAAAAGAGGGAACGAGCATAATACCCTAAATAACACTGAGTGGGGGGGGGGGGGGTAGATTACAGAGTTGCCAATTTGTGTTTGATTATCGCATCTTAAAATATTCATAACTTTCTTATTTTTAATTCGCTTTTGCTAAAAAAAAAACTGTCACTTACCTGTTTCTCTCATTATTCTGCTTCCATTTAAACCAACTTGATATCAGGGTGAACTTCCCCTTTAATGTCATTGATTGCACTTTTATGTGACATTAAATCGTACATTTACACTCCAAGTATAAGTTTGGCTAAATCTACGCCCTTGAACAAGAGTGAAATCCCTTAAGTTTGACAAATTATCTGAGTTTAAAACTTAAAGGGTTGCGGTTACCATCTTTCCAAAGACTGTTCGGAGGTACCAAAGATCACCAGAATTGCATTTATATTTTCTTTCTTTTGTGTTACCGATTTTAAATATAGAAAGACAAACCCTATTTTCACTTTCTTCTCTCCTTTATCAAATTGAAATATGAATCATGGTAAAACGGGTGACATTTCGAAAGATTGTATGTGCCATTAAGTTCATAAACCTGTACTTTGCATATCAATAATTATTGTAAATACGTTTTTGAGTACCAAATAAAATAAATAATGAACAAATTACATAGTTTGTCACTGCTACTTTCTCTATTAATATCTTCACGATTTCTGTGAGACAACACAGTGACATTTTTAAAAGCATAATTGTATTCTTATATTCACATTTTGATGGCGGAAAATACCCCTCCAACTGCATTTTGTGAAAAAGATTGGAATGTGATAATAACATTTAAAAAGTAGAGTAACATATAAGCAATTACTCGACTAAAAAATGAAATACATTAGATTCGATTTAAAAAAGTATAAGTCAAGAAGAACAGTCGGGCTGAACAAACCGAGATCGAGATCATTGTACCATTATCTCATCCCATAATTACTCCAGCCGTTAAATCGAATTTAGATAAATCAACTTTCAAATAGAGCATATAACAGCTTTAGCCGATCATTATCTTTTGACTTTATAAACAAAATGAAACCACGAAAGAAGTTCATGGAAATTGTATAACCTCGTTCTATATGTCAGACCTAGCGACGATTCGCCATCATATTGCGGTATAGTCCTCCCAACAGAAATGTGAAAGACAATGTACTTTCTAAGGTTAATGTACTAATGCAGAGGACCCTAGTAAAATACAAAAATGACCTTAAAGTGACCCAGTAACATTGCTTCAGATTCTGAATCAAAATCCTGGATTTAGCTTATGCTGCAATCATAGTTATAAACCTTTAGGTCAGTCAGGAATCCCATGACTTTTACGAGCCGATCGCCTGTCTGATTATCAAGATAGTCATGATTGGAAATCGAAATTTCATTTCTCGTTTTCCTATCGGTTTTTATAACACTACAGTCTATTGGGGAAAATAAGTATGTTAAAACCGGTCACTCACAGATTTGCACTTTTTTGAGGCACTTCATAATCATTTTGAAGCGCAATTTTTTCAGGGCTTCAATGTTACACCAAATCACAGACACTGAAAACACGTAGGGCCATGCTTCTCAGATTTAACATTTCTTTAAAGAATGTAAGGCCGCCACGTTCTTCCTCAAGTCTCTTTATCAATGTTGTTTGAAAAATTGACATAAAGTTACCTAAACCTGACAACTCAACTGTGTGTGTGTGTGGGGGGGGGGTTAAAATAGAACGCTGGAAGTAGTTTAGATAATGTTACAACAAAATACCCCAAAATGTATTTTCTTATTTGAAAATCCGTGGAATTTTGACTGAATCGTGAAGGTGTCATTGGAATACAAAATGTTAATGATGGGTAAGAAAACGTCAAACATGAGAACGATTATCGTTGATGTTGGGCAAAACACCACCCAAAGTATTGAAAAGTTGGTTAGAAATATAATTATTCTCTTGTTTAGAAAATTGTACCGACCTGTTTTATCGGCATTGCAAATTGAGTAGATAAGTTTGAGTCTATTTGAATGACCATCCACGTTCATTATCGTAGTCGAAGCATTGGTATTGGCAGTCTTCAATACATTTAGATTTGTTCATCATAAGAGTATAGCTTTCGCAGGGGCAGATTCGGGATTGTATACAAGTGGGGGGCGGTATTTACAATTCCAAAAAATGACATAATTAAGGGGCAACATTTATTGTTGTATACTTAAGGTATGCTATTTAGTTTCAAGGAGTGTGGGGCCACGGGCCCTTTGTGCCCCTTAAGACTTCATCCACTGAGCTTTTCTCATTTTTCTCTACTAAATTCATGAAGATCAATAAGCAAACAAAAAATCAAACAAATAACTATCAAATAAATAAATAAAGTTATTTATGAATTATTTTTTAATAAAGTAATCAATTAATTAATTAATTGAAAACATATAATACAACATGTCATGAGAAAATAGCAATGCATGTGTATCGACGTGAATCTTGCCTTTACATAATATTACATTTTTTTTAAATTGTAAACATAATTTGCTTGAATATTCAGACTCTAGTGATCACGACTCCAATATTAAATGGTAAAATGCAGGCTCCTTCCAGACGCACTCTATAAATTATTAAACAGATTCGACAGTCTTTACATTAGAAATACACCCTTCGATAAATCAGTTTAATACTTTATGGTTCTTTCTTATTCTTGATGGAAAAACTGGCTTGGTTTTCTTCTAAACGTTGTTTTTGTTTCATATGAAAGACTCATGATTTATGAATCCCTAAGAAAAAACGTGACGCATGTCAGCTTCACCATAACAGAACATTAAAAGGGTGTTCAGAAAGTTACGCTTGTATCGTGAAAAAGTTTAGGAAATATAGAATAACGAAATGGTACGATATGACGACATCATGGCAATTTGCATAATTAAAATAGAATAAATATCAAAGTTCGTCATAGAGGCAAGTGTTTGTTTGTTTCGTTTTGTTTTACCTGACTGCTAAGAAAGCATATGATTGTATGTTTGTAATTAAGCAACCAGGGGACCGACGGCTTTAGGTCCTCTCTGAGGGACTTGGTATGAGGATTAATGCCTTACCAAAGGGCACTAGCGCATCGACATGGTTTCGAACCTGGAACCTCCCGATTATGAGACCACTGCTCTACCACTGAGAAATGTAGGCAATTTTTCTAGTGGACCAGTAACACTATGATGTTCATAATATATTGAGAGTAGTGCCCCAAGGGAGAAAGCGCTTAGGAGAGAAAACAGGAATTGGTGATATTTTTGGACGCGACAGACGGGAGAGTTGCCCGTGCATACGTCACAATCCACTGACAAAATTGTCAATTTTAAAGATTTGCATAGATTTAGTGATCTTGTATTTCAAACATTACTCCCTTATTTCCGGTCCGATTTATTTCAAACTTGGGACATTCTGTTTTTCTTACTTTCTTGCCTCCATACACATGAACTTATTACACAGGCTGGCTTGCACTATAAAACACTGACCAAAGTCTGTGCTGTAAATATGAGGACAAATTGTCTTTCTTTTGTTCTTCATTAGTAGATTCTTGAGAGAAAAAAATCTCCTCAATCTTATTTACACCATTTAACATTTCTTTAAAAACATTAACTAAGTTCTTTGCTTACTGCTGAGCGATAGCCTATGTAAAACTGAACATGAATTTGTACTCCCATATTTTTAGTGCATTTATGCAAGTCAAGTCCTCCCTGCATTTGGAGCAATCTTTAGCATCCAGCGTTTATTGTTTGAGAATATTACGCGTATCATCTCCGTCATTATGTAATTAATTATCAGGCCTTGGCTGCACACAATTTTGAAAAAGGATTAATGAGGTGAAATCGATCGAGCTAATGTCAAAATAAATTCCAGGCGGAGAGTGTAATTATAAGGTCAAATGAATATGAAAACCGTTGAATCCTTAATTATGAAGAGCGCCCCAACTTTATAGTACGTCTGTGTTTGAGAATACACCGTTTTATGCCACTAAAATACTGACCGTCACTTTTCAATTTAAAAACTATGCATTCAGAACCACGACTCGAAATTCACCAGAATTACCTCGTCATAAGAAAGCAATAAATCAACGTATGCATCGCACTCTTTCATCAAAATGGAAATTTTAGACTAAACATCGCTTTGACTATCGGAGATGATAACATGAATTGCCTGAATCTTTCAGAGTAAAATACGATAGAAGATATAGAGAGAAAAAAATCTTCCTTGATGATATAATTTCCATAATTGATAATAATGAGAGGATAACTATTAAATGCACTTATATAGTCCTTAAAAGTTTGTTCTCAACAACACTCTAATCGTAGACCAGTGGCATATCCATTTATTATCTTACCCAGGGGATAGGTAAGACGGGGGGGGGGGCACACATACTTTGAAACAATCAACACACTACACATTACTTTATATTTTTGTATACACGGCCTTAACAGAATATGAAGATTCAAGATTCAAGATAATTTATCTTGAAATGAAATGTAATTCATGTGTCTTTTATTGGAATCACACGTTTATAGTATTATGGGGTTTGTGGGAGGGGGGGGGGACTGCCCTTTACACAAAACCATGTTACGACTGGCCAACGTGAAAACAAAATCTCATTCACACACATGGTCCCATCTGTATTGATTAGTCTAAAATATTGGAGAACTTTACAGGTCAAATGTTGTGTTTTTAAAAGGCGAATCGCGATTTATAAGGTCGGATGTTTTTTTCCTCTCCCCCTTTGTATTTGTTGGTCCTTTAATGTCTCCCATGCTATATGAAGAACTTTGGAAATAAAATTTAGACTTAGACCATTAAGATGCCACACAAGAACATGTTTCGCTAATGTTCATGCATTATCTGGTGATATACTAGGAGGGTTTACCTCAACTCAACTAGGAAGGATTTTAATTATTTATTTTTAATTGCAGATCCCTTTGCGATCTTCGTGAAAGAGAGAAAGGGAACTGGAGAGGAACGAGAAGAGGTGCACAGAGACGGCTTGCAGGGTTAGGGGGAGGTTGTTTGGAAGAGTATTGGTCCTGAGAGGTAAAACATCCCCGTATGACATTGTTCAGCTCAAAGCTCTTTTCACACCGATGTATTGATGACGTTCATGGCCGAGTCATATGAACTCGCCCTACATTCATCCAGACAGACTGTTACCATTTATCATCACATGAGCATCTCAGGTCTTAAGTGCCAGACCTGCCGGAGAGGCGCAATACTCTCTTCAGAGACTTGTTACCAATCTGTGATATAACGTAGACTTTGGAACTGTGCCGAGTTTCTTTGAGGCAACTTAGTTCATGTGCTTCTCTTTTGTATTGGCAGAAGTTGGACGATTTTCGAATGTATCTATATATCGGTGGGAACTAATAAATATCTTGTTTCAATTGACTATCCAAGACTGTAAGTAATGTAAAATTTAATGTTGTCTTATTTCATGTAGGCTAATTATGTAAAATGTAAACGGTAATAAATACTTTCACAAATTCCTTTCGCATAGTTCTGTGTAAGAACCTCACATTTGAATGATTTAGAGAGCATAAACCATCGCCGTATGTCTGTTTAAGATGTTATTGATAGCCCGCCTTCTTAGTAGGAAAAACAAACTTTCTTATAAGACTGTTGATGGCAAATTTGTGTTGTTGTTAAGCACAACAAAATGTTTGAAACCAGTAACCTTTACAACTTGGTTAATTGACGTCACACTTCGGTTCTCTACATGAAATATCTTGTATGCAATTATTGATATTCTCTAGTCTACAGGATTGGAAATTCACTATTTGAGGAAACGTTTTACGGATCACTTTATTTTTTACTGGAAATTCACTCTAAAAAAGAAGAAGTGAAATACCCTGAAAAAAGAGTAATTCAACGATTACTTAGGAGAGGAATCCGCTGATTTTTTTCTCGAGCGGATTCAACTCGAAGCTTAACTCATTGTGTACAGGAAAAAGGTGGTTCTACTTCTTCTTCTTTTCCTTCTTTTGTTCTTATCCTTCTTAGTTTTGTTCCTCCTCTTCTTTCTTCTTCTTCTTCTTTTATTTCCCTTCTTCTTCTAATTATTTTCCCCTTCTTTTGTTGTTGTTCTTGTTCTTCTCCTTCTTCGCCTTTTTTTAGGACAGCTGAATAGGGTCTTTTGACAGCAAACTCCATTCCGACCACTCAGGTCATTATCTAGATAAATTTACTTTCATTCCATTAAACTTCACATTCTTGTTTTTAAACTATACAGGTTTGAACGGGAGAAATAGTTTCATTTGGGCGTATTGGTTTGAGAGCTAACAATCTCTGTAAAATACGCCCAGCCATTTGCTTTACATTGAAATAGGGATATTCACTTTTAAGGTTTTAAGGGAGCAACTTAGTATAGCGGTATACTACACCAAAATTGTTCGCGTGAAAGAGCCTACTTATAAATAAAATACCCGTAAATACCCATCTCAAACGAGCCGTTACACTCTAACAAAAAAAATTTAAGAAATTCGAAAGAATATAGAAACAGAATTACTAAAAAATAAGTTCTTGTGCACTTTAAAACCATAAGTTCCTGCCCCGTTAAAAAAAAATTCAGGGCATAACATACCAAGTAACTACAAAACCCCCTTAATTACTCAAAAATAAGAGAGAATTCCTATTTTTGCAATACTGTGATACCAAAACGTATAGTTAACCTCGTCTTTATTGATGGTAAGCTGAACTTGAAGCACTATTATCATATCTTTTTGGTACTTATTTTTACTAGGGACAAAAATCAAATTTTACTTCCATGATCCCAATAATCATGATTTATATATAAGAGTAAGATGTCTAGAAATTACCTAACAAAGAGCCAGAAAAAGAGAATATACTCTATGCAGCATACGCAACTTCTATTGCATAGTCAAACATTTTGATAACGAATAAGATATAATTGTTTACAATTTAATAATTATTTGGGGTAAGATCATCTGGTTCATTATATTACAGAAAAATTCTTTCCTTCATAAAGGGTAAAATCATCATAACTTTGAGGTATCATCATAAATCTTGTCACCAGAGGGGGATACAAATAAACCATGGCTGCAGTATCTATTTGATATTAAACCTGTTGAGCCTTACACTCAAATATATATTTGTTTTAATCTGAGTAGAATAGAGTGTTGGGTTTGTATGTTGTCAATTCAAAATGCATCAGCCTTTGGCTGGAGTTTATTATCTAACAAATTTACAACTCACTGAAGAAGTTCGTTTGATTGCTGATTGGTGATGCAATGCCAAAACTAAGGAAAACAGGTAGTAATAATTGTGTAAGAAAGTTCTCATTCATATTAATTATCACAACAAGATGATGCTACGTTATTTAGTTGAACCCTCCTGCACTTTAAAACACACGAGAACTAAATACAGTAACAGTATATTTTTTTAAAGTTTTACCATGCGCATAATTGATATACATAAGTATTGGTTGATAACACAATAAATATTATAATGCGTTGGTCTCTCGATACCAATTAACTACTTAATTTCAAGTGTATTTCAAACTCTATATGTGCAATTGGCAGGGTATTAATTTATTTGGATTGTGGTAAATATACAAGACTGAAAAATACGTCTTCTACCTCCTCCTCTTCTCTCTCTCTCTCTTTCATTTATCCTCTCTATTCCCCTTCCTTTCTTTCTCTGTCTGTATCGTATTCTTTCTTTCTCTCCGTTCCTTTCTCCCTCTCCTCCATATCTACCCGCTCTCCTTTTCTCTCTTCTATATACTCCCTTTACTCATTTTTTTCTTCTTATTTCTGATGACATGAAATTGAAACGTTACAATGGTCACTCTATATATTCGAGGATTTATTCAGTGTAACTGGTGTATTATAATAGTTTTATTTGTTATAATGATTCGTACTTCTTGATTTCCGTCATGATTTGAATGTGTTCTGTATATTTCACTTTGTGAATTTAATACTTTTCTGCTCTTGGGCAGATGTTTAAAACAAAAATCATAATAAACCGATTCAATTCACTTCGATACAACATAGCTTGCCTGTTTCAAGAAACCTAATGGAATATATACCACCCTATATTCATAATAAAAGAAGAAAGATAGTGGTAAAACTTGTAACCTTGATTTTATTATAATGATAACGTGACAGGTATCTTTATTATAATGCTATTAAACTACATGGCATTACGATTAGTTAAGTAAGTCTAGACAGCAGTTGAAATGCTTCCAAAACACAAATCGGCCTAATTTCACGAATACAACAGTCTGCTGGAAAATGCAGAATTCGACCGTTCAATTCGTTGGCACTTGTATAGATTCTGTTTGTATTCTTTGGCACTCGTATAGATTTTTCTTGTATTCCTGGTCAATCCGTGCGTAAACTCGCACAGTAGAATATTGAACCTAGGATGAAGCATAGACGTCACAAGTTCAACACCAAAAGAGAGTAACCTATGACCCAGGTCATCACAGGTCATCGCTTAAGGTAATCATGTTTATATGATGAGGCGGGTGTCAATTTAAATAATGTTTGAAGCACAAGATGTTAGGGCTAGAGCTGCAACGCAATCTCCTTCAGGTTGTATGGGTCATTCTAAATTCCTGACATGTTAGAGGGCTATTGCCGTAACACCACTGCCGTTGTCGGGGCCTGCCTAGCATGCCTCTGGCTCTAACAATCGTGACAGTCAAACTTCGCGGGGAAAATTAAGGGTACTGGTCAATAAATTACATTAGAATAGAAAAGCAACTTTAGTTTTATACGGTACGATCAAAATAATAACGATGTACATTAAGTATTACCATTTCGAGCAACTCAAGGCATCATTTTGTCGAAAAGGGGAAACACTTGCGCTGTGGTCTACACGCGTCTGTAAGTTAGATTTTGAGTTAACGAGCGTTTTCGTTGTTGTTGAGATCTGCGTTCATGTACAGCAGTAAATTTATAGTCATGATGTAATTTACGATGACAATTTATGATAAAATTATACCAGGGAAGTTTATGGTGATATACAATCCTTTCCATGTTTTTCCTGATAAGATTAATGATGAAAATAAATATATATGGTGATGTTTTGTTTTTTCCAACAAAATTACAGATAAAATGTGTTCTCGATAAACGAATCTGTAACTACTTTTCCAAGATTATCTGTATTAAAATAATATTTTGACAAAATATATTTAAAAAATATGTGACTAAATGTTATGTTGATTATTGAGGTATTTTCGTTTTTAGGACGAAACTATGTATAGAATACCCGAGACGATTATCATGATTACTAATAAAATTATAATAAAGTTCAATAAAATGAAGAAATTCCACCAATTTTCTAACCAATAAGATAATCCAATTGAAGAAAAATATGGTTACCTATCAAGTGCCTCTAGAATGTTTGCCTTTGTTGATCATAGTTATATACGAATTTAAATTCAAATATTTAAAATCCATTTTAAATCTTTTTTTACAAATAAATTATAATTGCTATTCCTTTTTCTACATAAATGGATAAACAAGACAAGTACTAGTATAACTGGATATGGAAACGCAATAGTGTGAAATATATTGTCTTCATAACAGTGGTTACAACAATATAATTGTATAACCCAATATTCAAACGATAATGTGTGTCTTTTGTATTGTTTTTCCATTTTTTCCACGAAAATCAGAAAAACATTATTGAAAATATTTTTGTCTTCTGTCAGCTCAGCAGTTCAACCAGTATTTGTATCTTGAGTATTCAATTTTATTCATATAATAAATGTAAATTACCTTGAATATATGTTTGTTAATTTGTTGCAAATGAAAATCAATAAAATCCCTGTGGAGGGAAAAATATGGAAAAAAAGATAATGCGAAATATATAATTGTTCTAGCAAAGAGTTAAATTATAAAGTCTTCAATTTACAGACTGTGTAAATGTCATAAAATTAGCTTAACATGTGATATATATTATTACAACACACGGGTAAATGAAACCTTGTACATAGATGAATTTCTGTCGAATGGAAAAACAAAAATAATATCGTTCACTTAAAGTCCTAAGCTTACAATGGCATTTAAAATGCAGTTATGATTTGTTTTGTTTTTCTTTAGTTTATTAATGACAAAATATTCACGACATGTAGCTTTTTAAGACCAAATTGGGTTTAGACTCTAATTATAGTATCCTGCAATTTATATATTTAGTCAATTCTCGAATGGGAAAAATAAACTTGGAAAATGCGAGTTATTTTAAAATTCTAATGGTTATAACAGTAAATAACACGCCCAAGCAAAATGATTATCAAATAAAACTTTTGAGGTGAACAATGAAATACTTTTGAAATACCTCTCATTCAATTCTTTTCTGTTGATTTGTCGATAAAATATTTTGTATTGCTGGTAAACAAAATATATACACTGCTATTATCAAAGTGTGTCGACTAAACATTACCTAATAGAGTAATTATGAGTCGAAACAATTAATTTATTATTATTATTTTTCTTTTTCGTGCTCAATTTGAAGTAAACGGGATCATGATTGGCAAAGTATTATCCAAGCTTGGCATAAAATTGCCTACACTTTAGTACAACACAATTATCCTCATGTTGGGCAATTTCTTATCCAGCACTTCTATTTCAGGAAAACATATTTTTGGGAAATATGCCCAAGAATTACGACGGGTCGAAGTACTTGTTATTACCATATATAATATAATTGTATTTTTCGGGTAAAATGCGGCAAAGTGTCCACGTTTACCTCCAACAAGAAAAAAATCAAGAAAATACCTAAAAATGATTTCATTTTACTTTACAGCATAAAAACATTATTGGAAAAGATTTGTTCATATCAAACGTGTATACTGTATACAGAGTGTTTACAAAGTATATGTTTTGTATTGTATAAAAAAGAAAAATATTCACGGGATTTTTGTTTGTAATCATTTTACATCAATTTTGGGGGACAATTTGATGGAGTTTTAGGCCCACCAAGAGCAGAAATACATGTATTTCATCTACTGGTGTTCAAACTATATTTATACTTTGAAATAAAAATAGCAAACCTCTGCGTTTAATGTTTTGCTAAGCAACAATGATAAATTTATATTATTTGTCTTTGCAAAACCATCCTGTATGAAATTCCCAATTTGTAATGAAGTCGATTTTCGATAGGATCCTGTACGAAAATGACGTGTATATACCCAACAGATAACGTTGCTTTTCATCGAATTAAATTTATAGTTTCTACACTAAAGCTACCATCTAAAATGTGGCAATGCAATTCAACACCACTATAGTTCTACGAATTCAAAGATAATCACCATATGTTGCAGATTATTTCTGTAAGTGTACCATCAGTCCTCTGAATGATAATCACACACATCCTAATTATGTAGACCAAATGACAACACTTGAAATCAGATTAGACATTATTTTCTTGGTGTTCCATTTCTAACCTGTAGGGTGATGTTTAATTTAGGCACACAATTAAGAACGTTATTTTGAAAATGATCTAATTAAATGGCTACATTTAAATAAATGTTTGCCAGCTGAAGGTTCTAACATTCTACTATAATAATAGAATGTTACAGCCTTCAGCTAGCAAACATTATAATATAGTTCAGTTCAGTTTTTCAGTTGTCTGTTTCAATTGCATTGACAAACTTGGCAAACAAAAGGCATATTGTGTCAATATCATACAATTTCAAGCGAATACTTCATCATAGTCTTAATCAAGTACACGCTCTGAAAGTCATACGATATGGCTACATTCTAATATGTATTTATCCGACGGCGTTGTGTAATATTCTACGACATCAGTTCAATTTTGTAAAATTTTCTTACCGTTTCAAATGCATTGACAAACATGGCAAACGAAATACAAATTGTTTCAAACTTTCAATATCATAACAATGAAGAATAATTTTGAAGAAAGTATTTTTTTCAGAAATTGCTCACTATTCCCATAGTAGGCTAGTTCAATAGAAATGTGCAAAAAACCTACATTTAAAAAGAGCATGTTTTTTAAAAATCAATTTTGAATTATGTATTTAGAAAAAATGTTAGTTAAAGCAAACCTTTTAAATTCATTATTTTCAAGATTGTCAGAGATTGTTTTTGGTATTCTGATAATTCACATTCCAAGTCCTTTTTTTTTCTCGATATCTTCTGCTGCGATTCTTGGCATGACATCGAGATTTGTTTTGACTAATGAATAAGCTATGCGGTATACATAATAACATTCTGAGTCATGCAGCCTAAATTTCGAATCACTTTATACGAACGAAAAAAGTTGTTTTGCTGCTAGTTTACTTTGCACATGATTTATATTTGCTGATTGCTTGTCATGAGTATAATGTGTTTGTTCAAATGCCTCATTATTGTTTAACTTTGAATTCTTTGAAAAATAGCTATTTGCTGACAAGGGCAATCCAAACCATGAGTGGTGAATAAATAAACAAATCAAAATCAAATGATACTCAGTTATGGTTATATTTCATGAGTATCTGTTTTCTATGTTTGTATCATATAACTATGAAACAGTATTTTAACCATTTGATAGGCTGGTGGAAAATGTTTTAATCTTTTTTTTAAAGTAATAATGTATGATGTATAACAAATCTCCTCCGTCGTATATGAGGTTTGCATTTTCATGAATAATATGATTTTCCTTCAATTATTTAAATAATGTTGTACATGAAACATCATTAATTAAAATTAAATGCTTGTGTTGTGTTCTTTAAAGTTAAATGGTATTATATATTACTTAATCTTCAGACTTCCTATATATACATACTATAGAACATTAAAATTGTAATGGCAATCAGAATGTTAACTGGAGAACTAGTAAAAAAAAAAAAAAAAAAAAAAAAAAAATCATCAGTACTCATAAAACTAAATGCAACCCAGTAAAGAAATTTTCCCTTCGTTCCTCCCATAAGTTTGGTTTTAATTGCTTGGGCTTATTTTAATCATCAAACCATGGTATTTCAAATATATTTCAAGCATGTTTTTAAGAATCCGAGACATTTGGTTCTTATTTTTTCCTTTCCTACTATTTATTTAGAATGAAGGACGACGTAGCTTAGGAAACATTACATGACATGTACATCTCGATGTACTACACATATATATTATATATATATATATATATATATACATCTGTATATAATTCCTAACTATCATGATTACTAACTATCATTTGAGGGGTCCATAATATTACTGTACACTACAAGCAAGGCTTCTTAGTGGACCCCTCTGTTCCAATATGTATTCCTTAATTTTGTGTAAATGATTACAATTGGTTTGCAATGTTTTGTTGGAAACAGAAATAATATTGTATATTATTTAATTGAACATATATAATCGTCTTTTCCCTGTTATCAGGCTCTACTCTTATAAGATGAATATGATATTTATATTTATGGGCAATTATTACAACTTATATTTGCAACCTCAGCTATGATAATAACATGCATAGTAGCTTGACAATATATAAGTGTATCGCAAAATGTTAGTGTTGCGACATTGTGACGTGTAAAGTTGAGAAAAATGGTGCATATTTTCTCAGATTCGAAAATGTTTAGATGAAATTATTGCTTTTAAATACACAGTAGAAGCAATGAAATATGAAATATTATAGTAGGCAGAAAGAACCTCCAAAGGTGACCAACGGCATTGTGGTGTACTCGTTACCAATGGCCATTTACCACCCATGTTAATTGTGATACTAAAAAATACTTGTATCTGGAGGAAGGTTAGATAAGCGGGTTGTTCGTCAACATATTAGCCGAAACTGTCGGCCTGGTGTTCGGTGCGGTGGTATCAAATATGTACTAGGAAAGGTACAGATTGCAAGCATTTGAATGATCAACACTAATCGTATACTTTCTTGTGACCTACCTGAATACTTGGTTATCCACTGGTAGAGTTCCGTCGGTCTTCTGCAATCACAAAGTTATCAATTCTAATTGCAAAAAGACACAAATAGAAGCAAATTCTGTCACAAAAACCATCAAAAAATTGGTATATCTGAGATTGTTTTCCTCCAGGATAAGCAACAAACACAACGCCTAACGCTATAGAGTTTTTGTCACGGTTTTTTCATCGCAAAAACACCTGAATTTACAGTTTAAATCAGTATCGAGGTAAGGAAAATGGCGTTGCCACTTTTTCTGCCCTTCGTACGATTTCTAGAGGATTTACATGAAGAGTTATGTCACGATGATCGCAAATAAGAACATTCATTGAAGACACATCGGCGAACATCCCCGCCCGCGATAAGAAATGCTCTTTTGCAGTTACTACTCGTGAACTATCAATGGACCTTTTTTGATATCATTTCATAATAAAAACAGAAATGGCACCGGTCCAAGCTTGTAGCTGTCATTTTTTTGTGTTAACCCCTTGTGAAAAGGGCTGAATCCTGTCCAAATCTGTTCCATTCACACCTCGGCCAAACACAAACAAGCAAGCAAGAAACAAAAAAGCTTTCTTCACCGGAAGCAGAACCTCGCTGGCTGGACCTGACTTTCACCTCTGCACTTCCAGTCACCGATGCTCGGACTTTTAATCGCAACAAGGTAAAACAACACAAAAAAACAATAAAGAAAAACGTAGAGGAGATGGCTAAAAATAAGACGATCAACCTCATCTTAAGTGACAGTCTGCCTGACAGAAAGGTCGATCAGACCATTGCTCATCGCCCAGGTCACAAGTTGAATAAGGAGATAACACGTGTAGGTTAGGGCTTTTAGGTTGTGTCGCGTTTTTACAACGTCTCACGTACCGGTAAGCAACCCTGGTGTGTCAATAGTGTACATATAGATTTAAACACAGCCCGGGAAGTAGGTCACTTATCTACGCACGTCGCTATAGATTAAAACGTAATTATACATCTTGATTATGTATATATATATATATACATGTGTGTATTATGTACGTGTATGTATATATTATATTATATTATAAACCGCAAATTTTAAAACACAATGCTGTTAAGAGGAAATTAATTGAGGGGATGTGTTTGTGTGTATATATATATATATATTAACATCGGCAGTGTTCAAATTGCAGAAGAATTGTCATGCTTTATTTTGTTTAGAATTGAATAAGGTCAGATACACAATTATCTTTGCTTTAAAATATTTCTGAGAATAAAATGAATTTATTGCATTAAGACCAAGTACACACATAGAATAATAGTCTAGATCAAAATTGATCATAGAGACATGTTCTTTCTAACTGAATACACCTTTACCTAAAACAGAAAATAAAAAGTGCTATTTTTCATACTTTACAATAAAACTATACGACTAGCTATCAATGTACATTCAAATTTCCCCTTCCTACGAACGTTTAACACATATCTCAGTCATTTGCAATCCATCTTTTGGTTTGAATTTATGTCTTTTATAACCACTTTACTAATTTGACTCCTTCGGCTTTTTTGTTTTGTTTTGTATAAAATATAAATCATATATATATCTTTTGTCTATGTTGGTGTTTTTTTTTAGAGTTTTTCTTATCATTACCAAATAATTTTTTGATATTTTTATTTGGATGTGTCATTTTTTTAAATTAAAAGCAGGGCTTTCTTGGTTTCTCTCATTGGGACTACCCTGCTCTTTAACAGAAAACATAATAAATTTACAAATGAAAAAATATGCAAACTACTTATGAATAACTTGGTATGAATGCCAAAACTCGGGTACTCAATGGTTTCGGATTACACCCCGAATTCCAAAGTTGAGACTAATATAATGAACAAAGAGAAATCTAATATTTATCATGTACTACTTTACTTAAATATATGGCTCATGTCTTGTTTGTTTTTTTAAACCAAAGCTTTAGATCACTTTTACTTGTTCGGTGTTATTAAATTGGGATTGACCGTAGAGGGTTTATATTTTACCCAACCGGTTTTCAAAGAATTAACATACTAGATGACGTAATCATGAGTATGGTAATCAAACATCTTTCAAGCTCGCACGATACGTGCAATCAGAGGACTTTGTAAATTTCGGCCAGAGAGCTCGGAATGACAGCGAATAAGGGAAACCAAGGATGTAACCAAAAGGAGAAAGTTTGATAAAAGATGATTATTGCTCTGGTGCGTTCTGATGCGGATCTCCCCGAATAACATGAGTCGAAGGAATGATGTATTATGTAAAATGAAGCATTTGCCTGAGCATTGGCAGTGAGCAGAGCTGTGATTCGACATGAAGCATCTATCTCGATGAAAAGATGTCGTCTGTGTTTACATCCTGGAGGACACATTCACGGAGGAATACCCTCTAAGATTGTAATGCCCGGTTATTGGATTCATTAGGATGTGCTAATGATGTGTGATCTGAAGAAGATTTTGAGGACGAAGTCATATCAATGCTGATGATTTTCAGTCCTCGACTTCAGAAAGATTCGTTGGACACCGGTTCATCAGTGAAACAACTCTGATAGACCCTTTCTGATGGCGATGACGAGAGATGATCGGCATGTGTATAATGTGAATGAGCGAATCAGAGGTCGACGATCGAGTTCAACGGTTACGACCTTTGAACGTGTTGTCATCCAATCTGTCGTTTATCATCTATAACTTTTGAGTTACGCGGAATAACTTAACATATTCTTGATTGTCAGTACAGCAGCTTAAACTTTATCCCCTTAATTTATTTTTTAAATGGTTGGATTATGTTTGTGAAGCTTAACTTATGATTTAATGTTTAGACAAAAATATGATATTCTATAACATGTGGGCTCAATCAGATTAATCCATTACCTAAATCTTATGTCTTTAAGAGTATGGACAGGAAATTAGTGACAATTTTTTAGGCACATATACATCATTACATTGTTTTCGTTAAGGGAGGGGGGGGGGGGTTACAGACGCACATCGATGGGGTAAAGACATTGAGAGGGGTAAATAGTTGCAGCATTGGTCTTGTTGAAATAATGATAATAAAAACCTTACATTTTTATAGCCGGTAATGATTATAATTTAGTTTTGTATGTGATTTATTTTGTTTTACTTTGAAATATAATACAGAAAAACACAAAACTATTGCATGAAAGGATATGGCTTCAGGGCTTTCACAAACGTATCGAGGGAAAAAGGAAGGTGAATAACAGTGGCATTGATTGGGGGTAGGGTGTGGAGTTGGTGTTTTCTTTTTCCTCTTCACCTCAACCCCCCCCCCCCCCTTCTCAATCATTGTTTTCTCTTAAAGCTGTTCGATGTAGGTTGGGGGCACGTGGCCCAACCCGTACATACCCTGAATAGCTGAACTGGCTACACAATGAATGCAGCATTAGTTGTCACTGTGATAATTTGTATTTTAATCGAGCAACTGAATTAAAAAAAAAACTGCAAAGTAAATATTATCTCAAGAGACGTCTGCCCCCCCCCCCCCCCGGCAAAATTATGCCCTTAGGCTACCCCCCTGACCTAGCTCATAATAATTATACGGCAAATTGACACCCAATATCTACCTCTTGTATACCGGTTACCATGACCTGGGAAATCAACGACCTTTGACCCTATTCGTATTGGTATTAATCCCTCTCTCTCACTTACCCTTCCACCTATCTCTCTCTTTCCTCTCCATTTCTCTCTCTCTCTCTCTCTCTCTCTATCCCTCTCCCTGTCTCTCTCTCTCTCTCTCTCTCTCTCTTTCTCTCTCTTGCTTTAAATTTTACAGAAGGCCTATGTTAAAAAATATCATATCATTTGGGATAACGAATAGGCCTATGCATTAGATGCTGCTTATTTATTGTGTATTACAAAAGTTGCTCTTAACGTCCAGAAAGCTTGCTCTAACCTTATCCGACGTTGTAAAATAAATATGTAGCGTGAATTCTACAAAGCGATTCTACCGTGCATACAAGTTGAATTGAATACAGTTCGTCACCAGATTTCATTTTCTGGAAAGACACGTTTATGAATTAAATTTATCAGTAATTTTTGTCTAAAGTTTCCTTGCATCAAATCATAGTGATGATTAAAAGGGGCACTTTCCAATTAGGATATGAAAACCATATATCCACCCAGCACTGAACGTAAACTTCTAATACATGCAATCATGATTGATGTGGGGTGTAACGTATCTTATCACACCACCTTTTCGCGATATGTTTATGAATATTTCAATACTATTATGGGCTTAGCGGAATGAACTTTATGCACACATTTGCTATCAAATTTAGTCTGTATATTACATGCAGTTACATAAATATGGCAATAACATCCCAGAGTACTGATAAAGACGTCTGTGTCGAGCTGATTAGCTTGTTTGCTTAGAATACAACTCCGACCATTGATCCCCGGTAGCGTATAAAGGAAACAATAAAACGGGATTTCCCCTTTTTTCCACCTGACGAAGAGCTGGTGACCAATCAGTGACGGCGACGCATAGCTCCGAGCTGCACGGTTAAGCCGGAAAGCCCGATTGGTCAGCGGCGGCAGATGTTTACGGCCAATATTTACTGTGAATCTACTTTTGCCCTCGGCCTTCATAATGAACCCTTTCAATGCCAAAGTCGCACGTCATTTCTAGTCTATGTTTTCATACTCCTTTTTCCTCATCCGGTGAAAAATACCCTGGGAATAAAATTTTTAAAAATAGTCAGGACACCCCTGGATGCTTCTAAAATTGTTCTACTCATAAATTTCCGAGCACGTTTGGTAGTCTTCATTTCAACCTCGCTTCATAATAAGCTCGAAAGCGTGCTCCTTAACCTTCATGAACGTGCAAATGATAGAACAATTAAATGCAGACTACAGTAAATATGTTTAGGCCACGTGCGGACGGGAGGAGGGGGGGGGGGGGGCACAACTGACCCATGCCCACTCAAAACCCAATCGTGCATGCACATCAAACAAAATCTGGCTCCTTTTCTGTGTTTGTGCCTCCTTTCAAAATAATGTTAGATGTAAATTGAACGTACGATATATATATATATATATTTTATTTTTTTTGGGGGGGGGGGGGGGGTGGCGAGCTTTGCAGAGATTTTTGCAGATTTTTTTTTTAATACGAAATCCTGCATCCGCCCCTGCATTGTAATATTCATCCATTGACAAAGCTTTATTTCCCTGTGCAATATGAGCACATAAAATATGATACATATCAATTAGGCTGCTATAAAATTTGCTCCATTTATATACACGTCATACTATTAAATGTTTCTATAAAGCGCTGTACCATAATTAGCCCGACAATAGCCTAGCTACCCTGAGAAGTTTTGAGGAATTTCTTCCTGCCTGGTTCCCACTCACATCACATGGATGGAGAGTGGCAAATGAAGGTTAATGCCTTGCCAAAGGACATAGTGACACGGCGGGACGCGAGCCAGTGACGTATCCACCAGACCACAACAGCTCTAGTCATGTTTGATGTTTTAAAAATAAAATTGCACGACGTCTGATCATGCAGATCGGTCTATGTTTAATCCAGCGATCTTGTCCTTGGGCAAGGCACTTCATCTACATTGCTCCTCTCCACCAGGGTGCTGAATGGAGCTGGAATGCTCCCCAGTGAGTGGAGAATGTGCTCTCTAATTGATTCCAGTGACCGGAGTATTAATGATATTGTAAGCGTTTGGGTTTGTTGTGACTAGTAAAGTTACTTTAATTATGAGATACAATTTTTTTTTTAAAACCATTATTATCATCATCATCATCATCATCATCATCATCATTATCACCATCATCATCGAAGTCGTCGTCATCATCATAGCCCTGACTCTTTTACATTGAAGTCGCATCATGCAGTGGTACATCAATGCAAAACAGTCAAAATTATTGTGTTGTCAGTTGTAAACTAACTGAAGCCCCCCCCCCCCCCCCCCCAGGAATCAATTGAATAACATGTTAGTGACATAATAGAAGGTGACAAATGCAAACATTCGGGTCATTTTATGCCCTCCTTTCTCAGCACATAACCAGAGGTGGATCGTGTGCGTAAGGTACCAGACGGGTGCCCCTATACTTAATCCGTCTGTCTGTCTGTCTGTCTCATCTCTCTCTCTCTTTCTCTCTCTCTCTCTCTCTCTCTCCCTAGATGGTGGTAATGATCATTACGCCATATGTAAAACAAAAATAAAACAAAAACAAAAACCAAATGACATTGACAGGCACAAGCTCGACTAATCAATGAAGTCAGTACATAGGTAAGCATATAGATTTAGAGGCAGGATTTTTAGTGTTGTAGAGTGCTACCAAAGGTTTTCTAAGAAGAGTAGGATTTTGACTAATATTACACCCTATCCTTATTTTGATTTGGATCAATCGCAACTCTTTGTTAGACGGAGCCCTGGAGGCCTTTACACGTAGTATCGTGGAAAGGTAAGTTCAAGTACATATTACATTTGTGCATGAACCCTAATAGGGTTCATACACCCTATATCTTTCTGGGGCAAAAGGGACAGAGATTTATGGACCTACTTACCTGCTCCGAGTCCAAGCAGTAGCATGACGAATGATAGGAAGTTGAAACAGCACTTGACATTTTAATGATGATCATAAAGTTCCTTATCCAACTAAAATAATGGTTTCGGTTCTTTTCGTGGTTGTGCAATGATTTTGAAAAAAACAAATTTGTTTGCAACCTCTAGCTTAACTGTCTTTTCGAATGAAAAGGGCCCTGATGAACAACAGATTCGTTTACAATGTAGATTTAAAAATTCAAATATTTATATAACTTTAAAAAATGTTGAACAATGTTAAATCTGAGATGCATGGCCCTATGTGTTATCAATGTCTGTAATATGGTGTAATATTGAAGCCCTAACAAAATTGCGCTTCAAAAAGATCATGAAGTGCCTCAAAAAAGTAAAAAAATCTTTGAGTGACCGGTTTTACCATACTCATTTTCCCCAATAGACTGTAGTGTTATAAAAACCGTTAGGAGAACGAATAGTAAATTTCGATTTCCAATCATAAATATCTCGATAATCAGACAAGCGATTGGCTTGTAAAAGTCACGGGGTTCCTGACTGACCTAAAGGTTTATAATTACCATTGCAGCATGAGCTAAATCCAGAATTTTGTTTCAGAATCTGAGACAAAGTTACCCGATCCCTTCAATGGCAATGGCGCTTTGAGCATTGACATTTTCCAAACTCCATAATTCTCATGCAAATAGAAAGGAACACTTTCATTTACAATGTAGAACAAACAGTCAAATATATGTATAATATCTTTAAAATTTGAGCGTTGAAAAGTTAACCGTAAGATATTGAAAAAGGGTACTGCTCACGTGTACACCTATTACTGACACGATATAAAAGATATTCGAGAAAGATGAACTCAGTGATAATTATGATACCCTATGACGCATCCCATAGTGATTATGTTCGATATTCTACGATAATACGTCATTGTAATTTTTGCTCAGGTCATTTCACTGTAAGTGATGCACAAGGCTATTGAAATGTCCTTAGCTTAGTTTTGTTAATGTCTTTTAATCGTGTTTACAAATTACCGATTTCTAATAATAGACCAGTTCGTAGTTTGCACATAAAGCAAATGACCCCGATTTCCACAGATCTGTAACACACGGAGTAGCCCAACTTCTTGCATTTTAGAATGAATCACTGCCAAAGTCACGGATGTGCTTCACGAATACTTTTTGAATGCTGTCTTGTGGAGAAGTTATGATCCTTGTGCCGTGTTACGCCCAAATATTATACTCAATTCAATTTTATTTCTGTTTCCAATAAAATATTACAAATTAATTACAATCATTGACAACGATTGAGGAAAACATATTGAAAACAGAGTGATTAAGTGACTTAGGAGTCTCTGAATGCGATATTACGAAAATAATGCACCGAGTTGGTTCAAGATCATGTTGTTAGGATCAGAGCCATTGATCATAGAAACGTTTGACAGGCTAACCCTGTTTGAGTTGGGCACTGACTATGCGAATACTATTTTGTTGGGCATGCACAAAACAAAAGATTACACGCCATATTGTAACCAACTGCAATCAAGTTGGCAAAATTCTGTGTATATATTTTGTTTTTCATGGATCTTTATTCGATTCCACTCATTATAACAAATATTTTCCACTTGAGTATGTGAATTCTAAAAAATGATTATTACTGAAACAGAAATAAGTAAATGAATTGTATGCATTGATGCTTTAGTTAATAAATACATTAATACAAATTAATATTTTGACAATGATGATAATAGTATTCAATTATTAGAGCAATTAAAATTGAAATAATAATAACAATTGTCATAATTCAGGACATGATGGCTATAGGTTAGGATTCTTGTCCCCCCCCCCCCCCCCCCCTACGCACACACAGATTTCAGAAGACGGGTCAAGACCAACTCATTTTAAGATTCCGGTCATCAAACTGATTGAAAGGATTCTAGACCACCACGACTAACTCGAACACAACGACAAATGATTCTTCACCATTTTACACAGAGTAAAAAGGACTTTCCGAAAACGCAAAAAGACCACTTTCTTCTTTAGCCCAAGCAATACGATAAATAAAACGTGATTAAAATGGTCGTAGACCACAGCTAAAGAAAAAAAAAACCTTTATAGCATACGAAAAGATGGAAAATATGTCCCAAGATGAATCGAAATAATTTTACAGTGAGACATGTTAGACACAAATCATAGCAATTTATTTTCTCAAATTATGCACCATGATCGTTGAGCAGCCCCTGACGTGGGACCGATGGAGAGGGCGCTAGACCAGTTTTGATTTGATCCACTTCAACCTTTTTAACCATATTCTGACTGGGCCTTCCGAGAGCAAGATTTGACGGGGGGCGGGGGTCAGTTTTGCACGAACATTGACACGCATACAAACTGCTGCATAATACTTTTCAGGAAAAATCGCCCATTAATTAGTTTATTATCATTTTTAAAAAGTAGATGCCTATGTTTAAAAATAAATATTAGTGATATTTTGTTTAAATGAGGTATGACGGTTTATATTTTTCGTAAAAATTTTCTGAGTAGCACAATCGACAATATTGTACTGAATGCATTTCAAATTTGAAATCAATTCCTTTGTATTTTATGATTATTTTGTTATGTTTCATAAATGTATTTTGATAATTTTCAAGACATACAAGATTAAGAAATAGGCATGAAAAACACAATTGGCAATTTTAGAGAAATCTAAGAAAAGCAGTATTTGTACACAAACATATGTAAAATGTAAATTTTCGTAAATATTGGCCCGACATGACTGCGACGACAATACGTTGTGTGGCCTCGCGACGGATTGTCCGATGTTTGCAAACTTGGTCTCAAAAGTTGCAAGACACTTTAAAGGACAAATTTACAAAAAGGCGAGGCGCGATCTGCAGCGGTTGAGAGGTAGTCGTGGGTTTTGTACAGTCAGAATTGGGTTAGAAGAGCCACGAGATTAACAACTCTGTCTCATTCAAAAGTTGCAGAAAACGACTTTTGTACTGGATTCGATTGTGCCCATTTTATTGACATTGAAGCACACTTTTGGCTAAGTAATTTATTGGGATTAAATTGTAATCCGTCAATGACTAATAATTGTTGGTTACTTACTGACACCTATCTTCGTGATTTCTAGGCAGCAAATAGCCCGCCCCCCCCCCCCCCACTCAGTGTTATTTAGGGCACGCATAATTATGCGTGTTCCCATCGACCCCCTCCCCCCCCCCCCTTTTCAGCAAAAGTCCGATGTGTAAAGTCAAAACGGGTCGACCTTTTTCTTTTGTTATACGAGCCTTTTTCAGCAACCCCCCCCCCCCCCTTCAGCAAAAGTCCGGTATGTAAAGTCAATACGGGTAGACCTTTTTCTTTTGTTACGAGCCGGAGAGTTTGGGAACACGCATGGTATCCCTCCGTTCACGGAGTGGGGGGGGGGGGGGGGGCAGGGGCAAACTGAAATGTTATGACGAACCACTTGGCTTGAGAGAGTTAACAGAAGTGGATGACAGCTTGCTTGCTAAGTTTGTTGGAAGCTTACACCGCATGGTATATTATCCCAGCCTCTTCGTTTCAAATTAAACATCACATAGTATCAACGTAAATTATGATGGATCATAGTGTAATGAAATATAAATGACGTGAAATGTACACATGTCCAACATACATAAAACATAAAAACGAAAAGTATGATAAAAAATGAAATACAAAAATAAAACAAAATAATATCCCAACCGATGATTTTTTTTTTAATCAACCTCCGGTTCGTTTAGTTTTTGTTTTCTTATTGAATTTTTGTTAAACGTTAACATCTTGCTGAATATTTGTATAATATTGTTGATTATTCATACAGTGATCAGGACTTTTACATGAATTTCTGTCAGAGTACATTGTGTGATCTTTTCCCAGTGCCGAATTAATATTCAGCATCATTTCCAGATTTATATAAATATCCATCACTATATAATATAACTCCCGTATAAGTTTTTTGTGTTAGCAATATTTACATCAACATATTTCCATTTTCATTTTCATCTTCATCGTTATGATCAGCATCGTATCCATCGTCATCATCACCATTTAAAAGGAAATCATCCGAGCAAGCTCTTACTGTGATAGCCCTTCTTCTGTATATTTCTAATTAAATAAATGTTTCTTAGTAGTATAATATAATTTTCATTTTTTTTTTACATGTCAACAGTTCTATTATTGTTATATTATGTACACGTTCATAACTCTTTTGTATTTTGTATACATATCTCTGAAATGTAATTTGATTTGCATGTGCAGAAGAAAATAAATTCAATTCAATTCAATTTATTGAGAAGTTAATCATTATTATTTTTCATGAATTTGCTAGAGAGAGAGAAGGAGAGAGAGAGAGAGAGGGGGAGAGAGAGGAGATGGGGAGAATGGAAGAAAGAAATTAGACACAAAGAGAGAGAGAGAGAGAGAGAGAGCGGGAGAAGGAGAGAGTGAGTATAAGAAAGAAAGAAGGGCAACACAAAGAAAGAGAGAAAAAAGAGACTGAGAGAAAGAGAGAAAAGGGATAGAGAGACACAAAGAGAGAGAGAGAGAGAGAGAGCGGGAGAAGGAGAGAGTGAGTATAAGAAAGAAAGAAGGGCAACACAAAGAAAGAGAGAAAAAAGAGACTGAGAGAAAGAGAGAAAAGGGATAGAGAGACACAAAGAGAGAGAGAGAGAGCGGGAGAAGGAGAGAGTGAGTATAAGAAAGAAAGAAGGGCAACACAAAGAAAGAGAGAAAAAAGAGACTGAGAGAAAGAGAGAAAAGGGATAGAGAGACACAAAGAGAGAGAGAGAGAGCGGGAGAAGGAGAGAGTGAGTATAAGAAAGAAAGAAGGGCAACACAAAGAAAGAGAGAAAAAAGAGACTGAGAGAAAGAGAGAAAAGGGATAGAGAGACACAAAGAGAGAGAGAGAGAGAGAGAGCGGGAGAAGGAGAGAGTGAGTATAAGAAAGAAAGAAGGGCAACACAAAGAAAGAGAGAAAAAAGAGACTGAGAGAAAGAGAGAAAAAGGATAGATAGACAGAAAGAGGGGAAGAGAGGGAGAAGGTTCATATACAATATAGATGTGAAACAACGTATGCCAACAAATTTTGTGATAATTATTTCAATTTAAAGGTGAACTCTTCTGTCAAGCCTCAACACATATATAGGGAACAGCATGTGGGCTTTAAGACTGTAACACACTTTCGTCCCAGGGGGTGGGGGAGGGGGGGGGGGGGGGGGGGGGGTTGGCAGGCGCGTGCCCCTATGCATCTAACTAGCTCAGCCCGCCTGTATGATGTTAAACAAAAGAATACCCGTTAAGACTCCATGCATGTCAATAATTGACTTTGTGTGAAGTGCACAAAGCAATTGAGACGATATTTTAAGCTTTTATCTAATGCTGGTACTATTGCACTTTGAACAAAGCTGTTTGTGGTAGTGAGACATATTATTACAAACGAAGTGAGGACAAGAAATTAAGATCATAACATAGTTTCTGACTCACTCTCCTTTGAAAAGTAAATTCATGTAGTCATTGATAAAAGGCCAAATATACACAGAACAGCAAAATACATATATCATTTTAAAATTACTTTTCTTTTAATAAGTTCAAGTTCAAGTTCAAGTTCAAGTTTTACACCACTTTTGTATATTTTAAAGCTATCTATTTGTTTTCTCTTATCCTCAAGCGAGGTTATTATTTCCATAATTTAAATAACTATTTAAATTATTGACTCAATGATTGAGTGAAACATAACATAGGCTAAAAATTAAAGTATATTCAACAATTCTTCCAGCTTGTATGCTACGGTCACAAAGCTTCGTACGAACGATAATTTCGTACGAATCCCCCTGTTTTTCCATTGTCTTCCCGAATTTCCATTGTCTGAAAATCGTTCGCAGCAGTTCGTAATGGCATTTGTGACCGAGGCTTTAGTATTATTTTCTTTGCTAACACATTCATATCTTAAAAATAATCTTAGCAACGACTTGAATTCAAAATTATTATTTGAAATAACATAAGGTCTTGCATTCGCATCGTCTCATGTCTATACAACATAAACCTGTTGACTTCCGGATTATCTTATTGTTTAAGGCTTAATACAGAAACCATCAGGTTCAAGAAGGCAATTAGTTAAGGGAATAATGAAAGAAATTACGCACCCATTGAACTGCTTTGCAGTTTTGGATAGATTGATGTCTTGAAGGCGTTCAAAAGTAAGAGCGCCAGCTACGTGTGGAAATTTGTCGCTGAAAATGGCTACCGGATATAAAATGATCTAATATGAAAATGTACCATGATCACATTATGTGACACTCCATTTATTTCCTTCACCCCTCCTTCCTTCAAAGATTTAAAGATATTATAGTCAGGCATACTTGAAATTCGTTCCCCATTATTTAATTTGGATTCCACGAAATACAACACCTTGATTTTCGGTCATTTTCGCTATATTTCCCTTTCAAAATGACATCGTTTTGAATAAAATGATACACCGTCATGTATACATGTCAAGCTGCTAACTGTATATCACTATGTTGTGCAATTAAACGTTATCCCTATATGCCTACATCTATGCAGCACAATACTTCTGTTTTGAACAGTTAGGATTGACAATTGATATTTCGTTCAGCATAAACATACGTTTCAAGTAACGTCTGCATAAGCAGTGCAGAAAGTACAATAAAATATTGTGAAAAACATTAAATAGAAGAAAAGTATCTCAGTTGTTTCATTCGTTAGATAGAATGTAAGATTACGATTTGTTTAATATGTATTGATGAAATATTTTTGTAGGCCTAAGTCTCATACTTCGCAATCATTGCAGACTTTCACTGAGTCATGAGGTTTTTATACCTCCGATCGTTGGAGTAAAAAATAACTCATTATTAAAGTGTAAGTTACTTATAGAACAGCGTCGGGCAAAACCACGTTAAATCTATTTAAAAAATTGCTAAATCGTGTCAAAATAATTTTCAGTATGCTAATGAGTTTTTCATATACTGCTATTAGAAGCCTGCTACATGACGCAGCGTCATAGAAATGTTCTTAAAGTCTCATAAATTTGATTGCTTTTCTTGTTTTTTAAAACAAAAATAAGCCATTTTGTAGTAAACATGTTTTGCTAGTTAGTTATTATGATTTTGTAAGACTTCATAGATTAAAATGTTATAAACGAATGAAACCCTTCGGAGCTACAAACAACTAAGACACCAAATTTATTCAAGACACTCCAGTTCACTCTTTATTTAGCCTAACCGTATATAGCAAGACATCGTATAGTGTTGGCTCAGTCAGTAGAGCGTCCGCCTCACAACCGGGAGGTCGTGGGTTCGAACCCCGGCCGCGTCATACCAAAAGACGTTAAAAGATGGGAGTTGTTGCTACCTTGTTTGGCGTTCAACAATAAGGAGATAGAGCAACGTCGATCTGGCGCTGCTCAGTGGCTGCCGGGCTCACGATCAATTGGGCAAAAAGAATTTCCGTTTCGGTTTAATAAAATTTGGAGTGGACTATTAGGCTATTATTATTATTATTATTATTATTATCGTGTCTTCACAATGTGATGGTTATTTTGTTTTATAGTCACAGTTAGCTGAAACTAGAAATTATGTTGCTATACCGATATTAATCCTAGGGATTCACGTTCGTATCATTTTAAATAATATGTTGATAGAGTCATCATTTATTTGCTTTCCTTTCCTAAATCGTTATCAGGCAACAGAAATTGTACGCTTCAAATTTATGTCAACGTTAGCAAAGGCGTTGTAGGGTTCACCGATATTTATATAATATTGGATGGCTTTGAGTGTGATACAAGAATATACTGTCATAGCGAGAGAAATAATATATTCTTGTTCTTGTATCACACGAAAACAAAGCCATACAATAGTATTATTATTCATATCAGGCTGACGCTCTGTTGTCAGGAGAGACACCAGTTTTGCAAATTGTGTACAGTGACCGGGTGCCAGCGAAAGTGTTGTTGGTTTTCGATAATCAAGCACTATTGTATCGACAGTTGAAGTTCCCGGATGACAGAGCAATACGAAAACAATATGTATTGCGCTAAAGATATTAAATACACTGATTTATTGTACCATTTGGAAGCCTTCTATAGATAATAATAGTAATTATATTGAGTCGGCGATACGTCAATTGGAAATAAGAAGAAGAAGAAGAAGAAGAAGAAGAAGAAGAAGAAGAAGAAGAAGAAGAAGAAGAAGAAGAAGAAGAAGAAGAAGAAGAAGAAGAAGAAGAAGAAGAAGAAGAAGAAGAAGAAGAAGAAGAAAGAGAAGACGAACAAGAACAGGAATAAGAAAATATATATACAAATACAAAGAGGTAAAAAAATGTAACAATATTCTAGTTGGACATAATTCTTTGATGTTTTCATTGTCCCTGTCACATGAATCCGTTTTATATTAATTTGATCGTCTTTCTTTATCCACTATAATTTGTTGTTGTTGTTACCATACACCTTGTTTTATTAGTCTAGACCTTTTGGGCAATTAACCAAACAAACCATGCTCAAAACTGAGGGTGCCAATAACTGGAAGTATCACAAATGCAATGACTACTCTCCATTGAATTATGAATTATGTGTTATGACTTATGACTTATGATTTTCATTCTGTTTTGTTTTTCTTGAAGTATTTAAACAAAAGTACCTTGATTATCATCTGGTGTTTGTATAACCTTTTGCAATATTGTGTTTTATGTATTCTAAACAACTACTTGTAAATTGTGAATAATTCAGCCATTGACTGCTAATCACGGTTTGTATCATTTTCAATTTCATTTCTGTTTCAAACAAAACATTACAGATTAATCATAATCATTTACACAACATTAAGGAATACATATTGGAAACAGAGGGGTCGATTAAATCATTATACTATGAATGCATTTTTGAAAATTGTTATAAATTCCTATTTCATGTGTCAGCTTAGTTGCTACATGATAAGATTTAATCAACTATACTAAAACCATTAAGGAATATAATATTCATAATCACAATATGATATTTAACATCATTATATAAAACTTAACGTAGGCCTAAGTGTATCTTTATTTCGGCAATTGGCAACATTGACGTGATATTGGCTTTATATTTTCTCCTTTTTGTGTGTTTAATATTATCAGCATTGTTATCTTCATCATGTTAACTATCATTATTATTATTATTATTATTATTGTTACTGTTATCATTATTATTGTTATTATGTTGTCTTATCATTACTATCATTTATATCATAATCTTTCTACTACTATTACTACTTCTACTACTACTAATAATAATAATACTATTTATACTATTACTACTACTTCTGATACTACTTCTGCTGCTACTACTACTACTACTACTACTACTATTACTACTACTACTACTACTACTACTACTACTACTACTACTACTACTACTACTACTATTACTATTACTTCTACTACTACTATACTACTATACTATTACTGCTACTACTACTATTACTACGACTACTACTACTACTACTGCTGCTGCTACTACTACTACTAATACTACTACTACTACTGCTACTACTCATACTATTACTACTAATAATAATAATACTACTACTACTTCTACTACTAATACTAATACGTAGTAGTGAATTTCTCCTTCTGTTTTCTAATACTATTTCTGGTATATTGTAATTATCGTCAAACAATAGCCTCATATTGCTAAGCAGCACGTTTAAACGCGCTTTAAATCGCCCGTTTATTTGTATGATTCTTTTTGTTCGTGTTTTTTTTTAAACGTTTAAAACATTATTCAAAATGCCCACCATAGACACTTGCGTTATGGTTGATTTCAAGAAACCAGGCCCCAGTCACCCCCTAGTTGAAATATGCCCATATGCCCATGATTGCAGTGCACCTATAAATTATATGCACATTTTTATATGGGTAACATGCATAGGAAATTGCCTCTTTTAGGGATAAAAAATGAAGAAAAAAAATATATACCGCAATGGCACTGTTTGCCTCAAACGTCATAATACCTAAATAACCACTAGTGCTACTGTTAATGATTTTTTTAAATAGAGAATTGCCGCAGTGAAACCACGTTTCCATTAACAAAAATGTTTAAGATGAAATAATCACTGCTCTTCGTTATGAGAAACGTTTTAGTGCTGTTTTAGTGAATATATAATTCGACTCTAAAAATATTCTTTAAAAATCAACAAAAGAAGACAATACAAAACAAGCGACATTTTAATGCAGTCAGTATTTTATTCCGAAACAAAATATTAATCTGGCCAATATAATTCTCTGAATTACTGCTCACAAAAAAGGACACATCCCGTATAAAATATAGACATCGTTATAATGACAGAATATAATCAGTTACACATCTCTTTCAAATGACAACTCTTAACGAGTCCGAACAAACAAACTTAACATAGAATGATTTTCTTAGCGCAGGAGTGAGTGGGGAAGCGGGTGATGGTTCGATTAGATGCATGCAGACTGTTTGAGTAGACCGCTTTACTAACATATTCCAATATGTTTGGCCGCGGACTTGGTGATGAGGTACTCGTTATCCAGTTAGTTATCAATGAAATATACTACTTGGAATCCAATCTGCATACATTACTTTTTGCTATGTCTGTCTAGCCTCAGACAAGCTCTAGGGTTGCCGAGGACAACCTTTGTTAACATGATATGCACACTTATTGAATATGTTAGCAAATCGGTCTATTTAGTGATAGTATGACATAACAATACAACAGCAGCTAATCGTACGGAATGTTTTCATTCTCTAACAAAATCATTCATATGACGACGATTCTTCTCATTCGTCATCAAAATGTTAAATCAACATATCTTTCAGGATGAATCGCGATGGTTCATTCAAACCATATGATTCGCATATTCAATACTATACATTAACGATCTTAGAATCATCAATAATTTAGAAAACGTATAAACCGAGGTCAAGAGAGAAAATAGACCGGTTTCCTAACATAATTATTCAAATTTCATGCATACATGCATTAACAACCTAAATGCTTGTCCGACATAGCAACACGTAATGCATGAAGAACCGTGAAAACCAATCATGCCGTAAGCTCAGTTGGAAGAGCAGTGGTCTCGTAATCCGGTGAACCCGGGTTCAAAACCACGGCAATGCACTAATGTCCTTTGGAAAGGCATTTATCCTCATTACCAGGTCTCTTGGAGAGGACCTAAAAAGCCGTCGGTCCTCTGGTTGCTTACTAACAAGCATTTATGCTTTCTTAGCAGTCAGGTAAAACAACCACCTCTATATGTACACGACTTTAAAGCATGGTGTTTTTTTAAACTTGGTTCGTATACATAGGTGGGGAGAGTGGTAACGTATAAAATATGTACTTACATTAAATAAAGTGCATCTAATGATGGAAGAAGAAGAAGACAAAATTCCTTGCATTTTTTTGGCGATAACGATCTCTGTTTTCACGAAGTGACGGTATTGAGGAAAATCGTCACGCAAAGTGAATACAATTTTTTTCACTACCGTCACTTCGTGAAAACAGCGACGAAACATGTGCAGGCTTACACAAGGGCTCAAGACAATTGTCTTGAGCCCTTGTGTAAGCCTGCACATGTTTCCTCAGTTTGCTTGCAGGCCTAGCTTCTCGAGAGAACCCTAATCAAACGTAACAATAACTCACGATTGCCCAACATTGTAACAACATTACTGAAGCAATAGACGATCGACGATCTGCAATCCGACTCTTGAAACACAATACATGGTAACAGCTGAGTTGCGGAATACAATAGGCCCATAGTGTATCTTATGGGTTTTTCAGAAAAAGGATTGAGCACATACAAACTGGGCCCCGTCGCATAAAACTTGCCATTGATGGTAATTTTGCCATCAATGGCAACTACCATGGTAACAGGGCTCAACAGCCAATCAAAATCAAGGTTTTCATGGTAGTTACCATTGATGGCAAAGTTAACATCAATGGTTGTTGTTCCTGCTGCTACTGTTTTGGCCCTAACGGCGCCTCATTATTTTGCAACCAAAGACTAGTACTGAGGGTAGGCAAAGAGCACGATCTCAAAGGCTTTCAAAAAATGAACCCAAGATAATTTTCATGTCCCTCTCCGCCCACCTCAAATTTTGGAACATTACAATGACGTATGACGTAATCCGAACAGAGTTCATTTTGGGCTATACAATGGGTAATGGTATTGCCCTTGATTTGATTTCCCGAATGTCTTTGCGACCGAGTTTGACTTTCAACCTCCATTGGCGTAATGAGCAAAAACGGGGGGGGGGGGGGGCAGAAAGAAAGAAAAAATGATATACTTGACAAAAAAGTGAGAAAACCCCCGAAAAATCATGTTATTTCAGCAACATTTGTAAATCACGGGCATCGAATTAGATATAAACCACGTTTTATTTTTTCCTTTTTTTTTTGGGGGGGGGGGGGGGGGGGGGGGGGGGGGGGGCAACTGGCAACTGGCAAGTGCAAACCTCCCCCCCCCCCCCCCCCGATCAGTTCGCCAGTGTCAACCACTTCATTTCGTACAATCCACTGTACTGCTCTACAAATCAATACGAGAAATGCATTCAGAGTTGTATTGAATCTGATGAATAGACACATATTCCAATTTATTGATTTTTCTTTCCTGGGGACCTAGTTATTCCGTTAACCTATTATTAATGAATGATTTACAATACTCGGAATCCAACCTGCATACATTACTTGTAATAAAATCCCGAATAAGTGTACGCCCTACTCTTTGACTTGACATTATACATCGAATGGGTAATCGCAATCGCAATAAGGGAGTTTACAGATAGCACATGGTACAAATGACCCCAAATATCCACAGACCTTTTACACATGGAGAAGTTCCACTTTGAGCATATTAGAATAATAACTGCCAAAGTCCTAGATGTGCTTCATGAATACCTTTTGTTTGCCCTCTTGAAAAGAATACTTCCACCTGCATATCATAGAATATACCGTTGGTGCATAAATGAATAATGTTACATAACTTTCATGAGCGCATATCCAGTATTCTTCTCTGTGGGTTTTACCTTTTTGGTACAAATGACCTTTATCTGCCCATGCGCAGATTGTATCTGTAAACTCCCTTATACAAATTGCACGAGGTGCAAACCAGTTACCCAATGTTTAAACCGTCGGAAGTCGACTTGCTGTAATGTGAGCATTAACATCACAATCCAAGGTGTGAATATACAATTTGTAAACAAATAACACAAAACACGAGTAAAATGTAAACGCATGGAGCACAATCCTGACTAACGGGTCTAGTTAAACTCAAGTCAAGGGATAGAAAATCGAAAAGACTTTCGAAAAACCAACCGGAGGCAAAAAGCCATTTCGTAATGTAACGAAATAGTCTATGCATGCCTTTTTGAAGTGTCTCGATACGAATTATTTCACTCATCTGTTACGAACATTTGTATTGTGTTTGTAATTGCATTGTAATAGTCAGAATGCGCATTGCATACATTTCGTGTGGTTAGGTAGGGCATGCCATAATGTTTTTCATACCTAGCAACAATTAATGAGCAAATTACATTACTATCGACATACAATAACATGTATGTGTAACAAATAAATGAAATAATTTGTAACATGGCACTAGACAAAGATTGGGAGCGCCAGGAGTGTCACGTATGATAGACATGAGCGCTATACAAGAACCCACTATTTGTCATTATTATTATTATTATTATTATTATTATTATATTTTGATTGCATTACGAAAATGGTCTATTTCGATAGCCTCGGCCATCACCAATTGAGATGTGCAAACATTACAATGCTGTATTATGTAATCTGAACATGATTTTCATAAGATAAACAATTACATGGTACAATTGAAATTGGCCTTGAATTTGTTTCTCGAAAATCGTTGCGATCGTGTGTCACAAATGTTTGAATTATGTTAATGCTCTTAGAATGTTTAACAGTGATGAAATAAGGTTAGATCGTCAAACATAAGTGTGTACGACTCTGACTATTGCGTAACATATATCAATGTCGGGAGTTAAACAGTCCATGCATACACAAACGTTAGATTTAATGTATAAGCACTACACTCTTTCACCGCTGTCAGTAATATACACCGCCCCCGCCCCCACGTTATTAAAAAAAAAACCGTTGCTATGTAATATCTGTGGATTAAAAAAATTGAGAAAAAAAATTATATGCTTTACTAGCGGCATGTCGAAGAATCATCTCATGAGAAACTTTAAAAGCAACGTCATGTTCCTTTATCCCTTCCGCGAAGAGGAACAAGGAATTCCATTAATTCCATTTATTATGAGAGTGTGAACATTCAAAGGAAAAAACGCGACTGTAATTCCGTTTTACTTTCTTTGTACGATTATATATAGAAATGACGATAAATGACGACTTTACTTAATAATCCATTTTAATCGATGGGAAATCAAAAGATATTCAGACCGGATAATGGGGCGTAGGCATTATGCCTATAACCAACGAACATCTATATTGACGGACCTCTATGGTATTTCAGTGTGGAGAGCTTTAAAGATAAAGTTGAGTTCTGGTCATAATAATAATAAATAATAATAAAAGGCATTTCTATCGCGCCGTCTATCTAGAAATTCTATTCCTCATTTATTATAACCCCGGCTTTAGTCTAGCTGCCATTACAGCGCTCTAGCATTTCAAGGAATTAATTCCTGCCAGGTACCCATTTACCTCACCTGGGTCATTAGTGGACATTAGTGCCGTATCGGGGATCGAACCACGCGATTGCATTGTGAAAAAAACGGTGTGGGATCGATCAGAAAATTGTTGTCATATTTATAATATTGAGGCATTTAAAGAGCCATGCTTTTCAGGGAACATATTTTTCTATGATGTTCTTCCACACTTGCATAATAACAATGATAACGCCCCCCCCAAAAATTGTCACCTCTTCCCAGAACTCAGCCTTCTCTTTAAGTGAGGACATAGTTGAGCGATAGCCTTGTTTTTCTATGATTAACTTCAATTCTTCCGTTTGAAATCATGGACGAATTAATGTCAAAATACTAGCTTTGAAAAATGAGGCCATAATCAGCTATTTGTATTCATTACCATGTTAAAAACAAAATCAATACAATAACGTTATCTTTGAGATAACCTTTCACTGATACCAGTCCCCTTCTTTTGTGGTAGAATCTTATCCGCGATAAAATTCGGTTCGTTCAAATGGTCAGAAATTCGAATATAAAAATAGTGTTTCTTGTCATTGTACGACTATGGCATATCAGAAAACATCTTCTTAGTATTCAATTTCTTGAAATATTTTGTCAAAATAGAATATTGCCTTCTTCTGCAACAGTTCAGGAATCTTATTCATTACAAACGGACACAAAATCAGTAAGGAAATCACTGTGAATAATACAATTAACAAAATTAAATATTCCATGCTATACAATTCACGTTATGAATTTATATAATTTTATACTTGAACACCGTTCGTACTACGTACATGTCATTACGTGCATACTTTGTGCACAAAATTCATATTACATGTCCAGATAATATTTTATAAAGAAGTAATTATAAATCATTCAATCTTCAGAATCTTAATTTCTATTGTTTACCGGTCACATTATGGCAAAGCACAAATTTTTCACAAAGAAATGGATCATATAGGATTTACGACTAAACATGACTTTATAATGACTTATAATATCTTTCGTAAAGCAAATGCTATTCTTCAAGCTTTATTAACAGTTTAACACTTCCACTTTCTCTTATTTTCTCGAGATCAGTTGGGTAAACTCATTAGTGCAAAAATATCCGTTTCATATAATTATATACATTTCATTTTATGCTTCGCTCCAACACAATGTAGGAAAATTTAATCACGTTGATAAACTTTAATCAAAAATCGCTGGATATCCTTTGAATCAGGCAAATAATGACTAAACTGCGTAACGTATTTATAAGCAGCATCTCCATTGAATCATCTATGGCACTTCTTTCGTATCATTCAAAACTATTTTCCTCCTCAAAAATTACTGGTGTTCTTCGGGTAAATCCGCATCCGCTCCTCCGTATAATTCATAGTCTTTAGATCGGTGAAATCTACGAGGCGGACTTTATAAGTGATGACGTATCGGCCTCTGATTGGGCATTGCTCTCCAATGTAACGTCCACATCCATCCTCGTTTCCGAGTCTGGTTTATTCGTCGAGTTGGTAACTTCACAGTCGACGTTCTTTTTCTTCGTCGTAGTCGAGACTGGCAGCGAAGTCGTCATTGCCTTCCCCGATTTGACCTCATCGATGGTGGATGTGCGTTCGACCTTCTGTTTCTGCTCCTTGAAGAAGCCCCGGCTAGTGCAGCATTCCCTGACCGTAATGGTCACATCCGAAGCGGTAACGTCCGTTATGAGGACTTCTCCTGCAGGCAACAGCGACTGCATGGGCCTCCACAGGCTGGCTGACCGTGGCAGTGGGGGCGGGCTAGGCTTTGCGGCAAATTCGCTCAAAATGTGTTCAAAATCACGTTTAACTTCTTTCGGTTTTTTACCAGCGGTTGAGGCTTTCGTGGATTCTTTTGGTCCTTTCCGGGCCATCTTTTTGGGAGGAGGTTGCGCTGCTGGAACGAAATCCTCGCTTGCGGACACCTCTTGCGGCGTCGCAACCGAAGAACTAATGTCTTCTGCTTCAACATCGACATTGGGAGATTCGGCGTTACCAATTTCTTCTTCAGTTTCGCCTATCGCATCAAAACGGGGATACTCCTCACTGATGTCGTCATCCTCATCATCATCCATTTCATCCTCATCATCATCATCCTCATCATCCCCATCCTCATTGTTACTCGAGTTCATCATATCGTCTTTGAAGAAGAACGGTGTCGAGTTTGAATTGACGTCGACCCTGGGACTCTGCCCGACCACGGGGAACGACGTGATGCCTTCGGGTAGACTCTCTGTTCTCTTCAGATGGCTCATGCCTCGACCACGCCCGCGTCCCCTCGGCCCACCTCGTCCTCGGCCTCGACCGCGGCCCAGGGTGCTGATACGAGTACCGCCGCCGATAACGATGGCACTGCCGCGACCGCGACCTCTACCTCGCCCACGTCCGCGCCCACGACCACGTCCTCGCGGGCGAAACAACGGAGGTCTTCCCAGAGGGCGTCCCGGTGGTCGTCCGGGTGATTTGGGTACGCTGAGAACTTGGACGACGTCGGTGGTTGACTGTATGGTGAAAAATGTATAGGAATACAAGAAATAAAACAGTTATACATGTATATTCATCTAATTCTAAGGACAATCAGTACTAAACTGCAGAACAAGGTTTTTTAAATCGTTGAACGAACAACACATGCTCCGCAGTCAATTTTCTACACAAGGCGAGTTCCTATCTTCAGTCCTGGAAACAAATATGTACCTTAACCGAATTCTAGCTCGAAACCTATTTAACCCACCACTCAATAACAGATCTCAACCCTAACCCTATATTTTTGACGGAATAATGCCGAATCATCTTCACAGAAATATGATGGAAATATATCGGAAAACATGGGGGGGGGGGGACGCCCATTCTGGCCCGAATTCACAAAGGAGGTTTGTCGACAAACCTAGGTTTATGTGCGTCATATGACGCGTTTCGACGCGTTTCGAACCAAGGTTTGTCGAAAACTTTCTTTGTGAATTCGGGTCTCTATTGTCCGGCCTCATAGTCTCGTTTATGATTCCAAGCAGCTCAATTGGATTTTCTATTTCTCTCGTTTTTTGTTGGTAATCCAAGACATAGTCTACGCGCTGTGAGCACGACTGCAACTACGTACGAAAAACTCTAAAATAAAAAGTTGCTTGAAGCATTTCGCGGTGAACCTCATGCGCAGGCACTGTTGTTTAGAACCAGTAACCTGGACGACAAGCGAATATGACGTTAGCTCTTCGGTACTCTATCAAACTTGCCCCCCCCCCCTCCCCCGAGTCGATTTTTTCGAAAATTATTGCGATCGAGTTTGTGATAAAATGATAATAATTAGAATAGTAATAATAAAAGAAACGTGCTAACAAAAGTGGTCTTGTCTCAACTCTGTTCATGTACATTATTTTGTCATTAATCATTGTGAAAGTCACTATCTCGATATCACACCCTCTACTTATTTATGTTAATTGAAAATGTCGTGGTAATCGTATTTAAGGATTTCCAGAACATTCATTTATGGTTCCGGATTATTTAACTCCATATCGCTTTTAAAAAAATGTTGAAGTTTCGCAAGTTGTATTAGGATTTTTATTCTTCATGTAATGTAAATAAAAGCAATCAACCAAGACTTCATAAACATGATTTGATCCTTCCAAAAATCAAGTTCATCCTATTCTGTAATGTTGAATTTATTATACATAATTGCAAACACATTTAATTGATTATTCGTTTGTGTATTCATTAATTAATTCATTGTTTATTTGTTGGTGAACTTTAGTTAATTAGTTAGTTATTTAATTGCATTTTTTCTCTTTTGAGATGGTTAACAATATTAGTCACAAAGACGTTATATGCACTAAACTAATAAATACACTTTCATCCCAATCGGTTGCCTTGTTAGTATTTCACCCATCGAGCAAATTACCCCTCCCAGGCTCCCCCTCTTAATTCTTGATGCTAATGGCAGCTTAACATAGCAGGACCAACTCTACGTCAATTATAATTCCACACAATAATATCGTTTGCTCATTGTTTGAATAATTATGTTTACCATAATACATCAAATACACTCGCCTTGAAATCTGTTAATGGTATGCCAATCGTTTTTGATTATCGCATTAGTAAAACTGTTTTTACCACGCAATTTACTCATTCTCTTCCTCTCTCCATGCACTTCTCTCTCTCTCCCCCTGTCTCTCTCTCTCTTTTCTCTCTCCAAAACATCCCCTCTCTATCTCTCTCCACCACCCTTTCTCTCTATGTATCTATCTATCTATATATCTGTCTGTCTATCTATCTATCTATCTATCGATCTACCTCCCTCTCTCTCTCTACCACACCCACCCCCTCTCTATCTCTCTCTTATCATAGAACCATCCATGTCTAAAGTTACAACACGGTAATGACAGGGCCATACGGTGAACATGACTTGTGATATTGGCAACAACAACAAAAGGAACGGAGTAGGAAGATCAAACAAATCAAGAGTTAAAATGAAGCTCATGTGAAATTAGACCAAAATGATTAATTTACTGTACACAATGACTACACGTAGCTTTATAAAAGGGGAGGGATATACTCTTTAGTAAAATGTAACATGGTAATAAGCCTAAACGAAGAAGTATTCTTCTTTCACATTAATCGTGAAATCAACTTTTAAAACTTCTGCGAAATAGAATTGTGCATTTTCAACTCACAGTGACAATGACTACATGACTTGTATAGGCTATATATTATAGTCTGGGCAATCAATAATAAAATGAAATGGAAAAAAGAAAAGAGAAAAGATGGATTTCGAGTCAACATTGATGTAAAACCTTGGGAAATGAACTCCCGATCACATCATATTTATCCAAGTCCCCCCCCCCTCCTCTTCTTTGCCTATAATAATAATAGGCAACAGGCATGACGGACAATATCATACACATATATTGTGATAACAAAGTTACAGTGCAATTTGATAATGTACTGGCTTCAATTGTATGGTGAGTAATACTGAATCACGTAATCAGAATTATAGGTCTATCAATATCCCGCCAATACACACGTATTTCAATAGATCACGCATAATACTGTCTATAGCCTAGCACGAATGTGTCCTCGTATAATGAAAAGTACTGAATTACATAGCAAAATAAAACAGTACTCAAAATGTCAATCACATGTTGAGATAATCGAAGATAACGAATCTGACTAATCCATAAATTACATATGATATGAACATTAATTATACTGAATCAATTATTGATCAACTACCGTTTCCGAGTAACAAAAAACTAAGTACACGGGAACGTGTTATAAGTCAAAAGGTCAATAAGTTTGAGTGCGCTCGAAGCCTCGCGATGACAAGGCTATTATTTTAACTACTTTCGCGTTCGACTCGGGTGCTTCAAAATGTTGGTAAAAAATGTTCCTTGTTGTGTAGATAAGGTTGAAAAATATGAGAAGTAGTGACTGCATTGGACTCAAAATATTTACTTTTCATGTTGCTAAAATGATTTATGTGCATGTCATGGACGAATTTGCTTCAAATTATTTACTTTTTCGTTTTGCTTCATTTATTTATGTGCATGTCGGACGAATTATAAATCGAGTTCGTAACGTAATTAATCAACGTGTGTATTCAAGAGGCTTTTCTCTTTATTCTTCGACACTGACATTGTACATGTAAACTTAATTCCGATAATTACTGTTCAATTATTACCGCATGAAGGTATTACATCGAAATCTGCGGAATTTTATCAATTGGTGTTGAGCTTTGGAATATCACACACCGTATGGGTTTGTCTATAATTATGTCCAGGGATGGCGTAAGTAAATTTTTCCCGTTGGATTGCATTTTTATATTTTATTCACCCTTCCCGATTCTGTGTACAATATTATTTAAATTAGAATTGCTCCTTTTTTATGAAATCCTCAATACCGTCTGTCGTACTCATCATGAATCTCCGAACCTGACATTTAAATTTTGTTTCATCACAGCGCAGTTGAGTATATTTATTATAGTAGCTGCTTTATATAAATTGATATATTTGTTGTTGTATCCATGAAAATAAGGAAACTGCGTAATCATTGATATTGATTCAGTGAAATATAATTTCCTGGACTCTAGTAGTGTTTAGCGGCTAAATCTAAACTGGAGCAACCCCCCCCCCCCAAGAAAATCAAACATATCGTTTCCTAATAAAACAACCAAAATGGTTCACTTTAAAAGTCATTTCAAAAAGGTAATATAAACTATATCAGTTCATAACTTTTTTTATAATCATTGGTAACATGTTAAAATACAAGCAAAAGGAATTAAGAAAACATCGTTCACGGTAGATTTAACATTAATATTTTTCTTATTCTCGATGTATATAATATTATGAAGAAAAAAAACTATGATAAACTCCTTCCGTCTGACATGTAGTCTTTTCTTGCACTTCAAATTGTTTATCATGCAACATGCATATTATCATTTTGCAAAAGAACTAGAAGCAAAAATAAATAATAATTAATCAAAGTAATAAGTCAATATATAGGCTTACATGAATAAAAACTTTTAAAATTATTTTCTATTTCTATTTTTTCATTTTCTTTTATAGCGAAATGTCTTGTCCCTGCAAACAAAAATGATGAAAGAACGTCCATTAGTTTGAATAAACGTTTTTTTTTAATTCTTTTTCTTAACAATTCTGTCCATTAATGTCATACGTTTCAGGAGCATATTATTTTCTTTTAATAAATCCTTGTGAGAAAAAACAAAAAAGACTTTATAACAGATGCAAACGATTTTAAACTACAACTGAATTTCACCATAATTATAATTGTACTCTTCATTTTTTCTTTGCAAAATGTATACATGGTTGTAGTAAACAAGTGCAAAATGTAGAAATTGGAATGCACACAGGAAACTAATCTATTTTCAGTCAACAAGCAATTCCCTCATGGTCAATTCTAGAGGGGCCATCACCTATTTCTAGTTTTTATTTTTATTCAGCTTCAGAAGAAGAATGCTTCTTGTAATTGTACTGATAAATTAAGGGGAAAGTATGTAAACGAACATGGATCTATGACTTCGGTATAATATATACCTGTAGGCCTAATAATAATGAATTACCTATAGGTTTCTATAGCTATAGGTTTCTATATATAGCGCATTATTTTCCTTTTCGGAGAAAATATTAATGCGCTTACAATAATAAAAAACGAAATTACAGATAACAACTAATTCATGAACTAAAGAAATATCAAAATAAGAACAAGATTAATCGTGACGCTTATCAACATCAATTATTATGGATAAATGAAAGCAAGTTATGACAAAGAACAGAAATGTAGTTTAAATTATGATGAAATGCAGTTTTAATGACCATCAAAAATCATCTTTGAAGAAGTAAGAATTCAATTGTGATATCAAGGTAGTTAATTATGTGATGGTTCGGACGGTATAAATAGTAGTTTCATAAAACGTTAACAAGTCATTTGATTTCATATTCCTACGGGGAGAGCGTCTATTTTTGTACAGTCTTCATAGTCATACAGCTCAATCTAGCACAACTTTATGTGGGAATGACGCTCTTGTTATATTATGCAGGATTTATTTATATTCTGGTATAGTATAGAATCAAAATAAACTTAAATATACTATATAATAGTCCAACACCAACATTTTTCAAATCGTAGACATATTGTATGCATGATTGCCATTGCGGAAAATTAAATATATTGATGGTGTCGGACAAGTGGCGTAGCGTAAAACCAGATATAGGGGGGGGGGGGGCGGTCTCACTAATAAATGAAATGCTAACTATTTATATTAAGGGCATTGGGGAGGGGGTCAGAAGGATCCTTCAGCTTTTTTCATTTTTCCTTTTCCCCTTTCCGTGTCTTTCTTTTTTTCCCGCCCCCTCCCCGCCCCCGTTCGCCATTATATTGGGGGTTGGAGGGGGCACCTGCCCCATCCCTTCAGGTAGCTAAAGGGTATTTTACTGGGTATATTAATGTACATTTTGTGCTATATATGTTTTTCTATAATTTCAAAAAAAAAAAAAAAAAAAGACTTGTGACGATCAAACGCATTTTCTCTCGCACATTCATTCACAGACATCGCAACAGATGATGATAAGGTCTACAATTAAGTTCAGTTTTCCTAGTAAATAATATCAGATCCCTCTGAAATCCACGAAACTGTCTTTATACATAGCAAAATGCAATATAATATGCTAATTTGCCTCTCTTCGAATTAGTTTAGGAAATATGGATGATTAAAGATTGTGATTATATTTCGAAAAATTGGAAAAGCTGTGATATACAAACATAATGTTCGTTAAGCAGTTAGGATAAAAAATCTATCAAAACGAGGTCAATCTTGCAATAAATCATTTCTTATTTAATCAGTATCACATAGCAAAATAAACTAAATACCACTGCCCTGACACAGAACACCAACAAAAACAAGAAGAAAAAAATAAATAAGAGAAACAAATTGAATACGCGCATTTTCAATTTTTCAAATAAGCTTCTGTATATTCATTTTTTTCTCTGCACAACCAAACTTTTCTTACACTGAACATAAAAATGTAACGTTGGAGAAAACTTAGCACACATCATTCCTTCAAGTTCAGAACAAAATTCATCACTTATAATAATAAAACAATAATATTTAGAAAATCCAACGAATCAAACGAGATTTACAGAATCAGCAAACCCATGCAGATATTCTTAACATCGTCATCAAAATGCTTTTCCTCCATTTATTTATGGGTTATTTTCAAACTCATGAAAGTATATCTTTACCTTTTATTCTAAAGACGTTTTAAGTTATTTAAATAATTAAATCAAAGCGCATTAAACAAAATTATGACTCACCTTTCTTCTTCCAGGTTTTCTACCTGGTTTTGACGCTTGTTGCGGCGATGTTTTCTTTTCAAGTCTGTAATAAAATAGAATAAATCATTTGGGCCTTTATTCATGAAAATTGACATAATCAGAGAAATTATAATTGTATTCTTCAAAATAAAATCCTCTAATTTTGAGTCACATGGTGAAGACAGGCAATTAATTTTTTTGTTAAAACTATTAAAACCCAATTTTTTCCGTTTTTTTAAACAAAACAACGAATAGATTCTTTTTTTAATAATGAAGCTTTCATCATTCTATATAACGTCATTTTTACTAACATCATACAATTATTGATGACTATTAGGCCTAAAACTAACAAATGAAACAAAAAACATCGTGTAACATTTACACAGCAAATTTATAGGCCTCGATAATTATGAATAGGCCTATGGGTAAAAACTGACAAGGTGAAGAATAATCATCGGCAAGAAACAGAAGTTATGAAGAGGACTTAACTTTGCTAAAAACGTGATCGTCAATGATTAAACTTTTGGTCAAAGTTTTCTTCTCCGCCAATATTATAGTTGTATCTAAAGAGTTGGTAGCAGGGATTTCGTTTTTAATTAAAAATAAACAAAAAAACATATTATGACTTAACATATCGTTCCAGTTTCTGTCTATAAACAATTATTTCAAATAAACAAAACATGGTCTTCGAAGCAAGTTAAATGCCTACGAACCTGGATTCGAAAAGGCGAACAAGTCGGTCATCTAAGATGTTTTCTTCTGGCTCCCAAGTATTGTGTCTGAAAAGGAGAAGAAAATAAAACATCATCATTAAACACAGCGAGAAAACCCGATATTATATAGAAGTATTAAGTATAAATTTATTAACGTGAGTAGCCCATCTTGGCTGACTGAAAGATCAGAAAATACAGCATGAGAAATTTTTCGGAACTTGAAGTTTTACAAATTGTATACTTACTTTGGGGTCCATCCTTTCCATTTAACCAAGTACTCGACTCTTCCCTGTGAAAAAATATAGAAAGAAAGTGGTTAAACTTTTGGAATCTCTTCTCGAGTAAAGCACAACCAAACTGATTCACGAATAGGCCTAATGATTTAGCTCTAGATCCAAAGTGAAACATGAAACTTTGACAGTTGGTGAAATTTAATAGAGATGCAGTGAACCTAGTTACAAAGATTATGGAGCCTTTGGTTTTTAACTACCTTTCTCGTCCGCTTCTGTTTTAACTCTTCAGCTGCGAAAACTTGCTGGTCACTCTCTGCTTGTTCGTCTTCTTCCATCGCTTCGGGAACTACCCAGTCGTGATCTACGAAGTCTGATTCGACCGTGTTCGTTCGTGGGGAGCTCCAGGTGTCCACACAAGCGAGCCGCAGGCAGTTCTTGGACTAAAAATCTTCGACAGAGCCTTTCCGTGGTCGTAATAGAGTTCTATGTAATTACAATAAGCTTCATACGTCTCAATGCTTTGGGCTCTGGGGTTTTTATAACACGGAACTCCGTAGAACACACACAATTGCAGTACAATCGAATGCGGAGTTCTTGGCGCTGAGTCTCATGCCTCTTTTTCTGTATAATAATATCGCCTGCTCGAGCTCTCACATGGTCGACCAGTTCAATACACACACAATATACCACACATTTTTTCCTTCGCTCTTTCAATAGAGACAACACGCGGTGTGTGTCGTATGTCGCTCATAAGCATATCCCATAATAAACACTGGTCTGACGTCACGTCCTAAAGGGCATTTACAAAGCAAAGCGACGTGTACAGACAGCAACAAAAAACGGTGGTAATTCTACATTAGTTAATATTCGGATATATACTATCATTCTCTACATGCAATAGATCTTCTGCCTTCGTAATATTATGTCGTAGACATAACATACACATATTTTGCATGCGTTTGCAGTATAAGTTTGATCCACGCATTGCAAAGTATTGCAAGATTGTCATGTCAAATGAAAATTCAAAGCCGATAAATACAAAACTCAAGCCTATATGCATGGTATATAAATTCTTTCTTGGAAAGACTCAGGAGATTTATATGAAGCAATTAAAGTAATGTGATTATAATTAACTAAATTTATAGGTTAACAGGATAGGCTACTGGTCGTAAATTGGAAAGCCATGATAATAATGAGCCCGAATCTCAGATAGTAAAATGTGGTAGGTAATAATAAAACTATCGAAGTTTCGATTATTATATCGTTTAATTTCAGACTTATCTTCTAAGAAATATAAAGACATCAACATTCTAAAATAAATCCCGAAGGTTGATGATAATGAAAAAATAGATCGTTGCCAGTCACCCATACAGGCCTATGTAGTCAATTATTAATAAGATGGCCTCGCAAATCAAATCAAAAATTAAACTATAAGCCTTGACGCCGGGTGATGGAAAGAAAAACTGATTCGTTAAGAATAAATCAACAGCTTTTCTGTTAGAAGTTAAAGATTATAATATTATTCAAAGGGCTCAATACTAAACCAGTTTTAAAATAATGATGTCAGTCATAGAGACAAATCTTAAAGGCCTAGGCAATATGATAGTGTTTTTACAAATTATTTGAATTTGATCTTGCTTGATAAAATGTCAAAAGATATAACGGTATTTTAAAAAGAGTTCCTTTTTCATTTTAATTGTTAGAATTAAAATGGGATGTACGATTAGTTTGCCCCATTTTGTTTTATTATGAATGAATATGGAACCATAACGTTTTTTTTTTAATAGATAATCGACGAATGTGTAACGACTAAAGTTCATTTTAATGGGCATTGAAAAAAAATGTTGACGATTAAACTACGAATATACAGAATTAAACATTATTTCCTGAATCACTGTAATGTGTCATGACTTGTCTTTGATCTTTTAAGAGGGAAATAATACTTCTTTTTCTTTTTCTGGAATTATGTTTCAGAAAGACTTTTTTTACTCTGACGTAGGTTTTTGGACAATAATAACCGTCAATTATAATTTTCGTTCTTGAAAACAATGAGATGAATTTTGCATTATACCAAAGCAACTTTATAAAAGGTTTGAATGAACATTTAATTTTTCTTTACAGCCTACATTAGGTAAATTGCAAACGAACAACTGTGTCTTTTTCCAATAAAAATAGTTTTACTGATGATAATTTATAAGAATTAATCGAAAACCGTAAAGAGGGTTGTTTGAATAAAGACAAAAACGATGATATATCTGTGTTTATTATTTGTGTTTATATCATTGTCATTATCATCATTGCTATTATTATTATTACTGATAACTTTATTTGCCTATAAATATATTGTGTTTTTTTTAGGTTATCACAATGTACGCAATAGCGCTCTATCAGAGAAACAAATCTTATTCTGTTTCTTCTTCCTCCTCTTCTTCTTTTTACTATATCATCATCATCATCATCATCATCTTCATTATCATAATGATCATCGTTACGGCATTATCATTATTCTTCATATTATTATCGCTGTTGTTGTTGTTGTTGTCATTGTTGAAACAGGGACAAGTTTAGAGCATGATATACCCATTTCTTATTAGATTAATTAATGATCTGAAATAATTTAAATTCATGTATTTACTCGAACTGCCTAAAGTACTTTGATTTAAAATAAGGGTTTAATCTAAGTAAAATAATTATATTAACAGAAAAAAAAAACACCGGTGTTACGGCAAATGATCATGGTTTGGGTTTATGTATTATAAACAGGAATTATAACTTATAAGTAAATTCATTTTAATAAATTATTAATAAACTGTGAACTTAATTAAAAAGCTATGAATGGAAGGAAGATTTGGCATTATATTGGCTTTTAAAGTCGTCCCTGTGATGACAGAATTAAGTTTGTTTTCTTCCATAACAGTAAGTATACAAACTAGCAATGAAAAATATATAAAAAAGAACATCATTTTATTTATCTTTAGAAATGTGAAGTTAAAACATTATTTCTATTTGGAGGTAGTAGCTGCAGGAGTAAACAAAAACGTTCTAGGTATCTTCACTACTATAAATTTAATTTAACTATTTTGATCAATTTTACTCAAGAAAGGAAATATGAATACACGCTTTCATAAATTATGATCACATTATGATATTGGCAAAATTTAATTATAAAAAACGTTAACATTTAGATGAAAGTGAATAATTATTTGAAAGGAAATTCACAAGACAAAAAAATAGTTGGAATTGCGTGTATTACATAATTGCACGAAAATTCAGTCAGGAATCAAAATAATATAATTTTAATAAAACAATGGTTCAGAAGTAGCTCACAGCGAAGAGGGTATTTAACCAATATTTGATGACTAAAAGCAAATTATAATATATGCTGTAAAACTTTAAAGAATCAGTATAGATTGCCTTATGAACAATGAGTGCTGGTCTCTTATTAGTATGTGAAGAAATTATGTATCTTATACCTTATCGTACCTTATCGAACAAAGTATTGATCAGCACATCCCAAGTTAATTTATATGGCTGTTTATTTATGTTTCGTTTTGATCCATGTTACAATGTAAAGTGAATTCTAGTCGTATTATATACCGTTGCGCTTTGTTTGGTATGTGTTCTCTATACACTCGCTTGCGTGTTATGTTCCAGTCATTCTAAAGCCCTGTGATTTGCGCCAAGAATTCTTTTCAGAATCATTCACTTGTATCAAAACTTTTCTATAGGAACAATAATTCTTCCTCGTGCTTAGAGTTCATATTATTACAGTATCAGCTTGCCAATGTAATTTTCTTCCTGGGCCCCGATGCATAAAACTTACCATTTATGGTAACTTTGCCATCAATGGCAACTACCATGGTAACAGGGCTCAACAGTCAATCACATCAAAGTTTTGTGCAACGGGGCACTGGTTCAATTCAATTTAGATAGAACATTATTATACAACTGTGTAAATGATATATTTAAAATAGTAAATTGTACTCGTAAATGTGTTCATGTTTTTTTTCTTCACTTGTTGAAATTCGGAAATTTCGTTTTGATGCCAACTATAATTAGACGTCTTATAGAATGCCTAACGTCTTAAAGGCTTATAATTTTAACGTTGAAATAAAAGTCCACATTGATTTTGCTATAAAAGGAAGTCCCCATCATAATAAAAGTAATGTCTTTTCAAATACCAAAATACATTGTACACCTTTAACAAATATATTCTTTGAATTAAAGTAGTTTTACACATTTGGTATGGGCATCTGATTGTAATTATATCATCGATAAACACGGCATATTTGCTAGTATAATTATTATTGTTATTATAAGTAGTAGTAATAGTAGTAGTAGTAGTAGTAGTAGTAGTAGTAGTAATAGTAGTAGTAGTAGTAGTAGTAGTAGTAGTAGTAGTAGTAGTATCACTATTAGTAGTAGTATCAATAGAAGTAGTAGTAATAGTAATACTAGTAGTAATACTAATGTAAAAGTATTAGTAGTATAATTAATAGTAATCATAATAGAAGTAGTAGTATAGTAATAGTAGTAGTAATGTATAGCAGTATTAGTAGTAGTAATAGTATCAATATTAGTATCAAAAGTAGTAGCAGTAGTAGTAGTAATAATAATGTAGGAGTAGTAGTAATAGTAGTAGTAGTATAAGTATAAGTAGTAGTAAAGTAGAATTAGTAGTAGTAGTAGTAGTAGTAGTAGTAAAAGTAGTAATAATAGTAATAGTAGTAGTTTCAGTAGCAGCTTCAGTAGTAGTAATAGTAGTAGTAGTAGTAGTAGTAGTAGTAGTAGTAGTAGTAGTATCACTATTAGTAGTAGTAGTAGCAGTAGTATAAATATAAGTAGTATAGTATAGTAGAAATAGTAGTAGTAGTAGTAGTAGTAGTAGTAGTAGTAGTAGTAGTATATTAGTATAGTAGTAATAATATCAATATCATTAGTGCTGATGGTGTTGATGTTATAGTTGTTACTTTGGCTATTGTTATTACATGCACATTATCAATCAATACAATGTGTTGCAAAGCTGAGAAAATGTTCAGTTTTTAACAGTTATAATATTAATATATATTTATCTTGCAATAAGGTAAAAAATAAACGTGATATGATTTGGTCAAGGAGGTCTATAGTGGAAAAAGGACCATTGATTAAATATAAAATTATTAGTCATTCGTATTTTGAACAATTTGTGTACACTTTCGGCCGGTGAATTCCGTATTGAAACAAAGTACGTCAGAACTATACTAGCACCTCCAGGAGTGTGGAATTAAAAGGTCATAGATATTGAGAACTTGCGACAACTGAGATAATAATCTAGATATCCGTCAGCTCATTTGGGACTCAGTAGCTATATAGAGATATGGAATAATATGATTATTTCGAGGCATTCTGATACGTGTTAAATATCGATTTAATCCCTAAGCCCTGGTAAATTTAGGTAATATTGGAAACGCTTTGTTTTGAATACAGTATACAAATATTGACTGCTCATGAGGATGATGGTGGGAACTATCACTCCCAAGGTGGTGTTCACACCGGCCCTTCTATCATCCCCGAGGCGAAGCATGTACTAATACTTTTACATTCTTATTCTTATGACATGTGATATAGTTTTGACCAATCAGTGAATGACAATCTATGAATGAGGTATATAATATATACATGTATATAATCATAATATTGCAAAAGAAATGATAGAATGAGAAAAAACAAAAATAAACTAATGATGTGATGGAATTAAAGCGAATACATGGTAAATTCTAAATGTTATCTTGCTCAATAATTTATCTTATAATTGAACAAAATATATATTTTTTTAATCAACAGTGTCTACATGATTTAGCATGAATTTTGATGAGCTCATGACATCTCAATGATGGGTGTCGAAGAATATCCAGATAATCTCGGCGTAGATGCAAATGAATTTGATTTCATCCTGTTTTACGAAAAGCACCTGACATGTTATGTAAAATAGCAACTCCACCATTAATAAATAGTTCATGTGAAGGCCTATATATTTCGAAATACTCGGGATGACATAATGAATGGTGTTTGTTTGATGTGCACTCATTAAGTGATAAGGTACATGGGTTGGGGTTGCTTTCAGAAACTTCATACCAAATATTATCATAAACGTCATGTTTTAAAATGTCACTTTCTTTATTATTATTTTGTAAGGATTATTATTCCCACCCCCACAAACCTATGTACATGACTTGACCAAAATTACATCCGTAAATAAAAGGGGAATGGGGCAATTTTAAAAGCAAACAAGCTTCTTAAAAACGAAAACAAAACATGATTTAAGCCACGTGATCAGTTTATTGTTTGAAGATCATATTATTTAGCTACAGGTAGGACAGGGAAAAGTAAGACGAAAACGGAAAAGAGAGGAAAGATACTTACGTTTGATTTGATCGAGTATTTGTAATGAAAAGACACTAAAAGCACCAGAGAAAATTCCAATATTTTGTAAAGTTTGTAGAAACTGAAATGAAACTATTTTGATAAATAAAATAACAAAAATAAACAAAATATACGTGTTTAAAAAAAATGTTTTTTAATCCTCGAAATGCGCCAAGAATGAGGGTGAAAATAATCCAGTTACTTTAGTCGTTCAAAATAAATGTGTCATCATACGGTGTGCGATTGATACGCAAGAGAATAATTAACAAAATGAAATTGTATATCATTCAATGTTACATGATAATTTCACGTATGGGGAATAACAAGATTCCTTTTTTTAATTCATCGATGTTGGATATCGTTAGATACTATATGTCCATAATATGTCCTTGATTAAGAAGGAAATATTCAGTGGGCTTAAGGCTGTTCCATCAACCAGCCCTTTGTAACGAGGATTAGATTTTCTTTTAGATAACAGACTGTAAAGATATATAGATAGAGATAGGGAGAGAGAGAGAGAGTGTGTGAGAGAGAGAGAGAGAGAGAGAGAGAGAGAGAGAGAGAAAGAGAGAGAATAGAGATAGAGAGACCAAGGGAAAGAGAGAGGGAGAGACTGTCAGAGACATACATATATATAATGATTTACGTCAGTTTCACCTCTAAAATAATGAGCGGACTAACTTGTATGACTTCTATATTATTCATGTCGATATATTGTATTTCACATACATGTTAAAGTCCATACCATCCCATCCCATATCAAGATAGTAGGGACGTGTATGGCCGTGGTGACTGTGATCAATCCGCAGAAACAAATTTAAATAAGATTTACATTCAACAGTATTAACAACAACACAACCTTGACAATATTCTTAATTAGTGGAGGACATTGACAATCAGAGCAAAAACAAAGACGATCATGCAAAATTTAATAAATAGACATGCAAACATTGAAATGTAATTATATTTCTGTGATATTAATGATGTTGTTTTAATCTTAGTCATAACGCGCAAAGTAGACTTGGACGTCTTTGTATGTGCTAGATAATACAGCTAATACAACCACTAGTACCACCACTACTACTACTACTACTACTACTACTACTACTACTACTACTACTCCTACTACTACTACTACTACTACTACTACTACTGCTACTATACTACTACTACTACTACTACTACTACTACTACTACTACTACTACTACTACTACTCCTACTACTACTACTACTACTACTACTACTACTACTACTACTGCTACTATACTACTACTACTGCACTGGAAACTTGTTACAAAGAGCTCTGATATATATAGCGAGGTATCTGGGATAACAAGGTAATTTTGCAGGTGCCAGCGCTTGATATTCTTTTGTTTAATTACCCTGATATAACAAGGTAATTGCCACAGTCCCAAAGACTTCGTTATAACGAGTTTCCACTGTACTACTACTACTACTACTACTACTACTACTACTACTACTAATAATAATAATACGACTACTACTACTTTTACTACTTTTACTACTTTTACTACTACTACTACTACTTCTACTACAATTACTATTATATCCTGCATCAAAAATTTGTTGGCTTTTGATTGGTTGAGAGCTCGTCACATGACCAGAAATATTTGACCTATTTTTAGAAAGTACTATATGAGAGTACTATTTTGGTTTACTATTTGGGAGTTGAAAAAAAATGTGAATTTTTTTTTTAATTGAATCATTTTTTTTCTTCAAATCTTAATTTAATGAAAACAAAATAATTTTTTTTTAAAATAAATTCTTGATGCAGGATATAAAACAAATATACCATGCCTTCTATTCGAGGTACTGGTTAAACTATGGGCCTCGGTGACTCCAAAAGTACCATTTGCTTCGGGGCTGCGCCCCTCAGCAAATAGTAATATTAGAGTCACCTCTTGCGCATAGTTTTAACCAGAACCTCTCAAGGCAGTGTATATTTGTATACTATACTACTACAACTACTACTACTACTAATAATAATGATAATATTAATTCAAAAATAATAATAATAATACTATTACTACTTCTACTATTACTACTACTGATACTACTACTATTACTACTACTACTACTACTTGTACTATAATTACTACTATACTACTAATAATACTACTACTACTTATGATAATAATAATATTAATACAAAAATAAAATGAATAATAATAATATTGCTATTACTACTTCTACTATTACTACTACTGATACTTCTACTGCTACTACCACTGTAATGTTATTACCATAATTATGCTACGACTACTACTAATAATAATATCAACAATTTAAAAAAAGACACTGCATTTCGAGGAGATGGCGTTTCAGAGTGATGATTCAACGAGCCCATACAGGCTTGATCAGAATTGATCGCAAGTATTCTAATCAATATCTTTCTTTTGATTTCAAACTCATGTCAAGGTAAGGTTTAATCGATTAGGGTCAATGACGACTCTATACCAGACGCGACAATGGTATATGTACCTGTATTTGATATTATTTTACAGCGTGTTTCAATCAAGGTGCCGCAAGACATCACTAGCTGTACCAACACTTTATTTTAGAATAACATCAATTTCAGGAAAACAGTATTAGAAATCACGTGCATGTCTTATTATCAGAGACTAATTCGAGTACAGTCTGTGTGGTTGTCTGTACCTGCAGATGGGGGCGTCTATGACGTCAATGTGCCCATAAAATCATATGGTTGTTGTCATCTCGTGCTTTTTGTTCGCTCATAGGATTCAATCAGCAAGGAGTCTGTATATTGTCACATTGGGCGTCATAATGGGCGCACACAATATATTTTATGCAGTGAATATATTTATGTAATGTATTGTTGTCTCGAAATTGTTGCCAAAGTAGAGTGTGTGTTTTTTCTTGCTCGCAAATTTAAGAATGTGCTAGTGCATACAAAATATTTTTACCGTTATTGAAGTGTCACTTTCGTCTTGCACGCTCTCAAAACGTTAATATTTGGGGTAAAATGCGCCAGCCCCCGCCCCCCCCCCCCCACCTTTTTGCGGAAATGTGCCCCGTACGCCTAACATGCACACGTAATTCATGGTTGCGAGAGTGATACGAAGCGACTGTTCTGAGAATTTGGAATTGAACGGTGACGTGAAACTTTTTATTTATTAAAAGAGTCCCGCGATTTTAATAAATGGATTGCAAAAACGCAGCTCTATTACAATGCCATAATGTAATACAAATATTTGAGAACATTAGATAAAGAAAAGACACGCTACTCGATTTGTATTTTTAAAGCCCCTATCAGGGATCTGCGAACCCTCTAAAACTTATCTCAAAATGTATCTGTAGCAGCAAGATGAGTTCTTGAAAGTATGTGCAACGTTTCAGATCAAAAGAAACGAAAGTCCTCATTTTGTACATAACAAACGGGGTGAATCAAACACTTCCAGTTGCGAAATTCAAATTTGATTTAAAAGAAATTACTGTAATTTGGCTAATAATGATTACTTGCCTCCATACTCCAAGGAAAGTTTCAATTCTGATTTTTAACAACAGTTAGACCCCACTACAAGTTTTAAAATGTTCACCCTCCAACGCCCTTATAAAAAAAACATCCAGAGTATGAATTTATGCCAAATATTATGTCATATTATTTAGTGCATGAGCAATAAAACTTTTTAAAGCCTAAAGTGGTATTAAAGGTAAAGACCAGTTATCGTCATGCGATTGCATTGTGAAAGAAACGTTTTGGAATCGATCAGAAAAGGTTGATCATCTAGCATCTAGCATCTGCAAGGTTCTGGAATCATCAAAATGATAAGAAATTTGGCCCATTCTTCGTAAAGTTACAAGCACTATACACAGAAAGATGTATATGGAACTACCCTATGTCTCTCACAGACCATGAGAGAAACAAATTTACCAAATATATGAATTATTAGGCGGTTTCCCGGCAAATTTTTTAACATCATGTATTAGTCAAAACATATTCTTTCACATGATTGGTAATGAGAGCTTCCATTTCATTTTTTGAAATTGGGGCGTTTCCAATACTGGTCTTTACCTTTTAAACGGGTTTCTTAAACTTTCATGACAATGGTATGTTCTATTAAAATTCGTTACAGCTGTAACTGGCTGTTCGCTATATAACAATAATTATATTTACAAACGATTTAGATATGATGGAGAAGAAGCAGGAAGGCAATTTTATAAGCCGCTAATTTGAAGAAAAAAATAGTTATTGTAAATAATTTTCTCCACTGGAACTCAAAAGGAAGGGCCGTTTCGCATAATAGAGGTATTATGATTGAATTTCATTCCGGTATCAATTTCATCTCAAATAATTTGACCCACTTTTTGGAGCTGTGTCTCGACAATCAAAGGAAAGCAGGTACCTTCACTATGAACACGACCGACAAAGAAAGCGGACAAAATATACAGTTCCTCAGGTAGACAAAGGAACATCCCTTCACTGCTATTATGTAAACAGGTGAATATGCATGTGACACCTGTTCTACACATTTTTACATAATAGCAGTGAAGGGATGTTCCTTTGTCTACCTGAGGGACTGTATATTTTGTCCGCTTTCTTTGTCAGTAATGTTCATAGTGCTTGTTTATAACTTGAGTTTAATTAGTATTCCTTATTTCGGAAAGCATGGTGATAATATTGTGTTTAAATATTTAATCAGTTCTTAAGCCAGCTTCTCATAAGGGTCTTGATTATACCCCCAACCTTTCCTTGGTTTAAACAAAATAATTTTGTCGTTAAACTAATAAATGAATGCATAAGCGTGTATGCACTTGGAGAATGTATGGTATACATAAAATATGCCCAGGTTAACAAAAAAAAGTGAAAAAGAAAAATAGAGAAAGAGAGAGAGGGATCGGTGAAGAGGGGACAGTGAGGGGAGAGAGACAGATAGAAAAAAAAATCTAGATAATTATATAGAGAGGGAGAAAGAAAGAGTTAGGGATGTGGTGTCAGAGGAAGAGAGTGAAAGCGGGATAGAGAAGGAGAGAGAGGGAGAGAAGGAGAGAGAGAGAGAGAGAGAGAGGAGAGAGAAAATTGAAATATAAGGAAGTGGGTGGATGGGGGTATAGAGAGAAGGGGAGGGGTGGATGGGGAGGTAGAGAGAGAAATGAGGGGAGGGAAGGATGAATTTGGCCCCTCTTTACATAGATTGATAAATAAAGAGACAATAATAATAGATTGGAGAGAGAGGGAGAGAGAGAGAGAAAGACAGAGATACATACAGACAGAGATAATGATAGATTGGGGAAAGAGAGAGACGGAGAAACAGAGACACAGACAGACAGAGATAATGATAGATTGTATAGAGAGAGAGAGAGAGAGAGAGAGAGAGAGAGAGAGGGGGGGGGGGGGATGAGGGGTGACTTTAGACCCTCTCAACACGGCTATCCCAGACAAAGGAGGGTTAGAAGTTTGACAAAGGGGCGTGCGCCTGTTCTCAGCAAGGTCTCGATGAGGCGTGACCTCTTTTGTTTCCCTCCACTCCCGCCTCCGTCTACATTGCATGTGTATTCATTATAATTTCAAATCCAAATTTTCTCCATGTGCAATCGAAATCATGGGAAAATGTGTATTGACTTTAAGGCGAAAGCAATGTATCATCTATAGATTTTGTTTTAGGTGTCTGTTTAAATCAGACAATGGGAGAAATAATTTCCTGTTTGGATTTCAAGTCAGTTCGATTCAATTTGCCTATTAAATTCCAGTCAATTCCAATTTCGTTTACAAAACAACAATATTTACGAAATACATTGAATGAAAACATACAATTATGTCAAACAAATGAATGTGAAATAGCATTAATGTAATATTATGAATAGCCATGGGCACAGCAGCCAGTCAGAATAGAAAAGTAATTTAAGATTAATTAGTATTTTCATGAAATACATGCCCGCTTCACATAAGCCAATGTTATTTAATTTGTTAGTGTGTTCTTGCACAGTGAATCTAAGATGTTATATTTGTGAATGGATATATTATAATATTGTTTGGTGTTGTGTTGGTTCGGTAGCTAATGTATTTATATATATATATATATATATATATATATACTTTGTTTACGTTAATCATGGTAAGTTCATCATTATGTTCAAATTTTTTCAGATAAAGGTAGAAATTGCTTTGACCCTTTCCCAAATCACCCTAAAGGCAACTTAATTCGCTGGATTTTCTAAAAAAAAAAGATCATTTGAATACTGTGTTCTGTTTATGGAATATCATGAGAAACAGCAGCTTAAAGCCTCTCTAAAGAGTGTTAGGAGCCTCAATAATTTGATGGCAAGATTTCACTTAAACTGTATCATAATATGAATGAGGTTGTCATTTAAAACACATTTCTCCAAGGATTTTCAAAACAAAAATGTTTAAAGTCGAATATTGATGAAAGAATACAACATATAGGTTACCTGAGAACACCAGAAAACCCAAATTATGTCTTCTTTTATCAATATTTGTCTTCGACACATTTTTTTTTTTTTTTGGGGGGGGGGGGTGAAATCTTTGCAGAAGTTTATCTTCAATGACATCCTCTTTCACATTATGATACAAAATTTAAGTGAAATTTTGCCATCAACTTTTTGGCGAATTTAGGGCTCCAAACACTTTAGAGGGACTTAAACTATTTCCGATTTAAAAAAAAATCTTTCAGTAGTAAGATAGCTTGTTTGGAACATCGAAATATGTACAGGTAAGGAAACCTTGCTGAAATCAACGGACGTGGTAGAATGTCACTTTCTCACGATCATGTGACTGTCGCTACTTTGTCAAAAGATTTTGTTGTTGTTGCTATTTTCCTCAAACCATGTTTGATTTATTTATCCTCAGATTACTCCGGACCGTATGTATTCTACTTTTCTTGAATAAAGAAACTATATCAACAACACCTTTATTGAACAATATGAGACCATCATTATGTTTTGCAGAGAGTCGGACTATACTGTTTCAATATCCATACCTCTACGTAACTCATTAATCATTAATCATTAATCGCTTATCATACCCCCCCCCCCCCCCCCCACCAACAACAACAAAACTGGTTTGTCAGGCAGTACCATTTTCGTTTGATACTGTGACAATCGAAAAAGTGAAAAAGAAAAATGCAGTCTACTTAGATATTCATTTTCTTTTTACTTGAATCAGGAAGTTTCATTCTAACTCCCTGCTTGAACCGTTGAAGTTTTGCTAAATCATAATCATCGTATGTTTAAATTGAATAAGTAAAGTGCGGTGTGATTAATGAAATCATTTAAAACTTAGTTAATGTACACGTGGGACTTAAATGATAATAACGATGAAATAAATTAGCGCAATTTCTTGTAATAATTAATGAAATAAAGATGTCGACTTTTTACATTGTAGTCTTCTGTCTCTATTTTTTAAAAGTCTTCAAGATTCAATTTTTTAAAAATAATAATAATTACAAAAACATAATTCTAAATAAGCGCAGTGATGACTAGTTATAAATGTTTGTTCTGTGAACATGCGACCACAGCAAAAAAAAACTGCCTTTAATTCCGTCTCCTCCTTTTATAATTAACGCTTCATCCATTTTTAATTACTCGGCTGTTTATCTTCTCACCTCTGATATAGTATTGAGGTTTGTGTCGTGTCAATGTCAGAACTTAGATTCAGGCTGAACATTGAAACAAGGCAAATGCCAGCATGCAGTGCATAATGTGGAAACAATAATAATAAACAGTTTCAATTTCAGTTTCATCAACGGCGTATCCAGACCTCGATCTCCGGAGGGAGGGGGGGGGGGCAAATTTTAGAAAAAAATTGTGTAGTCTTCACCTCCCTGCTCCCTGGTTTTAGTAAGGAGGCACCTGGTTAGTGCGTTACAGGAAGGTGGCCATTATCATCCGAAAGAAGTTCGAAGAAGGAAGGAAAAAGTAAGTCATTTGTCAAAAGACAGATTGCCCCTTCCCCCTCCTCAAATACGCTAGTGCATCGTCGTCGGGTACTACATTTTAAAGAAATCTTGGATTAGAAACCTTGACTCTAAAACCTGTTGGGCAGTAATAATTATATACTCGTATAGTCTTTGTATTTTTAGGTAAACTTTTGATTTTGGTTAGGTATAGAAACTAATACATTCTAGATTACTTACACTAAATTAATAAGTATAGAGTGGTCACGACATTATTATTTGTTAGATAATTATTGAATAATGATTTGGTTATAATTATAAAATAATTTGGAGATTTTTCATTCTATAGTCCCTAATCTTCGTCAAAAAATAAATTCCTTTTAGTCTGAAAATATTATAATACCCCCTCCGGTAGCTTGCTCAACTATAACCCCCCCCCCCCCCCCTCTCTCTCTCTCTCTCAATATCTCTTTCTCTCTCTCATTCTTAATCTCCACACCTGTCTCATTCTTCTTCTCTCCGCATTGGATGTAATAATAAGTTTCGCTTCAAATTAAAATTCAAGGCAAACTAATGACTTCGAACGGGTCATTTGATCTATGGAAAGGAGGCATAGAGACAAGGAGGGAGGGTGGGAGAGAGAGAGAGAGAGAGAGAGAGAGAGGGGGAGAAAGAAAGAGAGAGAGAGAGAGAGAGAGAGAGAACAAATGAAAAAATCAATTAAAAAATTAACATGAAATCATTATTTCCCACACAGTAAATAAGCCAATAGCCACAATGTCACCCCGAAAAATAATTCTTATCAGAAGTGATACCATTTAATTTCCAACTTAATCTTCGCATCACAAAATAATTTACTTCGAATAACAAATAATGGGTCACAAAAATCAAATTATAAAAATTACCGTAAAGAGCTAATTCTAATTGCGTAGATATGACTTATGTCCTAAGGGACAAAAAAGAAAATATTAAGATATTATAAACGAACCAGTAACGTAAATAAAAGGTGTAAACATAAACTGCGTCATTACCAAAGCAATTATCATTTATTTTCCAAAAATTCGTTTGTGCTTCTCTACAAAATACACAAGACATGAATTTCAATGTCCTTTTTTTATAACTGGAAAACGTGTACATTCGTTTAAAGAGCAGACTCGCAGCGCAAGCAGGCTTTAAAACGACGAATAAATTTGCTTTCAAAATTATACGGGTATATTTATCTCCTTCATTGTAAAAAATACTCTCGTACCATTTGAATTTTTTTATAATGATCGTTTTTATATTGGTAGGTCTTTCCTATCTAAAGTATAATCTAGGAGTATGACAAAGAAATAAATAAAGAAAAATACAAAACAATTCTGAAAACAAGGTGAACGATAAAAGATACATTCATTGTCTAGAATCGGTGACGAATTGCATCGTTGCATATTGAACCTTTTTTCTTCTTCAAAGAATATAATGTTACAATTTCCGATCAATGCTTTGTTTTCATTTGATCAACGTTTCGTTTAATTTTGATTGTCTAAATTGACCAGATCGTTGTATATATAGTACTGATGTGGAACGTGTGGAATGTGCATAATGAGAATAACTATCACAACAATGAAAAATATGATCTCTAGTAAATACTAAACGAAATAGTTTGTTGAAATATGCAACAAAGAAAGCTAGCTCCTAAGCATTTAACTAATATACATCTCACCTAGTAAAGGAGTATTCATAATTCGTACTATAATTTATTACATTTTCAATCGTATGTCGTCGGAAATAACTGTCCTATTTTGTGATAGAAAGAAACACTCCTTTCTTTTATTATCTTTCATTATCCGCTGTGTGAAACGAATCGAATCACAACGACTGATTGTCACAATAGCAATCACAAATATGTCGCCTCTCTTAAGATGCACGGATTGAGAATTAACCTTTAATACATGATCATGTACTAAACCGCCTTTACACAAAGGCTGGAAAAAATACTGTCGAAGTAGCCATTCCTTTACACAATGATTGTCGGCAAATGCGCAACATTAAGACATGAGACAAGATCAGGCATCTAGCCTTTTTTTCTCTCTATATCACGTAATCATTTTCATAAGATTTCGATTAAACCAAAGTCAAAGACCTACAGGTGTTTGACGTTAACATCAAAATGAAATATAAGTTGAGTCGTAATATAATGGAGAAAAAAAACTACATAAGATAAATGTGATCCATACTATGTACAAACAATAAAGCAATTCTGTATAATACCGATGGACATACCCTCCTGGTATTTAATATTACAAAAGGTTTGAAGAAAAAAAACGAAACATCAAAAATACACATGTAAATACCTCGAAGTAACGCCGTGAACTGCATACAAAATGTAGTCATTGGTTCTCCCCTCAATACTTACTCACCAGAACAAAACCATAAATAACTTAATAACAATCGATCAGTTTAAATATTCACAGATACATAATCAAAAAAGAAAAAGAAGAAGAGGTACCACTGCACTTCGTGCGTTTTTCATAATTACTACTCTCAGGGTAATGGAGGTATACTTTGCTTCGTGAAGAGCTATGTTTACCTTTTGGAAAAGAATACTTCTTCCTGTGTATCATTGAATTCATTTTGGTGCATAACATGAATAATTACAACATAATTTTGAAGAGAACATAGCCAGTATGTCATTAGACCCTTTGCGAAATGTATTCAAATTCATACACGTTTACCTACCGACGAGCTATTACATTCATCTCTTATATACTTTTGTATCTCCATAGTCAAAATGCATATTGCATATATTTGTTGTTGCTAGGTAGGACAAACAATATGGCTTGCCCTGCCTAACAACACATAATGCATACAATTCACATTCTGACTACTGAAATACAATTATCTGTAACAGGTGAATGAAGTATGCGTAACAAGGCACTTATTAACAAAGATGTAATAAGCATTAAATTTGATTACATTGCGAAATGGTCTATTGGATTACATTAGGAAAATGACCTACTGGCTTCACAATTTGGTACAAAATGATCTCTATTTGCTTAAACACAAATTGTATCTATGAACGTGCTTCTTGTGCTCTGGTGCATGATTTTTGGAATTTATGAACAAATTATCCATTCATGAATGGCTTTTAGCTATAACTTACTTAAAGTAGGCTTTAGAAACATCATTTGAATTGTATTCTATCACTTGCTTTATATCTGCAAAGTTGAACGTTAGATCTATGATTTCATCTCCTAATTCAGAAATAATAAAATAAACAAAAGATATTATCCTCAAGAATATTCAATAAGACAACTTTCTTCATCTTCTTAGTTATACCATAGTACTGCTTAATATGACTGTGATAAAATTGATTCATGTAATTGTATATATATATATATATATATATATATGTGTATATATATATACAAATATATAACATAAAATCTAGTAAATCTCTTTAATAATATATGAAAAAACAGACAATTATAAAGATTAATTCCCTGGATATGATATATCTTTTTCAAACATAAGCCTATGAAAATCAGTTCATGAGAAAAAATTATACAATAAACAGTGAATTCACAAATCAAGTTTATAAGCGAAAGTTAAATTGTGGCCTCAACAATTACGAGAAAGTCAAAATTGTAAACAAGCACTTGCTTCTATTTTCCCCATGTTTGTTTGGTTTTGTTTCTGGTTGTTTTGGCATTTTCGAAAATCAAATTCTGAGCAGTACTCAGGAACTTGACATTAGTGTAATGTTTGCCAACCACACAGGGAACGATTTATTCCATTGTCATTTCATTATCATGGCAAATCTAAATTCCATGATAACACTTCTTACCTTTTGTTTATCAAATAATAGAAATTAAAAACCAAAATGCTTGCCAGTGGTAAAGCTCTCATAGTTATTACCAGTGCATAATGAACGGTTACTAAAGTGACAGACTCAAGCAATTAACATAACTGATACAGTAATCTAAATGATGACCTAAGCAATCTCAGAACAAAACAGAACATAATGGAACAAATACAAACAACAACTAAAACCAAATAATGGAAATGTCACATTCCTATCATCAAGGTAAAATCTTTTAAAGTCTTGGTGGTAAAACATATTAAGCTGTGACAAAGACCTTAATTCCCAACCATTTTAATTCTGCAATTCATTCAAGAAACCATTTTTGTTGTTGCAATAATGCAATTCTGTCATTTCTGTCTTCAAAGGAATCGATCTATTCAACATTTCTCAAAATAGAAAAAATCTCCTCATCAAAACATAATGATAATGATAATAATAATAATAACTAAAATTATAAAACATAAAGACAAATAAACAAATACATAGAAACGAATAAGTCAAAACTTGTAAAAAGAAGATATAACATATACATGTGAATAGTACTCTAAATATTGACCCAATTAACCAAATTGGGAAATAATCATGACAACTTTAAAAGCAACAACTATGTATTACGAGATTAGATTACACAGAAGGAGAGCAAGATAAAGAGAGAGAGAAAGAGAGAGAGAGAGAGAGCGAGTGAGAAAGAAATATGAGTGATGAAATATCAAGATAAGATTACACATCATAACATACTAAATACTGAAGGGGAGGAAGATAAAGAGAGAGAGCTAGTGAGAAAGAAGTACAGGTGATGAAGTATCAAGGTAATAATGTTATAGAGAGAGAAAGAGAGAGAGAGAGAGAGAGAGAGAGAGAGAGAGAGAGAGAAAGAGAGAGAAGAGAGAGAGAGAGAGAGAGAGAGAGAGGGAGAGGGGCACATGAAAGAGAGTGAGGTAGAGAGTATGGTACAGAGGAGAGAAAGAGGGAGTTGGAGAGAGGGGATATAGGGAAAGAAAGAGAAGAGAGACACAAAAAGAAAGAGAAGAGAGATACAAAAAGAAAGAGAAAGAGAGATACAAAAAGAAAGAGAAAGAGAGATAGAATGGGGGGGGGGGGGACATAAAGAATGAGGAAATCTGTACTTTACTATACATGGTGCACAAAATAAACAATACAAATTAAATCATTTACATTCAGGTACGTAAACAATGTAATAATTAAATTTAAGATTAAGATCTGTCTACAAAAACATTCTATTTTCCCCTAAAAACCTTGCTTACATGAACTTTCATTATTGATAAAGACAGTAAGCATGGTTTTATGTATAATAAGTGTAGTTACCACAGGTAATTAAGTAGTTATCGTATTAATGGCACAATTTCATTGTGCATTCATTTCTAATTCAATTCAGAAGAGGACAAGTTAAAGATGAACATTCTTGAAAGTAAGATCATCTAAATGAAAAGTTCAATATCAATATGACCAGGAAAAAAAAAAATCAGCAATTATTCGCAATCAGCTAGCAATCAAATTCACCAATTTAAAATAAACGAGAGACCTCTTTCGGAGCGAATCTCTGCAACACTATAAACTATGTTTTATAACACGTAAACAAGGACAAAAAAATACAGTACTAATATCTATTCTTAACCTTCAACATTGCCAGCAAAGCCTACGACACAAACATTTTAAACAAAATTCAAATCATCTCCACTGTCCAAAAACTATCAAAACATACAACCTCATAATGACCCTGCAAAACGCTTTACAAAAATCTTTTGGTAAAACAAAATTCTTTAAAAGCCAACACATACTTATCGCATGATGAGAAAGAGAGCTTTTGGCTTAATATTTTGACAATTTATAAAAGAAGAAAATTGCCAAACACAACCAAGAAATAATTTTTCTCAGAAGATGATTCTGTAGAGAGAAAAAAATGAATCATTTTGCATTATAACTGTGTTGAAAAAAAAAGAAGAAAAAAATCACCATTTTCCAGCGAATTAGTCCACACCGCTCCTTAAAAAAAGATGAAATAGTTGGCACAAGGATCTGGAATGATGGAAAGTGAAAAGATTCACTGATTTCAAGAGAATTTGACCACAAAATATAGATTTGATATATTACATCTTTATACAAACTTTCTACGAATTGACACATGATTTTTCTTGGTTCCAGTGGAACAATAACGGTGACAAGACTCTCAAAAAGGCAAGACAAGAAAAAGCACTTATCTTTCCCCTAATTCCCCCATGAAGCAAGCCCTGCCTGCTACAAACATTACAAGTGCGACCTATTATGAACACTGTTCATTATATTACTTTAGAGCTAAACAAAAGTTGTGATGAAAGTAATGCATTAAAGTGAAATTTACAAATCCATGATCCTGACTAACACAAAAAAATATTTTTAATTCAAGAAAACATATGAAATTTCTTTCATGTAAACAAAATAGGAATGTAATCAGATGAAGAGTTCAACCTCTAGAAAATAATAATCCAATTTATCAAGTGGATAAGCATTGCCATGGTATTTTAATTCAAAGACCTTCCGAAAATAAGAGCTGTATTTAATCAAAACATTCTTTGCAAGATATTTATATCATGGAATAAATCATCTGCAAAACACAAAGCTGCAAAAGGACATCAAGCCCTAGAATATGGCAAAAAGTACTGGTACATAAAGTCACATGATTTCTATGGGGCATACAAAATGGTATCGAAAGAGCCCTTGAGTTGATTTTTCAAAAATATTTGTGAGCGAGTTTGCTTTAATATCACCAAAAATAGAGCAAAAATTTACAAGACAAGAAAAAGGATCTGTCCCATCCCATTGCCTTCACCCTGGATCTCTGTAATAAAAGAACAGGGGGTTGTTTCACAAAGCCTTTTTCAATGACAAATGACAAAAAAAAAAAATCAGTGACAAATTTGCTGATAACCAATCAGAAGCAAGGATTTCAGTAGTTAATAATAAAGACTGTCGTCTGTCACTGATGACAAGTTTTGTGAAACGGGGCCCAGGTCTGTGTGTCCACTCAGAACCAGGTCATGTGAGCCGTGCTGTCCAGCATGGTCTGAGTAGCGGGCAGCCCTTGACCGTTCTCCCAGTAGTGCTGGCAGGACAGGGGAAGCTCGGTATGGGTGAGGGCCAGCTGGAAACACTGCTGGTCAAAGAAGTAGCGCATGTCCGTCCCCATCACGCTCTCCAGGAAACGACGGAATACCAGGATGTGGCTGAAATATGGAGCGAAACGAATTTGAAATGCATCAGAGGATAATAGTTCTACAGTATATAAACAGTGAAACCTGTCTATAAAGACCACCCAAGGGAGACAAGAAAAGTGGTCTTTATAGACAGGTGGTCTCTTTGTAGAGGTTCCTTTACTAAAGCAGGTTTGACTGTATATAAAGACTGTATATAAATTATTGATTTCAGTATATTTTTGCACACATAAGTAAAGAATGTGGAATGTTTAGTTTCTATCAAATACAGATGACATCATGTACGTAAAATTTATTGGGAAGAATATAAAATTTCCTTGGTAATTTGCCACTTATGACTTTAGTAAAATCTTGTTTCTCATTTTAAGGAGTTTACTTATCTTTGGGATTCCTAGCTATGTAATAAATATGCTCTAATAAAATTCTATCTAGTGTATATGTCAAATTTGATAGCAACAGATTTGAAAATTCTAGGACAGATATGTTCTTGGCTCCCCCACCCCCCCCCCCCTCATCTCCCTGGAGTAATTAATGCAAGATGTATATGTGTGCAAATGGGTCAGTATATCATAGCAGATAAACCTTGCACCCTTGAGTTGCGAGGAACAACCGACCTAGTTTGAACCTTAAATCCATTCACTTCTGGGACCTGTTTCACAAAGACTTTTTTCAATGACAAATGACAAAAATCAGTGACTGATAACCAATCAGCAGCAAGGATTTCAGTTTCGTAAAACGCCCCCCCCCCAGACCTCTTACTTTCCAATAGGCTTGATACAGGGACCAATGGGTCAAGCTGGTCATCCCATTTACCTTGTAGGTGCCGTCCAGTCGGTCAGGAAGTCCTCAACGAAATGATGGATGGAATCCGGCTTGGGGATGGTCTCGTGTTTTGACCTGCCGTTCATCTCTTCCAGGGTCGGGATGGTCTTGTAGTGGTAGATGACCGGATGGAGGAAGTTGGAGAGGTGGGCATCTTCCGGCTCTCCCACCGCCCTGTCGGATCTGAAGACGTCCTTGCCAGCGCCTAGGTGTGAAAGGGAAGAGGTATTGTAAGACACATGCTCCGGCGACAATTGTTCTGCTGTAATTTTCTAACACTCATCAATTTCCCATCTTCAAACCTGCACTTAACACTATACCAGACCCTAACCCTGATCCCAAGCTTTAAAAAAATAGGTAATCTGTAGAAAACAGACATAGAAGAAAATAGATGAAGAATAATCGAAATAAGTTAATACCTGATGAATAACTTACAGAAATAAGGAAACTGTATTTCTAAATATTAAAAATGTACTTTATTGCACTCAGGTACATCTTACAGGGGTCTTCCAATCTGCATAGAGGCAGAAATGAAACAGCGCCATCTACTGGTGCAAACAAGGAACCTGGAGGAAAGACATTTTAATAGGCATGATGATCAAGTTTCACAGAAGAGAAAGGGTGCAAGAGAGAAGGGGGACAAAGAGCGTGAATGAGAGAGAGAGAAAGGGAGAGAGGGGGAGAGGGAGAGAGGGAGAGAGAGAGAGAGGGAGAGGGAGGGAGGGAGAGAGGGAGAGAGACAGAGAGAGAGAGAGGCAGAAGAGATGGGAGGGAAAGAAAGAGAGAGAGAGAGAGAGAGTAAAAAGAGAGGGAGGCAGAAGAGATGGGAGAGAGAGAGAGAAAGAGAGAGAGAGTAGAAAGAGAGGGAGACAGAAGAGATGCGTGGACGTTAGAGGAATGTGTAAAGAGAGAAAAAGGATGGGGAGAGGGGGATAGAAAGAGAGGTAGACAAAGGGAAGAATCAGAGATTAAGGTGCATTTTTCTCTAAAACACTTGAATTCTCACCTGAAAAGTTTTTGCCATACTCCATGATCAGCACCAGTACTTCTGTATGATTGTGACCCGATGCTTTTTGTAACCACGGCAACATAAGAGTTGGAAATTCCTCTAGATATTCAAACTCCATAGTGTCCCTGGAGAGAATAACAAGTGTTCAGATTTACTGTTTATTCTCTCTCAAATTTGTACATGAAAAAACTAATAAAGTAAAGTGCGTATACACAAAATATCTAAAACATTACATGAATTTAAACGAGGCATACCAAAAGCTACTTTTACAAAAAATGCAGTTACATAATTATATTCTACTTCAGGAATTACTGTTTTTCATTCAATGTCACAACTTAAATGAGAAAGGAGAGTGTATACTCATCATAATTTTATAAACAAAATTGGAAAATTTCGCGTGAAATGAATATCGTTTGGGTTACAGAAAGAGAGAGTCACCTCTTGCTTTCCTTTGTGTACCGGTATACTTTTATTGAAACATGTAAGTTTTGAACAAAATTAAAGTCATACCCCCCCCCCCCTTTCTTAAGAAAAAGAATTAAAAATTAGTCTATATTTTGCAGGTGCATACTTATGAAGCAGTATGACATCAGACAAGACATAGAACATCTGATAGAGCCCCGAAGCCTCGTTTAATCGTCTGACCACGCGATCTAAGAGCTCCATCATTGGCAGTCTTATTGAAGGCCAGGGGACGCTGTGGTATCGCCACTCCAGCAGATGATGTAACACTCGGGCTGTACAACGTGAAAACATTACATGACATGATTTAATACAATAACACTTTCATAATAGAATAATAATGATCCAATCCAAACCAGGAATTTATAAAGCGCCAATATCTAGTTGTCTAATCAAAGGCGCTGATGAGACTGAAAAACTATGAAAAATGTCTGTTCATGATCCTAACTGGGAAAGAAAAAAAGCAGTGACTAATTGTCAGCATTCCGAAATAGTTCTGTCTTTACTTGAGTTCTGAAAGTGGATAACTGGTGACAAGAGCGAAGGATTGATAATAATATTCTGGATATCAAGTAGGTTTTAATAGAGGCAGAAAGAGAGTGAAACAGAATGATTGCCTGAGCTATAAAGAAAGGATCACTTCGGAATTACATAGAAAACATATTTAGAAGTTGCATCATCATGTGACATGCACTATACAAGATAAGTATTATTGCTTTCGTTGATATTTATCATTTTAATTGTCTCATTTACGGAGCACTAAATCTCAATCTCTACAATGCTGTGACAGAGTGAGTAAATGTAAAACAAGATGATGAAGCGGATCCTAATCAAATGATTGGGTGAAAGCGTACATGTGACCAGGCATTTATTTTGCCTAACACAACATTTTACTAATGACCAGTCGGTAGTAAAATGTTGTGTTTGATCCGCTGTGTATTATCTGTTTATTAATTTCATCATGAATCTACTTATTCCTTTTCATTTTTATTAATGAAGTGAATTCTATTTATATATTTAGTTATGATAAAGATGATCAATCGACTTCTTTAGAGAAAAATATAAATTTGTTGACTTTCCAGTTGAATACAAATGGAGAGCTGCTTGCCAGGGAAATCATAGAGTTACCAAATTGGTTCTGATCAATCATAACTTTTATTCATAATTTGCTCATATTTCACTCATCTCTTTTCCTTTTTCTACTTCTATCAAAGGCATCGTTTAACAATGTTAAATCTGAAATGCATGGCTCTACCTGTTATCAGTGTCTGTGATATGGTTTAATATTGAAGCCCTAAAAAAATTGCGCTTCAATATAATCCTGAAGTGCCTCAAAAAAGTAAAAATCTTTGAGTGACCAGTTTTACCATACTCATTTTCCCCAATAGACTGTAGTGTTATAAAAACCGTTAGGAAACAATCATAAATATCTTGATAATCAGACAGGCGATTGGCTTGTAAAAGTCATGGGATTCCTGACTGACCTAAAGGTTTTAGAAATTATGATTGCACCATGAGCTAAATCCAGGATTTTGTTTCAGAATCTGAGACAATTTTACCGAGTCACTTTTAAAGCCAACTTGATGCCAGGATGGCCTTCCCCATAAATGCAAGTGTATGAGATGAATCACTTTACTTGTATATCGAAATCCGTGGATGAACCCTCCGGCTGACTTCTTGAAGTCGATAGAATGAGTGTTGGTTCCTGCAAAGAACATCCCTCTGATCCCTGCAGCCTCGTAATTGGCCTTTACGAACGGGTACTTCTTGGTCCGTTTCTTCGACCCTGGTTGGGGTGCTGTAGAACTACAGAGATAAAAGGTGTAGGGTAAGGATTAGTGTAAGGGTTAATGTTACTGTTAGTCCGTTTCTTCGACCCTGGTTGGGGTGCTGTAGAACAGAAGGAAGAAAATTGGATGATCTGACATTTGTTCAAAAGGTTTGTTACATGAATAATAGAGGGAAAGGTCTAGGATTGCAATAGGATTTCAGACTAGGTTTAGAGTTCAGTTTAGGTTTGGTTTTAAGGTTAGTGTGAGGGTTAATGTTTCTGTTAAGGTGGGTGTTAGGGTTACTGTTAGGGTAAGTGTTAGTATTAGACTTAGCATTAATGTTAATTTTAGAATTAATTTTAGTTTCAGTGTTAGGATTAGTGTTAGTGTAAGGGTTAGTGTTAGGGTTAGTTTTATTAATAGGGTTAGTGTCTGGGTTAGCAAATTTTTCACAAAGCTATCTTGGATGTTAAAAAAAATAATATTTTTCCTTTATTCTTCCTCTACTCATGCATTTGCCATATTTTTAGGGCTCTGAATTATAAATAATTGAACCAGACCACAAATGTGGTATGATTGTAGCGAAAGGGTTTAAGTACCTTGAACTGATAGAATAATGGAAAGATCTTGGCAGAAACAGAGAAAGTCTTAGTAAACATATATACAACTTCTTCACATTTTCTAGTAATCTGTTCCAAATTCCATGAAATGAGTATTATACACATACATGTACTGTACATGGACATTTTCATCAGTACAAAATAGGTATGATGAAAAAGATTACGCGCTCCAGTTTTCATCTAAAATACTTGACAATGGTTTAATGAAATGAAGTTTTTCCTGAAAGAAAAAACAGGAAAACTTACTTTTCAAATATTGAGAAATCAAAAGTAAAACCAAGGCACCGGATCACTTTGTCATAAGGGTGTCGTAACGCAAAGTTATCGATCACAAGCTTGTCTGCAATCGTGAGATCCCCATCCTGGGGGATAAGCTGAAGGCGGCCATCTGACCGCTTGACCAGGGAGAGTTCCACCATGTCCGCCTCTAACAGACCGTCCAGAGACTTGAGCTGGTAGGTGTCCAGTAACCCATTGTTGATAGCTCTGGATCAAATGGATTACAGATCAAATAGTGAGAAAAGTATTAATAACATTTCGGTTCGGATGTGAAAATAGTTTTAATTAGTTTAAATTGTTTATCCTCCTCCTCCTCCTCCTCCTCCTCCTCTCCTTCTTCTTCTCCTCCTCCTTTTGTACTTATTATCATTTCTATCATCAGTTAAATGTTCTTATTATTATTATCATCATTATTATCTTATTTCCATAAACTTTCATACAGGAGCTGCCACATTCACATACACAATGGGTTATCTTGACTCATAATTTATGATACCGAAAAATGTAAGTCTAAGTTCACGAAAAAGTGGAAGTTAACTTCTGAAATTTACGATGCTTGAGTACTCATATATATATATATTCATACAAACTTGTTACACTCAATTTTAGACTAAATATTAGACTGAATATTATTAAAAAAGGGGTTCTGAATGCTGTGGAAAAGCACGGTAGGTAAAGTGAAGTAGTCGTCAAGGAAATATATATATTTTGAAATAATTCAGATATTTACTGCATCTTTCTGTGTTGTTATGAAGACAGCTCCTTATATTTAATTCAATAAAACATTCAAGGAAAATTCAAAGAACATCAAATCAATGCTACCTAATACTAATAACATGTTTGAGAATATGAAAATCTACATGCATTTGGAGGCATCAATGTCCGGTTAAATAGATTCAAGTCTAATCATTTCACTTCATTCCATCAGATAAAACATACCTCAGATCACCCACATAATGCGTCTCCCACGCCATTTTGACCCTTGACCGTCCCATGACGTGGATGACGTTGGTTGAGCCGATGATGTGATCCGCCGTCTCAAAGGCGGAGTTTCCCCGCCCGAGGATGAGGACGCTCTTTCCTTCAAAGTCGTCGCGGTCCAGGGACATGTCCTCGTAGCCTTCCGTGTATTCCTGGCCCTGGAAGGTTGGTATGTTGGGTTTGTGCATCCCCGTACTAATGACCATCACTCTGTATAGACCAAAGAAAAAAGAAGTGAGGGGAATATTGTAGGTAAATAATGATAATGATTATAATGATCTATTTATTTATTTATTTAGTTTTATTTCAACAGGGTAGCCCCATCAGTAGTTAAAATACTGTTATACATGGGGGGGGGGCCTGCATAACATGAAAATACATATGACCATGACTCTGTATAGACAAAAATAAATAGAAGTGAGAGGAAAATTGTAGATGAATAATGATTATATCAATAATGATAATAATGATTATAATATAATAATAATAATGATCATAATAATAATAATAATAATAATAATGATTATTGTTTATCATTAAAATAATGAAAGCCTTAGGTGCATTTGTGGCCTTGAAAATTCAAAATGTCGGGCTTGTGCATTCTCGTACTGATGATAATAACTCTGTACAGAAAAAGAACGGAATATAGAGGAATATTGCAGGTAACTACCGGTAAATGTATTTGAGCACATACATTTTGAAAACTTGACATTTTAGTCATTTTTGTGAGTTGAAATAAGTTGTCTATCACTACATCACAGTGACTTTACCAATTCAGGCAATTTGAAGTGCCTATATTGTACAGTGATTAAAACTTTTAAAAAATTCATTAAACATTCATTAAGTTTTGTCCAATTACATTCAAACTTTCACCAACTTTGCTTTTTCTGCTTTCTTTTAGAGTAGTTTTCTATTAAAGTTAGATTTGTCTTTTATCCATTTAGAAACTCAATGTGAAATTGATGGTTGAGAGCCTGAGGGTATTAATCTTTATGGCTCTCAGTTGAAGAAATATAAACCCCTAAAAAAGTTTGAAAACTCAAGTTTGATAGGTTATATCTCCCTGAATACGGCATAATCATCACTATGTTACGTATTATTAGAAATTATGTATATGTCTTTAAGATGATACCATATTTGTTATGATTTTGCAGCCATAAAATGAGCAGTACATCAAAATAAGGGGCTGGGATCAAAGTGACAAATTGCAAATAATCAAACTATTGTCATTCTGTATCTCTTATTTTTCTGCTTTCATAGAAATGAACTTATTGCAAAGGTCGGATTGCCCTTTAAGTATTTCAATATTACATGGAAGTGTTCAGGCAGAGCAGGGACTTGGGATCAAGTCCCTGGGCAGAGTGAGAGGAGAGAAGGTAAATTGGGCAACAAGAGATCGAGTAATACAGCAACAAAAATGGGCGAAAGAAATAAGAAAGAAAAGAGAAAATAAGAAATAAAGACAAGAAAATAGAAATAGAGAAAAATGGAAAAGTTAGTGTTTAGGCAGAGTGGGAGAAAAGGGAGAGGGGTAGAATGGGCAACACTTCAATTAAGTACATGGATATGAGAGCGAGTAAGACAGCAATAAAAGGGGCAAAAGAAATTAAGAAAGAAAAGAAAAAAGAAAATGAGAAAGGAGAAAATAAGAAATAACAAAAATAAGAAAACAAGAAATGGAAAAATAAATAGAGAAAAATGGAAAAGATAAAAGAGAGAAATAGAGTAAATAAGATGATTAGAAAATGAGAGGGAAGAGAAAGTGAAGAGAAAGGGAAGAGAATGTAAAGAGGAAGAAAGAAAAGAAGAAGATAGACGGAAAGAAGGGAGGGGTAAAAAGAGACTGGTTAGTCACAGAGACAGGTAAGGAAGCTGACGTTCATATTTTACGGTAACACTTTCAAGTATAAGGTCGACCTTCATTCGTAGCCTCTTCATGTGTACATCTATTACACGCACCCCGAGGACACGGGAGAAAGAAGAACGCTCCAGACGGAGTAATTGTTTGAAGCCGCATAAATTTTGTGAATAGTGCGGTGCTCAATTAAACTCGAAGCGTGCCCACAGCGCCGGCAGGTGGCTGAGACGAGAGAGTTGTTTACTTCAAGATGATGCCCAGTGTTAAGAGATGTAGATGGTTTTTCGTAATCAGTATAAAGTGTAAGTGCAATCGGATGAGTAGCGTGTGGGCATACATATCCTCTCTTCATCTCTCTGTCTGGTTCCCTTTCTAATTTTATTTTTTTCCATACACTTACTCATTCTCTTTCTTACTCTCTCTCTCTCTCTCTCTCTGTCTCTCTGTGTCTCTCACTCTGTCTCTCACTCTCTTTCTTCCTCTCTCTCTCTCTTTCCCACTATGTTTCTTTTTCACTCTCTATCTCCCACTCTCTTCTTCATTCTCTCTCACTATCTTTCTTCCTCTCTCTCTCTCTCTCTCTCTTTCTCTTTCCCTCTTTGTTTCTTCCTCACTCCCTCACTCAAGATGATGTCCAGTGTTAAGAGATGTAGATGCAATTGCATAGAAATGTCCATGGAGAAGATCTGTCCTCCGTTTTTTGTAATCAGTAGGTGTAACTGCAATAGGATGAGTAACGTGTGGACATACGTGTAATCTTTTCATCTCTCTGTCTGGTTCCCTTTCTAACTTTATTTTTTCAATACACTTACTATTCTCTTTCTTACTCTTTCTCACTCTTGTTCTTACTCTCTCTCTCACTTTCTCTTTCTCCCTCTCTCTCTCTCTCTCTCTCTTTCCCACTTTGTTTCTTTCTCACTCCCTCTTTCTCACTCTCTTCTTCAATCTATCTCTCTCATTCTCAGTCTCTCTCTCCCTCTCTCTCTCTCTTTCTTCCTCTCTCTCTCTCTTTCTCTTTCACTCCCTCTTCCCCACTTTCTTCTTCATTCTTTCTCTCTCATTCTCTCTCTCCCTCTCTCTCTTTCTCTCTATCTCAGTATTTTTCTCACTCTCTCCCACTATCCTTCTCTTTTTTTCTCTCCCTTCCCTCAACCTACCTTTTCTCATACTCTTTCTTTAAAGGATAGATAAAAATGAAAAAAAACCTGTACAGTACACATCCAAGTCAAATCTGCTTTTTAAAAGCTACCTGATAGAAAGAGCACTGGGTTTTAAAAAAAAAATCAATTTATGTTTCCCAAAAGAACCTCTTAAAAAAAGGGAAATTGTATTTAAAAACACATTCAAGTGATTCTATTTGAATTTGTACAGAATAACTATTCATATATATACATATGGCCTCAAAACTACTGTTATGCAAAAGTTGTTCTACAAGGCCAATTTCAGGCTATATTTGAAGCTCTCCCCATTCTTCCTTTTTATACATGTACATAAAGATAATATTATACCTACAGGCCAACATCATATACTCAAACCGAATCGTTTGTTATGGATATGAAAATGAAATAAATAATACATTTGTCAAGTACATGTATAACTGTATGTACATTTTAGAAATAGAATGAAAAATCACCTTCCTTTAAAACTCCTTTCCTTGTTTCTCTTGAGCTGTTTTAGTTTACACTTTACAGGGTTGCTTAATTACTGTAAACATATGGTTAAATTGATTGATTGATTTGTTATTCGCCAAGCCCTAAATTTTGGAATACTTTGCCAATTTGCGATTTGAAAACTTCCCCTTCACTAATTGCTTTTAAAAAAAAGTTAAAATTTTCCTTATTACAATCTTATAATATTTAGAAAATTATTGTGATAGAACATCTCCTTCCCAATTTTGTTTTCTTTCCCTCTTTTCTTCAGCCCATCTCAAAACAAAAAACTACTTGCCATCATGTTCTTGCTCTTTTGTTTCAGCTATCTCAAGGATTTTGTGCGCTCCCTATTTCGTGCTCGATCTCTACAACTTTCCTTTTCTCTCGCTCTCCTTCCCTCCAAACGCAGCCCGCATTTTTGTTCCTTTTTTTCCCCCTTTTTTTCTTCTTCTTTTTGTCTGTTCTTTCTTCGTCATGTAATTTGTTACGTCTTCTTGTTTACAGTCATTACGTGTTTTAATAAATGTTCTCTGTTGGCCACTATTCTTCTTTAATTGATTATGTATTCAATATTTTGTTCACACTCATTATTATCTGAGGGGTCCACAATTTACAAGCTTTGCTTTTCAGTGGACCTCTCCATTTTTCTCAAAATATAAATGCAATTAAGTTTTAAAATTCATTTTTTTGTCTTCCTAAAATGTATAAATTATTATTAAGATTTGTTTATTACCAATGTAACTATGTTTTGTATACATTTTACATTGTATTCGTTATTATGTATTGTATTTTGTTGGAAATGAAAAAATAAAAATTAAATGAAATGAAATGAACATACAACAATATACAAGAAAAACAGATAAAAATTAAGTCAGCTTGAACAGGATAAGCCAAGAAAGCTTGAGAGCTTATTTCCAGTGGTGTCCGCAACATACAGTGTACATGTACAAAAATTAGTAAGTTAGAATAGCAATATTTACAGACAGATAATTAAGGAAAAAAATTATTAAAGATAATTTTGATGATAATAATAATAACAACAACATTAAACTGATAGAAATGATAATAAGTACAGGAAGAAGGAGAAGAAAAAAGAGGAGGAGAAGAAGGAGGAAGAGGAAAATAATGATGAATATGTTTAGGTAGTATTGCTAACATCATGCCTACAAGTGTGTGTAAAATAAATTGTGCCTGTACCTTCAGCTTTTCGAAATGTTTGACCTTTGCAATACGGTAGACCACCAAATTAATCACAAAGCTTTTTTTTTTATTTCTTCATGCATGAATATTATGCAGGCACGGCTGAACAAATTGATCAAATCTACCGCCAATATTGCGTTCGGTAATTTCTTGGGTAAGGCTTGTTGATAACGAATGAAAAAAAAAATCTCCAGCAAATGGCAATATCATTTGAATGGAACTGGCTGCCTGTATGGATGTAACCTCAGTAAATGTTGTGTGTTGTTTAGATGAATAGAGATTGAAGTACATGAACGGCAACACACAATTCTGGTGAAATATTTAATGTACATGTGTAAATCCATTCTTGCACTTTTTATCTTATATAGGTAGATATGTTGTAAAGGGTTGTGATTTACATGTATACGTAGGTTAGGTTACTCATTATATACGATTGTCACCCTCTGGCTACAGACCTAAACATATACATGTACCACAATCTAATCCCCCCCCCCCCCCCCCTTTGCTCTCTCTCTCTCTCCCTCCCTCCCTCTCCCCTCATACTCTCTTTTGTATCTTTCTGTCTCTTTCCCTCCATCTCCTTCTCTCACTCATCTCTCCCATCCTCTCCCTTTCTCTCTCTCTCTCTCTCTCTCTCCACCATCTGCCCTCTCTCCCTTTCTCTCACTCTTTCATCTCCCCTATCTCTCCTTTTCTCTCTCTCTCTCTCTCTCTCTCCCTCTCTTTCACTCTTTCTTTCTCTCTATCCTCATCCTGAAATCTCTTTCTCTTTTACTATCTTGCTTTCACCCTCCCTATAACTCTCTCTGTCTCTCTCCCTCTCACTAACTCTCTCCCTTGTGTTCAACATCTACAGAGCAATGCTCTTAAACTATCTTCTTTAATGCTATGAAATAAAACAACCTGCAAATCTATCAAATCTGAGAACACCATACGGTACAGTATTTGTTTGTGTGTTCTGGTTTCTATAACTTACGTTGAAAAGCAATGTTTTATGTAAGATGGATTGTATCTCTCTCTCTCTCAGCCATATTACAGTGCATCAAAACAGGCAATATAAGCCGCACATCAATTACGATGCATCTCTCCCGCTCTTGCGATCGACTGGGGGCTATTGTCATGATCAAACTTCCAGGGAAAGAATCATTTGACCAGGGATGGACAAAGTATCTACTCAATTTTGCAGTAATAAAATTCGCTTTGCACCAACATTATAAACAGTCATTTTGACAATGACCCAGAAAAAAAATGGTTACATGTACATGTACACTGTTTGTCAAATGTAGTGGGTAGGATTGCTTCCTGTGAGTCTAATTGAGTACAATACAGTGTTATTTCCCTAAAATAATTGTCACATTTAATTGAGTAGGGGAAATAGTAGATTTGAATTTTGCAATATGCTGCCACTTTTCAGGATTTTAATGCTCAATTTCAATTTTAGAATTCCTGACATCAAATGACACATGGCCATGCAGCACATACAAATTTGCACTCTATTTTTCACTCTTCAGAGGTCATGTCAGTGATCACTCAAATTTTTTTTTTTTAGAGAGAGAGTACCGGTAACTTGTTCTTATCAAACAGAACACAGAGTAACATAGAAAACATCAGCTCAAGAAAGTAATGGAAAATGCACAAATCAAATGAAATATAACGATATGCGGCTTCCTTTTGCCTGTTTTGATGCACTGTTTTAAATATCGTTGAAAAATCACTTTTCAATGTATAAGTTATACAAACCAGAACACACAAACAAATACTGTACCATATGGTATTCTCAGATTTGATAGATTTGCAGGTTGTTTTATTTCATAGCATTAAGGAAGATAGCAAAACCAAAAATTTGAATTTTACCCTAAATAAAGGGTTCCTTTTTTTTGGCATATATCTACCTTGGTTGCAGGGGACTACATATAAACATGCATGGGTACAATGGACAAATAGGATATGGATAACATTGGAAAATACACACACCTGGGGCAAAATAAGTTTATGTAATTTCAAATCTTTATTATGTTCATCACATTTTGTTTCATTATGTTGGGGGAAATATCTCAACAAACTCATTTATTTGGGTTTTTATAACTTGTTCCATTATTGTTTAATATCTTAATGTACTTATATGTATATTCTAGTAGTGAAAGATTTTTCATGTTATTTATAGTACCTTTTGCAAATGTATGTGTTCTTGTAATGTGTTCTTGTAATGTAATTTTTATGGAAATGAATAAACTTAATTGAATTAATTGAATAATAATAATCAAACACAAAAAAGTATTTTTTCTTTCATCCTTGATAAAAGGTTCTTCTATATGTCTACCCTAATTGCAAAAGGCAACATGAAATGGGTACAATGAACAAAAACAAAAAACAATGGCAACAATGGAAAATGCACATTATTAAATGAATAATTATATTAAACCTGAAACAAGAAAACATGGAATTTTATCCTTGAAAGTACATTTTTTCTTTCTTCACATACCTGCACTGGTAGCCGTTGCCATGTTGGTCTTGCATAGTGAAGTACTGCCCACTCAGGTTGGGCGGTTCGTGTCGTGCTATATCCGAGATCTCTGTGTTATACTGGACATTGAGGCCAAGTTTGGTTGTGTAATCATTCAGGTACTTGACGTAGGTGTCTGCATCAGGGAAGAACTCCTTGGAGTAGTGCCTGGGAGAGGATCAAGAAATGACAGTTATCTTTCTTTAAAGGTATCGTTTAACCATGTTAAATCTGAAATGCATGGCCGTAAGTGTTATCCGTGTCTGTGGTATGGTGTAATTTTGAAGCCCTAGAAAAATTGCACTTCAAAATGATCATGAAGTGCCTTAAAAAAGTAAAGCATTTTGAGTGACCAGTTTTACCATACTGGTACTCATTTCCCCCAATGTACTGAGTACAGAGTGTTGTTTTAAAGTCGCATATGCATCCAATATGTTCATTTGAACCCTGGCAAATTCATGACCCCACATCAAAACTTTGTATTACCTTTAACTACTCTTTTTCTGAAATAAATAACAAAGGTATTGAGCAATAATAATAAAGCAATTTATTGGGCAGCATTCAAAAGAACCCAAGAACCCAATCTTTCATCCCAAACAATGACCATATGTTACATGTATGCTTCATGTACCTGCCATTTCTAAAATGCGCAGTACTTTCCATCAAACATTTTCTTGGACAATTTTCACAAGGGAAAGATTCATATCCTTTTTTCCTTCTATTTCTTACAAATTAGCTGAACTTGCAAATATTATGTAAGGAAGATACATGTACTGTACTCTTACTTCAAGAGTATTAAAATTGTCATCATCTATAACATATTTTCTTGAATAGATTTTTACACAGGAGATATTCAGATCTTTTTCTATTTCTTCCAAATTAGTAGAACTTGAGAAGACAAAGAAATAACTTAACCTAAATCAAAACCCTTTACTAAATAGATATTAGATAAAAAGTGAAAGAATGGATTTACATTAAATATTTCAGCTGATATGTACATTTACTATACTTTATGAGTAAACTCTCATCACCCCTGAAGTAAGGAATTCTATACCAGATTTTCTTTAGCAAATTTTTCAAAAGGAAATACTTGTCTCTTTTTTCTTTCTTTTTTCTCACAGAAAATTAGCAGAACTTGATAAAACGAAAGAAGGATGTACTTACTTCATGAGTAAACTTTCATCATCACTAAGAAGAGAATTCCAGTCATGTCTCATATTGAACTCTTTGTTCGTCTTCCCTGTGTGTCTCTTGTTGATGCTGATCAGCTTCCGATGGCGGGGGTAGGTGTTGAAAAATGACCCGCTCATGTTTGCTTTCTCAAAAATGACATAATTGCGTCCCGCCCTCTCCAAGAAGAACCCCATCTGCAAGCCGGAGGGACCCGCCCCAACGACGCAGTAGTTCCATTTTTGCGCCGACGATTCTTCGGTGAGATACGCTGGGATGAGGAAGGTACATAATAGAAAGGGGAGAATCATCTGAAGAAAAGCCATGATGATGTTCACCGGCAAGCAGCCAGCTAGAATGAAATCAATTTGTTAAATCCTTGAGAGATATATAACCGTTTGGTTACGACCATATGTTTGAAATCTCTCTGGTGTCCTAGAAGAATACCAGCAAGACTGATCACAATCCACAGTATGATGAATGGCTGTGAGTATTGATATCTCGTGCAAGGATCCAGGCAAGTTCCTTATTGTTTCAAATCAAAATGGAATATGATGTATGTTCTACCACGGGTATATTCTCTCTCTTGGGGAAATGTAATAAAGCCAGGGAGAGCGAGAGTGAGAGAGGGAGGGAGAGAGAGAGAGTTGTTGCCATTGAATGTTTCCCCAAGTCGAAAATCAAATCAAGCCTCCTGCATAGATGGGTAGCAGTCTTGTGGAACGGAACAACTGGAGACACTGCGCATGTCTCTGTGCGACTGTGCGTGTGTGTTTGGAGAGCGATTTGTTTTACCTGCTCCTGTGAGCGTGAAATGACTGTTTGTCGAAGCGCCGCACAGCTGTGCGTCGGTGGACTCCCCTCTCCTCAATTATGGATGCAGCGGAGCGTCCACGCACCGTCCTCCTCGGCAAGCCTTGCGTAAACTCTCCCCCGCCGGGATGCGCTCCTCCTGTATACTCCGACACTGTTTTAAACCTGAGACGGAGCGATGATGAATAATTGATGACGAGTGGGTGAGGATGACATCTCAATGCAACCTGCCGTGGGGGACGTTACCGGACGACTCGGATCAGGAAAGACGACACCGCTCGTTGTCAGTCCATGCATGCACTGATTTTGTGCGCAATTACATGTAATCCTCCGCGTACCAGAAGCAGGGCTACATGATCCGTTTACAGATTAATGACTTGTGTTTTTACCACTCGCTACACTCGACGGCACATGCTGTCTTGTAGGTGTCAATTTTAAATTGAGATGTCTTTGGGTTCGTCCATTAATACTGATGACTAGATGCACTGCATGTATGTAGTGTAAACCTGTAAGAAAAAGATATCAAAGATTTAATCATTTTTCTCAAACATGAGGATCACTGAGACATACTTGCAGTTATCATTTGAGAAATATGATGTCCTCTAATTTCATCATAAGGTGAGGAATTAACACTTGAAATGGAACTCGAAAAGAAAAAAAATCTGAATAAATAACATTCAAAAGAACAAACAACATGAATTTTAAATAATCCTTTAAATTGAATCTTCAAGTAGAAGGAAAAAACACCCCTTTCTTAATACATCTAGTTAATTGAACCATATTGTTTCTAAACAAAATATGTAATTTGCCAATAATTTCATAGGCTTCAAAGTGGAAGCGCAGGCCTGCATTCTAAACATGAACAGGGGTTGCATTGCAATGTTACAAAAAAATGAATTTGAAAGCAATCATGAAACATTCAATGCTTTAATACTCATCTAAGTGTCAATATACAGTAGACAGTAAAAAGGAAAAGGCAGTAACACCAAATTCCAAATAAAAAAAAAAGAATGCACATACCTGTACTATAATGGTTCTTTTAAAATATATTACAGTGAATATACAATTAATCAATCTCAACAATATTTGTATTACCATTCATGAATTCAATTTCCCCCCAATAATATAGCTAGACACAGTCAATGCCCAACAGCAAAGGATGTTATTTCAACATCAGGATGTGTCTATATAAAAACTATTAATTAATTTTGCATAGCTCTACTGAGTATTGAACAGGAAATGGTCATCGCTTCGAGATATTTTTTTGTAAATATGGGAAGGTTTTGGGGAAGAAGGGTGAATTCCTCAGTGTATTCTGCCCACGACCAGTATATGAAAATAAGCACCTGCTTTAATGTTTGATGAGGGGAGGTGTGAAGTGGCACAGCCTTGTCCCATAGGTAATGTCTGCAGAGGGGTACCCCCTTTCACACAAGAAAAACTAAATGTACATAATCTGATAAATGATAAGTCTGCAGTTCTCTGCATATATACATGTATATATTTATATATGTGAGTGATTGGTCTATAATTTTTTTTCTTCAATGTGAACAAGCCACCATGATTTAAAAAAAAAAATATTTGTTATTATTTTCTCTCAGATCAAATACATGCATACAATTACATGTACATGTATTGTACAAATCATTCATATTAAACACAATTGTACATATTCTTCATAACAAAACTAGATGAACTGTACATTGATATTTTAGCTTAATTATAAATTGCAATAATAAAAGGAACATTTTCACAAACTGTTTAGAAAACATTTTCATATTTATACATGTACAATATATATATGATCAAAGAACACATTTGAGAATAAAGAATGCTTTACCAGCCATGCATGAAGTCGTTCGTCTACATGTATGGCTGATCTTCAACGAAACAGAGTGAAGTCTTTTGTCAATTCCGTTTGTTGCTACAGAAGGCAGCCAGTAAAAACGAATTTGTTTAATGTAATTATGGAAATGCAAGCATCACTTTAAACAAACAGAACTTTCCTATTCCTTGCTCTTTTTCCCTGATTGAGGTGTCATATTAAAGGGCAAAAACTGAACTTTCTAGAATATGATTTTCTCTTTGAATTCAGATACCGTCAGCCAGATTACTTTTTGATTCCCTCTCTTCAACTTAATTTTAATCACCCATGCGTGCAAAATGTATCATATGAGTTGCATCAAATGAAAGATGAGGGTCTAAGCTTTACAAATATGGGTCATTTATAAATTATAATTGTGATTAAGTTATGATAAAACATCAATAATTCTCGGTTTCGTTTTTTCTGGGACGCACTGTACAGAATTACTTTTAATCTTCTTGAAGACCTGGAGAATCTTCTTGAAGACCTGGAGAATCTCTTCCACTGAAAGCTGTCCCAATCATTGTTTTTCTTAACACTGTCACCTTGCAAAACTGTCAGCAGGATATTATGCACAACTGACCATTGTACCTTTCCTGTTTTGTAAATACTGATAAGGTATCAGTTCTTGCAAGGAATCTTCATAGCTTCATCATTAAATACAGATGGTTCTCTACATGACTTATACATGTACAATCATAATTGAAAAAAACACCTTCCTATCAGGATATTATGGTACGAGGCCATTGTGAAAAACATAGTGATTACCTAAAGCAATGACTCTTAGGGCAATGTTTTATTTAAAGCTTATCTGCCATAGTTTACAGGAGGGACTAGAGCGCCCTGCAAGGTCACTGGGCAGGTGGTTATCTCATCAACTCAGCTCTCAGTTAACATAAGGAAAAGAGGATCATGGGGGACCAATGGTCACCGATTAGGCATTGTTTGTTGTAAGAGGGCGCAAGTAGCTACAAGTAATGCAGTGGGCCTTTAAGAACCTAATGAACTTCAAATAGTGCAAGAACTTTGCATGCAGCTCCACATTTCCATTAATAATAATAATAATAACCTAGACTTATAAAGCGCATTTCATCTTCGAAGAAAATAGCAATGCGCTTTACAATAATTAATACAACAAAATTACACATAACAACTAATTCATGAACTAAAGATATATATCAAAATAAGGAAAAGATTAATAATAATCAAACATTATATACATCCATAACACAGAAATGAAGGCAAATTATATAAGAGTACAATAATGTAATTAAATTTTGATAAATACAATAATACAGTTTAAATGACATTAGAAAGCGTTTTTAAACAGAATTAGAATTAGAATGAATTGAAGTCCATCCTGATTTTAAGGTTGGATTTTATAATAATAGAAGCAGAAAAATATAGAAACAGCTCAGTAAAACCAATTAAAACAAATTAAAAATAAGAAAGTTATCAATTTTTAAAGGTCTGATTAATCAAAAACAAATTGGCAACTCTGTGATGTATCTTGAAACGTCCCCTCTCATTTGTCCTACCGGTATACTAAAAAACTTCAAAAGTGCATGTTTTCCCTTAAAGGGAACCTCACCCCAAAGGATAAAGGAGGTATTCTGAAAATGAGGTGTATTACTGTCCTATGATGTATAAAATTCCTTACGAAAATGTACAAGAGATATCAATACAGATATTCTTGGCATGATGTGATACCTTTTAGTATGACTGTCATGGGCGCAGCCATTTTCTTGAAAATGTGATGTACCAGTTGAAGTTGTACATGTACATGTATATCATGCACTTTTAAGTAGTAGGAAAGACTTTTAAAATCAATAAAAAAAAACTTTACTTTACAATGAGGAAAAATCATAGCTGAGAAGATAGGAATTAAATTTGGTGAAAAATATATAACAGGGGAACAATTGTAACTACATGAAGTTCATTTTAAAAAATACTAAAATATAGCAATTGACAAATCTATTTCATTTATCAAAAACTTTCTCCAAAGAAAACCACCAACTTATTTATGCAATTTGCGTTCTGGCAATTGTAGTACAAAAGATAACAGCAGGTGAATGAAATGCTTCATCACCACACACACCTGGGAATGAAGCATCCATAAATTTGAATACATTTACTTGATAAATGACTTCACATACGTATGTAGTACGTCAAGATATCAACAAAATGGTGATGCCCATGTCGTGCTGAGAAACTTTACATTATTCTTCAGTGCTTCTGCAAATTGCACACTTTCCTTCCGAATGATTGTTTTTATACATTTCACTGAAGTGTTTAGAGCCAGGAGGGTACAAACTCACAGACTTTAACACAAAGTTAATGCCCTTTTGACTTTATATGATATCTTTATTCAACATTCATCCTTTGTGTATGCCCCTTTCTATCATGTACATCAATGTATCATTAAAATCATTCTGTGTGTATATGCCCCTTTCTTTCACATGTACATGCAAAATCAAACTCAACTCAACTCAACTCAACCCAACCCAACCCAACTCAACTCAACTCAACTCAACTCAACTCAACTCAACTCAACTCAACTCAACTCAACTCAACTCAAAATATTGCAAATCATTGTATCATTTACATGTTTACCTGAGATATGTCTGTTTCGGGCCGGAAGGGCGTTAACACATAAGTACACGTACGTTAATACAGAGTTAATGCCATCATGGCTCTCAAAAGAAAGTATGGTGGGTTTTTTACACAAAATGTATTCACCATAAATTTCTCGCAGACGCAGAAAGCTCCTTGGAAAGAATCAAAGTATAAAACGCTGTTGAAGGAAGAGGCGAGCCTCTTCAAATTACAGCATCGCCTAATCTTTGATTTCCCGCGGCCGGCCGCTCTCTGCCACGGCTATTGCTCTCAGACAGAAGTGTTATCGCCATGGATACCATCGATTGCTCGTCTGTGTGAATAACTGACATTTCCTAATGGTATGTCAACACGGTGTGAACACGATCGACGTAGTCCGATATGCTTTCGCAAATCTGTTCGGCGCTCATGTTTCAAGACATGAGTGATAGGTTGGTTTTAACGTATCTATTAAATCTAAAGTGTACAGCGCTTGAGGATCTGTAGTTTCAAACCGATACTGTTTGTTAGGAAGATGAGAGAAATCCAGAAAGGATGTTAACCCAGCATGTATTTACATTACACCACAACCGGAACTACATGTAGTTGGGCTCATTTCCTTTTCAATTCTGTGAAGATTAAAGATTAAAGCTTTATGTCTTAGATTTACTTTCATATGTAGCTGAACATAATGGAAGTTTATAATATTTTAGAGAGTCAGTGAGGGACTATGATTTTTATCTCTTTCTTTTTTGTTCCACAAAAGGCACAAATACACTATTTGACAGAAGTTTTAAGGCATTAGTATGTTTTTTTTGTATTTATCCTTGCAAACAAAAAGATTTTGTCATTAATCGATCACCAATTGGAAAACAATCACATGGCTTGCTGTCATTTTTGAATTGGGCCTAATTGTTTGACAATGCAGTTATTATGTATGCAATGTAATTATAGTAAATAAACAAACACAAGAATAATAGAAAAAATTAGTAACCCCCCCCCCCCCCCCCCCTGGATAAAACGACACCCTGTTATATCTTGACGTATGTAGGCAAGTGAATTTCAATATGAGTGGAACACATGTATTCATCCAATATTTTTTTCATCAGCCATAAGGCATCTAGAGGTGTAGTATTCTAGTACTTTCAAAAATGTACCGGTACATACATGTACCAGGGAGATGACAGTCATACAGGGGTGTATGTGAATAACAGACAATGAGGCTAACAGATGATAGAGAAAACGTCACAATCCTAATAACCAACACGAGAATGATTATGCATGAAGCTGATCATGCACTTCCTCAAGGGTCTATCATTTGCTCAAATTGCAATTCTCAAGAGAGAGATTGATACACGGCATAAAGTGTCATCGCCATGGTAACGCATCCTCATTGAGTATCATCATTTACAGGAGGGGTGTGCAGTTTCACAGATTTGCATTCTCCTGAATCCCATATGGAGAAGATATCACAAGAGGGTTATCTTGGAAGTGATTCCAGTCTCCTTCTTGGTTACACAAAGTGCATGATCTTGCTTTTGATTAAAATAAGGTCTTCTGCTCATTGTACTCTGGAGGTCATTCCATATCATGAGCAAATAAAACAAGATTTGATATCTTCTTTGATTTTGCACACTTTTTAGAATTAATTTGTTCTAATTACATATTTTCAAAAGCATTCATTCTTAATAATAATAATATTCTGTGTTTATATAGCGCTCAATACATCTTTACCATGATGTGCCTGAAATCAATTGTTTTTCTACCACAAAGTACTTTACAAAATAGAGAATAATGAACAAGAATTTCCAGAGAAAAAACAGAATATTTAAAAGATTGAACTTCTACAGACTTGCTGAGCTCGCATTTTTGGTTCCCTTATGTAAAGGCCTTAGCTTTTCAAATAACTGGAATATTACAGTGTTAAATCCAGGAGAAACATTTGGAGCATTCATACAGGTACTGTACCTTCTGCGAGACACACAGAAATTTACCCCAAGTTGTAAATCAAAGACTTTCACAAACAATGTCTCTTAAATATTGACTTTTCGTAAAAATCAACCATCTGCAGCCAAAGTGGTTTCCTCCTCCTCCTATTTTCAGGTTTCATTTATTTGTCTTTTGTCATTTTGGAGTGCAAAAATAGAAATATTACTTTCTTATTATGTCTAATCATAAATAAGCATTGAAAATCTGAATACGAACAACGTAGAGGAATTTTAAATTCAATATGGATGTGTGGTTATCATAAATTAACCACTTGCATACTTCTTGCATTGGGTTGCCCCTGTATGCTCTTGGAATCATAACATTCAGAAGTCAACAGCTTAAACAATGCAGACACCAAACAACCATATGGTTATTACTCTTTTATTTCAGAGGCTAACCTAAACTGCTACGGTTTTCATTTCTGGAAATATACCGTATTGTACAGTCTGTAGCTAGAGAAGTAGAGGACTACCGTAATTAATGGTGTATAAACCGCACTTTTTTGCCGCCCAAAAAAATTCAAAGTCGGGGGTGCGTCTTATACACGGTAACGTTTTATAGTTTCGATTTATGCCCCTCCACACGGCGCTATGCCTGGCGATGTCTCCCAGCTCAGTAATAGGTGTGTTGACTCACCAGTCGGAAACTAGAACAACACTCAAATTTGTCTGTCATCTTGGTTTGAAAGTAATCTTTCTAATAGATCTCAATATAATAATAATTCCTCTATTTTTTCTTTAATTACATGGCGTACCACAAGGTTCTATCCTAGGTCCTCTACTGTTTTTTAATTTACATTAATGATCTTACACATTCAGGTGCATCTCGCAGTTAAATGAAAGGCCTTCCCACATGTTTTTTTATAACATGGACCTGGCTTGCTGCCGGCAGAGTCGGTAATTTTTTTATTTTTTTATTATTTTTTAAGGGCGAAAAAGAGGGGTGCGGTTAAAGGTAATACAAAGTTTTGGTAAGGGGTCATGAATTTAGTTCAAATGAACACATTGGAAGCATATTCGGTCCTACAATATTCAATGATTGTTGTCACGGTTGAAATCAGGCCTAAAGTTTTGAAATTGTAAATAACAAACTCTTTATGTTGTATAGCTCCCTCTCAAGGTCAATATATTAATAAAGCTAGAAAACAATGTTTCTTGACTAAAATCGACCGATCAGCTATTTCTGTTTGGAAATTATTGTCACAACTACATATTCTGAGATTTGCATGGTCGCAGCTACCATTGTACGGCCGTAGGCGCTATTTGAAATTTATCAAAATTTACCGGGAGCACCGGTAAATTTTTATATTCAATTTTTCTCAAAAGCAGAAGTGTTTTAGTGGCTGAATTTTCTAGTGCTTATAATACATCTACAGGGGCATCCAAAAATATCAATATTGTAAAGAATCACTTTCCACCCAATTTTCAAAATTTCCCAAAACTTTGTATTACCTTTAATACACGAGGGCGGTTTATACACTGTTAATTAGGTAGACTAGATTGTAGGCATTACTATCCACACATATTGGACTGGACCATGATGATGGAAAACAGCTTTGTTTTGTCCTGTATATATTTCAATAAATGAATAAATATATAAATAAAATAAATACAGTAGTACCAGGTTCGCGTTTAAATCAATGTAACGCAGTGATAAAAGATAGCAGACAGGTTATTATACATTTCAAGCACTTGTTTTAATTACCCCTATAACTGGGTATGAATTATATTCTGTGCTGTAATTATAAGTATGGCTCACACAACAATATGAATGAATAAAAGAGTTACACATTTTTTAATATAAGGGCCAACTACGTTAATGGTACAATCCAGAGTTAAAAACTAGTCAATTAAAGTATATCCCGTGATATATAGTGCTGATAGCCGCGACGTTAGCATTTGACAGACTCAGATGGAGAGTTGTTGTGAATCCTAAATAGATAGAAAGGAACAAAATTCTTCCCTACATGTATATTCTCACCAGAAAGAGAATAAATACTTTAGCTGCATAAAAGTATATGAGATGTAGCTGTTGGCCTAATCTAATTTTTACACAAAAGTAGAACGCAAGGTGTGAGAAATTAGTTTTTCTCTTACCTAAAACAAAGGAGCCAGTACCAGTCAAAAACCACGTCTGCTCTCCACAATGGAAAGATGGAAATGAGACTGACCATATGGGCCTAAATGCCTAAATCACCACATGCTAGTGGTCATTCCAAAAGAGAGAGGAGACAAGAAATTCAGAGAGGGGAAAAGAGAGGAATAGGGAATTGTGCGTATAATATATCAGGACAATTAGCCCCTGGACAATCAGACCCCCCTGGAAAACTACCCTTCCCCCCCCCCCCCCCCCCACCCCTGGAAAATTACCCCCAAAAGGACAATGCCCCCCCCCCCCCAAAAAAAAAAAAAAAAAAAAAAAAAAAAAAAAAATCCCACGTATGTAAGAAGAGAGCAAGACAAAAACAGGGAGGAGAGAAACTCAAAAGTTGAGCTTCATACAAACAAACACCTGGGCTGTGCTCTAATGCATGATAGTGAAATTATATGTACTGTACTTTTTTCTGACATTCCCCTCTCTCTTCTCTTTTCCTTGTTACCTTGCACATCACACCACAGGAAATCAAGAAAAGGAGTAGGATATATCCTCAAGTACATGTACATGTAGATAAGGGTCGGTATAACATATGTTCATACTAATATAGGTTTGGTAATCAAGGATGTAGAAATGATTGTCCTGTTTCAACCCTGTTACCATTGAATTAATGGCAGGAGTAGGCAACAGAATAACACATCGTTCAGACAGTGTGTAAAGTTAAAGTTCTGACTACATGTATGTATTACACCAATATATCAGTCCAAGATTTTCATGGTTGCAGCTACCGGCATTGGAGGGCCGTAGGCGCTATTTGAAATCTATCAAAATTTACCAGGAGCACCTGTAAATTTTGATATACAATTTTTCTCGTAAGCAGAAATGTTTTAGGAGCGAAATTTTCTAGTGCTTAATAATACATCTACAAGGGCATCTAAAACATATCAAAATTGTAAAGAATCACTATCCAGCCAATTTTCAAAACTTTGTATTACCTTTAAAAGGCAGAAGGGCGTTAACGTTGCATTTAAGGATACTAGTTGATAGTGATACCTTTCTGGCTTCACATCTAGACAATACTGTGTATATCATTACAATGCAAACAAACATTTCTTTAGAAATTCTGAATTCACGATAAAAAAATAATCACTGAAAATAATGAATTTTGCTTTAGGATATAATTCATTTGTGTGTATTTCATTATGTCCAAAAATGTATAACTTTCTTGTTTTGTATACCGTGTACAGGGATTCTGTGGAAAAATTAAATAGCACCTCTTTTAGTTCATCCACCAGGAGATTATCAATTTGTGAAATTGGAATAGAGGCCCTTTATCCTCCATGTGCAGTCTCTCATCAACATGACACCCTCAACTCAGCATGCTGATTCAAAAAGATTTTTGTTTCCTTTAGATGTTTTAACAATTATTTTTACTTTGTTTGTTTTCATTTTTAGTTTTGCTTCATTTTACCTTGTCAGATATTTTCTCTAATTGGCAACAGCTTTGCCGCTTATAATCTCCCCGTAAATGGTAACTTTTCCATGCTCATCATGTATTTACTAATATTCATTCAATTCAATTCAATCAATGTATTTAATTGTCCAATGTCATTCAACATGGATATTTGGTTTGCTCACATGTTAAATAAAGGCTCAGAAAAAGTTTACGATGAACAGAAATATGATACCTACCTTTCGGAGAGCTCTAAAATTAGAATTCTAACTAGACATACTATAATCTACCCTCAAGATTGAAATACATATCCCACTCGTACTCTAATCCAAAAATAGCTACCATTAACAAAAATGTAATTACACCTACTCAGTCTCATCCCCACTTAAAACTTCCAAATGCAATCATGTCATACATGCTATAGAGGCACTTAATGAAAACGGGACAGGCATCTAGCCCCCATGGTCAGTGATGAGGAACTAATAAACGGTCTCGCCTGACCGGTAGTAATTAATGAGACAAAAAAGACATAAATAAATCTGATTTAATAAATATAATTATCTTGTTAAAGCTCCATGTGCCTGTATCCTTCATAATTGCTATGCTACTGCATCTCAATTTGCACGTACTGTATACATTCATTGCTGCTCAGAAAAGGAAACGGCTATATTATAACGTCCTTGTTTTCACGAAGTGACGGTAGTGAGGAAAATCGTAACGCAAAGTGAATGCATTTTTTTTTCACTACCGTCACCTCGTGAAAACAGCGACGATAATTGTAAAGCATATTATTAAAGATGCATAGAAGTGGGTTCTCATGGGGGATTCGACAGTCGACACCATTCTGGTGTTTACCAAATAACCGGTGTTATTGTCAATCAGGCGCCAGGATTAGCCATCAGTTTTTATGACCAACAGGCTCTGCATTTTCCACCAATCGCTCCCTTGGAAAATGTTATTATCTTGCATTTCCCTCACCTGAAGATCGACTCAGAGACTAATGATACTGTTTTTATACTGGCAATATTTTGCTTAACTCACCTATAGTACGGGGTTAAGCCTATTCCACTTTGTGTTCGGACTGGCTTTTACCAAAGTGGGCTTAAGTTGGCTAACCCCACCTATAGTATGGGCTTAACTAACCCTGCAAAATAGCAGGGCTAACTCCGCAATTGTGGTGCTAACTCCTGCTAACCCCCCAATTGCGGTGCCAAGCAAATGAATGAGAACAGAAACGAAAAATAGTCCGGTACTACGCAATGGAGCGTATCGCAGCTGGCCAGATGCGAAGTATGTCCAATCATAACATTCACGATATCCGGGGTTAACGAATTGCAATGAGAACAGCGTGGCTTTTCTTATTCCGGAATAGTCGCTAGTACGGGACTAAACAGCGTGTGAAAACCAAAAAAAAATAGTCCGGGGCTAAGCAAAGTACGGGGTAAAGCAAAACCAGTGTGAAAATAGTATAAGGGCTATTTCTTGTGTGCCCAACTTGTACACCCATTAATGGTTATTTCCAGCAAGTCAGGTGTCAGTGAATTATGACCTACTGCACGTGGAAACTGACAACCAGCTCCCTTTAAAGAGATTCGGTAACTTTGTCTCAGATTCTGAAACAAAATCCTGGATTTACCGGTAGCTCATGCTTCAATCAATAATTAGTTCAAAATCACTGGTAGTATTCTTTCAAATGCCGTTGAAATTAAACCTTTTTTATTTTTTCAGCCTGCAAATGGGCCATAGTACCTTTAATTCTTAATCAAAATTTTAATTTATCAAGGGCCCTTCATACAATGTCTGTTATGTCCTATTTAATTCAATATCAAGTTTTCTGTGCATTTCTTTGCTAATTAACATCATGCATTTTGAAAGGTCGTATTAGCAAAGCAACAAATGCACACTTACAATGTACATGACTGTATGTCAATGCAATCGGTGTAAAATTAGACAGCAATGAACTGAACTATTATGTTCGTGCATCTAACCGACCTCTAGCTGGCACGCACATGCACATATACAAAGACTTGATGAACTGTGCAACGGTAAAAATGATGGATAATCAACGAACCATACATATGATTTGCCACTCTTCGACCAGAAAACAAATTGGGATTAAATTACCTTGACAAACACTGCACATTTTTATGTACACGTACATGTTTTTTATCAGTGAGGATCTATACATTTCCATTTTGATATAATAATTTTAAAAAGTGCTGAGTTCATGTATCAGAATAAATCTATATGCATGGTTACTTCACAATCATCTATACACAAAGTTGCTTGGTTCTGTGTCGCAAATTCCAGACAATACCAGTTGCAATGTACATTACCTACAGTGAAGTCATGTGTTAATCTTATTCAGTACATTGAAAGCAATATGATTTCTCTACATTAAAGTGACTTGGTAACATTGCCTCAGATTCTTAAACAAAATCCTGGATTTAGCTCATGCTGCAATCATAGTTATAAACCTTTAGGTCAGTCAGGAATCCCATGACTTTTACAAGGCGATCGCCTGTCTGGTTATCAAGATGTTTTTTATAACACTACAGTATATTGGGGTGAATGAGAAAGGTATTAACCGGTCACTAAAATATTTTTAATTTTTTGAGGCACTTCATGATCATTTTTTAGGGCTTCAATATTACACCATAACACAGACACTGATAACACGTGCATGTGGGGCCATGCATCTCAGAAGTCAGTTACTCACTCAATAGCGTCTGAGAAACGAGTTTCCTTGCATAATTTGAATAGGACACTTTATACATTTCATGCTCAAGGTTCCTACAAAGTAGTGTTATTACCCTGGATTTAGCCTACCGGTAGCTGCCTTTAGGCGCTAAAAGCTTTTGAGGAATAAATGATACATGATAGGCCTGTCTTCATCAGCCCAAGTTGCATTGCCAAATAGCTGCTATTTCTGATCCGAGAAATTAGCCCAATCACAAAATAGCGGGCTATTTGGCAGGTGAAGATGCAAATAGCGGGCTATTAGCTCAGAAAATCTTCCCTAGTTATCTTGGGCTAGTTTGCAAAATAGCCCGGTATTTGTGGTCCTTTTTCACTAGCCCAAAGACTCTGAAATATTTCTCGATCCTGGCATGCACGACGATATAGTTTCCGGTTTCTGGCACTATGCACGAACGTTTCACAAGCAATCAGCGGTTAGCTAGAAAATGTGCATGTATTCACTGCTGTTACTCGTTTACAATTGCTGCGTGTGGAGTTCAAATTAGTCATAGTAAATGATTTATCTTTCTATCAAAGATATACCAGTTAATTCTTTGTTATTCCAGATTCTGTTTGATTATTTCAAGTGGTACGTGTTAGTGGTACATGTATATTGTCTAGTATTATGTCTCACTAGATAGTGTAAACCGAAGGGCAGGTCAGTATTTTAATAAAGTTTTGGAGGGAAGATACAATTTTCGAGGCTGTTGCAAGCACAGCAACGAAGACTAAAAAGATATACCAGAATCTTTCATCAAAACTCGCTAGCACACCCCACATGCGCGAACACTGAGCAAATTTCTTGAGTTCCAGTTTCAAGCTGATGAAGACGCGATTTGTAACCTCGGGCTAATTCCCGGATTACTATTTGGCCAACTCGGGCTAATGAAGACAGACCTAGTGTCATTTCATGTAGCATGCACCTCAAATCAAAACAAATTTCACGGATGCTTCTGAACTGAAACAAAACGAAAGTGGAAGCACCCATTAATACAAGTTTGAAGGAAATATTGATTCCCCAAAATAATCTCTTGTTCATTTAGGAATATCAAATAGTCATCTATCCTTCACTTCCTCTGTACATAGAGATAATATCAGCATAATGTTACATTACAGAGCAACTCAACTACTCTAGCGGATGTTTAGTCATGCCGTGTCAAAGTGGACTTGAACTTGTAATCATTGGAAGTATGATAAGTATCTGTATTTTAATTTTATTCGTAAAGCTCCACTGTACTACTGGTACCTACTTGCTCCCTCTATATATAGCAAACAATGCCTAATTGGTGACCATTGGCCCCCCATGATCCTCTTTTTCTTATGTTAACTGAGAGCTGATTTGATGAGATAACCACCTGTCAGTGACCTTGCAGGGTAGTCTAATTCCTCCTGTAAACTAGTACAGATGGGGTTAAAACTCTAAACGAAATTCATCATGTAGAGGTTTTGTGGTCAAATGGATATGTCACCGGACTGTGGATCAAATGGTAAGCGTTTCGAGTCCCGCTGTGGCACAAATGTCCTTTGGCAAGACATTAACCTACATTTGCCACTCTCCACCCAGGCGAAGTAAATGGGTACCCGGTAGGAAAAAATTTCTCGAATGCTTAAGTGCACTATGGCGTCTCAGCAACAGCTGAGCAGGGACTTGTTAGCTGAGGTAACAATATGATACTTTGTATTCAGCACAGTAGAGTATGGAGTATATCATCTAGTAGCTACGCTATATAAAATGGACCTACAGTGTATAACCTATTATTATCATTTTTATTATTACCAATAGGCTTTGTTTATAGTGAGACGGAACACCTGCCACACCGACTCAGCTCCCCAATCAATAAGTCACTATCGATGAGCAGCTAATTAGCTTAGAGGTCAAGGTCATATACACAATCAATACGAGATGGAAAAAGAGTATTGTAGTGAGAGAGGAGAAAGGAAAGGGAGAGAGAAGGAGACAGAGACAGACAGACGAGATGCAGAGAAAGAGAATGGTAGAGAGAGGCAGAAAAACGGATACAATTGTAATTTGTTTTCTAGGCAACAGTCAAAGAGACAGAGTGATATATACATGTACATACATTGTATTCATGTACCAAAACAGAAAGACCAAGATCACATTACATGCACAAATTAGGTTACAAAGGTCAAATGTGTCATCATGGGTTTCATAAATAGATTGATCACTTGTGGCTTTTGTGAAATACATGTTTCATGAACTCCTTCTTCTTCCTCTGCTTGTCTTCTTCTTATTATTCTCCTCATTTTTCCTCTTCCTCTTCCTCTTCCTCTTCTTCTTCTTCTTCTTCTTCTTCTTCTTCTTCTTCTCCTTCTCCTTCTTCTCCTCCTCCTCCTCCTCCTCCTCCTCCTCCTCCTCCTCCTCCTCTTCTTCTCCTATGTTCAGTACTTCTTTTTAAAAATTTGGCATTGCCTGTGTTTGGTTTAGAATGGCTATACTACATGTATACATTGATCAATATTGCATCAAAAACACACTCAATACAAATAAGCTCGCACTCGCCTCACCTACCATCCCAGTATAGCTTCCTTAGTGAGCTGTCAAAGGGATTACCCAACCAAGTACCAAGCCAGTTGTACTTAGCACATGTGTAAGTGCAAGTGCATGTGAAAGATCTACAATTCTACATGCATGTACACCCATTTCCAATCTACATACAAATTATTTAACAAGTTTAAAACAAGACGATATCATGATGTAGTCTAGCAACATGACATGACATTATGATTATTATATCATTGACATTTAACCTGACACTACCTACATGGATAGGGATGCAAAATGGCATTCACATTTTTACACGAGGCCAAGACTCCAAAGAGCAAAGCTATACAGCTATATTGTGCGTACAACATGCAGGATCATGACTTGAAGGCCCATGCCGATATACCAATCTACAGGAACGGTTCCTCACTCACCCCGGCACTTCCCGGCAAACAAATCACAACAAATGCTTATCGCCACTCACGGCCCGAGGGTCGAGGTGTTGACAAGTACAAGAGAGCTATAAGAACTGGCAGTGGAATTAAATAGCACTGTTTTGCGAATAACATACAATACTCAATGTTAACACTTACTTTTACAAAGGCAACGTCTCCATGTAAATGACAAGAAGATGTATTAAAGATCATGAGAATAGAACCAACTTTGACGTCGCGTCATCATCACACATGACCATGCACACATGAGTTACGAAATCAACGATTTGTTGGCTTAGCTTCCGGGATCTATAACTGTAATGTAGATATGCAGTCTGTGTGTGTGCGCGTTAACGAGATAAGTATGATGCGGTGTCGATGTTGCTAATTAATTTCAGGGATATAGTCTCCGGGGGTAGCCCACATGTACGTACCGGTACAATCACGAGATGAGATGAAGAGCGAACTTCAGTGGATTCTTTTTGAGCGCTTGAGCAAACAGAGAGAAAAACATGTCTACCACGGGGGCCACGGGCGTCAGAAAATGGTAGCGAGAGCCAGAGAAATCGTAATTGCTACCCGATGAAAGAGTAACGAGAAACTCTTCATAAAATGTTAATTTATTCCATTTGTAGTTTAGAGATATGAGTGTGAGGTATTGTGAATGGATATTTGAAAGCGTGTTCACTCGTCACACAACATAACTCTTAATTTTATGCTTTTACTTTTAGCTACGAGGAAACAAGGTTACACGGGCAATAAAATACATACAAGAAAGTATTCCCTTTTCGTTAGTTTATTGGGTACTGATGAGGCTGACGTACACTTGCAAAGTGTAGTCAAGCACAAGCCGAAGAATCGGAATGAGTACACATAAATGATAAATGTGAATATAGCACGAAGTTACATAATGATCAATGATGATAATGAACATGAATAAATGTGATGTATAGAGCTTACGACATAGTAGAAATGAAGTCGAAAGTCCAATGAAGATGAAGAGAGTTGAGAACGAAGGAAGGGGCTCACGCGATGAAATGTGCGGAGGCTTGAAGAGGCGGAAACGCGACTTCGTTGACGTGGTTGAAGAACCGTGAAGAATGCGATGTCGTCGCCGACGCTCGTGATGATGATGAATGTAGATGGAGCTCTCGGGCGAGAATAGAAGAGAAGAGAAGAGATGTGTGGCGCTCGATGATGAAAGCAGTGAGTCGCTTGATGTCGGAGGCCAAAGTGGAAAATGCAGACATCAAAGCCGGTAGTGGTGCTGAGACGGTGAGTCGCTCGATTGATGAGCCGAACTTTGATGGTGAATGTTTAGATGAGCTGCGGTGAGTCGAGCTCATGTGAGTGAAAAACTACCGGTGAAGAAACTGGCAGCTCCCAGCGGATAACCAAGCACCATATATGTCGGAACAAGATTTAACTGTTCCACTGGAAGACTGCAGCCCGACGAACACGGCAGAGAAAGTGAAGATATGTGCCGATAGAAGTGATAGGCACAGTAGAATCAAGCCCGGAGAAGAAATCATGCAGAAACGTGTTGACTCAACTGAGATGTAAGCAGGAGTTGTTGACTCGACCGAGGTGTAAGCGGGAGTGGAGAAAACCTCGTGGTGATGAAAATACGCGGGGTGAACGATGCGCGGAACCACGATGCTCGATTGGAGGAATGAACACACGTGGTACGAATAATGAATATAAATAAATACCGTGATGGAAAAATACAGGAGACATGAATATACGGTGAAAGTAGGGCATGTAAGAGCCGCTACATTACTCCCCTGCCAGAATTGAAGCTGTGTATGCAATACACAGATGAGAGGCGAAAAAGATATAAATGAGCAAAGTACAAAATGTCACAAAAATCAATGGCTGATAAAAATGTAAAAGTGCATGTATTGTATAGTGTATGCAGTAATTTACAGCAGCCTAAGAAATGTACAAGCATGGCATGTTGAAAGAATGTAATACAACAAGCATGGTATGCGAACGGCTGTTTAGTTGCCAAAAATTGAACAGTGAGTACTGACATGGTATGCATCGAATAAACGTGTATAAATGCAAGAGCATAAAAAACATTCAATACATAATCCAGAATGAAGACATTGTATAAAACATTGCTAAGTCCAAAAAGTCAGGGAATAATAAAATCGTACAACCAAGCTTCCAAGTAAACGTCGGGTCACCACTTTAGAGATATGAGTGTGAGGTATTGTGAATGGATATTTGAAAGCGTGTTCACTCGTCACACAACATAACTCTTAATTTTATGCTTTTAGCTACGAGGAAACAAGGTTACACGGGCAATAAAATACATACAAGAAAGTATTCCCTTTTCGTTAGTGTAAGGTTTTAATTTCACTGACCCAAGTGGTTACTTGTTTATTTTACACTGTACATTTAGCTTTCCACTCCGATATGCTTTAGCGCACTCCTGACCTATATTCATTCTCTCCTGTCTGCTAGCTCTTGGCTTCTATTGTTCTGTCCCTATTCATTCATCCTCATGCACATTACCTGCTATAGCACCACACACACACACACTCTTCCTTATCTCTTAGCTATTCAACCCAGCACACATGGCACATGGCACTCTATCTTTTACAAGCTTTTCTATTGGTTACTTACTTATTGTCCAATCTTGTGATTGGTTATTATTGTTTGATGGACTGGATGTCAGCCATCTTGGCAGCCATTTTGTGGTTGGAATAAAATCTCATAGTGCAGCTCAAGTCCTCAATCATGTGAGACCACTTTTGTTTTGTGTGGGACTTTACAACTGGTGCCAGCAGTGGTTTTTCTGCACTTAACTGTAATTGCAGCCTTCCTTCATATGTAGAAATTCCTGCAGTGTTTTTAGTGGTGAGTTGCAAAGTGAAATTCTCCCTCCATCTGTATCTATGAATGTGATTGTTTGAGAGCATGATATCACCCTTCTTCTCACTGATTGACCTCCCTTCATTTTAAGTTGAGGCAGTTAGTGTTTGTGTGTATTCAACCTCCTTCATTAATTACTGAAGTTTCATCTTGACTTTTTGAGCCTTGATTTCTTCCTACATCAGTAATTTTGTGGATTCCTTCATTCATCCTGCATCAGTAAGTGAGATTTCCTTTACTCTTCTTCATACTGGAGCTGTATTTTGGTGCATATTCCTGCAGTCATCCTTCATCGGTGACTGAGGTTTTTTTTCTTCACCCTTCATACAGTTCTGTATTTTTCAAGCAACTTATCACATCCAGTTTGCATGTATAGTCTGCCTTTGGCTGCCGTACATTACAGCATTCTGCCATATCAACCTGCATATTCTACATAGTGTTGGCGTAGCAACATACTCAGTTGCAGAATACACCCTCCTTCCATCATAGCCGCTCGCCACAGATATTTCAACTGTTGAGTTTGCATTTTCTTCATCTGCACTCAGAGTGACCCCACCCCCCCCCCCCCCTCCTTCACATTGACTCATTCAGTAAGTTTTACTGGGTTGATATCTTGTTGATGGTCATATCTGTTGAGTCGATTGCTTATAACTCCTACGGTATGGCATCTTATCGCATGGAATTGCCAGAAGTGTTTACGGGAGAGAACGGCAAAGACTTCCGTCAATGGATACGTCGATTTGAAGTTGCTGCACAGGCGTTTTCAGACACTTCTATCAACTTGACCACCCTCCTTCCGGCAAGACTAGCAGGATCAGCCTTCATCGTGTGGGAGAGCTTGTCTGCTTCGGACAAGAAGGATTTCAAGAAGATGAAAGAGAAACTCTCTCAGGTTTTCGGCCGGACACAGTTTATTGACACATTCAAGTCTTGTATTACTGCCCGAACTCGCCAACCAGGCGAGCCGTTAGAGGTGTTTGCATCAGCCATTGCTTCCTTAGTAGAAGAGGCTTTCCCGTCCTATGATGACAATGCAAAAGGTGGTGAGAGATTTCGCCGATTTGTTGCCGGGGTAGACAAACCGCTTCAGGTGAAGATTCACGAGCTCGGAGGCTTTGATTTTGACGAGGCCTTGAAGATTGCACTTCGTGTAGAAAGAGCACAACAAGCACACGATTTTGGTATAGTAGCAGCTGTAGATGATCGGGTCCAGGACAAGACGCCTGCAGAATCATCAGTCTTACGACTACTACTACCAAGACTCAACGAGTTAGAAAAGAAGCTGGATAGGATGTCCTTAAAGTTAGAGACAGTTGAAAGGCCTAGCAGATCTCAGCAACGTGGTGGCAGCCCATCAGGACGCTCCCATGAGGGAAGACACATGGAACGTCGTGGGTCTCCGTCACCAAGCCGTGACTACCGAAGACACAGGTCCCCAGAATATGCAAGACAGAGATCTCCAGAATATGCAAGACACCGATCTCCAGACAGAGATCTCCAGAATATGCAAGACACCGATCTCCAGGATATTCAAGACACAGATCTCCGGAATATGCAGGACGCAGATCTCCTGAATATGCAAGACGCATATCTCCAAGCCCTAATCGGAGCTACGCATATCAATCTAGGACTTCACCCTCTAGACGGCCCTATGAATCGTCTAGCAGCCGAAATCAGCAGCATCCTTCCACTGCAGGTTATCAAGTCGACTCCCATAGACAGGCTCCCTATCGTCAAGTTCGTTTTGAAGACCAGCAGCAGGGAAACTTCTGGTAGTTGAGGAAGAGGGCCATTCATCAACTACACAAACCAAGGTCCCAATACGAATAGCACCTATTTCGCCAAAGAAATCGCCCTACATCCCGATCGTTATCGACAATGTCTATGTATTGGCACTTGTAGATAGTGGATCATTCATCTCTCTGTTGAGTGCCAAGTTTTTGTCATCCATTCCAGCATCGCAAAGGAGCCCGTTGGAAAAGTTGACATCCATGGCATCTACTATCACAGGTGGGCTGGTAGACAACATGGGAACAATCGTACCATCTCTGCACTTAGGGAACAAGGCTACACAACACAAGTTCGTTGTTGCACGCAACATCACTCATTCAGTTGTCCTTGGATGGGACTTTATTGACAGCCAGAATGCCTGCATATCGCCAACATCGTTCAACATGCCTGGAAATGTTATTCCCTTCATCGATCGTCAGCAATACCAAGCCCCGTTGAAATGTAAAGTTTCTCTTGTTGGACAAGCTCGGATTCCCCCAAGCTGCGAAACTCATGTCCAGGGAAGATTGTCGTCGCCACAGTTCGACATCGTACCAAGAGACTATGATGGCTACTTTGAACCAACATTGCAAGATCACATTCCTGTTATCGGTGCCAGATCTCTGTTCAAGCCTCAAGATGGTCTTATTCTAGTACGCCTCATTAATCCCTCTGACGAAGCAGTTGATTTACCTGCAGACACCTGCCTTGGTCAATTCTTCTCCATTACTGGGGATATTGAAGAGGAATACAGGATCATGAGCGTAACTACTGACGCTGATCCACAAGTGACAGACAAGTCACCAGTTGCTGGTGTTCTCCCTTCTTCGGAACTCACGAGAACAGAGTACGAGAAAGCTGAACATCTTCTTCAGACCTACAGTGATATTTTCAGCACGACGTCTCAGGATATTGGTCAGACTGACATTATTCATCACCACATTTACACCACCACAGCTACTCCAATACGACAGAGAGCGTATCGAACTTCACCAGCAATGAGAGTGGAAATTCAGGAGCAAGTGGACGAACTTCTGCAAAGAGGCATCATTGAAGAGAGCTTCAGCCCATGGGCGAGCCCAATCGTCATGGTGAAGAAGAAGGACAACACATACAGATTTTGCGTGGATTACAGAAAACTCAATGCAGTAACTGTTCGAGATTCTCACCCTATTCCACGTCAAGATGATTCAATTGACTCCCTTTCTTCATCAGCATATTTCAGCGTCATGGACTTATCAAGTGGATATTGGCAGGTCAAGCTCGATCCCCAAGACACAGAGAAGACTGCTTTTACCACAGGCACAGGTCTTTACCAGTTTACTGTCATGCCATTCGGACTGGTCAACGCTCCCATGACATTTCAGCGTCTCATGGAAGCCGTTCTACATGGCCTCCACTGGTCTACATGCCTTGTATACCTTGATGACTGCATAGTCATGGGCAAAGACTTCGATGATCATTGCAAGAACCTCCAAGAAGTATTGCAACGATTGAGAGACGCTGGACTCAAACTTAAACCCTCAAAGTGTGGCTTTTTCAAGAAAGAAGTTACGTATCTTGGCCACATAATCAACACCGAAGGAGTGAAACCTGACCCAAACAACGTTGAGAAAGTCAAGTCCTGGCCTCAGCCGAGGACACCGACTGATGTCCGATCCTTCCTTGGCCTGGCATCTTTCTACCGACGTTTTGTGCCAAGTTTCTCTAAGATTGCAACTCCCTTGTCGACCCTTACACAAAAAGGTCAACAGTTTGTATGGACAGCAGAGTGTGAAAAGGCTTTTCAACATCTGAAAGAAGCTCTAACCAATCCACCTCTCCTCGCCTATCCAGACTTTGAAAAGGAGTTCATCCTATCTTCGCATGCATCCCTTTATGCAGTTGGTGCTGTCCTCTCACAGACTCAAGATGGTAGAGAACGTGTAATCTCCTACTTCAGCCAAACTCTCAGCGCTACACAGAAGAAATGGTCTACCTATGATCGAGAGCTCTGGGCAATTGTTACAGCTGTTCGCCATTTTCGTCATTATCTGAGACACCAACACTTCACTATCCTGACAGACCACAAACCTCTTTTGGCTCTCAGGAAGTTCCCAATTCAAGACGATGCAACTGGGAAGAGAACACGATGGATATTGGAACTCAATTCCTACACGTTCAGCCTTATTCACAAGAAAGGACAATCACACAGAAATGCAGATGCATTATCTAGACGCCCGAGTCAAGAGAGCCAAGGCACTCCAAGATTGACGGATCAGCTACTCAAGCACATGGTGACCAATTCACTGTGTAATGCAGTCGGGACTCGTTCATCAACAAACACATCTACTCCCAATGATGCAACGAGGCAGTCTGCACCAAACGTCCTTCATCCTTATCGTGGTGTAATCCTGGACAGTGATGTAGATGTTCAACATGAACAGCAACTAGATCAAGACATCAGTACAGTCATCGAATGCGTCAACAATGGTGAGCGGCCAACCATTCGACAGATCCGTAGACACAACCCCCGGGTTAGACGTCTCTTGTGGCAGTATCCCAAAATTCATCCTCCAAGACGGTATACTCTACAGGAAGAAGAAAGACAAGCTTGGTAATCTCTCATTCCAACTTGTCGTACCAAACTCCCTCATTCCAAGGGTACTTCAAGAGTTACACGGTGACCCATCATCCGGACATTTCGGCGCTCATCGCACAATACAGAGAGCAGAGTCAATGTGCTATTGGCCCTTCATGAACAAGGAAATCACTGATTTCTGCAACACATGCACAGCTTGTGAGTCTTTCCGGTTACCAACCCCTAAGCATCAAGCACCCTTACGTCCCATTACCACTACTCGCCCTTTGGAGATGGTTTTTGCCGACATTGCTGAGCTTCCAAGTTCAAGACGAGGATTTCGCTATATACTCGTTGTGACTGATCATTTCAGCAAATATGTCAATATCTTCCCAATGAAAGATCAGACTGCTCCAACCATCGCCAAACATCTGTTTGAAGAATATGTGAAAGAACATGGTATTCCAGAGACTTTGCACACCGACCAAGGTCGACAGTTCGAGTCAAGATTAGTGCAAGAACTATGCAGCAAATTGGGCATCAAAAAGTCTAGATCGACACCCTATCATCCCCAAGGAGCTGGCATAGTCGAACGTTGTAATCGCACCATCAAAGATCAACTTGCGAAGTACATTTCTCATCAAGGAGGAGAATGGGACACTCACATCAATCAAGTCCAGTTAGCGTACAACACAAGTACTCATGCCTCAACAGGTTTGACGCCATACTACATCATGCATGGCAGGGAAGCCCGTACACCTGCGAACATCACCTGTTCAACCCCCCCTCCATCGTCATCTGGCAAGACACTCCTCGAATACACAACCAACCTGTCTGAGCGATTGAGAAAAGCATGGGACTACACCATACAAAATACACGACAGCAACAGCAACAACAGAAACGACAGTATGATGTGAAGAAACGCATTTCAAAGTATGACACAGGTGACTTTGTTTGGTTACATGACCCAACCAACATCAGGAACAAACTTGAACCAAACTGGAAAGGTCCTTTCAGAGTATCTTCCTCATCAGACGATGGACTAAATTATGACATAGTTCATGTCCATGATGAAAAGTTCAAGCGACGGGTCCATCATAATCGTTTGAAACCGCATCGAGCTAGAGCCCCACAAGTGATGTCAACTCCACCATCCCCACCAACCCCACAGCCTACGTCAATACATGGGACTGAGAGGACAACGACACAGTACCCACCAGGTCCCCCAGCAGAAGACGAGACTAGGAGAAAGGTGCAGTCAAATCAACCTACTAGCCATGGACCAGCCTATATCACGTGGTCATCTCGACCACCAGATCGCATCCTCCATCACGAGCAGTCGAACCATGACCGACCATCACGGTCAAGTTTGTCTGTTCGGCAACAAGCATCAAACCAGCCAACCAATTCTAGCCACCAATCCAGGCTAATTGACTCAGCCCCACCTCAGCAACAACCTAGGCCATCCCTGCCGACTACCCAAACCCAACATCAGCTGTCCTCGCCGGTTGGCCAACTTCAACTCAGACCCCAATATCAACTGAGGTCGACGACTCACCAATCCCAACTTTGGCCACCCTCATCAGCTGAGCAACCTAAGCCGTCCTCATCCGCTGACCAACCCCAACATCAGCCGTCCTCATCCGCTGACCAACCCCAACATCAGCCGTCCTCATCCGCTGACCAACCCCAACATCAGCCGTCCTCATCCGCTGACCAACCCCAACCTCAGCCGTCCTCATCCGCACGTTCGAGATCTGGTCGACAGGTTAAAGTACCCGCCAAGTTTCAAGATTACGAACTGTAAAGACTTTCGAGGAATAATGTTTGCAATAGTGATAGATAATTGGAAGACATGCTGATTTTAACTTTTCTCTGTCATACCTTGCATTGCTACATTGTTCGTGACAATATGTTATTGAGGGAATTGTTGATTTGGGAACGTTTTGGAAGATTTATGATATTTTTGTAGGACTTTTCAGTAAAGATAGGATTAAATTGTCAGTTTTTAATGTTTAGACGGGAAAAAGAAGACAAACTTTCAAGCATTTTGTCATGTGTTTTTCCATCAAATTTGTTAGTTACACGTCAATTGGGTGAACTCCTTAATGCGCCCATCTTTTATTTTTAAAAAAGAAGAAAAAGACTAAAATGTCAATTTTGATTGCAATTTTGCAATTGTGCTCAATTTTAAGGAAAAAAAAAAGTTTAAAAAATGTGAGATTCAGATTGTATTGGTCACAGGGTTGACCTGCATTATTTTACAAAAAGGACTATATAAATGTGTCAACGACAAAAATTGATGGGATTATTTGATTTTAAGTACATGTTTACATTGTTTTCTTAACATCATTTTTAGTCATTTGACTTATATTGATGTTTTTAGATGTTTGGATGTAAAACAGATTCTTGATACATGAATTCATCAGATGTGTTTTTTCTCATTACATACATCATGTGTAGTCGGGATTATATCGACCATAGACACTGTATTTGTATAATGTCTCCTTAAAGTTTTGAAAGAGTTATATGTCAGAATGCGTGCATATTCTCTGTGTACATTGTATTTCATTGTTTAGTTGGCTAACTTATTTAAAAAGAATTTTTAACAGCGATTCACGAAGCAGTGATATATATTTTTTTTTTTTTTTTAGGTGAAGACATTGCCTGTTCATGTATTTTTTTAAATTTTTTTGAAAATTGCCAAATTGGATATGAAAGATGGGATATTTTGTCATCGACAGAAACAGGAAAAAAAGGAAATTATTTAATGTTTATGTCTACAAATCATCCGACTGGAATTTTCAGGGTGAAAAAGGATAGAACCCATTGAAGTTAAGACGTTGTTTGAAAGATGTTCATTGATGAAAGCATACCATTATTTTGTATTTGCTATAGGTATGTGACCTTTCATTTTAAACAGTTTAATTTTCCCTAATATGATTATGAATGGATGCTATTTCTTTAAAAAAAAAGAAGAAGAGAGAATTGTACAGAAGGAAAACTTCATGATTTGATGTGTTCAGGTATTTCAAGCAAATTTTATGTGACTCATTTTCTTCAGAAACAAATGCATGTTAATACGATGTATCTTTTAAAATGAGGACATTTTTCTGTGAAGATGGTATATTATGTAAGGTTTTAATTTCACTGACCCAAGTGGTTACTTGTTTATTTTACACTGTACATTTAGCTTTCCACTCCGATATGCTTTAGCGCACTCCTGACCTATATTCATTCTCTCCTGTCTGCTAGCTCTTGGCTTCTATTGTTCTGTCCCTATTCATTCATCCTCATGCACATTACCTGCTATAGCACCACACACACACACACTCTTCCTTATCTCTTAGCTATTCAACCCAGCACACATGGCACATGGCACTCTATCTTTTACAAGCTTTTCTATTGGTTACTTACTTATTGTCCAATCTTGTGATTGGTTATTATTGTTTGATGGACTGGATGTCAGCCATCTTGGCAGCCATTTTGTGGTTGGAATAAAATCTCATAGTGCAGCTCAAGTCCTCAATCATGTGAGACCACTTTTGTTTTGTGTGGGACTTTACTACGAGGAAACAAGGTTACACGGGCAATAAAATACATACAAGAAAGTATTCCCTTTTCGTTAGTTTATTGGGTACTGATGAGGCTGACGTACACTTGCAAAGTGTAGTCAAGCACAAGCCGAAGAATCGGAATGAGTACACATAAATGATAAATGTGAATATAGCACGAAGTTACATAATGATCAATGATGATAATGAACATGAATAAATGTGATGTATAGAGCTTACGACATAGTAGAAATGAAGTCGAAAGTCCAATGAAGATGAAGAGAGTTGAGAACGAAGGAAGGGGCTCACGCGATGAAATGTGCGGAGGCTTGAAGAGGCGGAAACGCGACTTCGTTGACGTGGTTGAAGAACCGTGAAGAATGCGATGTCGTCGCCGACGCTCGTGATGATGATGAATGTAGATGGAGCTCTCGGGCGAGAATAGAAGAGAAGAGAAGAGATGTGTGGCGCTCGATGATGAAAGCAGTGAGTCGCTTGATGTCGGAGGCCAAAGTGGAAAATGCAGACATCAAAGCCGGTAGTGGTGCTGAGACGGTGAGTCGCTCGATTGATGAGCCGAACTTTGATGGTGAATGTTTAGATGAGCTGCGGTGAGTCGAGCTCATGTGAGTGAAAAACTACCGGTGAAGAAACTGGCAGCTCCCAGCGGATAACCAAGCACCATATATGTCGGAACAAGATTTAACTGTTCCACTGGAAGACTGCAGCCCGACGAACACGGCAGAGAAAGTGAAGATATGTGCCGATAGAAGTGATAGGCACAGTAGAATCAAGCCCGGAGAAGAAATCATGCAGAAACGTGTTGACTCAACTGAGATGTAAGCAGGAGTTGTTGACTCGACCGAGGTGTAAGCGGGAGTGGAGAAAACCTCGTGGTGATGAAAATACGCGGGGTGAACGATGCGCGGAACCACGATGCTCGATTGGAGGAATGAACACACGTGGTACGAATAATGAATATAAATAAATACCGTGATGGAAAAATACAGGAGACATGAATATACGGTGAAAGTAGGGCATGTAAGAGCCGCTACAGTAGGGATTGTGAACTTTTTAAACTCTCCTTCATATCTATGATTCATCCCTTCATGCTAATAGGTCATCCTTCATTCACATTCACCTTTTTCATCCACCATCCTTTCATCTATCTATCTCTCTCCCTGATTGGTTTCTGACCAGATGCAGTCAAGCTTTAAGTATAATTTACATAACTGAATAGTCAATAATTATGTACCTTTTGTTTATGTTTGAATATTCAAGATACCTTGTGATGTTGATTTAAACTTGTGTGACAAAATATGAATATTAATTTGTTTCTTCTAATTTGCATGGACTTTATGAGGAATGCTACATAGAATATGCAGCACATTAAAACCTGGTTAGGAGTAGCCAGTGGGTGCAGTATCAATCTGACAGCAGCTGGGAATTATGTGAGAACCGCAATCCTCATTCGGAGATCCAGTTTGAGTGTAGTCAAATAGTTAATTAACCTAGACTGTGCAAAAAGGAAAATCCACGAGTAAACTGCCAAACAGAGCTGGGAAAATAACAATGATTTGTTTTACTCATAATGGTCTATAATTTGTTTAATTAATCGTCCACAGGCCTAATAATGCATTAAATTTGCATTATTTAGAGCACAATGGAAATAGAGTCTATACCTTATGCAAGATCAATGTATTATAGGTCACGAAATAATACACAATGCACACTGGCGTACTGATGGGGGTGGGGGTGGGGCGAAAAATATAAAATTCAAACGAGGTTTATTTTTAATTCAATACCGATGATTTACAAATGTTGCTGAAATGAAATGATTTTTTCGGGATTTTTTCTCACTTTTTTGTAAATTATACTTTTCATTACTTTTGTTGGAAAATGACAAATTCACAATCAGGCTGAAAGTTTGCTCATTTAGGAGCCTAAATATCAGGGCCCGCGGAACAGCGGGGCTCGAGTTCCCCCTCACCTTTTTGAAAACGTACGTTAACAAGAAATACGGAAAGAAAGAAAGAAAGAAAGAAAGAAAGAATAGTGACCTGTCAGTGTCATAAAATGAGGTATCAAAATCATGCTCATCTGGCCGTAGTTAATACTTGTAGCTAACACCTTTGACAAAATGTTGTAAACGACATTTAATCATGTAATCGGCCTATAATTTGTTATGTATCGACTCGGTCTTTCCCTTCCTTCTCATTCAAAGTAATAACCCCTTGTTTTGTGATATGGATAAACTCCCCATGACATAACCTTTATTTAAAGCATCTACCAAAATATTTCCGATACTTAACCATAACGTAATATAAAATTCAACTGTAAGGCCATCATTGCCAGGAGACTTGTTTAATTTCAGAGCCTTCAATACCTTTAAGCACTCATCTTTTGTTAATTTACCTTCACATGCATTCCTTCCATTTTCACTTAATTTTTTAACATATTTGAAAAACAAAGTTTCCGTGTCCTCATCAAAAACACTTAACTTTTCTTCATAAAGATTTGTATAAAAGTTTCTAATCATCGCCAAAATTATGTTGCTATCCTATTAAACACTTTCATTCTCATCATACAACGCCCTTACTACGGTTTTCTTCTTATTTGTCTTTAGCAGTTGCTCGAAACACTCCTTGTTTCCCCCCTTTCTCGTATACCACGCAGCTTGTGACCTAATCTTTAAACCTTCTATAGACTCCTCATGCAATTTCTGTCATTGTTTTTTCTTTTCCTCCGTTTCTTCCAAATTCAATGAAAACCTAACTAATTAACTTTCCAGCTTTTTTACTTCATTTTCTAGCCTTTGAATATTCTGTTTCTGTTCTTTTGCCCATCCCTTCGAAAATTTAATTGCGTATGCCCTCATTTTCATTTTCAAATAATCCCAAAATAACAGTTTCTTGTCAAATGTATTTTCCCAATCTCTTTTAATCAAATTGATTTCATTTACCATACCTTCTGAACAAAGACTATTATTAAATTTCCAATATGACCTTCCTTGCATAAACTTCTTCTTTACAAACTGAACTCCCAGAATGATTCCAGCATGATCAGGAGTGATAAACGGCATTATTTCGCAAGTAGATACAGCTTGTTCCAATTGATTTGAAATAAACCAATAGTCTAACCGACTTTGAACCATGGGCGTCTTTTGCCTAAACGTGTATGCTTTAGATCCGGATTATTTTTCCTCCATACGTCAACTCTAATTTCCTTCAAACATCTCTTAATTATTTACAAAGGTTGAACTAACTACTCTCCCATGAATTCCATTTTCATCAAATATAACATTAAAGTCTCCTCCTAGAATGATCGACTAATTCAAATAGTATAATGCAAGAGTCTGTTTTTTCCAAGATCATTTTTTGTTGCTGAACATTTCCCCTTGTTGAGAAGTACACAGTTTCCTATTAAGAGCCTAATATCCCAAAGTACACCTTTTAATAAAATAAAACGACCATCCACATCTTTGACCTTCTTCCACTCGCTTCGCTCTACCTGATTGTGAAACACTCCACTTTGAAAAACGTTCCGCGGGGCCTGCAAGTAACATGTAAGAGTGGTGGTGATGCAGATTTTACTTCTGACTCCAAACATTTTTTTCTCAAACTGTCTATAGTTGCAGCAATTTGTAGTTTCAAATTTTGCTGTCCATTTGGCTATAATTGAGCTTTAAGTTAATAAATTTGTGTAGAATATGAGAAATCGTATAGATCGAATATCACTTTCCAATATTTTTTTTTTTTTTATCTCCGCGAACTTGAGTCACCCCATCATTCATTGTACTATCGTACGGTATAACTTTTCTATATAAAAACTTTTTTAAGTGGTTAACTCAAAGCTACCACGAACACTATACACCATTTTTATGTGAACAAAGTTCAATGAATACTGCATTCATGTTGACATGAATGTGCTCAAACAATCGCACCGTCCGTAAAAAACAACCGATTAAGTTTGCACGTACAATAGGGTGTAACTTCGTGGATACAAAAATGCCGTTTCCCATTTCAAATCCAAAGAGTGTGGGTGCTAAAAGTCTCTCCTTGGATTACTATAAAGACAATAGATAGTTAGATAGTTACAATAGATAATTACAGTAGCAAACTCAGAATTGAAAAATCTCTTTGCAGATTAATGTAGTAGAGTAATCAAGTATCATATAAACGCGTCATAGATAATTTATAATGATCAATTTTATTTGACATAGATGCAAGAAATAGAATATCTTTAATCATTCCTAATTAGTCGAGGGTGGATTGTCTTCGTGGTCGTCTGGTCTTTCGAACCAGACACGCTTCAGCGGTTGTCCAAGACTTCTGTTGCGGCGTAGAACGCTTCCATTGGACCGGTGTCTGAATGATGATCTGGGTTTTTTAATTTGTATTGTTCAGACCAGGCGCGTACGCAAGATTTTTTCAAGGGGGGGGGGGGGGGGGGGGGGGGGGGGGGGGGGGGGGGGGGGGGGGGGGGGGGGGGGGGGGGAGGACACTTTTTTTTTTTTTTTGGTCTCGAAATTTGAAATTTGACATTTTGCTACGTTGGGGGGGGGGGGGGGGGGGGAGGTCAGGTTTTTTAGGTCAGCCATGGGAATAATTTTTTATTTTTTTTATTTTTATATATTAAAAAAAAGGGAAAAAAAAAAACCAATGGGGGGGGGGGGGGGTTATAGGGGGGTTTAGGTTTTAGGGGGGGGGGGGGGGGCTAAGAGGTCACTTTTTTTTTTTTTTTTTGGTCCCAAAAAAATCGCAACGACTCAACCGACCGCTGAATAAGCAGGGGGGGGGGGGGGGTAAGAGGACCCCTTTTTTTTTTTGGCATTTGAAAATTTGAAAATTTGACATTTTGCTCCGTTGGGGGGGGGGGGGGTAAGGTCAGCTTTTTTAGGTCAGCCATGGGTATAAATTTAAAAAAAAAAAAAAAAGAGAAGAAAAAAACCAAAGGGGGGGGGGAGTTTTTTTTTTTTTAGGGGGGTTTATACACATAAAAATACCAAAGGGGGGTTAACCCCCCCCAAACACCCCCTGCGTACGCGCCTGGTTCAGACATCCAGTTACAGTTGATTGGGTAACTCACACTATGAATATGACGGACAAAGAAAGCGGACAAAATATACAGTTCCTCAGGTAGATAAAGGAACATCCCTTCACTGCTATTATGTAAAAATGTGTAGAACAGGTGAACATGCATGTGACACCTGTTCTACACATTTTTACATCATAGCAGTGAATGGATGTTCCTTTGTCTACCTGAGGAACTGTATATTTTGTCCGCTTTCTTTGTTTGTCATGTTCATAGTGTCAGTGGCGTAATGAGCAAAAATATTGGGGGGGGGGGGGGGCAGACAACATCAGCATCACTACCAGGCGGCATAATGGGCACGTTTTTGTTTGTTATCAGGGATGAGTTCAATGTTTGTTTCTCTTGACATGGTCCAAGATTCTGCTTTAGCATCATACATTGCACTTTGGTGTGATGGTCTGAATATACTTATTTGCGAGCGAGCGAAGCGACCGATCAAATTTTAAAGATTTATGAGGTCGCAGTGCGAAAAACTACATCTTATAAAGAGGGGGAAAACGTGGGATTTTAAGCACAATCTAATTATGAAAGACTGAAAAGATATTTGATAAGAAACATAGTTATATCAACCTCAAATACGAGCGGGGCGTAGCGAGCGAGCCGTATGCGAAATTAATCGAAAAACTGCTCTTAGTTGCTTTAAGTTATGAGCACATTTTTAATATTGAAAGGAAAAAGGGGCAATTATCAGAAGAAGAATGGCACTGATTAAGAAGGATAAATGGCATTTGTCAAAATAACAGAGACACTTGTCAGAGATGAAAAGGGGCAATTTTACAAAGATAAGAGGGGGCATCTCTCAAATTTGAATAAAGGCACTCACTGGAGAGGAAAAGGGGCACTTATGATAATAAAAAGAAGCACTTGTCAAAATATAAGGGACACCTCTCAGATTTGAATAGGAAAATTATCAGTAAAGGGATACTTATCAGAGTTGGTAAGAGGCACTTAGAGAATGTGAAACGGGCACGTATCTAAAAAAAATTAAAGGCGCTTATCTGAAGTAAAAGACGGCACTTTCCTATGTACAAAGGGGTACTTAAGGTGTTTTTTTTTTTGCCTGGCTATAAATTTGGGAATTTATCATTTTCCATCAAACGCTGGAAAAAAAAAAAACGAAAATCATGTCATTTCACCAACATTTGTACTGGTATTGAATTATAGGGGGAAAAAGTTTGAATTTTATTTCCCCCCCCCCCCCCCCCCCCCCCCCCCCCCCATCAGTACGCCAGTGGCTAGGTTTCATGTTCCTGGTCCATGATCTAGCCCAAACTCATTCAGTAAAAACATGCACCGGGCATGCAGCAAAACGGCTTAGAAAGACACGTACAGGGCTGCATCCCCGAAAAAAAAATATATAGCATTAATCGAATATAACAAGATACATGATCATATAACAAAAAGAGATAACTATTCTTCCATGCACTTATCGAGTCACCACACAAGTCCCGTCCACTGCTCTTCACAGGCTCCAGCACAGCAGTTTACTGCTTCCAGGTCATATTGGGTGCATGGCTCTGGCAGGAGTGGCCAGACTAGCACTGGTGTTCTGTCGTCTGTTCTGGCCGCATTCACATGATGTTTGTTCGTCTCTTAAACACCACCTCTGCATTAATTAGGACTCTGCATCGTCCGTAACCAGTTCTTAGGCGGTTGATGCAATAGCCAAGAAGCCAGGTCTCGCTGGAGCCGGAAGCAAGGAATTCCTTTGGGCTGAAAGGGGGTTTATGTGGAGTGGTCTGGAGGTGGTTAGACCACAAACGAGAAACTAACAAAGAAATACATAGGTAAGTTTTAATTAGTTATGGAGGTAAATATGAATAAAAACAAAGAATCAAATTGTATAGCATGTTAACTTTAAAGTTGTGACAACAAATTATTTGAAATAAAGTATCAGAGAGTTGAGTATTAAATTCCAGACAGGTTATGAGAAGATGAATGGATAACTGTCTATATGAATACCATATGAGAGAAAAAAATACTAGTATTATTTAAAGAAGCTGAATTATGTAATTACTTGTAAAAAATATTGATATATCCTTGTGGATATATTTTTAAAGGTACTATGTCCCATTTGCAGGCCAAAAAAATGAAAAGGTTAAATTCCAACGGCATTTGAAAGATAATCCTCATTTAGAACTTCCCTTTAAAAAGGGGGCTTGAAAATGTCTGTAGAATGTGGTCTTAAGTGGGAAAATAATGACTTTAGTGTCGAATCGACTTAGGAGCTATAGAGCCAATAAGTAATAGTCTTGATTTTCAGACCATTGTACCGAAGGCTGTACGTTTTATGCTGCGCAAAGATTCAATCAGTTTAATTTTAGCCATCACAAGAAGTGGTTATTGATGTAGACAAATGCTCATGTACCTTAACAGCTCATTTTATGTATGTTATTACCAAAGAAGAAGAAGAAAAAAAACAGTCAGTCACTCAATAGTGTCTGACAGTGAAGTCTAGCAAGTAAACGGGTTCCCTTGCATAATTTGAATATTAGGAGACTGCTAACGTTTAAATTTAACAGATAGGACTTACATGACATATTCATAATTCCTGCAAAGTTCTAAGAATTTGAGGTTGGCTGCAAAAGGGACATAGTATCTTTAATATTCATGGGTTTATACGGATCATGTGCTGATCGGCTTGTAAACAGGGCCAGCTATTTCAAATGGTTACCATAGACACATTAATAGAGAGTGACGGATAAAATAGGAGAGAAGGGGGGAATTGAGACAGAGAAAAAGAAAAGAGAGAATAGGAGAGAGGGAGAGAGAGAGAGGGAGGGGAGCTAGAGACAGTGCTAGAAACAGAGGAGAGAACGGAAGAGGAGAAAAAGTTTAGCAGTCATGATTAATACAGCAATTATTTGTCAATTAACTATATAGAGTTCATTAAGAAGTGTAATATCGTTTTACAAACTGGTAAAAAATTCAAATTATGTTAAGAAGTGAAAAGCGAAAAGTGTAACTATGTATGATGATGATACAGTTACATGTCATTCAATAGATCGACCAAGAATGGAATTGGGCTTCTGTTGTACCTATTAGTGTTGCATCTGATTGCAGGATAAGGAGCAACCCTTCTCAGAGAATATCTAGTCTGGCGTGGGCGTGGCAACCAATCCTGAAATAAGGTGAATTTATTAGTGATTTAGCAAATCTCTTGCAAAGTTCCCGCCTTCTAGTGTCTAGAGTTTGGAGTCATTTGTAGCGCATTTTCGTATGTCAAGTACAATGATCACAGTACAATTTTGGGTGCACGTTTCTGGATCCTTTCAATCTGGGCATTTTTGTTGGTTGTTAAGCCTGGATGCCACACTGGATCAGCGTATTCAACAAGAGGCCTGACATAGCCTGATAATACACATAGTAAGTTTTTCATGGTAATTGGAATAGTTTCAGGGTTCTTAGCATGTACATGCGCCTATTTGCGTTACGCACCATGTTATCGACATGGCTGTTCCATTTCGGATCTGACTGTAGTAGTATCCCAGGGATTTGATTGAGTGCACCTCATCAAGGGTCCCCAAGACTTACATTAATTGGAGGGAGTTGAGTTTTTCCAAAGTGTACTCTCATTACATGACATTTACCGGCATTAAGCTGCATGGCGTTGTTTTTGCACCATGTGTTGAGTTCAGATAGGGTTTTTGGATTCAGTAGCCGCATCCTGTGGTCTCGCCTCCGCCAATGTCATATCATCAACATAATGTCCAATGTTCCAATTTTGAGGATGCCAATGCGTCGTTGATGAGGACTAGGAACAAGATTGGGCCTAAGCGTGTCCCCTGTGGACCGCCCACGTTCACTGGAGCCCACGTAGACATGACACCTTGGTAGCGAACACATTGGGTGCGATCAGTCAGACAGTTAGAAATCCAAGGTACAAGTGAGGGACAAAACACAAGGTCGATGAGCTTTGAGATGACTACTGTTGCTACTGTATGATCGACTTTATCAATTGCCTTAGAAAAGTCCGTTGTGACTAGAGTTGATGTGGTACCTAGTTTGTCGGCATGCTTCGTTAGAAAGTTTACAATATCTACAAGACAAATGTTTAAATGTCTCTTTTTGTATAGTATTTGTTGTGGTCTTTTAAAAAAAGGATTCCAGCATATCAACAACGAGAAGGTGGGGGCAAGACGGGGGAACGTTTGTACGTATTACAATTGATCATTACGTCGATAGATTACGACGTATCTTTTGCTATAAACACATTTTCTAAAGGTATTTTCAAAAATCAGAATTTGCTCTTTTGGCATTTTTTTTAAATCTAGAGATATTTATTTGAAAAGAACCAGAACTAGAAACGGTTAACCAGGTAAGACTGAACAAGGTTGAAATACTGGTGTCTCAAGAATAAAATAAAATAACTGTAGGGAATTTAGCTCGCCTTTGCGCTAATCTCGAAAATACTCATTGGTCTAGTGTTCATCCGAAAATGAAATTAATTGTTCATATGAAATGTTCTCTAGTATGTTAAACAACCAAGCAAAAGGTCAAACATGGTTATAAGAAAACGCCTAAACTCCCTTGGATTTCTTAGTCTATATTGCGATCAATAAGAATAACCTCTATTATAAATATAAAATAAAAGGCACTGAGCAATCGAGGAGAAAATATACATCCACAAAAACATTTTGACTCGGATTATTCGATTAGAAAAAAGAAATTACTTTGTAAATCAATTGAAACTTTTCAAAAATGATATGCAAAACACTTGGAAGGTAATTAAACAAGCAATGAACCTAGTTAATAATAAATCTGATGTAAATGAAATCAAATTTGATAATGAGATTGTTGAAGACCCTAAAGACACACTGTGAATAAGTTGGGCAATATTTTCCAACACATTGCCCAACGTTGTGCCATAGTCAACCCAACCATCTTTTGGGCAAATTGTTTCGAATTTTGCCCAACAGCTGGTCAAGATTTTCCCAACAAGTAAGCTACCGTAGTCAGGCAGTTGAAGGGTCATATCTTTGGCCAAATGTTGGTCAAAATACGAAAAAGGTATGCATGCACTGTGAAGTAGGGTTTACCAATACCACTGGGCAAAATATTGCCCAATAGATGGTTGTGTTGACTTTTGGCACAACGTTGGGCAAATTGTTGGACAAATATTGCCCAACCTTTTCACAGTGTATAGTTAATATTTGTAATGCTTAAATTTCTTTAATAGGTGATAAATTTGCTAAAAACACCTTCATACACAAATTTTGTGGAGTTTTAGGCTCTCACAATCCAATTTTTATTTTCCTTGTTCCAACTGATAGGCAATACATTAGGAAATCTGTTTCTAATCTGAAAGATAAGAAAAGTTCAGAATATGATGGAATTAATAATGTCATACTAAATTCCATTATCCCTTTAATGTAGATCCATTGGTTCACATCTTTAATATATCACTTCAACATGGTCAATGTCCTATCAAAATAGCAAAAATTATTCCGTTTAAAAAAGGGTTATAGACTAGATGTTGGTAACTACCCGCCCGATTTCTTTATTATCTTCATTTTCTAAAGTTTTGGAAAGAATAATCTATATTCGGATTATCCCCTTTTTGAAGAAATATGATGAATTTTTCAAACTTCCAATTTGGTTTTGGAAAAAAAGCACAGTACCATTTATGCCTTAATGTCTTTTGTTGAGAAAGTTGCCCGCGCAATTTATACATCTTCATAACTGTAGATATATTCCTGGACTTCTCCAAGGCCTTTGACACGATCAATCACGAAGTTTTCTTTTACTAACTATCTCACTATGGTGTACGTGGAAAGGCCTTGGAGTGGTTCAGGAGTTACCTCTCTAACAGACAGCAATATGTACACTTAAACGAGCATGTATCTGATTTTCCAATATTAGTTGTGGTATCCCACAAGGTACTCTGCTAGGCCCGCTACTCTTTATTCTTAATATAAATGATTTTGTAAATCATGTAACTCCCTGTCGTTTAGTTTATTTGCAGATAGATAATACTAATTTATTTTTCTCACACAAAAATCCAAACGTCCTGGTTGATAAAATCGATGCCGAGTAATTACATATATTGCAATGGATACGATCAAATAAATTGTCACTCAATTTAAACAAAAAAGAACTACATACTATTTAGTAACTCCTTGGATTCATTACCCTCTGACATTATTTTTTAAAATACCCCTTGAAACATGTTCCTCTTAGCAAATTCTCTAATGGGTATAACAGTCGATGATAAACTATCTTGGAAACCACACATTGATAATGTGTAAAATCATTCGCGCAATATTGGTGTTATTAATAGAAGACTAAATTTGAACTTACCACAATCATCATTATTCATGCTGTATCTTCATTGATCTTACCGTATTTTAATTACGGTCTTCTAGTTTGGGGAAATACACATCATACTTGTTGAAAAGAGTTCTATTGCTGCAAAAGAGTTATTCGTATCATCTGTAATGCCCCTATACAATCCCATACTGAATCTTCTGTTTTTTTTAAATATCATCTTAAAAAATAGGAATTAGTACTTATTTCAGCTCGGTAAATTTATGTTTAATTACAATAGTGGTATACTGCCTTCTGTGTTAATGATGTGTTCTTAAAAAAAACATGCTGTTCATAAATACCCCACTCGACAATCCGATGAGTTTCACTTACCTCTTTTGAGAACATGTTTTGCACAGAACACGTTTATTTTTGAAGGCCCTAATTTTGGAATACTCTGCATAACGATTTGAAAACTTCCCCTTCACTAATTGCTTTTAAAAAGAGTTAAAATTTTCCTTATAACAATTGTATTATATTTAGAAATTTATTGTGGTAGAACCCATTTTTTCCCTTCTCTTTTCTTCTGCCCATCTCTCAAAGTCCATACTACTTGCATCATGTTCTTGCTCTTTTTGTTCATTCAGCTATCTTAAGGATTTGTGCGCTCCCTATTTCGTGCTCGATCTCTACAATTTTCCTTTTCTCTCTCTCTCCTTCCCTCCAAACGCAGCCCCATTTTTCTTCTTATTCTGTTCTTTCTTCGTCATGTAATTGTTGTTACGTCTTCTTGTTTCCAGTCATTACGTGTTTTAATAACTGTTGTCTCTGTTGGCCGTTATTCTTCTTTTATTGTTTATGTATTCTATACTCTTTTCACACTCATTATTATCTGAGGAGTCCTCAATTACAAGCTCTGCTTTTCAGTGGACCTCTCCATTTCCTCAAAATATGAATGCAGTTACATTTATAATACAATTTTGTCTTTCTCAAATATATTAATTACTGTTAAGATTTGTTTATTACAAATGTATCTATGTTTTGTATACATTTTACATTGTGTTCGTTATTATGTATTGTATTTTGTTGGTAAAAAATAAAAAAATAAAAATGAATTGAAATTAAGGTTATTAATATACTTAACTACTATTAAATGGTATGCATTTTTAGGTTAAACAGGTGAACTATTTAGATCTGAATAATTGTCAAGATATTATATCCGTTGTTCTTCTTTATTGCAGCCATGGGGAAGTCAAGAAACATCTGTGTATTAACTTCAACTTTAGTGTTAGTTGCCTTGGCAATTCTAGATCAAGTTGGCGACTATCAGTATTTGAGATCACCCGTTACTTCGAGGTATAATTTCCTGGTGAGTCCGCAACACAGTATCGTCCCTTAAAATTGATCTTTATCTTTTATTTGTTGTTAGGGGTGTTTATTGCTGCATTAGAATGATGACAATGATGATAGTAGAAATATTAGTAGATAATAGTAGAAATAGTAGTAGTAGTAGTAGTAGTAGTAGTAGGAGTAGTAGTAAAAGTATAATAATAGGGTGACCACATTTCATGGAGATTCGGATATTAGGAATCTGATATTTGATCCATGATTTCTCATATATTCTACACAAATATAATTATTTGAATTATTAAAAAATGGACAGCAACATTTTAGACTAAATATTGGTGCAACTAAAACATTTATTGTGAAAGGATTCCGTCGATATTGCGATCTTAAAATACGATGTCGGATCCGGGGTTTACTGCTGATATTATCCAAAAATGCGATCCCCAAACTATAAAATAATTGCATAATTTGCAAAGCAAAATATCATTCAATTATTGTTTGGTATCACGTATTACTTATAATCGTGATGACATCTGCTCTCAAAATGCCCGCTTGCGGATTTATTTCTAGGAATGAAGTTGTGATTGAAACTTTAATATCCATATGTATATAACGGGTTAGTACATTGCATGGCCTGTTATAATTAGGTTGTTCCTCTTTATCACTCATAGGCGAATCAGTTTAAGGTTCAGCCTGCTCCGGTACCTCTCATGCGGTCATTCTCGGATCAAGCACCAACATTCTTTATGTCCAAGCAGAACAGCTCGCAAGTTTCCTCGCTTCGCTTTATCCCTCAGTTCATCCAATCAACTGGACAAACCACATGGACATTACCAACAACACTCTCACAACATTCGAGCTGATAAATCCCAAGGAAACTTACTTCATATGCGACGAACTCGAGTTGCATATATACGCACGAAATGGACGTAACGAGTCCAACAATATGGCGGTGACTTTTTCGAGCAAAGATTTTCACCACAAATTCAACTTACTCCGCTAGTTCGTCAACTGACGGTGAGATTGTTGATAATGGGAATGGACATATAATGCCTATTTTACACTTAAATGGACAGGCGTTATCAGTATATCTGTTTCTTTGATTTATTCAAGTGAAGCTACATATGTTTGGATCGTATACGCACTGAAAACCAGCCAGAATAGTGTACTATGGCGCATTCGTGTCCGAGAACAAAACCCAAAGGAAGGTTTTTGCAATATTCAACTAAGAATACCTATGGTAAGTCCTGTTTCTTTTTTTTTTTTTTTTTTTTTTTTTTTTTTTTTTTGGAGGGGGGGGGGACATTCTGACGGTACTAATATAAAGCAAGCGACATTCGAGTAAGATATACTTTTTCTAGTAATGTCAATTAACATATAATCCATTCCGTGTCGATCGAGAAAATAATAAACAGACTAGTCTTTCCCAGACCGGGAGGGGTAGAGAAGAAAAAACATCAATCAATGAAATCTAACAAATCTAGAATATTATGCCAGTTTAACACTTCAGAAACGAGATTCAATTAATGTCTTGAAAACTCCACTGACATTTAAAGACAATCATTAAAACAAGCCTCCACGAGTGACTCGAAGAGAGAATGTGAAGGCGAGCGTTTTCGGTCTAATTAGGGCTGTGACGTAAGAGGGAAGACACGATCCCCCATAATATTATGCAGTGCGCTCGCCGCAGTTATTTTTTTTTTTTCTGTGGATATCAGCGTACGTGTTTTATCACGGGGGGGGGGGGGGGGGTACTTAGAGTTGTATACTCATTTTCGAAAATAGACCTAGTATTATGAAAACCGTTAAGAAAACGCAAAATTTGATTCCAATTTCCAATCATAAATATCTTGATAATCAGACAGGCGATCAGCTTGTAAAGTCATGGTTTTTTTGAATGACCTAAGGTTTATAATAATCATTGCAGCATTTAAAGAGTTTCAAGATGTGTTTGGCCTTTATAGCTCTTGGTGTCACGAGACTAACAGACGCCATGAAGTTAAATTTCTGTAGACAGAACAAAAATAAACAACTGAAAGGCAAAAGTTCCAAGCCTATTTCAAAGGGGGGGGGGGGGTGCGTAATTAACAAGCGAACCCAAGCAAATTTGCCAACAAAATATGAATTTTCCCTGATTAAGTTTTCAGATTTAATAACAACATTGCGCTATACTCGGGCCCACTTAGCAATTTGAGATGTTACAAAAATTGGTCCTCCGGCCCTCCCCCTCCGCCCCCCCCCCCCCCATCGCTCCACTGATCGAATTTTGGGAAGACTGTTGAGAAAAAATGTAACATATTATATATGTATTTCACATTAAAACTTGTCGGTGAATTTGGTGCTGTAAAATCTCAATATCAGTTGTAAACAAACAAAATATGATGCAGGGTATGCCCTGTGTATTATTGAAGCAAATATCTGAAATAAACTTTTTTAATCAAGTTTTTTGCAGAAGGCAAAGTCATGCATCACTTCTTTTTGGATTTGTTTTTGTAAACCAATATTGCTCTTCCTAATTTTCCCCGAAACTGCCAATCGTGTCTTCAATGCCTTTTACTTGATCTTATTTTAAATTTATAAAACATAAAAGAATCATTTACTCTATACTCATTTTTCCAAAATACTCTAGTATTATAAAAACCGTTAAGAAAACGCAAAATTGATTTCAATTTCCAATCATAAATATCTTGATATCAGACAGGCGATCAGCCTGTACAAGTCATGGGGTTCCTGAATAACCTAAAGGAGGCGGTGTTTTAGTAATTTAACCCCCATAAGGTCCACGATCCCTCTGTAGCGTTTTAAGGAGATGTGGGGGGGGGGGGGGTGCACCGGCCATCCAACATCCATGGTTATATTCTTTCTTTCTTTTTTGGACAGAAGGAGAAGGAATTTTGTGACTTTACCGATGAAACGACTGGTTCCCATGGTTTTGTGAGAAGCCAGTTGGCTTCGGTTGTAGTGACTGGAAGAAACACAGGATTGACGGGGAAAAAAGTGAACAACAAGCTATACAAGTGACGAATGCGACGGAAAGGGAAGCATTTAAAGTGTAAGATATTCCATTTCATTTATAGCTCAATTTTGAACATGTTAAGGAACCTTATCAATAAAAAGTTGGAACTATATATAGTTACTGTACATATGGCTCCGTCATCGATGACTTACTTATATAGAACGAAAACACTAATTTATTGTGTACAAAGGTTATTCAGAGGATGTCCTTTCTCATGAAAACTAAAAAAATTGAATGTCGACGATTCGATTTTAATCCTATCCAGACCTGCAAGTCTCTTGTCCAAAGCTTTTTGCTTTTCAAATTGATTTGTGAGTACAGCAATCTGTCACAAGAAAACAAAAGGAGGATTGAACGATCGAGATACACGTGACTGGTGATTAATAAGACACCGCTCCTCCCATAACCAAGGGAGCGGTGATAAAAAAAAGTCATTTGCGGACTTGCCATCAGGAACGATCTGACGCACCCTTTTAATGACTGTTTTACTTTTAACAGATCAAGGCCCGTTGCATAAAACTTACCACTGATGTGTAACTTTACCCCACCCCCCCCCCCTTGAGCGCCAGGGGAGGGGGCCCATCTCCAAAAAAAGGTCAAATTAACGTGTTTTTAACATGTTTTTGGTCCCAGGGGAGGGGACTCGGGCCCCCGGACCCCCCTGGATCCGTCACTGGTTACCATTGATGGCAAAGTTATCATCAATGGTAAGTAATTTTGTGCAACGGGCCCAGGTCCCCGTTTTAAATATTACTAACGACCTTCTTGCGATTGATATTAATCGCGATTGATTTGAATGGTTCCAGGACAATCGCCCCCGGCAAATTACCCCCCTGTTCATTAGCGGGGAAGTCCATTCTGATAACAAGTTTGTTTTAATAAAAGCTGAAAACAGATAAACAAGTTCATCATATTTTGAGCTAAATTAGATTAAAAATAGGAAAGTTGCGAAGTTTTGAAGTTGTCATCAGTGAAACACAAATTGGCAACTTTATGACGCATCATGCGAGCTCTTTTCTAAGTCCCTCCACAACAAATTTCATTAACTTTCATTGTATTAGTTATTTATGACGGAATAAATTAGTTTCATCAGGGTTCTATACAAACATATTTGCAAAGAATTTTTTTTAGGATGAATGTATGATTGAACATTTTCTTAAGAAAGAATACAGATTTTGAAGTTGCTCTTTTCTAAGTTGCCTTCTACAACAATTTCATAAACTTTCATTTTATTAGTTATTTATGACGGAATAAATTAGTTTCATCAGGGGTTCTATACAAAAATATTTGCAAACAATTTTTTTTTTTAGGGTGAATGTATGATTGAACATTTTCTTAATAAGAAAGAATACAGATTTTTGAAGTTTTTTTGTACAAGGCAAATGTGTATCCCGACACAGCCATAAGGCGAAGAAGGCAAGGAATCTATTTGAAAGAAAGTTTTATCCTTAACCATTCACATTTATAACGTTTTTTTTCTCAGGGTGGAGCTCGCTCTAATGAAAAAGTTGGCTGTTATGAAAAAATAGTTCATTATAACATACTGTAGTACAGAATAATGACACACTTTTTTGTGTACGTCAATAGACAACTAGTACTTTGACGTATACAACAAACAATTTGCAGTTATTATCATTGATTATGATGTAATGTATTCGATCATAACTTACGTGGACACTGGACAAGTTCATGAAACATGTGGGTCTCGTGACTGGGTGCATTTGTCAACACAATTTTTAATACAGTTTATTAAAGTTTATGTGATCTATAATGTTTTAATAAGTGTGTTTTGATACCTGGACAATTGCTTTACGAGGAGAAACTGAAATTAACAGCTGCGATCTCCTAATTGAACGCCAGCCCAAAACGATGATGCTTGAAATGTTGACAGATGAGTTATGATAATTCAACTATTCCCTTTATTTAACAGACTGTAAAAACGTGCATGATAACCATTTCATTGTCAAAATACTATTTTCAACAATTAAGAATAATTTGTGTGAGTTTTTGGAAGCCTATTTCAACAAACTGTAGAGATAACAGCTGCTATTGTAGTTGAGTATCGGGTAGGGGTGAAATCGGCCGTCTCCCTCCCTTTGCGGCCTAAAACGGGGAAAGAGAGACGGAGAGCAAGGACAAAAGAGAGAAAGAAAGAGAAGAGAAGAAAAGAAGAACAAAAGAGAAAATATAAAGAGATACAAAAGAAATAAAATTGTCGAATTGCTTAACTCGACAGCGTCCTGGGGCTCTGCCGCTGGACCTCCCTTGGAAAAAATCTTGATCCACCTCTGTATTGCAACATTTGGTAATATGTTGTATATTTTTTACAAATGAAATTGGCAAATGCGCAAACTTCTTTCCGAATTATGTTGCACCTGCCGGATCCGATGCTGGTTCATGTACATGTACCTTGGAAATGGATTTTTGCTTGTCATAATTGCCTTCTGAAAAGTTGTTTGTAGTCTTGATAGAAAATTGAGAAAATGATAAATTGTCTCATCAAGATATTACTGTTTATTATGCTGTACAGTCAACTTTGATTGAGGTAATAATAAGCTCGCGAAAGACTGTAAAAGGGCCTTGTCAGTTACAAGAGAGGTGTGATTTTAGCATTCTATATTTGTCATTACGGCAAACATGTTTGAATTACGGTAGTTTACATTGACATAAAAGAAATGCACGACTCTGCAAACCTTTAAGGCTTTCAACTGGGAAAGATAATAGCCACACGTTTACGAAACAAATAATATAACAACAAAACTTTGTTTGAGGTAATAAATAATAAGCTCGCGAAAGACTGTAAAAGGGCCTTGTCCTTTACAAGAGAGGTGTGATTTTAGCATTCTATAATTGTAAAAGGTCCTTGTCCTTTACAAGAGAGGTGTGATTTTAGCATTCTATAATTGTCCTTAGCAAACATGTTTGAATTACGGTAGTTTGCATTGACATAAAAGAAATGCGCGACACTGAAAACCTTAAAAGGCTTTCAACTGGGAATGATAATAGCCACTCGTTTACGAAACAAATATACAACAAAAAAAACTGTTAAAATTATAAAAAGAATAGGTGTCCTACTTGTCCTAAATACATATATAGCTTTAGTCGTGTTTGTTTTGTCACTAGTCGTCCCGAGTGTCCACTACCTACATTCAGTGGCGTACCTGGGGTACTCCGTCAGGGGGGGGGGGGGGGGGGGCAAGCGGCCGAAACAAACAAAAAGGCGATGCTAATTTTCACTTCTGGCGAGCGAGCGAGCAAAAAAAAAATCTTTAAGTAACGTTTGGTATATAAACTGGTATTGTTGCAAGTTGGGGGTGGGAACATTCACTTGTGGCGACGTTAATTTCATTTTTTGCCAAACGAGTGTAGCGAGCAAGAAAAAATCACTTCTTTTTTTTAATAATTGCCACTTAAACTTGTTCAATTTGTCCCATGCAGGGCGCGGGAACAATTTTATGTTTAGGGTGATTTTATACCCATTTTAGCTAGCGAGCGAAAACACATCTTTCTCTCAATGAATTGCTATATAAAATTTGTTTCATTTTTGCAGGTAGGGGGCGGGCACAATCGTGTTTAAGCAATGTCATCCCATTTTGGCGGGCAGGCAACCCCCTACATTTTTCTTTTTAATATTGTAGCAGGTTAGTGGTGGGCACATAATTCCACGAGCTAGCGAGCGTAGCGAGCGAAAAAAAAAATCACTTCTCTTTTTTAGGGAAAATATGGTATATAACTTGGGTTCATTGTTCCATGTTAGGGACGCGATTATTAAAAGCGGTGTTATTTCTATTTTGGCGAGCAAGCGTAGCGAGCGAGCAATATTTTTTTAATGATAATTGGTTCATAAATTTCAGATTTTTTTGTTGCACGGCAGGGCTTACACAATCATGTCTAAGGAGATGTTAATTCCGTTTTGGCGAGCACGAGCACACCAAAACTTCTTTGAATAACGTTTGGTACATTATTATTAACTGGTTGTTGCAGGTTTGGGGCGGGCACGTTAGCGATGTCAATTCCATTTTGGCGAGCGAGCAGCATAGCGAGCAAGCAAAAAAAAAATTATCTTTTAATAGAAATTAATAAATAAACTTGTTTTTATTGGTGCAGGTCAGGATGGACGCTATCGCGTTTAACGCGATTCAATTCCTTTTTTGCGAGAGGGCGAAAAAACTCTTCCATTTTTAATGATATTGTTGCAGGTCAAGGGTGGGCACAATTGTTTCCAAAGCAATGTCTATTCTTTTATTCGCGAGCGAGTGTAGCGAGCGAGAAAAATGAATTAGTCTCTTTTAGTAACATTTGGTACATATATTGTGTGTTATTGTTGCCATGGTCGCAGGTCGGGGCCCGTCGGGGCAGGCACAATTGTATTCTAGGCAATACTAATCCTTTTCTTTTTTCAGGGGACGAGCAAGTGAAAACATTTTATACAAAATAGGCTAGCAAGCAGTTCGCACCAGCGAAGAGTTTCGAATTTGTTATATCACTTATATTTTCCTATTTTTATTTGTTTTAATTTTTCAGGGCCGTATGCGGAATATTTTTCTGGTGGGGGGGGAAAGAATGATGCGTTAAAAGTTTACGAAGAATCTCAAAAGTAAAGGAGTGAAGCGAGTTCGAGCGACCGAACTGGTCATGAGGGTACTTTTGCATTTTCAAAAGTAGAATTGAAGGATTTGGTATAGGCCTACACTACATTTTCAGGAAAAAAACTGTACGTTTTTCAAAATATCTGGGGTCAACTGCCCCCCCCCCCCTGGTGCGTACGGCCATGGTATTTTTTTAAAAAAAAATCCCCATTTTTATTCCTTCCTTTTCTTTTCCCTTTTTCTTCCTTTTCTCTTCTTCTTCCTTTTTTCTTTCCTTTTTTTCCCTTTTTTCTTTCTTTCCTTTTTTCTTCCCTTTTCCTTTTTTCTTTTCTTTCCTTTCCCCTTTTTTCTTTTTTTCCCCTGGAGCCCGTCAGGGGGGGGGGGCACTCTGCCCCCTTGCCCCCCCCATAGGTACGCCAGTGCCTACATTCTTTTATAAGCCTACAACTACCACATCCACATCAAGGTTTTTAGGAATATTCATCCAGGACCCGGGGGTGTTTAACAAAGATCCTAAGTCGAACTTAACTCTTAGTTAGACTTAAACATTATGGAGAGCCATTTGTAGCCTCCAAATAAAATATATACAAAAGCGAAAATTCGAGTATTTTAGACTTTTTATAAATTCCACGTCAAGAACATGAAATCTCCTTGATAACAGAAATAAAATGATTTGAATCAACATTTTATGCCTTTTAAGATAACTTTTACAAAGTATTGTCAAGATAACAACGGCTTTCCATAATTGTTAAGTCCGACTGTGTAATATATGTGTCGCAATACCATGTAACACGACGAATTTCCATTGTTAATAATAATAATAATAATAACATTAACAAAAATAATAATAATCAGACTATCAGTGATAATAATGCAATACATTATCGATACTTGTAAAATCCTATCGTCATTCCACCTCACTTGATATACATGTATATTAATTTCGATGCATGGTTACATCTTTGTTTTTACTGTTAATTGTTTGTTTTTTGTTTTCTGTCAGCTCAAACAATTATTTTATTAATTTTTGTATGAGTGTATATTATGTTATATATATATGTGTATCGCAATATCGTGTAACACGACGAATTTCCATTGTTAAAAGGGCAATAAATATGAACCTTATGAACTTAGGATTTACCCCCGGACCTTTGTATAATTCGAAGCACACATTCATGGAGTAAGGCATGAACTGTTTTTGTGAACTCTTTCAAATCCGCCAGAGGTTTTTTCAAGCCGTAATTATTGCATTCAAATTTACTCCTAGAAAGCTGGAATTTCGAAATTAGGTCGGTACTTCTTTATAATAAGATCAATAGTTTCGTGGTGGGCATTGCATTCTGTGTGCCTACATTTAATTAATGAAACTACACCAAATTAATATAATAATTATTGCATTGCCGGATGTAGAGCGCGTAGGAGCGCGGGGCACAAGGCAATTTATCTATATTTGCCACACTCGACCCAGGTGAGGTTAATGGGTACCTGGCAGGAATGATTTCCTTGAATGCTAGAGCGCCATATAATATGGCAGTCATTGCTTAAGCCAGGGTTACAAGTCTAAGGTGACACAGTACATGAGCGCTAATTGCAAGAACCCACTATTCGCAAATGTAATTGTTGGGAAGGTACTAATTATCACGTGTCAGTGATGGAAATTTTGTTACCACAGAAGAAGTTGTCATCTGACTACAGCGCGGATCCAGGATTGCTTAGGGGGGGGGGGGAAATTTTGAAATTATGCGAGCCAAATATTGGTACGTAACGGTGACACCGGCAGTGGCGAAATGAGCAAAAACGTTTGGGGACGGGGAAAGGGGGGGGTAGACAAAACAATCCGCATCATCCCCTCTTACATGCAGGCCCCGCTGAACGTTTTCTCTAAGTAGGTGTGAGTGGGGGGGGTAGGTATTTACGATCAGGTAGAGCGTTGCGTAAATTGGCGTGGGGTCTAGGGGCGAAGCCCCTGCGCCGTCAAGGGGTGGAGCCCGCATATGCTCAGCGGGTATAGCATTTAATAACGGTCAGATGAGCATATTTTGATACCTTATTTGTGACACTGGCAGGACAACAAAATCGGTTTGGGGCCAGGGGCGGAGCCCCCAGAAGCTCAGATGTTTTATACATTAATTACCGTCAGATGAGCATATTTTGATACCTTATTTGTGGGTTACCTTTTTTGTGGGTTCAGGGGCTTAGCCCCCGAAACTCACGGGTTATGGGCAATAGATTACAGTCAGATGAGCATCCAAGGGGCCGCCTTAGGGTCATTGGTTTGGTTCAGGGGCAGAGCTCCGGAAGCTCAGGGGTTAAGACATTTAATAACGGGCAGATGAGCATAATGATACCTTATTTGTGACACTAGCAGGTCACTTATTGGCGTGGGGTCCACGTGGCCACGTGGCCCCAAGAAGCTCAGGGGTTTTAGGCATTTTATAACGTCAGATAAGCATGCAGGGGCCGCCTTAGGGCCCTAGTGGGGTAGAGGGGGCGGAGCCCCCAAAAGCTCAGGGGTTTTAGGCATTTAATTACAGTCAGATGAACATATTTTGAAACCTTATTTGTGACACTGGCAGGTCACGAATAGGCGTGGGGTCCAGGAGGCGGAGCCCCCGGAAGCTCAGGGGTTTTGGGCATTAAATTACGGTCAGATGAGCATATTTTATATCTTATTTGTGACACTGGCATGTCACGAATTGGCACATAATTATATGGAAACGTTTGCTCGTCTCATAAAAGAAGTTGACCACAAACTGACTCCCACATGGTGTTGAGTGCTCAGGGGTCACGGCCACTGGTTTTATATCGGGCAGGTAGTTCCATTATGTGATTGGATATAACTATTACAAAATGAGGGGACACATACACATTGTACATTGGGGAGACACATTGTTTTTATTGTGCAGAACATTCTCTTTTATTTACTTACTTATTGCATGAAACTATAAAACCAAATGCATTTTGTATTCTAACACTTGGAGTACAAAGAATAATAACAGGTGAATGAAATGCATAAAACACACAAACACCTGGGAGGAAGCATTCATAAATTTGAATAATTTAGTTGATAAACAGCTCCGCATGTGGACGTTTCGTGGAGCAGAAAGCAATGATTCTTAACAACACGACCCATTTAACAAAATGTCGGAACGTAAATTAAATTTGGCGCGGTTGGAAAATGCATCTTTCTACCCTACGACTTTAATGGTACGATCCAGTAAATTAAAACAGTAAAATGGCTCTTATTTTAAAATTACTCGTTAAATAAACCCAAAACTTCAGTGATATCAGACAAAATATGTTATATCTCACTAATAATTAAAAAAGAAGTATAAACATTGTGAAAGTGTAGCATTTTATGATAAAAGACACCGATTTGGCGACGATGACGTCATTAGTGCGCTTGAATCAGGGAATTCAGACGCTGATAAGTTATTGGTCAAGCCTTTTTGTTTCCTTTATTCCGACAAAATTATACAATCAATCAAAAACAAGTTTGATAACAGAAGAAAGCTCACGATTAGTATTTTCATTAACCGCTTGCCCAAAAGTCGCTTGACCACAGTGAAACGATGAGAGCTTGCGAGAGCGGTCAAAGTGTGATTGAAACTCGCCTATTTGCTCTTCTCCAACGCAAAGAGAGACGACATTGTGCTGGATAAATGTATTTTTTCCGACAAATTACAGAAAATTTGCGCATGGTCTTTTTACATTATACTTTATGAAATGTTACCCGAGTGACTTCCGGGCGCCCCAATGCTGGAAAGAAACGCACATTTTAGAAAACTTCACTTTTTCATGGAAAGATGCTTATTTGTTCTATGAAGTCAGATTGAGCGGATGATACGTTTCCATATGGACACTTATTGGCGTGAGGTTCAGATTGCCGAGACCACAGAAGCTCAGGGGTTTTAAGCATTAATTACCGTCAGATTAGCATCCAGCCGTGCGCCTTAGGGCCTTAGGTGGGTCCAGGGGGCAGAGCCTCGGAATCAAGGGTTTTTAGGCATTTAATTACGGTCAGATTAGCATATTTTAATTCCTTTGATATCTTACCCTTTTTTCTCCTTCCTTTTTTCCTTATTTTTTTTTTCCCTTTTTTTTTTTTCCTTTTTTTTTTCCCTTCATTTTTTTTCCTTCTTTTTTTCCCCCTTCTTTCCCCCCCTTATTTTTGTTGCCATTGTACTGTGCTTGCGCTAATTGATTCAGGTCCTCCCACCTTCCTAGGTATACTAACGCCGAAGTCGAATTGATGCCACGTACGTGTGCAAATCAGTCGGATAAAGCTTAATTTATTTAATCATCGCATAATTTCGAACTTACTAGTGAGTAATTAATGCAAAGGCTAATTTTATCGAACACTCTCATACATTTACAGGTCAAAAACACTGCTCACTGGTCCGGTAAGTCTGTTACAGTGATCCGAGGAACGCGACACAAGCCCTGATGTCCACTGATGATCTACCCGTGTGTTCACTAGGCTACAACAGCAAGCAACTAGAAATTGCGGGATATTACGATCAGGGTAATTGGTTTTCACCTACCTGTCGGGTTCATCGATTCCGAGATGTTGCTCAAATAAAGAAATGTTTCAGTAATAGACAATTATTCTTCTTGGAGATTCTACTATACGTCAGCTACACGAGTATTATCTGAAAACGCTGAAGTTATCAATGTCTTTCTTAGGAGAAAAGGGGACTGGCTATACAGGACCCGTTTTCGGGTAAAGATTCGAAGAACAATATAACAACATTATTTGCTTTTCACAAATACCCTGTTGGCAAAAAAGTTTGGACTTATGACAAGATTTGGAATACATTGCTACAAGAATCGGCAAGATTGCCAGCTCTGGTCTCCTGTCGTCGTAGTTTCTGTGTGGGCACATATTGAATCTACTCCTCCTCTGTTTTACGAGAAAAGGGTGCGAGGAATAGTAGCGGCCATGGGAAGATTGCTAGACAGGAACAACGCGCTGTGGTGTTATTCAAGGGCGGCAACACACGACAATGCACGACTTTCGGCCAACATGCGTGTTGCAGTGATTGGTACGCTAGAGGCAATGAAGAGCGCATGCGTAAGATTATCTTCCAGGATAGCAGGATTGGTTTCATCGATGCTTGGGATATGACGCATGCGCAATTGCAAGCTGATAATGTGCACCCAACGGGGTCCCATATCGTGAACATGAACGACAAACTCCTTACGTTGTTAGGCTGTTCCTAAATAATGGAGTCGTTGTGGTCGATATCATACCATTGAACCCTGCATGGGGTCTCAGTCAAATATAAATACTGTATTAAGCATGCGTGACAAAGAAAATGTGTATGATACCCCCTTCACATACACGGATTTTCCTTACGAGTCCTTACGGATCGCCAACTCGTAGTCATTTGCAAGCATCCGTAAACTTGCTGATGGTATCTCAAATATCTCGTCACAACTCGCAACAATTCACAGACACTCTTAAGGGTCCGTGAAAGGAGAGGCAATGTTTTGACATGTCAAAAATCTTCTTACGATTGTCCACGGATTTATTTTTCTGTAAATAGCTCGTACATAGCTCGTAACAATTCATAAGTATCGTAAACTGCTCGCAACAACACGCAACGATCCCTAAACTGCTCGCAAGAATCCGTAAATGACTCGTAAGAAATTATTTTACGATTTGTTTACGGATTATTACGAGTGCCTACGTGTTGTTAACGATTTCATTCGGGTCCTGTTACGATGGCTTTACGGATCATTACGGGTTATTACGAGCCCTATACGTATAATTACGAGTACTTTACGAATAGATACGTATACTTACCAATTTGTTATGATTTGGGAAAAGGTATAAAAGCTGCAAACTCGAACACTTCATTTTCAGTTGTTATTATTTGGTTAAAAAACGTATAAGTACTCGTAAAAACTCGTAACTAACTCGTAACCAGGCGCGTATACAGGGGGGGGGGGGGGGTTGGGGGGGGGGGGGGGGTTAATCCCCCTTTGGTATTTTTATGTGTATAAACCCCCCATAACCCCCCTAAACCCCCCCATAACCCTTTAAACCGCCCCCCCCCCCTTTGGATTTTTTTGCGGAGGCAAACGTCAAATTTTCAAATTTCGAGACAAAACAAAAAAGATTTTGTCCTCTTACAACCCCCCCCCCCTCCGCTCCCCCCTCCCCCGCCCCCGCTAATTCAGCGGCTGGCTGAGTCGCTGCAAAATTTACGGCCCGATTTATAAATGTTAAACCCCCCCCCCTTGAAAAAATCCTGCGTACGCGCCTGTTCTTAACAACACTTAAACAGGTCGTAACCAGGCGCGGATTCAGGGGGGGGGGGGGCAGCGAGCGGGCCTTGGCGCCCCCCCCCCCCCTCCGCCAAAAAAAAAAAAAAGGAGAGAGGGAGAAGGAAAAGAAGGGAAGAGAAAGAGGAGAGAAGGGAAAAAAGAAGAGGAAAATAAAAGAGGTAAGAAGGAGATCGGGGGGACTTGCCTTCCAGGCTGTTGCCTCCCCCCCCCCCCCCCCCCCCCCATCAAAAAAAAGAGAAGGAAGGAAAGGGAAAGAAAAAGGAAAGAGGAGATAAATGACGGAAAAAAGAGGAAGAAGAAAAGAAAAGAAGGGATATCAGCAATTTTCTCGCCAAAAAGTTGTGGATTGGAGGGGGGGAGGGGGTAAAGGCCCTTGCTCCCCCCCCCCCCCCAGACAAGGATTAAGAGTCGAGAACGGTACAAAGAATCGTCTTCTTTCGCAAATGATTTATTGAAACGTAAAAGCTTCCGCGCTTCGCGCGGGAAAATAAATCCAGACCGACGAGGATTATTTTCGAGAGCGGTACAACGAATCGTCTTCTTTCTCTAATAATTTAATAAAACGTTAAGTTTTCGCGCTTCGCGCAGAAGGGGGAAACTAAATTCAGACGAGGATTATTTTCGAGAACGGTACAACGATCTTCTTTTTTCTCTAATGATTTAATGAAACTTAATGGGAAACTGAAGTTAGACGAAGATTAAGAGTCGATAACGGCACAACGAATCGTCTTCTTTCTCTAATGATTTAATGAACTTAAAAGCTTCCGCGCTTCGCGCGGGAGGGGGGGGGGGGAACATAATTCAGACGAGGATTATTTTGGACCGGTACAACGAATCGCCTTCTTTCTTTAATAATTTATTGAAATGTCGAAGCTTCCGCGCTTCGCGGAGGAGGTAGGGAAAACTCGCTCCTCCTGGACCCCCCCCCCCCCATTACGTCACTGCTGGTCACCATTACGTTCCAATATTTGGCTCGCATAATTTCAAATTTGGGCCCCCCCCCCCCCCCCCCCCCCCCCCCCCCCCCCCCCCCCCCCCCCCCTCTAAGAAATCCTGGATCCGCGCCTGGTCGTAACTAACCCGTTTAGTTTGTCGTAGTTATCCGTGACAACTCGTAACAAGTCGTGAAAATTTGCCATAACAAATCGTAATAACTCGTAATAATCCGTAATAAACCGTAAATAGCTCGTTATTAACTCGTAACAACTCTTAATCGATCGTAAAAGTGGCCAAATCGTTAGGATCCGTGGAAGATCCGTGAATTTGCGCAATCCGTAAGGACTCGTAAGAAAAATCCGTGTATGTGAAGGGGGTATAAAGGGTTTAGATTGGTCGCCTATCACGCCTATAGCTGGTCATAGAGTAACTTTAGTTCATTATTTTGTATTATTTTGTTATATTTTGTTTTGCATAGTAGAATGGTAACTGTTCATTGTACATTGTGTACTTTTTGTAAACACTACATGTACTTTATTTGAAATAGTTTTGAAATTTGAAATGTAATTCTTTTTTTCAAAAGACAAGACTTAGTTGGCTGTGCATTAAATCTATTTGGGAGTGTACAGGTTGATGTTATTCTTCTCTATTGAAGTAAATTGTTACATTGTGAATTTTACATCAGAAGCACAAATTATTTGATTTAGTTCACATTTTAAATGGTAATCCCTATCGCGCTTTAAAATGTTCAAGGGGTTACAATTTTACAATATTTGTTTAGAGTACACTTTTTTAAATACCCGTTTAGGGTTTGAATTCGGAGGATAAAACACGCGAAATCCTCATTTAGGGTGTATTTTGGCTTCAGAAGAAATCCTCGTTTAGGGGGTGTCTGGAAAACCTGTGGTCACACATGCTTACAGTATTTATACATGACTGACACCTCTGTGATTGCAACAAAGTTTAATTAAACCGTTTCTATAGTCTCATACGTGTTCACTTTGTTAGTATAAACCGCCATGGGAAATATTACTAGACCAAGTAAATTTAGTGAATGACATGTCCCTCTCGTGGTGAGAAGGAAGCATGAATGCAAAGTAGCATTGCTTTGATAGGTTATAATTATGTACAAACGAATGTTTTTGTTTTGTGTTGTATTGCAGTGGTTTATTGAGATAAAAATCATCGAACATGCAGCTGATGGCTTACATTGTTCAATTTACAGAGTAAAAAGTACATGGCATAAAAATTACATTGATAGCACATTAAAATATATTGAAAACTAATCAAATATTGTGTATATTTAAATACGATTTACAAGCTTCATTGATAAGGTGTAGAAGTGTCGTGGTCGAGTGGATACATCGACGGACTTTCGATCTTAAGGTCGGCGGTTCGAGTCCCGCTGCGGCACTAATGTCCTTTGGCAAGACATTGATCTACATTGCCACACTCAACCCAGGTGATGTAAATATATATGGGTACCTGGCAGGAATTAATTCCTTGAAATCAAAATAAAATGAAATGCTAGAGCGCCGCAGTGGCTGCCTTGCTAAAGCCAGGGTAAAAATATATGGGGCAGCGCCAGGAGCGTCACAACTTGACGGACAGGTGCGCTATATAAAAAGCCACCATTATTATTATTATATTAAATTTTCATTAGAATTTTTTAAAAGAAATTTGATAATTAATATTCACAGCTTTATTACAATGACGTAGTAGGTTGCCCACAAAGACTGATAGAGATGATTTCTAAACCATTTAAGATATAAAGATTCATAGCTTAGTACAAATAACAAAGAAATAGAGCTTAAAATGTACATGCAGGTGGAATAACATGTAAATGTTTATAACAAATTAAGTACAATAAAAGATGGAAGATTAAAGCTAAGTTTGAATAATTGTCAAACAGGAATTATGTTTTGTTAGTAAAACCGCGATAAAATAATGGTGACTTGATTATATAATTGTTATAGGACTATACGCGTGTAAAAAGTCCAAGGAAATGAAAGTGATCGAAAACATTGTAGGCCTATTTGTAAATTTTCATTTGCATTTGTATTTGAATAGAATCTTCGTTCATAATTATGATGCATTTATTGCACTATGTTTTGTTTTGCACTTCATTCGTATAATTTCAATTGATATGCATTATTTCGAATGTTATTTAAATGTTCAGAAGACGGGAGCTCATGACCTCTCAAGTACTTTACAAATTTCGGCAAATCGTATGGGTAAATCTGGTCGTATTTAAAAACAACCAGTTTTCTAAATTATGACTCAGTAACATTGTTGAAGGTTGATGAAAAAACTGCGTAATTTTTGTATGAAATGTTACATATTATATTCCTTCTAACGTACTAACCCTCTAATATGCAAACATTTCTGAACAAAATTCTCAATCTACACTATAACAGTAAATTCTCCAAATCTTTTGTTGAATTTTCCCAACCGTTTTTCAATGAAAATAAGACATAAAACAGGCTTTAACAAATCTTTTAACACTTAAATGTTTTGAATGGTATATAATAACCAATTCATTGCTTTGTGACGATTTACATTCACCTGAAACTTAACTAAATTATATAGTTGGGAGAAATAAGGAAGCGATCATATCAGTTTTCCCCAATTTTTATCATTAATTATGGTCTGTTTTCACTCAAACTTTAAGATTATCGGTCGGTTGAGTCGTTGCGATTTTTTTTAGACCAAAAAAAAAAAAAAAAGTGTCCGCTTACCCCCTGAGTCGTTGCGAAATTTTGGACCCGATTTTAAACCCCCCCCCCCTTGAAAAAATCCTGCGTACGCCACTGCATGTGGGTGACTTGAAAAAGTTAATAACTTGGGAGGGAGGGGGTGCAACCTGCTACACGCTTCTACCTCTTGGTTGCTTTGATCCATTGCCGAAAATATTTTGGTACCTATCGACACCCCTGATTACAATACAATGCAATAAAATACCCCCAATGAGTTTGGGCTAGATCATGGACCAGGAACATGAAACCTAGCCACTGGCGTACTGATGGGGGGGGGGGGGGTGGGCTTGAGGCAGTTGCCCCAAAATAAAATTAAAACGTTTTTTTTTTCCTTCCTAATTCAATACCAGTACAAATGTTGGTGACATTACATAATTTTCTCTTTTTTTCCCCTCACTTTATGTGAATTATACCCTTTTAAAGCGTTTGATGGAAAATGACAAATTCCCAAATTTATAGCGAGGCAAAACAAAACCTTAAGTGCCCCTATTTACATAGGAAAGGTGCCATCTTTCAATTTTTGTTTAAATAGGTGCCCGTTTCACAGTCTTATAAGTGCCTCTTACCAACTCTGATAAGTGCCCCTTTACCTCTGATAAATGCCATATTCAAATCTGAGAGGTGCCCATTTTAATTTAACAAGTGCCCTTTTTTCTTTTGTAATAAGTGCCCCTTTATATCTTTGATAAGTGCCCCATTTTCTTTCTGATACGTAATAATAATAATAACAAAACGATGCTTATAAAATGCTATTTACCACCGAAGTCTCTAAGCGCTGTAACAAACAAAATACAATGATAAACATTTACATATTAAACAAAACATGCCTCATTTATTAAATAAGAGCCACCTCCTCGTCTCACAATGCCCCTACTCACATTTCTAATAATTACCACAATTAGAATCTGACAGGTGCTCCTTTTTCTACGACAAGTGCCAATTTTCCATTGTAATAAGTGCCCCTTTCTCATCTCACCACAAGTGCCCCTATTTATATCAGGTGAGTGTCCCTTTTCAGGTACAAGAAGTGCCCCTTACCACCTTTGATAAGTACCCTTTATTTCTTATAATTGCCTCTTTTCCAAATCTGAGAGGTGTCCCTTATATTTTGACAAGTGCTTCTTTTTATTATTATAAGTGCCCCTTTTCCTCTCAAGTGAGTGCCTTTATTTAAATTTGAGAGATGCCCCCCCCCTTATCTTGGTAATAAGTGCCCCTTTTCATCTCTGATAAGTGCCCCTGTTATTTTGACAAGTGCCATTTATCCTTCTTAATCAGTGTCATTTTCCTTCTGATAATTGCCCCTTTTTCCTTTCAATATAAAATGTGCTCATAACTTAAAGCAACTAAGAGCAGTTTTTTGATCAATTTAACTATGTTTCTTATTAAATATCTTTTCAGTCTTTCATAATTAGATTGTGCTTAAAATCCCATGTTTTCCCCCTCTTTACAAGATGTAGTTTTTCGCACTGCGACCTCATGAATCTTAAAAATTTTGATCGCTCGCTTCGCTCGCTCGCAAATAAGTAAATTCAGAAAAAAAGGTTAAAGGGGAAGTACGTCCACCTTGATATTAAGTTGGTTGTAATCAGGACCTGCGTTTTTCAAAGTGGGGAAGGGGGGGGGGCTAAATTATTTACGATTAGGTGTATATACATATATATATATATATATATATATATATATAGCGTAGCGAGCGTAAATTGGCGTGGGGCCCAAGGCCGAAGCTCCGGCGGGGGTCCAGGGGCGGATCCACTTGAAGTTCAGGGGTTCTAGGCATTTACTTTCGGTCACATGACCATATTTTGAAACCTTATTTGTGACACTGGCAGATCACTATATTTTTGTTTAGTGACGTAAATCATGGTCTGAAGCGATATTTTAATTAAATGAGACGATTGCTAAAGGTTAGAACATTTGACATTGACCCTGTATTTTTATGCGTACATTTTATATGTGAAAAATAAGTTTCTGTTTAAAATATTATACAACCGAGTACCATATCATCTCTCCTCTCACCTATTTCCAAAGTTTGTGGCAACTTTGTTTTGTAGAGCAATTAAAACTAACAACTAAATGAACAACCAGATGAAGAAAAGAGCAGAGCTATAATTAAAAGTAACGTAGGCCATGATTAGCTATAATTTACTAATTTGAAACAAATTACGTACCTTTAGGAATCTGGCCCCTTGAATATACCAATGTCAAGATGAATTGAACAGGAATGCTGGCAGCTGAATTTTGGATTGAATTTATACTATTCTGAACTGGCGAGCCGGAAGCAGTTTGGGATTGGGGTCGGGGGGGGGGGGGGCATTCCAGGGGGCTCACCTTCCAGGGGCAGTGGTGTAATGAGAAAAAAGTTTGGAGTCAGAAGTAAAATCTGCATCACCACCACTCTTACATGTTACTTGCAGGCCCCGCGGAACGTTTTTCAAAGTGGAGTGTTTCACAATCAGGTAGAGCGAAGCGAGTGGAGCGTAAATGGGGTCCAGGGGTTTTGTCCCGGCTGGGGGTCAAGGAGTGGAAGGAAGGAAGCTCACTGGTATTTAGGCATCACATAACGTTCAGATAAGCATATTAAAATACCTTAGTTGTGACACTCGCAGGTCACTAATTGGCGGGGTCCAGGGGGCAGAGCCCCCTTGAAGCTCAGGGGTTTTAGGTATCTAATTACGGTCAGAATGATGAGCATACAGGGGCCCTCATTAGGGCCATTTGTGTGGTCCACTCAGAGGTTTAAAGTATCTAAATACGGTCAGATGGGCATCCAGGGGCCCGCCTTAGGGCCCTTGGTGCGATACAGTGGGCAGAGCCCCCGGAAGCTCTGGGGTTTTAGATATTTCATTACGGTCAGATGAGCATATTTTAATACATGGACCTCATTTGTGACACTGGCAGGTCACTCATTCTTTGTTTTTCTTTTTTTTTTTTCTTTTTCACTTAAACATACTTTTTCAAAAAAAAGTGAAGCGGAGGGAGAGGGCTCGAGCCCAAGAGTTCCGCCGTTCTGCAGGCCCTGACATGAAGGCTTCTAAATAAGCACATTTTTTGGCCTGACTGTAAATTGGGGAATTCGTAATTTCCCAACAAACGCATTAACAAAATTAAGAAAAAATCCACACACAAAAGTTCAGCAACATTTGTTAATCACTGGCATCATCGAATTTGAAATAAACCACGTTTGAATTTTATTTGGGGGCAACCTCCCCAAGCCCCCTATCAGTACGCCAGTGTTTAGGGGCTTATGTCTTCTCACCACTATAGTACAAAAACAAAAAACACATGCTTTTTCCATTCTCTCACAATATTTCCACGATATGCGTGTATCGCAATTATAAAACCCTCCATTAATAAATATAGGGGCATGCCTAATGTTTGGGAAATTTAATACCTGTTCACTTTCCATTCTTGAATGAAATATAATTTTAAAGTGATTCAAATCAGGTTTTAAAAAAAAATTATATTCTATTTTTGGTTACAGAATACGGTGGGGGGGGGGGGCGAAAATACTTACCCCCCCCCCCCCCCCCCCACTTAATATCCGCAAGTGCGTAAAGCATTGTGTAACACGACGACTCTGTAAAAATATAGTGGTGCCACAATATGTCTCGAACTAGAAAAACAATGGGTTGCCGTTGGGATTAAAGCGGGAGAGAAGATATTCAAGTCATCAAGAAAATTATAAGTAATTTTATACTGGATGTCATCATTGGATCGTGTCACTGTTACACAAGTAGTGTAGTGATACATGTTCATGAATGCCCTATGAAAAATATCTCATACAGTCATTCTTGTATGTAGCCGACGTTATTGCGTTCTATTGTTCTCATACTAATACTCTGTGAGGTATAAGTGAACTGTGAAGATGCCTGGTCTGCACCCCCGCCCCCTAAACAAAATATGTTAATGATCAGCAAGCCCTGTCAGGGTGTCCCCTATAAACTGCTATGGCATGAATAGATTTACGCAGTGGGGGCTGGGTAACGAACAGAAGGGCCCTTGACGATGGGATACGCCCTATGGGTCTCTTGGTATCGGCACAATGTTGCCCCTTGGTATTTTGAAATGGAATGGAAACAATAAGCATTCGAGATTACGCAGAAAATCTTCTGTAATTATGCCATTTTTTTTCCTTCAGTGAAGTTTTGCATTACAATGATATTGGTGTGTCCTAATTTGCCCTACCCTGCAGAGTACAATAATTTTCTCAGTCTTGTTTTTTCTCGACGTTGCGGCTCAGGGCTTTAAACGTTTTAGCTAACAATATAGGCCCGTTTGTTTTGCGAGGTCGCAATGCAAGCGGGCCAAAAAATAATGAGGAAATCGTCCATACTCGATATTGACAGCAAATATATTTTAAGTAGAATTAATTTTCATATTAAACGAAAAACCAATTACAGCTTTTCGTGGGTGTAAATTGTGTATGTGCGTGTGTGTGTGTGCGTGTGTGTGTGTGTGTGTGTGTGTGTGTGGGGGGGGGGGGGCAGGCCTATCCCTTCCTCTTTCCCATAAAAAACGCGATTGTTCGCGCCCAAGCTATTTCAAGCACACAGTAGGGGAAAACAAATTATGCTGGTATTGGTGTCATGCAAGAAAAGACACCTAAAATTGATGACCTATATTTTACTGGTACGTGCACGAGGACTTATACATGGAAACCATCTTGAAGAGTGGATCATTTTATCCACAGTGATTTGTCTGAAATTGATACTCGAACTGACAAACTCCCACGGGCAATCCAAGTATTCACAAATTATGCAACGCTTGTCCTGAAGGAAATTTGAGAGTCATATAGCAACAGGAAGGGGACGGGAAGGGAGGGGGAGGGGAAGGGGAGGGAGCGGGAGGGGGAGGGAGAGGTGGAGGGGGAGGGGGAGGGGGGGAGGGGAGGGGAGGGGAGGGGAGGGGAGGGGAGGGGAGGGGAGGGGAGGGGAGGGGAGGGGAGGGGAGGGGAGGGGAGGGGAGGGGAGGGGAGGGGAGGGGAGGGGAGGGGGAGGGGAGGGAAGGGAAGGGAAGGGAAGGGAAGGGAAGGGAAGGGAAGGGAAGGGAAGGGAAGGGAAGGGAAGGGAAGGGAAGGGAAGGGAAGGGAAGGGAAGGGAAGGGAAGGGAAGGGAAGGGAAGGGAAGGGAAGGGAAGGGAAGCGACATTTAGCGAATTCTAGCGATTGGATGTTTAGCGATACTGTTTGCGAAAGGCGATTGGCTACTAACAGCGACTGTAAGAAAATATTAGCGGCAGTTTTTGCGAAGATTGGCAACTATTTGCCAATCCTTGCCACTATTTGTGAATGTTTGGGACCTTTTGCTAACTCCTGGTACTCAATGGGTCGATTTTTATATAGGAACCATATGACGTGGTCGCTAGCGTTGGCGAATCAAAAAGAAACATCTTTGATACCGAACTATTTGCAAAGCCAGCAAAGGCTTGCGACCGTTTTGCAAATGATTGCAACTGTTGCAGAAAAATAAATTCGCTAAGAAATAATGTTTGGTACAAGGAAAAATGCATTCGCCGCTCAGTGAGACCAGAGAGATGGGAGGAATGGTGAGTACTGTTCTTTATAGGGCATGATTCCATCTCATTTTTCAGAATACCTCGGCTACACTAATTCTTTGAGATGACGTTTCCTTTAATGATCGATGTACTTTGATTACTCTTTCTCATCCCCTCTCCTTCTTTCGCACGCGCGCTCTCTCTCTCTCTCTCTCTCTCTCTCTCCCGCCCCTCCCCATCTGATGACCCCTTTGTTTCTTTTTTATTTCCTCAGTTACCGATTCATGATGCATGGCTTAAGTTTCGGCTTTAAATACCCTCATTTAATGGTTGAACCACCTTCGTTAATCATCAGCTCACTTGCAAAAAGACTGTCTAAAAGTGTTTGTCATTATTCATATTACATTGCAAGTCTAGATCTAACCTTTATAGCATCATCAGGACTAAATATTGATGATGGTGATGGTGATGAGGGGGATGATGATGGTGATGATGGTGGTGCCAATGGCTTAAGTTTCGGCTTTAAGGTTGAATCAGTTTAATTCGTTTATCATTAGTAAAACTACAAAAAGACTGTCTGAAACTGTATTTCATTATTGATGTTACATTGCAAGTCTAGATCTTTAGGATCATTTAGCCTATTGGTGGTGGTGGTGGTGGTGATGATGATAATGGTGGTGGTGGTGGTAATAATGATGACTATGATGATCGTGCTGATAATGGAGATGGTGATGATGACAATAAATAATAGTGATGATCGTGATGACAATGGTGATAGTGACAGTAATGATGATGATAATACTGTTGCAGTTTGTGATGTGTCACTCCCTTGTCCTATAGGAGCATTGATGATGATGAGTATGAAATGATGATGAGAGAATGGTATAAAGAGAGGGAAAGAGACACAGAGGGTGCAAATTATCAAGAGAGAGAGAGAGAGAGAGAGAGAGGTGGAGGATAGAAACATAGGGGTAGGGGGCGGAACAAAGAAAACACAATTTCAGCAGAGATCGAAATGGCCATTAAAAGGCCCCATCGATAAAATAGATTAAAATAGATGGCAGTCATCATGGAGATGAAACCTTGGACATCCTTTCAAAACACTCGTCATTTACATTTGAATCGCTTAATGAGCTTCACGAGTAGCATGTGTCTTTCAGGTAATGATTAATCTATGTAAAACGCACATGTTTTTGTAATAACACATGGATGGGAACGAGTGTGTTCCTTCCTAATGTCACAAGGATTTTAAATCAATGATTTAGGGACAGGAGCCTGTCCGGAAATAGTCACCCATTTCATCCATAAGATTGACCCCTCAAAGATATGTAGCCCTACTACCCACTCTTTCTTTTCTCTTTACTCTTTATAATTATCTGCGGCCATTGGAGCCCAGCCTCTGAAAGGCCAATGGCCTCTGCTGGTTCCTCCATATTCTTTGTATTGTTTATATATTTGCTTATAATGTATAATGTATTGTTGAACGTCTTTTTTACGAGAATTGGAAATAAAATGAATGAATGAATGAAAATACTTAAATCATCTAACTCGTTTACAGAAAGGTTGTCAACCCGACCATAGCTGATGGATTAAGCATCCACAGACAGCCCTCCAAACAGACCCAAAAGGTTGGGATGGGGTGTCAGATGTCACCTACAAATTGATTTTCAATTCTACCCATATTATGCCCAATTATTTGTACCAATTCTTCCAAAGAACACATCATTAACTCACTTACAGCCAAAGACAAAGTAACAAACATTACGCCAGTTCAAGATTTGTACATAAATGACTTTAATATACATACGTCTACTACATCAAAGTCAACATGGTTAATCCATTGGAGTCCATTTCGATTATATTTAACATGCATTTCCAATGGGATTATACCCAAGTTGTCTCAGGCCTGGGGGTGTTTCACAAAGATTTAAAGTCAAACTTAACTCTAAGTTGGACTTAAAAATTATGGAGAGCCATTTGTAGCCTTAAAATTAAATATTTCCACAAGCAAAAATTCAAGTATTTTAGACTTTTCATAAATTCTACATAAAGAACATGAAATCTCCTTGGTAATAGACAATATGAATGATTTGAATCAACATTTTATGCCTTTTGAAATAACTTTAACAAAATATTTTCATAGATGCTAACGGCTTTCCATAATTGTTAAGTCCAACTTAGGATCTTTGTGAAACACCCCCATGGTGTTTCATGGGTTAACATTTCGAGGGTTCATTGACACAAAGACGTAACTCCATATTTTGCCAAAATGAGTATTTGATATCAAAATGTTCAGAAAAATGTGGGCTTTCCAGGAAACACAAAGACTTATCTCCATCCAAGTCAATGGCTAGTGAAACATAGACTTAACTCCATAAGGCCAAAGTGCTCAGTGGCACATAAACCACTCAAAATGGAGTTACGTCTTTGTGTCACTGACCCCTCAAATTGTTCTTTTCTATAAACATTCAGTGTTTTGCACATATTACTTGACAGAGCCACATACCTGTACTGCAGCAATGGGAATCTGATCCTTAAAGGTATTATTTCACAATGTTTCCAGTTTCACAAATCCGAGATGCATGGTCCTACGTTTATACATACTACTTTCACACACCAATTGTAATCTGCAGAAGGAAATTCAACTTACAGCAGTACAATGATAAATAAGATTCTTATTTTATCAGTCATCAGCTTCCTAATGACATTTTATCATCACAAAGCAGCTAGGGTTTGAACAAAAATAATGAGATTTTGAAAGCCTTATGGCCTTTAGGCATAATCACATCACCCTTCATGAAAAGCATAATGAATTCAGACTTGCGGCTAAACTTTGGCAATCAACAATATGGAATCGCTATTATTCTACTTCAAGCGGTTACATCATGAAAATCTTCTCTTAGTGAATTCAGACTTGCGGCTAAACTTTGACAATCAACAAACTGTATTATTTTACTTCAAGCGGTTATATCTTGAAACTCTTTACTTTATTCAGACAATTGACAGTACATGCATTTGGAGCTGATTTTTGTTCACATTGCAAAGTAGTCAACATGCAATATTAATTAAAGTGTGTAATTGTGTATACAATCATAGCATGAACACATCAGCTATGACATGTTTGCAAAGTGAGTACTACCCTTTTTGTAAAGAAGTATTTAAAGGAGTAACGTCGAAGATTGATCAAAGGCAAAACTAAATGAAAATAAATAATATATCACCTGCTATAAGCCAGGAGGGTGTTACTATCATCACATAAAATTATAATAATAATAATAATAATATTCAGTTCTTGTATAGCCCATATCACATTATATAACGTCTCTATGCGCTTCCAAAGAGCCGTTATCAGGGCACAGTGCATTTCAGCAGAGATGCCAACCTTCTTCAACAAAAAAAAGTATTCTTAAGAGCAAAAAACAGTATTTTTGAAAAAATCTCTCAACTAAACATATCGCCCAATGGAGCAGCTTAAAAAACCTGGCAGTACCACGTATACCTACCCGGATTGGAGCGCAACGTGCATACATTACACGTGGGTTGTTCGCAATGTGCGCAGTTTGGGGCCCGTATCACCATCCTGTGTGCATCGTTTGAAGATGTAGGTGCATAATACACTTACGACACAAAGCCCATGATCAGAAATTAAGAAAAACGTCACTAAAAAAAAATAAATAAAAAAATAAAAAATTAAAAAAAATTAAAAAAATTAAAAAAACATAACAAAACATACAAAAAACGTACTGCCGTATTCATAGCGAAAAAACGGAACAAATACGGCAAAAACGGAACAGTTGGCATCTCTGTTTCAAGGAATAATCCTACCAGGTACCCATTTACCTTACCTGGCTTGAGTGTGGCAAATGTAGATTAATGTCTTTGCCAAAGAACATTAGTGGAAACAATGCCCCTCTGGCTCTTGACAGACAAAATATACCAATAATTTAACAGCTAATTTAATTAACTAATTTAATTAACACTATTCAGGTTCTGAATTAGGAAAGGTATGTCACTGCATAAAACCAGTTGCATGTAAGTAAGTCAAAATGTAAGCAACATATTTCAATATCAATTTCAATTTTCTTGGTGTGACAAGACAGAAAAAGAGCTGGTACTCTCGGTACCTCTTTAATGACCACACACCACCAACGGTAAGAACCTACAAGTGCCTGGGTAGCACCACTTCACACTCAAGAGGATATACATGTGCAGGTACTTTGAAGGGTCACCAGAGAAACTGTATATTTCAAAGGCAGTCTTTCGCCTGTATTCCACTGCCAATTTGATCCAAATGCCAAGTATGAGCTCAGTTTCTGTCGAGTTTTAAAAGGGAATAGATTGTGGTCTATGTTGTTCCTTGTAGTTTGACATACACTGAACTTTCGCTAACCATATTATGTTTACAGACGCATAGTAGTGGGCTCTCATGGGGAATTTGACACCATTCGGGTGTTTATCTAATAACAGGTGTTGTCAATCACCGGGAATCAGGATTAGCCTTCAGTTCTATGACCAATAGGCTTATGCGACGCTCTACATTTTCTACCAAACCCCCATATGGGGAAGAAAAAAAAAGGAACTCAGTGTTTTTTATTTGCTCTGGCTCCTAACCATTAGGAGCCAGAGCAAATAACACCGAGTTCCTATAGGAAATATATTTATTCAGATGGTCATATCTCAGTCAATACTTGTAATATTCAATTGATTTTCGACATATGGACACTATTTTTGATGCTCTTTCGGAATATGAAGACAAAAATTAGAAATTCTAAAAATCGATTATTATGACGTCACAGCTTCGGTACTCTATAACATTCAAAATGTACAGAAAAATACCTGTTTCATACAAAATGTAGTCCTGTAACAATTTCAGCAATGTTACACACATTTGCTCCTCAGTCAAAGCTTTCATTCCAGATCTTATTAAATATTTCAAGGCACTTCTTAATCCTACATGTATGGTAGTATGGTCTTTGACGATTTCAGAAGTTCACCCATTCTGCAGATATTGTACGCATTCTAACACAATACATGCATTTAAATCACATTTGTTTGTTCTGATATTTGATATTCTATGCTTGCTCGCATCATGAACGGGATAACACATATTAAAGGTATTACAAAGTTTTTGCATGGGGTCATGGATTTGGTTCAAATGAACATATTGGAAGCAAATGCGATCCTTCAATATTCAGTGATCGTTGTCGCGGTTGAAATCGAGTCTAAAGTTATGAAATTGTAAATAATAAACTCTTTATGTTGTATAGCTCCATCTCAAGGTCAAGCTATTAATAAAGCTATAAAACAGTATGTCTTGATTAAAATTGACCGATTAGCTATTCCCGTTTGGAAATTATATATCACAACCGTATATTGTGAGATTTTGATGGTCCCATCTACCATTGTAAGGCCGTAGGAGCTATTTGAAATTTATCAACATTTACCGGGAGCACCAGTAAATTTTTATATTCAATTTTTCTCGAAAACATGGGTATTTTAGGGGCTAAATTTTCTAGTGCTTATGATACATCCATAGGGGTATCCAAAAATATCAAAATTGTAAAGAATTACTACCCACCCAATTTTCTGAATTTCCCAAAACTTTGTATTACCTTTAATACATGTGACTTGAAAATACATTACAGAAATTAAATCACCAATAGTGAAAAGCCATTTTCCTTGCTTCAGCATCTTTTTCATTCAAAGTCAAAATTTTTAATGAGAAATGTAAATTGTGATTCTTGATGCCCTATAGTTCTGCACTCAAGTTTCTTGACTCAAACGATGCTCTTGACTAGACAATGGTAAGCTTCTTGTCTCTTGGTATGCATGAGGCAGGCATATGAACAGAGCACCATTCTCTTCTGGTATAAGGTGCCTTGCAAGATTTTTGGTTCAACACTTTTCATGAAACACCTTATATCCCAATTTTTGAAGTGACCCATATCTTTCTTGGAGCAGAGTTTGTGCTGCGTGCAGTTCAACGATTTTCATGATACACCAAGTACCACGATCCTTGGTATACCTTTTGAAGCAAAGCGTGAGCTGTCTTCAGTTCCATACTTTTCATGAGACACCATATATCATCTTTGGAGCAAGTAACAACCCACTACCCTTCTTAAAGCAGATACTTTGCTACATTCAGCTCCATGGTTTTTATGAGACATCATATATCATGATCTCCGTAGCAATCCACATCTCTCTTCAAGCGAAGACTTTGCTACGTTTAGTTCCATGGTTTTTTATGAGACATCATGCATCACCATCTTTCAAGCGATCAGTTTCCTCTTGAAGCAAAGACTACACAATGTTCGTTCAGTGTTTTTTTACACTATGCATCATGATTTTTTAGAGTCACCTAACATCCTTTTTGAAACATACATGTATCAAGAGCTAGGTTCAGTTCAACTATTTTTTTCATGACACACCCTATCATGATCCTTGGAGCGATCCACAGCCCTCTTTAAGCAAAGCCTGCGCTATGTTCCTGGATAGACCGAGCTGAAGCAGTTCTAGTTTCTCCTTCTCCAATTCCAACTGGCCCTGGAAAAAGAAACCAACAACAAAAATCATGAAGAATATTGCTGCAATATGGGATAGTTAAGATAATGTCTGGGTGTTTTCATCAATGATTCCAAGGCCCCTGAGCCATTTCCAAAATGTACATGTTGCTCACTTGCAAATATATTGCCAAGGTCATTATCATGAAAGAGCACCTTCAAATTAACAAACACAAGTAGTTTCATCATCACTATGGACATTAATTCCATGTTACAATTCCACGCGCCTTTTTTTTGCGATTGCATAGCACTTCACAATTTGCTCTATAACGTAGTATAGTATATAAGGGCACTTCAACAATGATGATAACACTTCAAAAACACCGGTTGAGAAAATATAAATCCATGCTCTTTAACAAAGTAAGTTGACCTTCAAAAGTTTCTGGAACTGATCCGCAGATATGTAGCAGTCTTTAGGGTGGTGTGTAGCTTGTTCCACAACCTTGCAGCAATCACAGTACACAGAAATACCCGAGATGCTTTTGCATCACATTTTGTATATTGATTGAACTAATAAAGCTACATATATAAAACTACTTTCATTATAATCATCTTTGTAAAATTCAAAGTAGGAGAGTATTGAACCACTGACCTTGCTCTTCTTTGGTAGGATTCGTGTCTTGTATTCCTCAAAACAGCTCGAGCTACTTTTGCATACATTTTGTATTGATTGAACCAATATAGCTACATGCATAAAATTACATTCATTATAATCATCATCTCTGTACAATTCGGAGGTAGGAGTATTGAACCACCGACCTTGCTCTTCTTTGGTAGGATGCGTGTCTTGTACTCCTCTGATTTGAACCATCTCTCCAGCTCCTCGTGGCATCGTAGCAGCTCGTAGGTCTGTTTGCTGCTGAAGACAACCTCGTCAAGCTCCAGCAGTGGTAGAGCATCGGTGAGAAGGGTTAACCAAAACCTTGAGGAAGAAGACAAATTATTTAGTGGTATATGTAATGATAAATACAGTCAAATCTGCTTTAGTGACCACCGGTCTAAAACAAGCACATTTTTTGTTTCCCTTGAAAATGGTTTCTCATTAAAACATGTACTAAAGGAACCTGTCTACAAAGACCACTTTTTGTGTTTCCCTTGGGCGGTCGCTATAGCCAGGTTTGACTGTAAATTGAAGATCTGTCTTGAAGCTGTTAAGCTGAATTATATAAATTTTTCTGATAAAAAAAACGAAATTAGATCGTGCAACCCACAGGAAGAATTAGGTGAGGGGCTGTTGCCTCACTTGGTCCACACAATGTGATCCTCAAAGTGCCACAATCTAAAACAAAAGGAACTCTTGAGGACTGCGCTATCAGTTGCAGTGCTCAAAAGATTTGGAACAGCCTTCCACTTGTCATAAAGAGAGCCCAAATCTGTCTTCAAAGCTTAATTCCCAAGTTATGTCATTTCTTTAGTATGTGAAAATTGATTTGTTGAGTTACATAAAAAAAAAATAATAATCACTAGGGGTATGAATACTTCAGTAATTGTTAACTGTAAGTCTTAATGCAATCGTTAAACCGACATCTGCACTTCTCTTATTATCTAAATGAATTATTCTTTATTGCTCTTGTTGTTTTTGTTGTTATTCATGATTACGGGCCTCTATTGCGTCAATCGCTTGACTGCATTTATAATTTCCTTAAATGATAATTTTAGACAAACGACTAGTTTCTTTGGACGATATACTCACTGTTTTGGGGCCAGTCTAGCTCGAAGCAACGACAAGAGAAGAGCTCCGGCATCACTGAAGTCTCCCTGCTCATACAGGCGATGGAATTCACGATACTTACCTATAAAGAAATAAATACAGACAATTTCAAATACAGACAAGAGAAAGCTTTAAATGAATCAGACAAATTAAATATTAAGATCTCTGAATTTATGGAAGATTGCAGTTTCATCATCATGTCGCAGTTGTACGACTCCGCCATTTGTTGTGTATCACAAATTACAGAAGATAGAGCGTCCTAATTGGTTTTTTAAAAATAGTGATGCATATTCATGAATATGATTGATGACGATTAAATCTGATTGTCAATGACTGTCAACATCTAAACTGAACACCCTTCTGTTGAGAAGGCCTACCCAGATTGCAATGATATTTACACATTATTGTTAAACCAACAAGGGAACATGGGTATTTCCTATTGAAATATGAAATATTACACTTTTCAAAACATGTAGTGAGTAGTGAAATTTCACAAACTCTAAGCGAGATGGAAAATGAATGTTTCCATGTACTTTTAGGTTTTGTACCAAGCAGATCACAAATGGGACCCATTTCACAAAGCCTTTTTTCAATAACAAATGACAAAAATCAGTGACAAATTTGCTGATAACCAATCAAAAGCAAGGATTTCAGTAGCTTATAACAACAACTGTCATTTGTCACTGATGACAAGTTTTGTGAAACACCCCCAGAACTCACCGAGGAATGTGAGTCTATCGCTGAGCAGCATCCCAGCGCCCAGGTTATCCAGGAGATCAATGTTAGTGAAGCCTCCCTTCAGGCTGTACTCTGTCAGGAACTTATCAGCCAGGTAGGTCGCAAAGGTCGGGTCATGTGACCTCAGGCACCAGGTCAGGGCGGAGCCTAGTCGCCCCTGACGATAGCAGCGCATCCCGAGGACCTTGCAGATGCTCTGGGCTGTGGGTTGAGAAAGGACATCATTGCATTAAAGCCCCACTGCACTACTTATAGCTACTTGCGCCCTCTATGTAACAAACAATGCATAATCGGTGACCATTGGTTCCCCATGATCCTCTTTTTCTTATGTTAAATTGAGAGCTGATTTTATTAGATAACCACATGCCCAGTGACCCTGCAGGGTAGTCTAATCCCTCCTGTACACTAGTACATATGGGCTTTAAGTGGTCCATTTATTTCTGCTGGGTAAGCATTGAGCCACACCCACTATGGAGAGTATAGATAAGTACATGATTATGATGTTTAGAAGATAAGGAGTGCTACAGTGGGTAGCGGTAGATAACCAGCTTCAACAAAGTGGAGGTGGGGCAGTTTGTTAACACTATACTAAAGACCAATGACCAATGTGAGTTTAATGGGTGGCAGGGCATCAATAAATCAACTTTCTGTCCACACCACTTGATAAAGATTTTAAATGAATGCCAGGCAGAGCATTCTAAGCTTGTATATTGCAAAAGCACATGAAGAACAACAAAAAAGAATGCTCTTTCATTGTTACTGTCACGTATATTAAAAAAGTTTTAGGTAGACTGATGTACAATTTTTTCACTTTCAGCAAGAAAGACTTTGCAGTGACTTTGAAAATAGCGAAGACAAATGAATTTTGCAGCATGAGCTCCTTTGCACCACTCAAATCCATCTCAAGATACAGTTGACAGCTAAATTATGTATACCCTTACCAAGTTTTCGAATTTTTGTTAAGTATGTGAAAAATGGATTTGTCCCGATTAAGGTTTCTTGATAATGTAAGATATCAAAGCTTACATTATTCTACAAAGGCTCTAATTTAACCAGTCTGCCTTTTAATCTTGAGTACAGTGAAATAAAAAAAAAGAAGAAGCAAATTTACATGAATAACATGGATTAACATTAATAATTTAGTTGTTAAATATATATCTAAATTTTTGGGAAAATAATTTGTCTACAGTGACTGTGGAATATTTGAAAACTTAAGAATAGAAATTACCTTGTTCCTTCATGTCTCTGTCTTCACAAGCTTTGAGAACCTTGAGAGCTTTCCTCTCGGTCTTCAGAGGGATCCGCTCAATAAATAACTCCAGGTAATGTCTGCCATGAAAATTAAGGAGAAAGTCATTTATTACAAAGCTACGATAGAGGAAATAAAAGACTATAAAGCAGTATTGTTGTAGTTTGATAGATATAGGAATTATACATTTTTAATTTCTTTTCTTTCAGTGTTCAGAGGGATCCGCTCAATAAACAACTCTATATAATGTCTGCAGGAAAATTAAGACAGAGAAGTCTTTCATTACAAAGCTTTAATAAGCAAGGTCTAGATTATAACAAAAACTGTCATTAGTCACTGATGACAAGTTTTGTGAAAAGGGGCCCTGAATTGTGAATTATAAATTACATTTGGATATTATTCCTTTCAACAACATGGATGATGTTACCATTTAATAAATTTGCACAGATATAAGTGAACATCATAAATTAATTAAAATGATAAGTATTAGGGCCTGAAATTTGTTTTTAAGATGAAATGTGCATCATCCAGCTAAACTTACCTTCCAAACTGAGGGCAGTGATCTAGATAGTCCGCTACTACTTGCCAGAAACTGTTGTGACATGAAAAGAGAAAGACAACATTAACCCTCCTGGTAACACTAATTTCAATGAGTTTTAGAAGAAATATAGAAATTTACCGGTATTATAATTTTGTACTATACATTTTATTGTTGTTGAATTTATTTATACCATTTCTGCACATCTATGTTTATAGGTTATTTGGAATGATTTGATTATCATTTTTATTGAATTGTTGAAAAAATAAATTGAATTGAATATATAAATATTACATACTAAAAAAATATTCAAACTTAAAGACGCATACCAGTGGGCTCTCATGGGGAATTGGACACCATTCAGGTGTTTACACAATAAGAGGTTTTGTCAATCACCAAGATAACCTTCAGTTTTATGACCAACAGGCCTTATGTGATGCTCTGCATTTTCCATACATTTCCCTTAACCGAAGACTCTCCAAGAGACTAGGGGTGTTTCCTAATGAGACTTTGGTTTGCTGTGTGTGAGACTTGTACGCCCATAAATGGTATTTCCACCAAGTCTGGTGTCAGTGAATTATGGTCTACTGCACATAGAGACTTGATGACCATCTCCCTTTAAATAGGTATCACAGTGAAATTTTAAAAGTTTCTAAACTTCACTTCCCTTGCCCATTTCCTTTTTGAGCACATGAAAAAAAGAATTTTGATACCTCATTTGTCAAATTTGAATAAGTACTTTTGAAAATACGGCCACTTACATAAGAGACGAAATGGTCAAATTTTGGGTAATTAGGCTATAACTGACAATTAGCCATTTTCAAGGTGATATAATTTTGTAATTAATTGATGAATCACCTTTCTTTTCAAGAAATCTGTTCTCTGTACGGATTTCTACATGCCTATTTTTTTCAGGTTCTTATGACAAATATTTTTTTGTGTGGAATATTTCAAATAATTATATGAAGCCCATTTTGAGCCGTGTGACAAATGGCTATTTTTGCGTCACCGGAACAAGTTTTCATGAGTTTTGAAACATGGCTAGATTTAAGAGTGTCTATAAAGAGGGGCTGAATTTCGCCATATCTGGGGTATATATAGATTACTTATTTCTGTAAGTTTGAACCATCAAATCCATTTAAATTAATTTTAAATGGCATTTGAAAATGGCTCTAAACCCTTCAAGAAGTCCAGGTAGACAAAGGAACATCCCTTCACTGCTATTGTGTAAAAATGTGTAGAACAGGTGCCACATGCATATTCACCTGTTCTACACATTTTTACATATTAGCAGTGAAGGGATGTTCCTTTATCTACCTGAGAAACTGTATATTTTGTCCGCTTTCTTTGTCCGTCATGTTCATAGTGTCAGGGTACAGCTGTATTCATCGGATTTGCGCTCGAGCACCATCTCGCGGTCATTCTTAATATTTACATGATCGTATTCTCCAGTAAATTCTCTTTCTTCTCGTATCAAAATTGAATTAAAAGTATGTTTTTCTGATATAGAAAAATTGTTTCAAACTTTTCACCCTGATTTTTCACGATCTTTTTAAAACATACCCCCATCATTTTTATATGAAAATACAGCTTAAGATGTGCTCTTAGCCTCTTTCCAACCAGTGGATTTTTAAAACTCAAAAACAAATGGTGTTCAAGCGCATTGAGCTAAAACTAGCGATACGAATATGCAATCAAATAAAAATGGGGACAAACGAAGTGACACGGTACGAATTAGAGGGTAAATCTCAAGCAACTGTGTCGTAAGTAATTGATGGATTTTGATGAAAATGACATGACATGAAAGACAGAATCCTGAGCTTTCCAGAGACATATAATTTTATAATATTTATTTTTTCCATGATATGAAAATCTTCCTTGATAAAGAGAGAATTTGCATGATTGAGCTCTGCGTGTCCCTATTCAACGCAGCTCTTCTGTGATTCCTACTTTAAAAAGGGTCAATGTATAAATACACTGGCTTGTTACTAGTAGTTTCTCTGTTAATTCATTCAATTTGGAAACAGATCTGCCATGGTATTGGAGCTCTTATTGTTCCAACAAAATACATTTCCCCTCATATGTATGACCTTTACTACCACTGTGTTTATAGCAACCAAGGTCGTTCAAAAGGCAATCATTAACTGGTATGAAGGAAATCCTTACCTTGTATGAGACATCAGTGTAGAGGAATATTCAAGCAGGAGAAACTCTCTCAGATCAGATCCAAAACTAGACAAGAGGAGAAGAAGAAAAAATGGCCATGTGGATATAGTTTATAGGGGGTGATATACTTTTATGAGTTAAATATAAATGAAGCTTTAAGTATATTAATTCCAGTAAGCCATTAAGTTAGACTTCATTTTATGCTATACCTACAGAATGAAGTGAACAGGTGGCAATTTTTAAAATTCTAATGAATCAAACCAAAGAAGTCAGATCCCCTAGTAAATATGACCTTTGGCAAGGCATTAATCTACATTTGCCACTCCTTTCACAGGAGATAAATGGGGACCTGGTAGGATGACCAAAGCCTTGATGATAGTAATTGCCAAATGCCCTCACGATGACCATATGATAGTAATACTCCCCAGGGAGTGGAGAAGGTGCACATTGTACATGAATGAATCCGATGACCGGGGTAAAAATATCTGTAAAATGCTTGGAGACGGTATTTCGTATTAAGCGCTATATTAATCCAGATTATTATTAAATAGACACAGGGGCTCCTTTGTTTGCACCTCTCCTAATCCCAAGTATCCGCTCTTTTCATGGGATTTATCGTATATGAACTTTTCACCCCCAAAAGGCATCCTGGAGTAGGACTAGTTTGCCACTTTTAAAGTTCTTAGGAGTTCACTTATAAAAGATCAATTTGAGCACACAATTAGAACTGATCACAAGAAGGTGTTGCTCTGAAATATCAAAACTCTTTGAGATGTCATTTCTGTATGTGTGTGTGTGTTTTTGTTAAGTCCTAATTGTGACATGCAATTTCATTCAAATAATTCAAAATCATGCTCCGCTGGTTGTTCTTGAGGTAAACATAGTTTGACTTGATTTTGTACTTCAAATAAACACAGCAATGCATACCTACAACTAAAAATAATAGTGAAACTTGTGTATCTTACTTGAGTTGATGCGAGTCCAGTTGACCACAGTGGTGAAGGAGGTCGGAAAGGTGAGCTACAAACCACCAATTACTCAATGTTGCACTGCAAGAAAATTAGAGTTAGATAATAATAATAACAATAATAATAATAATATGCTGCTCTTGTATAGCGCATATCACATTTTGATATAACGTCTCTATGGCTTCAAAAGGACTTTGGATCTCTATACCCCGCTTTAGCTCCAGCAAGCAAAGAGCTCAGTGAATTCAAGGAATGAATCCTACAAGGTACCCACTTTAATACTACACCTGGATTGAGTGTGTGGGAAATATAGATTAATGTCTTACCAAAGGCATTTGCTGCAGGAGCACATGTCCTACAACCATTGTACTATGGATACCGTGTTCCTTTTCGGCCACATTTTTACACAAATGAAGAAAAAAAACTATACTTTTAAACAAATCTATAGAATTTCTGTTTCAGGATTTAGTATCAATGAAGTATAAAGGCATATCGTTACATGCTGATGCATGCATTTTGACAAATAGATCAAAGAACCTTTTATTCAAAAATTTACATGTATCCTAGCATTTAGGAAGTTCTAGGAGACCTTGTGATAGAACAAGCGAGACCAAGAAATGGGAGGAAGGTATATCTTAAGAGAGAGAAAGACAGCTAAAAATGGAAAGCCAGAAGAAGGATAAAACAAAAATTCTACATGTTTTGTTTACCTGCTGATCTTGATCATCTGGTAGATATCAAACTCCAAGGCTTTGTCCAAGATACTGTCCAACGATGTCATTCTACCAGAGACGCCACACGCATCCATGCTGGCCTGCAAGTCAAAGGTCACACAGTGGAGGTCAAAGGTCAATTGATAAAAGCATTTCATGCATTAGACAGATATATATGTGGTTTACTTGTGTGCCATTGGTATCGGTTTTATGTATAAAGACTGCTTTAAACAAAAAAATATCAAAAATCTTTATAGAGAGATGGTCTTAACACAAAGGTGATCTTTGTCAAAGGCAGATATGGCCATAAGTAAAGGTCAGCAGCCAGAGGACTTAAGGAGTGACATCCTATCCTGGGGACTGCATACATACATATATACTACTAATAATAGATGAAATTTTCAATAAATGCACTTTGGACCTTGACCAATTCGTCTCACCTTGGCATGGTAGTGAAGGTCCATTGCCTTGACCGTTGGGTTGGTGTAGAGGAGTCGAGTGACCATCAGGTGGTACCAGCCGCCAAGTTCTTGGATCAAGTCCCCAACCTCTTGCAGCAAGACAGACTGGTCACCACAAAGGATCTGTCATGAAACAAAAAGAGTTTAAATCAAGGCCTCTTTGCTCTGTACATTTATCATTTTCAACTGTATGTTGGTAGTATGTTTGTTTTTTTGCTAGTTGTATTTTTATACAATTTTGCCATTATTTCTCCTTGTAGAAGTGCATCAGATTTTCAAAACACCTTGGTATTTCATACTTTCAGGGTAGCTAGCCATTTTGTCACATATATTTTAAGGTTATTTTGTAGCCATTCCAAATGTTCTTTCCTGGGCATACTTTTGTTCATTTAAGAAACATAACAGCAAATGTTGGAAGTTCATGGAAATTTGATTTACAAAAAGACAAATGTTGTATTTGAAGGATTTGATAGGCACAATTAGAAGGCTACCCGTTGCTTCTATACAAAATCAAATATTAGATATTCTCTGTACATTTCCATGGTGAGTGTGTATTCGATATTGGAGGCTTATCGTAACACCATGCAGAAGCTTTTAAGTAAGGCTGCGACGGGTAGTCGAATGCTCGAGTACCCGCACGGTTGACAACTACTCGGGTACGATTTCTCGTACCCGAATATTCGGCCGCAAAAAAAATAAATAAATAAAAAAAAAACTAGATGGAATTCGACTGCGCGCAGTCGAAAATGATGCCTCCGTCATAGAGCAATTTTACAAACCAAAACAGAAGAAATTTTTCGAATTCAAGTTCAATTGTAATCCATTGACAGGTTCTCAGAATATCGTGATTACAAGCAATTTCTCATATACATATATGACCCTTTGATCTTTGACCTCATGACCCTAAAATCTACTCAGTTCATTGGCTCTGCAAGATGTCCTGAGTTAAATAGTAATCCATCTGTCAGTTCTAATGAGAATGCGTTCACAAGCTATTTTTGCATACATAATGAGCCCATGATCTTTGACCTTTGACCTTATGAACCAAGAATCTACTCAGTTCATTGGCTCTGCAAGTAACATACATGACCTAATTTTGGCAGGAATCCATCAATCGGTTCTTGAGATAACGCGATCACAAGCTGTTATTGCATACATAATGTGTGCTGTGGCCTTTGACCTTTGACCTCATGACCACTAAATCTAATCAGTTCATCGGCTCTGCAAGTAACATACATGACCTAAGTTTGGCAGCAATCCATCAATCGGTTCTTGAGATAACGCGATCACAAGCTGTTTATGCATACATAATGAGCCCTGTGACCTTTGACCTTTAACCTCATGACCCCAAAATCTAATCAGTTCATTGGCTCTGCAAGATACATACATGACCAAAGTTTGGCAGGAATCCATCAATCGGTTCTTCAGATAACGCGATCACGAGCTGTTTTTGCATACCTAATGAGCCCTGTGACCTTTGACCTTTGACCTCGTGACCCCAAAATCTAATCAGTTCATCGGCTCTGCAAGATACATACATGACCAAAGTTTGGCAGGAATCCATCGATCGGTTCTTCAGATAACGCGATCACAAGAACGGGACGTACGTACGTACAGACGTACGTACGGACGGACGGACAACCCGAAAACATAATGCCTCCGGCTACTTCGTAACGGAGGCATAAAAATGTCCAGGCCCACGCTTACCCGTGCCAGGGAGAGCGGCCGCTGCTGGCATGGTACCGTCGGTAAAATGTTTCCCAACTCAAGCACTGTCAAACTCACCTTTCAGAAACTGGGACCAAATGTCCAGATTTCTGTTTGGACTTGGAGGAAAATGGATTATTCTGCCATCTTTGGTTTTTAAAACAGCATTGTTTACTGTTATTATTCTTATTAAATCGGCGCCTTCAACTGCAACTCGAAGTAAAATTGCATGCGTTTTCGGCGAGGGGCCTGGGAAACTGCCGAGTGGTATGGTAGTGGCAAAAAAATCCAAAAAATCCAAAAAATCCAAAAATCCAAAAATTCAACAAAAAAAATTCAAAATAAAAAAAATTCAAAAAAATTCAAAAAAATTCAAAAAAATTATAAAAAAACATGGCGTCTGAATATTCGAGTATTTGCTTGTGAGCCTGGGAGTGTACTCGAATACCTCATTACACTGTTGTGCACAGCCTTGCTTTTAAGTTACTTGGTAACATTATCTCAGATTCTGAAACAAAATGAGCATTTAGCTCATGCTGCAACGATAATCATAAACCTTTAAGTCAGTCAGGAACCCCATGACTTTTACAAGCTGATCCGCCCGTCTGATTATCAAGATATTTACGATTGGAAATCAAAATTCCAAAAACTATTTTTTTGTTTAACACTACAGTCTATTAACTATGGTAAAACCAGGCACTCAAAGACTTTTACTTTTTAGAGGCACTTCATGAACATTTTGAAGCGCTTCAATATTACACCATATCACAGACACTGATAACACGTAGGGCGATGCATCTTAGAATTAACATTCTTAAACGATGCCTTTAAGGTAAAGGCCAGTATTGGAAACGCCCCAATTTCAAAAAATGAAATGGAAGCTCTCATTACCAATCATGTGAAAGAATATGTTTTGACTAATACATGATGATAAAAAATTTGCCGGGAAACCGCCTTCTAATTCATATATTTGGTAAATTTGTTTCTCTCATGGTCTGTGAGAGATATAGGGTAGTCCCATATACATCTTTCTGTGTATAGTGCTTGTAACTTTACGAAGAATGGGCCAAATTTCTTATCATTTTAATGATTCCAGAACCTTGCAGATGCTAGATGCTACATGATCAACCTTTTCTGATCAATTCCACAATGTTTCTTTCACAATGCAATCGCATGACCATAACTGGTCTTTACCTTTAACGAAAAGGAATACATCAACAGCCTTTTCAGCATGCCTTACCACATGGTGTTAATACCAAAAGCCTCCAATGGTGGGAAATCTAAAAAAATTGTCTTTCTCCGTTACCTTACAGATGACCTCCAGCCTTGGATACGAGACGAAGCTCTGATCTTCAAGACACTGTCTACAGGTGTCCTGCCAATGGCGCCACTTCAGGTCAAACTCAGCCAGGGACTGTCGGCTCAGGGTTCCAAACACAGGCATACGCCGCATCAGCTCATCGATTCTACCATAAGCCTGACGCAGAAGGGGAAATTTATAAGGAATGTGGTGGAGAGAGAGAGATTATTGTTAATGCCATATAATGAAGTGGTTAATTTGTGCATATGGAATAAATTTTGGTCATATATGAGCATCAAAATAAAACCAAATCATCATGACGATAGTTCAAATTCACAACCACAGAGCATTTTTAAGAGATAGTTACAAAACATGCAATCGTCTAATATACAGCATAAACATGAAGCATATTTCATCATGTAGAGGTATAATATAATTTCCTTCTTTTACACCGTTCCTAATTCTGAAAAAGTTACTTCTCAAAAATTGACAGGGTATTTGGTATATATTTTATCAACACACAGACTGTTATTTGGTTTTCAACTTTTTTATCTTCTTCAAAATGGCAACTCGGTACGTTTTCCTTGACGTCCAGCCAGTCGGGCTATTTTTCAAGATGGCCGCCAGCATTTATGTTTTGTTTTTTTTTAATTTAGAAAAAGATCATTTTAGAAGTATGTTTGAAATGTTTTTTCATTGACAAAAAAACAAAACAAAAACAGGTAGCCTCAAAAAAAGGAAATGGACGGAAATGCCAAACAAGATTTTGTTTTTTTAATGGCCTAATCAGATTGAAATGTCTTCTTCAAATTAATTCATGTAGAGTATTCATTTCATGCAAGTTATTGATATAGGTTGTTCAGCCTGTCACACAAAACTCTGTTACAAGGGATCTACAAAACATGTATGACCTGTAAGTGGATGTGGGTTTCATATCATCTCATAAATACTTTTAGTAATTCAAACATAGCCAACAAACTCATATTCTTCAGAACTAAAATCAACAAAATGCCATACATGATCTCAAATGCCAAGAGCCAAAGACTAAATCACTCCTATAATTTCATGTAGGATTAAATCCTTTTTTGCTCTTCATGGATTATGCAATATTTTTCCTCACCCCATGAGTGTCGTGTTGAAACTTTGGATCCAATGAAAGTATATGCCTGGCCTCTGTGAGTCTCCCTTGTAAGATGTAGATGTAGATCTACAAATGAAAACCATTGGAAAAGGATTAGTATACAATTCAAGAATCAGGTAATGCATTGATGCTATGGGAAATTGAAGATTTCTGGATTGCGAGTAATGCATGTTCACCTAAAGTCAGCAATGGGATTAGCTGATTATGGCAGGAAAACAAAGAATGTCCAAGTATTATTTGGTCCCCTATTCACACAAAAGAAAGGGCTGTGACTTCATTAAACTATTGTTTGAGTATGTGTTCAGTTGGATGCATTTCAATGAATGCTGAAAAGCAACAACATATAACTTGTAAAAAATATCAGAACTGAGATAAGATTTTTGATTTAGCCTCACTCAAAGACAGTCTACCCTCATATCATACAGTACATTGAAAACGTGTATGAAAATGAAAACAGAAAGATAAACTCAATACTGGTTTTATAACTCCAGATTATTCCTTGAAACATGAAAATTATAACTCTAGATTATTCCTGAAAAGATCAAAAATATAACTCTAGATAGACTATTTCTTAAAGCATAAAAATAGCAAATTTAAAAAAACACAAAGGGCAAGAGAGATCAAGAAAGAGAACAAAAGAGAGAGAGAGAGAGAGAGAGACAGACAGACAGAGACAGAGAGTACAAATAAAGATAAGGCACTACTTACAGCAGACCAGTATTCTTCTGTGGTCTCGATCTCCTCTGCCATGAGAACGTTTCTAGCCTTGACATCGCCCTCTGTGAAGTGTAGCTTGACCCAGTCTAACAGCTGCTGTAAAACTATACCACCTGAAAAAAACAACAATGGGACATGGTAATGATGATATAATCAATAATTAATAATGGTGGATTCTTACATAGGTGATGCTCCCGCTGGTGCTCATACATTAATAACCCAGTCGTAGCTGGCAGCCAAATATCTAGCGCTCTGGCATATCCGGTACCATTTACACCTGGGTGGAGAGTGGCAAATGTGGATTGCCAAACTATATTATTGCTTGGCTGGGATTCGATCATGAGAGTCAAGTGAATGAAACACTATACAACGACAACTGCACATATTATAAAAATAATAATAATAATAATAATAACGTTTTATTTACCCAGGGTAGCCACTTCAGTTATGAAACTGCTCTTCCAGCGGGCCCTGCATAACATAATATGTTATTACTACCCTTCTCCAATCTAGTATGCTGAGCGCCTAGCTAGAAGGCAGAAGGTCCCATTGTTCTAAGTCTTTGGTATGACTCGGCCGGGGTTCGAACCCACGACCTCCCGTTCATGAGGCGGGCGCTCTAACCACTGAGCCACCATGCCTCACAAATGGCTCTATGATAACTCAAACACTCTCATTATGCATACTGTATACAGTAATACTTAAAAAGCAAACAGCATGGGCATACTTCCATCCAGCAAAAAATATTTGTAATATGACAATGAGCAAATCCATGAGAAAATAGGATGCGAGCAGAGGACACCAAAAATATCAAATGTACGTACATGTATCATTAGCTATGACTTTTATCCCATAGAGCTTGACACTAAATTTGTTTTTTTCATGGGGGTCGATAGGGCACATTTGGGTCCCTATTTCCAATTTGAAATATTGGGGGTCTGTGTAAATTGGTTTCCCTGCTATATACAGTATAAACAACACCCAAACATTCAGTTTACAGGAGGAAAAAAAACCTCAAAATCTGTATTACAAATGATATTCCTCATAAAACCAAGATGTAGGAAGAGGGGAGGGGGGGGGGGGAGGTTCTTCTTCCACATAAAATCCTTCAATGTATTCGTAATAATAGTTCTCCTACAAGCTTTCTTTCAAATGTCCAATTGAAATTTCAACTGGAACTTGCAAAACAAAAATGCATGATAAATGGCTACAAATGATACTATCTCACAGGAATTGTATCAATTATTATTGTAAGCAATAGTCATACGGTACATGAATATAACTAGCGTAATGATCTCTTCAAAAAACCCTTTACCTGGCAATGTCTCTACAAAGAGGATTTCACACAGACTCCAAATCAGGCCAATGGTCTGGAAGATTTCACATTGGTCTCCGTACTCTCTTGCTTCTGTTTGATCTACATTTGGGTCTGCGAAGAGTAGGAAAGGGAGGAAAATCCAGCATGATGAATCGTTTTTAATGCATTTAAAAACCTCATTCAAGAATGAAGATTTTTATTACATCACCTTTAACAGCATCTATGCTTCTTTAAAGGGAGGCTTTACTACTCCAGCCAGAAGGGATTAGACCACACAGCGAGCCAGCGAGGTCACTGTGACAGGTGGCTATCTCATTAACTCAGCTCTCATTTAATATAAGAAAAAGAGGATCATGGGGGACCAACAGGCACCGATTGAGGAAGTTTTCTGTATAGAGGGAGCAAGTAGCTACAAGTAAGGACAGTGTGCCTTTAAAGCCTATCTGCACTAGTTTTGCCAGGAGGGATTAGACCTCCCTGCATGGTCACTGACAGGTGGTTATCAAATCAGCTCTCAATCAACATTTAAAAAAAGGGGATCACGGTGGACCAATGGGTACCGCTTAGGCATTGTTTGCTATATAGAGGGCGCAAGTACATGTAGCTACAAGTAGTGCAGTAGGGCTTTAATGCATTTAAAAACAAAATTAAATTGGGGGACATTATCTGGAGGGGGGGGGGGGGAGGGGTGGGGAGGGGTATGATGTCACTGAGAGCTACTCAAGCGGAGTAAAAATCGTCCTTTGCGATCATTCACTACATTCTTATAGGGTCTCTATTTTTAACCGTTCCTGAAGTATAGTTACCCAAGTTTGAGTTATTATTCTTTTCAACGAATATCAATTACATTAACATTTTCACAGTAATTCAAAACGATGGCTAGACATATACTTCTTTTTAAATTTCGCTTTCAGTTCCTCTTTTTTGAAACATAGACTTTTAAGAATAGCCAAAACCTTTAACTATCAGCTAAAGAGACCACAATAACAACATAAAATACATAAAATAACAATGAAAATGAATAAGAGGTTACCGTCAACACTATTATAAATAGAGAGTGTAATTTACGGAGCTACATTGCCATGAATTTGTCATGATAGTGGTTAGGACTTGTGGGGTGACATGCCTTAATATGAAATGTCCAATACATTGAATACAAGTTCCTTCAATATATATTTGAATATCCTAAACATAATATATGGATATGCATATTAAAATGGTGATAGAACTGTTCATTTCATGAGGGAGATCATAAAAAAAGATGTGTAGCAAATGGCTGAAAATGTGTCGCAAATTGCGATGCCATACCGGGAAAATTCTTCCCTGTAAGCCCCCATTCAAAATATTATAGTGATGCTATAGAGCATACCATTTAGTAAATATCTGACTGAAATTCAGCTTCATGTTTGGTTTTAAAACGAGATGGTTACAAGAATCTAAAAACAACATAACATAAGAGTTAAGAAGATAAAAGGGTCTTGTAAGTACATTCTATCCTCAGCATACTGTACAACTGATATATTTTTTCCTTCTTTATTTTGTGGTCTACATGGGGGTGTCTTTCTTTTTCTTCATATTGTTCTTCTTTCCTTCTTGTTTTTTATACTTTTTTAAAAACGATTTGCGTGTGTGGTTTGAAGGGACAGTCCCAAACCTGACAGTACGTGACGTTTCCTGCCCACAATCTTCTTTTCCACGATCAAAACGGGCAACACTTCTAAATGTCATGGTGTTACAATGAACCTTGCATTTCATAAGTAGAATTAAATTTAGCTCATACCTAATGAGGCCTTGCGGAGATCCTGCACGCATTCAGCTATGAAGGCCCGATAATGTCGACTGCACTTTATTAATCTAAATGGCGACAAGGGTTATGAAAACAATCAACTTTTTAATGAGTAAAAACACATATTAATATCCAGCAAGCTATTTTCACTCATGTACAGGTAGTAGTGGTCATGAAATTAAAGGTCATGTACAGTTTTGGTAAGGACTCAATTCTTTTTTGACAGACTTCTTTGAATTTCGATGACAACTAGCAATACTAAGCCGTAGTAATTCTTGTTCCTCCTAAATAATAATAATAATAATAATATGGATATTTATATAGCGCCGGTATCCGTCAGGCTCTGACGCTCATGGCGTTGTACATATTACTATCACAAACATATAACTTTCTTAACTAAAATAAAGTAAACTAAAACAACACAAATTATTACGCTACATTGACATGATTAAATAGCACTGTTTAGAAAGAGATGGTTTTTAGAGCAACTTTGAAGTCATGGACTGGAGGGCTGTTAAGTTACGAATACTAAGTGGCAGCTTATTCTAAAGGAACGGACCAGAATGAGAAAATGCTCTATCCCCCAGGATCTGCGTGTCTTAGGGACAACTAATAAGGAGGATTGAGATGAACGAAGATGTAAAGTAAAGTATTAAACAAATGAGAGATAGAAATGATTTATTTACTTGGCGATTTTGACAACACTTTTTAAGGACCATGGTGGTACTCAATCACCCATTGCAGAAGTATTATGAATAGGGTATTATGCGACAGAAAAAGAGTTACTTTTCATCATGAAATAGATTTCATACTCGTATTCATTATGCCTAATAATTAGGAGCTACCAAAGTTGGGTGCACTATTTTCGATACGCACTGTACATATTTAATCCAAGGCCACCAAGGCCATGGCCGTGGATGCCCCTTTGATTGGCCTCAATGCCCCTCTCATTGGCCTTGGAGATTTTTTGAGCCCTTTCCAATTCTTCCTATTTGTGCTGTAATATAGAAATGTGCCCTACAGAAAAGTGGCCTTGCCCTAAAAATATTGAAATTTAAGGCCTGTAAAAGGGTATCTACATGTATTCCATTGTTTGAAAAGGTTTCACCTGACACTCAACAACTTGTTGTAAGTGCATGACTGTGCACTTCATGTATATCTGCATTATCTTTTATATAACAAATATTGTATGCATACTCTTGTAAACCATACATGCAATTTCACCTTCAAATTCAGAATTCCCCTTTGGAGTTGTGACATTATATTTCAACCTCAGCCTGCAGCCTCAGTGAAATAAAACAAAACTCAGGAAAATTTGGATGTGTTGGTTCATATAGTTTATTATATTGAACCTCACAGCAGGCAATATTTGTATAATCTGCTATTCAAATTTTCTAGCTACCAAAAGAAACTGTACATGAGCTTTAAGATAATTTTATTGCAAACTATTAAATGCTATACAACCTAGGGAATTGCAACAACAGTGAAAACCTCATCAACTATTAAAAGGTAAATTAATTGCAATCATGATATATGTCTCGACCTTGCTTGTCGCATACAATGAAATAGATACAAGTGTATGAAATAATAACAATCCGATAGATTGATATTGGTTTGACCAATGTCGTTAAACCCCACCAAGGGCATCAGTTGGTGATACGTGACGGGAATAACGATTTTGATCAGTATCTCAATGCTGGATTCTCCCCCCCCCCCCTTTATTGTCATATTAATCAAATAAAAAATGAGCAATGAGTGACAAGTGCAAAGTGCCACTCCTCATTATCAAAGTTGAACAAAATGAGAGCACAGTTATAGAGTGATTTTCTTAAATGTGTTAGCAAAGCTAGGTTGCCAGGGCAACTAGAACAGCATAATTGACATCAGCACCAGAAGTGTCACGATGTGATGGACATGTGCGCTACATACATGTAAGAAGCCACCATTATTAGTATTATCAGTATCAAGTGAATGAAATAAATCAATAAAGAGAGGGAGAAATTAAAAAAAAGAAAACTCACTGAGGTTTCCTTGATGCGTCCTTGTCCTCGGGAGATTGCTTTTGTAGCGAAACAAAAACATCTGTGCAAAGAAAAGGGGCATGTTATCAATATGAGAATGATACATGTACATGAACATACATGCAGTGTATCAAAAAGGGCAGGTCCAAGCTATTTGGATTGTGACGTACGGGACATTTAGAGACTTTAAACAAGAAATAACAACAGATGAAATTATTTATATGGCTATCTTTTGGTATGAGTCTGTGGCTATTATGGGCTAGTTCATTTGTGGAAAGTTTTAGTTCTGACCAATTTTTTAATTAATTTTAAATGTAATTAATGTGCTGCGTGACGTACGGGACCACAGCGTCCCGTACTGTTGTTATTTCTTGTTGTTTCTTGTTTAAAGTCTCTAAATGTCCTGTACGTCACAATCCAAATAGCTTGGACCTGCCCAAAATAAGGAAAGATGGCGAGGGTGGAAAATAGAGAGAGAGAGAGAGATTTAACATGTGAAAGTGAACCAACAAATGTGTGAAAGTGAACCACTTTTGTACGCGTCCCTATTGGTTCACTTTGACAAGCGCCGATTCTGCCGATGTTTCACTTTCACAAGTGTGAAAGTGAACCAAATATGATGTGGAGCGCCATCGTAGTATTACGCACGCCAAACATTATTATTTGTATTCTTTAATTTCTTCATTCTATTTGATTATTTCAACTCGGAAGTGTCTCAAATAATTTTCAAAAATCAAAGTAATATTTTAGATTTAACTCCCTCTCGTGTTTTATGATTTTGAATCATTTAAAGTAAAAAATGATGTACTTGATCTCTTGATCAATTTGAAGCTACGAATTTATCGAAAACTACGCTGTCAACGATCAACTTGGGCAGAGTCGACGGTCCTGAAAAGGTAGCATAAATTTCCTTTTTTTAAATCATTCTGATTATTTAGGTAATCTTATTTTGCTTCCGTATTGAGAAAAGTATATATGTAATGAGTTTTAAATGCTGATGAATTAAGCAATTCAAACTGGAGCCATAAGACAAACCAAGAAAAGTTTTCATTTTCAGCATCCAGCGCTAGCGGGGAGTGCGCCTACGTAAAGCCGAAGCCTAAGGGGACATCGCAGCGTCGATGACTGTCGCGTCACCGCCGCGGCCTCGGTGCAGTGTGTGAAATAATCATGATGAATGTTAGACTTGGACCTAATTAAGAGGGAGGGTATAACGGAAGGATACATGATAAGAGGTCATACACTACCTAACTTCCACTTCCACTGTACAATATAAAGTATAGAGTCTAGGTCTAGTTAAAAAAAACAGATCTAAAAGTAGGCGTTACGCCGTTAGCAACTAACTAGATAATAGATTAGCTAACACTACAGTAACACACTAACACTACAGTTGCACACTTTGCTTTCAGCAGCCATTAAATTTATATTAATTCAGAATGTTAGTGTTGTAGATCTAGATCTATGTGCATTTCATCTAAACTCTTTTACCAGGGGCGGTATTCTCAACATTGTAAGTTTTGTGTTATCTTTTGTTGTATCTTCCAGAGATAACACGGCTGAATATTAATAAGTAATATTATTGTAAGTTGGTATTCTAAAAATCATTTTATCCCTGTGTTATCTCTTGAAGGACCGCCTCTATCTTATCTTTGACATGCACATTTTTATGGACCCTACCAATCAAGATCTATTTTATTTAGTCTAAGCATGATATTGATAAGTAGACTAGGTCAACCAATAGGAGAACCTTATGTCATACTAAAGATCTTGGGCGTAATTAGTTAATTGAGCGCTTATTATGCACGTCATTATATTCGCTGTGACACTTGGATCATGAAGACAAGTCACACTTTCACTTATAGTGGTTAAGAGACATCACACATAAATCGTCATATCCTAGCCAAACTTAAAATTGGTTGTTTGGTTATTTTACCTGACTGCTAAGAAAGCATAAATGCTTGTAAGTAAGCAACCAGACGGCTGATGGCTTTACCTGGTAGTGAGGATTAATGCCTTACCAAAGCGCATCGACTTGGTTTCGAACCACTGATCTACCGACTGAGCTATTGCGCTTCCTCATGTAATTTCTTAGAAAGTTCTCAGATCATCTGTGATGTCTCCGGTCAACACAAAATCTTCTTCCAACTCGTCTATTAGTAATAGTATTGGCATTTTATCACTACGAAAGATACAACCCCCCCCCCCCCTACCTATTGTAAATATTGTTGTAAATACTATGCAAGATAAGATAAGATAAAAGATACAACAATTTTCAGAATACCAATTATTTTGTCATATTATCTATCGTACGCATATGCAAATGAGGATTAAAGCCACACTGTCCTACTTGTAGCTACTTGCTCCCTCTATAGAGAAAACAATGCCTAATCAGTTACCATTGATCCCCATGATTCTCTTTTAATTATGTTAATTAAGAGCTGAGTTGATGAGATAACCATAACCACCTGTCCAGTGACCGTGCAGGGTGGTGTAATCCCTCCTATAAACTAGTACAGATAAGCTTTAAGTGGGATTGTATTAATAATACACATGATTACAACCGCACAAAAGTTTGAGCGCAGGTGTGGCCAAATAAATGAGAGCAGAGTAAAGATACAACAAAAGTTACAACAATTTTCAGAATACCAACTTTATCTTATCTTCAAAGATAAAACAATATTACAGATAACACAGGGTTCAGAATATGGCCCCTGGTTTTGAATAATAATAATAATAATAATAATCTTTTAAAGTTCACTCCAAATTTTATTAAGTTAAACCGAAAATGGAAATTCTTTTTGCCCAATTGATCGTGAGCCCGGCAGCCACTGAGCAGCGCCAGATCGACGTTACTCTATCCCTTATTGTTGAACGCCAAACAAGGTAGCAGCAACTCCCGTCTTTTAACGTCTTTTGGTATGATGCGGCCGGGGTTCGAACCCACGACCTCCTGGTTGTGAGGCGGACGCTCTACTGACTGAGCCAACGCATTTATTATCATCTACTTTGATCTTTGATCTTTAAATACGAGATATACATGTAGAATTGTAGATATACTTTTGTTTTCATTCAGAGTAGATGCTCTATATAGATTTCACATATACTGTTTTGATCTGAAGTAGATATTGATACACTGTATAGTTATAATATTTTGTAGTTATATATACATAGTTTACAGTACATTTTTTTTATAGTAGATAAGAATGTATTGAATTGATCTGTAGTATATATTGACTTACTGTTCTATGGATGTAGATATAATGCTTTGATCTGTAGTAGATGTAGATACACTATTTTGATATATTTAATTCTGTTTTTATTTTTCAGATAGAAGGTAGCACAGCTATTGAAGTTCTGTTTGGGGATGATGGAGATGGTGGTAACTGGTAAGAACAGTGTTGTTGATTTTATTTACTTTTTTTCAATTTAATTGTTTTTGTGTGTATAATTGATTGTCTAAACCACACATATTTATTAATTCAATATTGAAATTTTAAAGATATTTTTTGACACAGGGCTGTATTTCATTAGAATTTATTTGTTAAAATACTTGATATAAATTCATTAATAGCAAATTACAGTCATAATTACTCATTCAATATTAGAATATTATAAGAGTAAGGAATCAATAATTATAAAATGGAAAAGAAAAATGATTAGAGACTGGATGGAGGAGATATGATAAGTGAACAAAATGTGAGGTAGAACCAGTGAAGCATGAACAACTGAGGCTCATTCAAATATGATGCAGTAAACTGCAGCAAAACAACTCCGCACTTTTTAAATGTGTATCAATGGCAACTGCGTGTAACAAAGGTCCTACGCTTATTTACTGAGATCTGTGTTATAAGATAAAGAAAGTTTAAGCAGATTACGGTTCATGTCATTAAACAAAATTGGCAGTATACTGCGGCATAAGTGGACAAGGCTTAAGAAGGGATACCGGTAATCACCATTATAAGAATAATAAGAAAGTAGGTAGGAATAAATTAATAATAAAAATAATATTACGCTTTTATATAGTGCTTAATACATCAACAATGTATGTACAGTATGCATCACCAATGTGCTTTACAGATATATTATTACCCCGGTCATCAGATTCAGGCTTGCCCGCACACAATGTATGCTCATTCTCTACTCCCTTGGGAGCTTCCAGCCAGGTGTCATTTCACAGATGCTCACAATGCTGAGCAAACTACTTTCGCATCCTACCGGGTACCCATTTAACACCTGAGTGGAGAGTGGCAATTGTAAATTAATGTCTCGAATTGGAATTCAAGTATAGGTTTATACCACGTAGAGGTGCCGTGGTCGAGTGATATGTCACGGGACTGTGGATCACAAGGTCCGCGGTTCGAGTCCCGCCGCGGCACTAATGTCCTTTGGCAAGACATTAATCTACATTTGCCACACTCAACCCAGGTGAGGTAAATGGGTACCTGATAGGATTATTCCTTGAAATGCACTGCCCTGATAACCGCTTTAAGCTAAAGCTAGGGTTCAGTAATAATTTCCTAACTCTTTGGAAGCGCATAGGGATGTTATATAATGTGATATGCCATATACAAGAATATGTATGCAGTAAATTTCAGTATCTTTATTTTAATCATCGTAGAGAATTTTGTCTTCAGCTGTCAGAGATAGTATTAAAGTACAGACTTTTAAAGCACCATGTCATAATGATTTCATTTGTTATAGCTCTTGTAAATGAACAAGTTTAAAGGGCATTCCTACCTTTGAAATAAGTTCATTAATTTGTATTACAGCAGAAAAAAAAAGGGAATAAGAATGGCGATAGAGTGAAATATATTGGGCCAGTACCGTTATAAGAAAGTTATGAATGTTTGAGATATGAGATCACTAAGTCTATGAGAATTTCACATTGGCAGTTTGGTGAAAGGATTATGACATAAACTCTCTCATTTGTTCTGTACAAAAAAGTCATCATTTTTTGTTTTTCTTGTAAGTGCCTTCTCCCTTCGGGCAAGATTCAAAATATATTATAGATAGCAGTGTTATAGTTCCTCTAAAGAGAATTGACCCTCCTGAGTCATAAATTTCATTATTTATATTTGATTTTTAGTAATTTTGTGTGTTGGAACAAATGGAAAAGTTGTCCGCCCCTACATCATAGAGACATTACAGATCCAGCCAAATATGGAAAGCCTAGACCTATAGTGAGTATAACTTTCAAAAATGCATAACTTTCTCATGTTTTGTCCGATTTCATTCAAACTTCACCAGCCTACTTCTCTAATTGTTCTGCTCTCCTCTAGAGTAGTTTGCTGTCGAGATTGGATTTCCCTTTAACTGCAACTAGGCATAGCCAGGAGACACTAGGGGACCATGCCTAGTATCCCTAATGCTAACCAAATTTTGGCCCCAGTTATTTATTTTAAATTTATTTTAAATACATGTATTGATATTTGAATAAGTTGACATAATTGTGTTGATTTGTACAATTTCTAGTGATTACACTTTATTGTGGATATGTTCACTTTCCATGCTATTATCAATTATCTAAAGGTTCTGCCTCCAGCACGATGTTATATGTATTCTCGATTGCCTTTCTTTAAACTATTTAGATAAAATCTTTGATCATGCTATTTTACATTTTCTTATCAAATTCTGTGTTTTTGCTAAGTCTACAGATGTATATTAGACTGTAACATATTTAGATTTATTATTTCTCCTTTTTCTTGTAATTTTCTTTTCTTTATAGTATAGCAGCAGATGAGACATTCATTGTCATTGCACCAGAAGACAAAGAGCCAGAAAAGAAAAAGAAAAGGTTATTAAGAATGAATATGAATATTGTACTAGAACCTTTTACTGATAATAATAATACCCATAGTAATGATAATTTATCTTGTATAGTGCATGATAATAATTAAAGAGAAAATACTTCAAAATAGGTTACAGATTGAGGTTCCTTATATCTGATTAGCATTTGGAATAAATAAAATGTGTATTAAGAGCAGACTGAGATTTGTCTATTGTAGTAATAGAGAGTAATAGAGAGAGATTATTCTGTAAAACTGGGGCAGCATGAGCAATGAATGTTCACCATACATGTATGTTTTTGTCAGAATAGGAAGAACAATAAAGATTTGTTTTGTTTACATGATTGAAGATCTCCTATTGGTCTGTATGCAGTGAGTAACTCATTTGAATAAGAAAAAGCTTGGTGTTGATAATGCAACTTATTCATAGATAATATGAGTAATATGAATTTGTATCTTCAATTATTTTTTTTAAACAACATGATTATTATTAATATATTTTCTTTCTAAATTGTCTTACTTTAAATCTCTTTGCAACACAGTACTTGTGCCCGACCATTAAAGCCCAACCAGAAGTGAGTTAGAAGTGAACAGAGCAGGCCATACGAGGAAACGCCCTTTACATATTTCTCCAGTAACCTGACACAAACTGCCTGGAAGAGTTCACTGGGTTTTCATTGAAATTGGCACTTAACACTCATACATGTATCTGCTTTTTATTTACATCTGGGAAAGGATCTTTACTGCTACCATCTGTAAGAGGAAACTACTTTTTTAACCATGATCCATTGGAGTTGGTTGCTAGGCCAAGCCAAGAGCCAAACACAAGATAGACACTATATTGGTCTGGTTGGGGTAGAAACAAAGTGATACTAACCACTGTCAAAATATGCCAATTATAATCAAGGATCACATGGCCACAAACCTACTTTAGAGGTCTTAGAGTTGATGAGCTTGCATACTGCAGTGTAGATTGATAAAGGATGCTTGACAAGCATGAAGAGATGTCACCGTGCAAGATATATTTGGAACATGTGTTCTGTTTGTGCTACACCTCTACAATTATTTAAAGAAATGCCTATTGCCAGGTGAATGATTCTTCTTGCCAAACTGAACAAGCTCCATCTCAACTCCTTCCAGACTTTGCTTTCCTCGTTAAAGGGATAATGAAGAGCATACCCCTCAAACATTGCTCTTTTGATCCCAATGATGCTCATTGATTTCCTGCTCATGGCTGTTGAGTTGACTCACTATATGTAGAACAAAATTGGACTTCAAGTCCAATTTAAAGGGCAAAACAACCGTTGTAAAAAAATCATTTGTATGTAAGCAGAAATTAAGAGAAACAGAATGGCAAACGTTTGAAATAAATCAGAATGATGAAAAATGTATGAATGTTTGAAAGATGAGATCACTAAAGCCATGTGAATCTCAAACTGAAAATTTTGACATAGTAGCAATATTGAGGTGCAAGCCTTCAGCTAAATCCTCATTGTTTTGATATAAATAATTGGTATTGGTATTGTGCAATTCTTGGGGCTAAAGGATGATATCCAGGGAAAACACAGGTGAACTTGTTCGTGAACATGCCAGGACAAGCCAACTCGTATATTTATTCATATTTTATATACACACTGTACATGTATTCATTTGTTAGTGTACCTTGAGATCAATTTCTAAATTTTCTGGTTATGTTTTTTTATTTGAGATAAACTGTATTTGAATTTCCCATTTTGTAATAATTAAGGTTGACTAATGGATGATGGACTTCAGCTTAGCAATACACATGTAAATAAATCTATACAAATTTATTTCAATAGTATATACCGGTAGACCATTTCTTACAAGATGATCTCTACTTAAATACATGTACATGTAGCTAATTTAGAGCACTGATCAAAATGTATGTAAAATGTAAGAGGAAGCTTGGAACATTGGTAACTATGTTTTTATATGAGACATATTATTTTATGAGGTTAAAGATAATCATAGTATACAAAGACTAATACGACCAGGTTAATTAACTTGTTATATGTACATTCAAGTTTGTTAAGATGAGCTTTCATTGTGGTCTACATGTTTTATCATATACTGTACATTGCTGCTTCTGACCATTCACAGATTTAAAGTTGAGTCGGAATACTTTATTGACCCCAACTTCCCATGATGTAACTTACTCAGTAAATTTAGATTATATTGCTAAATTTCTTGGGAAAGGTAAACATGTTCTTATGATTTGTACATGTGTATATGCCAACTTTTCTTTAAAACATTTCAAGATAAGTATACAAATACATGTACGGTATTCATATTTGTTAGCAGATGTTCCTGCATTTATTGATAAATCAAATACAAAACATTCAAATAACAATAATAGTATATAATATAATTGATTTACATAAAGAGTGACAACTGGAATACACACATAAAAATGCATATGATTGAAAACTTGAAAGTATATATAGAGGTAAGTAAAAGAATCAAGATAAACGCAGAGGCCAACTATCATAAGCATGAATGCTTGAGTCCATGGCAGCCGGGAAAGGTGGGGGTGGGGGGGGGGGGGGGTACATGGCGCTGTTATAGGAATATGTAGGAGAACAGAGAGTCATGTATGAAAGTGCATTTAACTTTAACAGTGTAAAGTGTCATTTACTTCATTATATTATCTTGTTCAATATCTTTGTTTTTTTCAGGAGTATGTGGGCTAAACTGCCTAAAAAAAGATGAAGAAACAAATAACTTGGACCCCCCCCCGCCAAAAAAAGAGACTTTTGTATAGTTATTTGTGTATTTAATAACAGTGTAATTATTTATTAGGTTCAAATACTATGCAATAACTTTGTGTGTATATGTATATATATATCTATAACATACAGTGTATTTGTGTATTTATTTCCAAGAGAGTCACAACAAGTTTTGTGCATTTGTCAAATTTCTTTCATTGCATTATGAATAATTATTCTGGGTAATTAATGCATGTAATAAAGCTCAAAGCCATGATCCAACTGAGGCACGTAGCTTGTTATTGTTCAAATCTCACCTGCCCAGGACAAAAAATTAAAATACATGTACTACTACTACACTGTGTGCAACACACCCCCTTCGTGGAGAAAGGAAAGTAGAAGAGAGAACACCTTTAACAAATATGGGAGATAAAGAAATAATTAAATAAAGAGGAAAATGATGAGGAAGATGAATGAGAATTGCATGAGATTAAAATGAGTACATAGATCAAAATATAGAGAAAAAGAGTGGCATATGGATTTAATATTTGTTGGTGTTTGTTAGGGGATGAGATGATGTGCTGTGAGTGCTGCTTTTGCAAGTAGTGTCGAGTGACGAAAACATTGGCTCTTTAAGTTACTTACTTTCATATTAAAGTAGATACAATGAATGGCAGTCTATTTTCATTCAATGTTATCTTAATAACTTAAATTAATAACATTTTACCTCAAAGGGTAAAGTTGACATTACACTTTCCAGCTAACAAATTTTGTATTGCCGAAGATTTTGATCCCTCCTTTTCTCAAAAGTTTGAGCTAAATGGCTTATTTTTAGTATTTGATACCATGAGTAGTTCAGCTGGGCATGTGCCCAACAAATTTATTCTTGAGTCAGATGTAACAAAGAATTACCAACTCGTGGACAAAGGGGCAAACAGATTCAGATCTAGATTCACCTTCAAAATAAATTTATTTACCATTAAAAAAAAATAGCAAAAACATAAATAACATGACAAAAATATATTTTTGATAACAAAGATGTTTCAGGAAAATCTCAGGAAATAATGGTTGAACTGTACTAACTTCATAATATAATCAATATATGATTCACAAGTTATGACCTTCATGATAATTGATAAATATTTTTGTAGAAAATAGTAGGATATGTATAAAAGAAAAAGAAGCTATGCTTGTTTATTACATGCATAAAAACTAACGTTAGGTAACGTATGAGTGGGTCATTGAAAATGAACCAGGGCCACAATCACCACATCTTCCCTACATATCAAAGCATGCAATGTTACTATCATCATATATTATAATCAAACAATTATAATGTTAATATGTTATTTTACCATTATTTTCTTTCATATACAAATACAGTACAAAAACATTGATAATATGTACATGTCATGTACATATATTTGTTTTAACGTATCCCTAAAGGGACTGATTGATTGATTGAAATGGTATGTACATGTATTAAATAATAAACACACATGGCCGCTAGGCAGCTGGATTAAGTTGGATATACATGCACCATGCAATGCAATACAAGTTGGGGAAAACAGCAAAATGCAATCGGTTATTACATATTCATAATTTACAAGCATATCATAACAAATGTATAGCAAAATAAACATATGGACTATTGCACCAAAGAGAGTAGAGAGAAAAGGAGAGAAAGAGATAAAAAAAAAAAGAAGAGATATATACTTGGACAGAAAGAAAAGTTAAGGCAAAAAGGGAGAAAATATAGATAAAAGAAGAGAAAGAGAGTGATTACTATATAGACAGCTAGAGATAAAAAGAAAAAGTGAGAAAGCAAAAGAAAGAGAGAGAAGACAGAGAAAGAGAGTAATTGGTAGAAATATAGAGGGAGAGTGAAACAAAAAAGAAATATCCATACATTATATCAAAATGTAGAACAAAGTCATTCTCCAGTTGTAGTCCAAGAGAGGATAGTAAACAGTAAACAAATATACTCATTATGGCCCGAATTCACAAAGGAGGTATCTAAACCCATAACAATGTTTTGTAAATGTTACACAAGGTCAGTATGTGTGACATAGGTACCAACACTTTTGACAAGCACTATATATGGCTGGTCTTTGACCAGATATTACAAAGAGGGAAATAGAGAACAAACAAAAATTATTTGATGTAAAATCTTTTCTCTGATTATTGTGAGATATAAACCTCATCATTCTTTGAAATATATAATACAAATGCGCTTTCTTCATTTTTAACCTACAACAACAGTGTACCATGCAATTGTTTATACTCTAAAGATATATGTGTCTTAATTGAACATGAAACAATTTGTATTTAAAAAAAAAAGATTTAATATCATGATTGAAATTTATTGGCAACATTTTCTGTTAATAACAATAATAATTATAACAATAATTATAATAACAACAATAACAATTACACTACTACTACTAACAATAATACATGTACATGTAATTGGAATTTAATTATATAGGGCATTTCCACAAGATATAAGGCACTACAAAGTACCAAATGTACTTTACCAATTTGAGTAAACATATTTACATTTATTTGGGTGATGCTCTATTATCTGCTGATTATAAGGTGATTTGGTAGGCAACAAGATCAGCATGTTTTTTAGCTTGTGCTTATGAAATCCAATCCATCTCAACACAAATGATGGATCAAAATTAGACTTTTGATGGCTATTCAATTATATGCTCATCAAAAACAATATCTTGAGAGTACAAATAATCATTTCCTACACAGCTACATGTTATATTCTGAAGACCATAGAAAATGTACCTGTATCCTATGCCATTGGAACATTATGTGATAAGAAATTCTAAAATTCTAATTTGTAATTTCAAAATATTGTTAAAAAAGTGCAAACGTGTATCCAAACTATACAATTATACCCATTTAAGAATTCATTGAGTAACAACAATCCAGCCATTACTAGTTTTCCTAAGTACCACTTACAAATATTGTGTTGTGACAAATATATCCAACTAGTCAAACAGCTAAAGACACCCTGGGTTACCGATGAATTTGTTAGTTTGTCTCATGAGAGAGATAAGCTTAGCAAAAAGGCTGATAAATCAAACCATCCACAAGCTTGGAGACATTTTAAAACCTGCCAAAATCATGAAAACAGCCTGAAAACTACCTAAAAGAAGGCATATTGTCATCGGCAAATCTTATCTAAGAAGAGTAACCCTTCTGAATTGTGGAAAGTTCTCAAGATTCTTACCCCTAACTCAACACATGGTGAATTAACCCACTAGCTTAAACCTACGTACCCTACATGCTTGTTCTGAGACTGAGCCGCTCATATTTGCCAATGCTTTCAATCAGTTCTTTGCATAAATTAAGAGTTAGACTGCTTCCAAATATCCTCTACAGAATATCCACCTTTCTTTTGAAAATCAAGCTGACATTGCTCAAAATGGCTTTTCTTTGGTTGATGTGACATAATATTTTGTGCTTAAAGAATGACAATCTGTAAAAACTTATGAGGCAACAGGCTTTATTAGAGAAAACCTCACCCCAAGAAATAACTTTGACTTAGAGATTTATTAGATTTTCTTGATAACGTGACGTACTATGTGAAGTCGTTTATCAAGTAAATGTATTCAAATTTATGGATGCTTCTTTCCCAGACGTGTGTGGTGATGAAGCATTTCATTTTACCTGCTATTATCCTTTGTACTACAATTGCCAGAATGCAAATTGCATAAATAAGTTGGTGCTCTTCTGGGGTCAAGGTTTTTCATGTCATGCTAAAAGCCTAAAAGGCATCACATCATGCCAAGAATATCTTCATTTATATATCTCTTGTAAATTTTCATAAGGAACAATTTACATCAAATGGCAGGAATACATCTCATTTTTCAAAATACCTTCACTTATTCTTTGGGGTGAGGTTTCCTTTAATTATAGGTTATTAAAATTGGCTGCACCTATCAACAAAAAAACAATCACCAAACTTTTTAATCTATCTCTCTAATTAGGAGTAATTCCTGAAGAATGGAAGCAGGCCAGGATTACCCCCATTCACAAATGTGGGAACACAGACAATGGAATACAATTATACAGTATACAGATGTGAATATCATCTGATAACGATTCTACCAACAATCATGAAGGTGTTTAGAAAAGACTGTGCACACCTAGTTTACATGACTATTTGTTGGATTCGGACTTGCTTACTCTTACCAATTCATGTTTCCGGAAGGGTTATTCCACTAATACTGCATTGGCATATGTTAGTGACTTCTTATACAGTAATATGGATAGTGGTAAAATAACGGATTTGATTTGATTCCGTGAACTACCGGAAGTTACTATACGCATACTAAAAAGATTTTAGAGATAAAATCATACTCAGAATACCACCCAAGAAGTTTTCAAATACTGGTCAACTGCGATAACTTGGAACAAGGGAAGCACACATCTGTGATTGCAGATAAGTTTGGCCTGTAAAGCTGAGCACTAAGTTTAACACCACTTGATAAGACGAAGAGTGACGGCTTGAAGACAGAACTACCAGATGACAGGCCTTATGCTGTTTGGTAAGAACGGCTCTGTGTACTCTGTACTCTGTGTACAAAATGGACATTTTGCAGGATCTGTAAAGAAACCATAATGAAACTCACATTGTCATAAACAAATTGTGTTATTTCAATAAAATCCAAACTAGTACGGATGACTTGCCTTATGAAATTGGTATGTATAAAGACTACAAGTTCACATTATTGATATCATTATCTTACACCTTTTTTGTATTCACTGCTGAAAAGAAGCGGACGCTACCTACTTGATCCGCACCTAAAAAGTTCACATTATTGATATCATTATCTTGCACCTTTTTTGTATTCACTGCTGAAAAGAAGCGGACGCTACCTACTTGATCCGCACCTAAAAACATGCAACCTTTCAGAGTAGCTATAGAGTGTAGCACCTCCCATGCGCATTTGTTCCCATGGTTGTGCACATTGTTGTACATGAAATGCCTAATAATCCTATGCTGTCTGATTTTTTTTCCGCTACCTTGTCATGTAACATACAGCCAACCCATTCACAGAAACAGTGCTGGTTAACAGTTTGGGTACACCCTAGATTTTGAAATGTGTTTTAAATTCAGTGTTTGTGTCCCACATACATAATTAGCTTGCTTGGGCTCTAAAAAAGATTGAAACCAGTTTCCATTTTTACCGGTATGTTTCTACATTGCACTAAAACACGATTTAGGTATGTTGAATTAAAAAAGTCCCTTCCATAGACCCTCCCCCCCCCCCCCCCAGCCTCAAACAAAAGTCTTTCCTGGGAGGATGATTGTCTGAGGTGAATGTCCGGGGGGGGGGGGTATTTGTCCTGGGGGTAATTGTCCCAATTTGAACAACTCAAGATCTCCCTTTCTAGCACGTGATGCCTAAAATTTTGGTAAGAAACCAGCCATGGATTTTTAAAGATGAAGAAGAAAATGTAAAAAGTTTACATCACACAATTTGCGATTAAATAGCTCACTTGGGCAATTGAGCTTGGAAACTTGATGGGCCTAGGTTAAAGCTAGTAACAAGAAATTTTTAATTTACAACAAAAATAAATGGTACAGTTGCAAAAGTAGGGAAAAATACACATTTAAGATATTTCAGCAACAACAAATTTAACACACATCTATGGAAGTGATTTAAATCACTGATTTTGACAAAATAAATGAATCAAGGTGATCTAAATCATCCCTACCCTTGATGAAACTAGGCTTTAAAATGACAAACAAAACCTTCTAACCCAACAGCACCTTGGCAAAATTGCCAAATTTGCTTGGGCAAATGATGCTTTATGTATTAGTATCCAAAATACCTCACAGTAATATTAATTTTTTACATGTATTTCGGCATTGTGACAAACTAATGCCTCAGTCACACCTCTGCGTATGTTGCTGCGTATTGCTGCGCTCTGCGGCGTATATCAATACGCAGCCGTGCCCAGCAATACGCAGCAAATTTGAAGGTAGCAGTCACACTATTGCGTATCTAGCTCGTAGGTAGCTCATATGCCGCTCGTACAAAGACTGCCTACGGTTGCCTATGGCCACGCTATAGCTCATAGCAGTACGATTCAATACGCAGTTTGCTCGCCATGTTGCGTATGTAGCTCGTTTGCTGCTTTTTTGCTGCTCGTTAGCCGCTTGCACCAGTTGGTCTTGTTGCGTGTCCGCTTGCTTTAGCTCGTCTGTTGTTCGTACTGATGCGTGTCGGCTCGTGCTACAGCGTACCAGCTCGTTTGGGCTGCGGCATATGTAAAAATACTAGTCCTTTTGAGGGACTGGGCATAAACATCTATCTTCTGACGATTCTACATCTACAAGAAAATAAATCTGATGACAATAATGGCCCTGCAGCAGAGCTCTGCTTTGGTTCAGCTGGAAGAAGAGAGGTGAATGAAGATTATGAGCAAGGGAAGCTGCTGAATGAGCTGCATCAACAAAGTATCCCTCGGAGTTGTTGGGTGCGGTCCTGGATCTACTGGAGGAAGGACCAGGGACAATTCGACCAACTGATGAGGGAACTGGAAGACGAGGACCAAGAGGCATTCACGGACGTGTTGAGGCTAACCCTGAAATGTTTAAAGAGTTAGAGCAGAGACTACATGAAAGACTGGAGAAGTGGGACACCTTCTTCAGGAAAGCCCTCTTACCCGCACTGAAGCTGGCCAGGGTGACAGCTACAAGACACTAATGTATAGCTTTAGGGTAGCCCATAATACCATTTCACTCATGGTACGTGAGATATGCACTGCCATCATTGAGGAATACGGTGATAAGCTGGTGATGTGACCTACCAGCCCACAGGAATGAAAAGCAGTCACACAGGGCTTCGAAGGCTGCTGGAATTCTCCCCAAACCTTGGTGCTTTGGACGGCAAGCATGTTGCAATCAAGTGCCCTGAGGATAGTGGGTCAATATTTACAACTACCAGTGTTTCTACTCTATTGTACTCATGGCCCTGGTCGACGCCAAGTACAGATTTGTGTGGATAGATGTCGGAAACGAAACCTCTGATGCACAGCTCTTCAACTCGTGTGAACTAAAACAACGTCTTAAATCTGAAACCCTTGGAGTGCCTCTGCCAGAGCCTCTGTCCAACGATGATGAAGACATCCCCTACTTCTTTGTGGCAGACGAGACCTTCGCCATGACAACATGGCCAATGAAGCCGTACGCAAGGAGGGCTATGGCTAAACAAGAGAGAATTTACAACTACCGGCTGTCCCAGGCAAGGAGATTGGTGGAGAATGCTTTCGGCATTCCTACCAACCGATTTCAGTGCCTGCTGAGTACTGACCACTCTCCGACAAACCCCTTCAACCGTCAGGACCATGGTATAGGCAAGCTCCTTCTCTTGGTCACTTGAGAAGTTGACTAGGTCTTTCCGCGGCTTCTTCGCCATGTTCGTCTCGTGTTCACCCAGCGATGGTGACTCCGGAGCCGGCGGGGCGATGGGACCTAGGCAGCTTGACTGGCTTCGTCCTCGTCGTCACCCCCCCCCCCCCCTTTCGCTTTGGCTTTCGGCATCTTTTCAGTGTTCAGTAGTTGTATATTTTTCAACTGTTGACTGCAGTATGATTCCACCCACCCGCTATATTATTGCCGTATGACTATCAGCATATAGCGCTATAGCGTGTCGAAAGTGCTAGCAACATAACAGCAAACAGCTAAAGCAAACTGTACAAGGTAGACTCGCAGCGTGCATAGTGAAGGCAATTTTTGTGTTTTGCTGCTGCTGTGAGCGATGTGCGAGCAACAGCGCAACAATACGCGCAATCATGCATATAGACACGAGTTAAAGCGAGGTAATTCGTGCAGGAAACGCAGCTACACATGCTCCGAAAAAAGAGGTGCGTATGATTGCGTTTACCTGCGCTAAGCTACACGCTGTCGCTCGCATTCACTGGTTGCCACTCGTATCCGCTCGTATGCGATTTGACCTTGCGCGTTTTGCGATAGTTTAGAAATTTAAAACTAAGCGTAGCGACGCAGCGCACGCAGGCACATAGTAGTTTGCGTATTGAGTACGTAGTGAGCATGTTTTATTACGCGTTATTGGGTATGACTGCCTTTGTCTGCGTTCGGGTAATACCCAGCAATACGCAAGCCAAATACGCAAAGGTGTGACATTGAGGCATTGTAAGACATAAGTTGTGTCATGTTTTTCTAGACATTATTCTACACCAGATACTGTAGAGCAGGGTAGAGCAAGGAGAAAATATCTGCCTACCGGTAATTCCAATTGGACACATATTTTCTGGCTGATTTCAATACCCAAAAGCGCATGGACAGTTGTAACTCCTCCAAGTATTATAATTTCTATGAGATATTTTGGAAAGCTACATGTATGTACATTATTGTTTATGGAAGTAAAGGATGATTTACAGTTAATCTGGAACAATAAAAAAATGTGCTAAAGTATCATTCAAACATACCACTTTGTCTACAATCAAAATAAATTGGAAGACATATTTACTTAGGTTCAGTTGGAGAGAGAAAAAACATTATTTTCAAAAGGCCCAAAGTTCTTACATGCTCCGAGTCATCCATCTTCTATCCACTCAGAACTGATCTCTTGAAAATGGGTACATGGCATGGTCGATTCCTTGAAGAAGATCTCTAACGTTGAGGCACTGTGATTTAAAATACAGACAAATTGCTCATTATAAGACAGTCAAAAATAATGTCATTATGCTGATACGGTACATGACCGACAATATGTTACCATATTATTTGTATGGCATGGCTGCAGATAGACCTTAAATCAGTTTATTTGTTCTAGGAAATTGCCTTTTGTCAAAATCCAAATACAGTACCTAAAATCATGTGTTGGCTGACATTAATATATCAAAATAAACAGACAAACAAAAACAAAACATACAAACACTTACAAGAGTACATCCCATCAAGTTTATATCTATTTGTAAATCCATTACTTGTAAATAATACCAGTAAAAAAGAATTTAAATGGACAATGGATACTCAATTCAATACAATTCAGTTCACCAACGTAAGTGTATAATAGAGAGGGGTAAAGGCTAGATGATAATATGAAGTTAATATCCCCTACATGTAGTCTTAATAAACAATAATACAATAACAATAATACTCGGGGGGGGGGGGGGGGTTACAGCCCCCAGCTGCGTTTGCCAATGGCAGAGCGGTCTCTGTTATCACAGATGAAAGCGTGAAAAGATGTTGTATTTCAGTATCAATAACATGGATTAGGCCCGCCATGTGTATTGTATCGACAGAGAAAATACTAATCAACATTAAAAAAGACTCTCCGTTATGTAACCCTATTCTTGCCTTCCTTTATGAATAACTTGTATGGATGGCCTGGTGGTCTCCATCATTGGCGTAGATCCTTACTTGATACCTATTTTTGAGGGGGGATGAATGAATAGATCACCCCCTCCCCCCTGAACAACATTAAGTAATGATCTACGACACTGGTCTCCATTATCAGAAAGGAAAGGGGCACATATTGTAAAAAGGAAATTATCATAGGTGAAAAGGGGCACTGATGAGAATAAAAAAAGGGGCACTTATACTGAAGGATAAAGAGCAATATTTTAGAAAAGAAAAAGGGCATGTGTCAAAATAAGAGGGAAGTTATTAGAGGTGAAAAAGGACACTCATTAGTGATGAAAAGAGCACTTATCAGGAGGGGAAGGGGCATTTGTAAAAGTAAAACCAGTATCTCTCAGATTTGAATAGGGGCAATTATAAGAGGTGAAGGGGGCACTTATCTGAAGTGAAAAGGAGTAACTTCTCGTACCTGAAAAGGGATACTTACTAGAGATTAAAAAGGGCACTTTAAATGCGAATGGAAATGGACACATGTCAAATACAAAAGGGGCACTTATCAGAGGTGAAAGAACACTTTTTGGGTACTCTGAAAGTGAGGGGAGGGGGCATGGGTATATTGTCTGCAAGATTCAGACTAATATTCGCAAAATATGAATTAAACGCTTCTGCTTTTACTATCATTGAGCAGAACATTCCGTTTTTTTTTGCACTATCCACCAAACAGAAGGAATAGCATGTGTAATTCAGTACAATATCATCATAATCTTGAATTAACCAAAACTATTTAAGATATGCTTTACTATACACATTCCATAGATCCTGGTGGGCATGGGCTGCAGCACCTTCTCTTTGGAATACTTTACCATTTAATTTGAGAATCATAACTTCCTTAGAGACCTTTAAATCAAAGCTGAAATCTTATCTTTTTTAACGATACCTGTATTTGGCACTATGACACTCATCCAAACTCTCTCATTCTTTATATTTTTTTTGTGTGGCCTCGGAATAGAATTGTCTAGATAGACGGCACGATATAAATGCCTATTATTAATTTTAATGGAGATGATATCAGTCGATCTTTCTTCAATTTAAATTTACAAAATTTCCATCAAAGGTACGCATCAGATTGCACTATTTGAAGTGAAAAAATTGCAAAAGCTCCATACTGTGTCAAACTCAAGGCTCAAAATACACGGGGGTAGCGGGCGCTTGGCCCCTGTGAGCTTCATAATCGCCTCCGTCAGATTGCTCACAGGGACGATTGCAAATCTGGTGATTCCAAAAGACCAGCAAATAATAAACCTCGACCAGTAAATCAACCGAAAGCTATATTTAGTAAAAGGAAACCAGTTGGCGAGGAGGCGACTGCATGGCTTGGACCAGAAATTTCGTACAGAGGTAGGAGATCTGACCATTAGAGCATACAGTAACTGTAAAGTTGTAAGAGGGAAATAATACCGAAAATGATGAAATAGCAAAGAATTTAGGAGTATCATGGGTACCACCAATTCAATGGAAATTTGTATTAAAAAAAAAAGCCCCCGTCAGTACTAAAAGAGCCCCCGTGAGAAGGCTCACGGGGGCTCTTTTTTTGGAAGAGCCCCCGTGGAAAAAAAATTAATTTGAGCCCTGGTCAGACTGAAATCAGAGTTTTGTTTTCTCTTTATTTAATACAGAGCCTGTATTCAGCCCCCCTCCCCCATTCCAACTGAAATTAAAGATTTGTTCTCTTTTCTTTTATACAGAACATGTATTAGGCGAGCCCCACCCCCCCCCCCCCCCTCCCTCAACCTGTGGTTACACCAGTCACATTTCCCTACTCTTACTCGACTATGATATGTCTGACTTAAATTATAGTTTTGTTTTCTCTTTATTTAATAAAGAGCCTATTTTAAGCGAGCCCTCCCCCCCCAATTCCCCCCGTGGCTACGCCAATCAAATTTTCCTACTCTTTCTTGAATATTAGAGTTCCGACTAAATTGAAGGTTTGTTTTCTCTTTATTTAAAACAGAGCTTTGTTGGGGTAAACCCCTCCCCCATTCCTCATTTAATACAGAGCCTGAATTAGGTCTCACCTAATACAGGCTCAGTACTAAAAGAGCCCCCATGAGAAGGCTCACAGGGGCTCTTTTAGTACTGAGGGGGGCTCATATTTTGTACAAATTTCCATTGAATTGGTACCCATGATACTCCTCAATTCTTTGCTATTTCATCATTATCACTTATTTAAGTCAGCATTTTCCCTCTTACAAACTTACAAGTTACATATCTGTTACTGACTGTCATCCCGTCATGACAATCCCTCCATTTCAGCACATTAGTTCTGCACATTATTTCCTCCTCATTATTCGGAGCAACCTTATTCACATTCTTTCTTCACTTTAACCCTATTTAGCCCGGGCTATTTTGAAACTGCATAGCCCGGGGAGGGGGGGGCTTCTAAGGCCCCCCCCCCCTATGATCTCGGCGTGAAACGAAAATTTGCATACATGTCAAGTGAAGTGTATAGAATACTATGGTAATTCAATTTTTTTGAAAAATTCACTCATTTGCATATTTATGGTAATTTATGCAAATAAGGTCATCAAATTCACATTTTTGCCCATGAAACAGACATTATTCATATAAGCATTCTTTCTCACTACATATATTTGTTAGACCATTTGGAATGATAAAGAGTAGGAATGCGATTAGCGTAGCCACGGTGAAGAGGGAGGGGGGGGGGGGAGCTCACCTATGAAGGTAATGTATAAAATAAAGAGAAAACAAAGTAATTTCAGTCTGACTTTTTATGGTCGAGAAAGAGGGGGAAATGTGATTAGCGTAGCCATGGGTAATGGGTGGGGGGGGGGGGGGAGCTCGCCTATGAAGGTCATGTATTAAATAAAGAGAAAACAAAGTAATTCAGTCTGACTTTTTATGGTCGAGAAAGAGTTGGGAAATGTGATTGGCGTAGCCATGGGGAATGGGTGGGGGGGGGGAGGGCGCTTAATTCAGGCTCTGTATTAAATTGGAATGGGGGGGGGGGGGAAGGGCTCGCTTAATTCAGGCTCTGTATTAAATGGGGGGAAGGGGGGGAGGGGAGGGCTCGCTTAATTCAGGCTCTGTATTAAATAAAGAGAAAACAAACTATAAGTTTAGTCGGACGTATCATATTTGAGAAAGAGTAGGGAAATGTATTGGCGTAGCCACGGTGTGAAGGGGGAGGGGGGGGGGAGCTCACCTATGAAGGTAATGTATAAAATAAAGAGAAAACAAAGTAATTTCAGTCTGACTTTTTATGTCGAGAAAGAGTTGGGAAATGTGATTGGCGTAGCCATGGGGAATGGGGGGGGGGGGGGAGGGCTCGCTTAAT